>NC_086446.1:601392916-602092916 GCF_028390025.1 Pseudophryne corroboree
CCATTAATAAATGCCATGGCGTATGCTTAATATTGAAATATGCAGTTTGACTTTGAAAATATATATATAATATACACACACCAATTTGACCGAAACCTACATATCGTGCCAAGATCATTCTAGTGTGTACCCACCCTTACTGTGCGCTGTAACTACATAGCTTCAGAATCTATGCCTTACCGCAGGATATAATTGAATGGCTCCGTAAGTTCCGTGGCTATTTGAATTTTCTCCCCAAAAACTACCATTTGGCACATAAGCTTAGCTGGCCAGCCATTTTTGTATATAGCATCTTCAGCTATTGTGTACTTCCGTTTCTCATGTGTGCTGATTATTGTATTGTCACTAGGCATCAATGTAAACACTACTTCCAGTAAGTCCAGTTTTCATGCGCCTTCCGCTGGCGTGTGAAGACTGACTGCTCTCCTCTCCAAAAATGACATTTACAAAAGGTCATTTTTAAAACCCATTCCCCTTAACTTTTTTCCATAAAATATCTTCATTATTTAGAGGAACTGTCCTAGTAATCAATATTTTAACAATGCTTAGTCATTTGGAGACCAGTATCTAACTTTCTCTGACGTCCTAGTGGATGCTGGGAACTCCGTAAGGACCATGGGGAATAGCGGCTCCGCAGGAGACTGGGCACAAAAGTAAAGCTTTAGGACTACCTGGTGTGCACTGGCCCCTCCCCCTATGACCCTCCTCCAAGCCTCAGTTAGATTTTTGTGCCCGGCCGAGAAGGGTGCACACTAGGGGCTCTCCTGAGCTTCTTAGTGAAAGTTTAGTTTTAGGTTTTTTATTTTCAGTGAGACCTGCTGGCAACAGGCTCACTGCATCGAGGGACTAAGGGGAGAAGAAGCGAACTCACCTGCGTGCAGAGTGGATTGGGCTTCTTAGGCTACTGGACACCATTAGCTCCAGAGGGACCGAACACAGGCCCAGCCTCGGAGCTCGGTCCCAGAGCCGCGCCGCCGGCCCTCTTACAGAGCCAGAAGCAAGAAGAGGTCCGGAAAATCGGCGGCAGAAGACATCCTGTCTTCACCAAGGTAGCGCACAGCACTGCAGCTGTGCGCCATTGCTCCTCAGCACACTTCGGTCACTAAGGGTGCAGGGCGCTAGGGGGGGGCGCCCTGAGCAGCAATAAAAACACCTTGGCTGGCGAAAATACATCACATATAGCCCCAGGGCTATATGGATGAATTTTAACCCCTGCCAGATTCCACAGAAAAACGGGAGAAAAGGCCGCCGAGAAGGGGGCGGAGCCTATCTCCTCAGCACACTGGCGCCATTTTCTCTCACAGCTCCGTTGGAGGGAAGCTCCCTGGCTCTCCCCTGCAGTTACTACACTACAGAAAGGGGTTAAAAAAGAGAGGGGGGCACTAATTAGGCGCAGTATAACAATACAGCAGCTATAAGGGGAAAAACACTTATATAAGGTTATCCCTGTGTGTGTATATGTATGTATGTATGTATGTATGTATGTATGTGTATATGTATGTATATATATATATATATATATATATATATATATATATATATATATATATATATATAGCGCTCTGGTGTGTGCTGGCATACTCTCCCTCTGTCTCCCCAAAGGGCTAGTGGGGTCCTGTCCTCTATCAGAGCATTCCCTGTGTGTGTGCTGTGTGTCGGTACGTTGTGTCGACATGTATGAGGAGGAAAATGAGGTGGAGGCGGAGCAATTGCCTGTAACAGAGATGTCACCCCCTAGGGAGTCGACATCTGAGTGGATGAGCTTATGGAAGGAATTATGTGAGTCAGCTCTTTACAAAAGATTGATGACATGAGACAGCCGGCGACTCAGCCTGTGCCTGTCCAGGTGTCTCAAAAGCCATCAGGGGCTCTAAAACGCCCGTTACCGCAGATGGCAGATACAGACGCCGACACGGATACTGACTCCAGTGTCGACGATTAAGAGACGAATGTGACTTCCAGTAGGGCCACACGTTACATGATTGAGGCTATGGAAAATGTTTTTCTCTAACGTCCTAGTGGATGCTGGGGACTCCGAAAGGACCATGGGGAATAGCGGCTCCGCAGGAGACTGGGCACAAAAGTAAAAGCTTTAGGACTACCTGGTGTGCACTGGCTCCTCCCCCTATGACCCTCCTCCAAGCCTCAGTTAGATTTTTGTGCCTGAACGAGAAGGGTGCATACTAAGGGGCTCTCCTGAGCTGCTTAGAGTAAAAGTTTAAAGTAGGTTTTTTATTTTCAGTGAGACCTGCTGGCAACAGGCTCACTGCACCGAGGGACTAAGGGGAGAAGAAGCGAACTCACCTGCGTGCAGAGTGGATTGGGCTTCTTAGGCTACTGGACATTAGCTCCAGAGGGACGATCACAGGCCCAGCCATGGATGGGTCCCAGAGCCGCGCCGCCGGCCCCCTTACAGAGCCAGAAGACTGAAGAGGTCCGGAAAATCGGCGGCAGAAGACGTCCTGTCTTCAATAAGGTAGCGCACAGCACCGCAGCTGTGCGCCATTGCTCTCAGCACACTTCACACTCCGGTCACTGAGGGTGCAGGGCGCTGGGGGGGGGCGCCCTGAGACGCAATAAAAACACCTTTTTTGGCAAAAAATACATCACATATAGCTCCTGGGCTATATGGATGCATTTAACCCCTGCCAATTTTTCCATAAAAAAGCGGGAGAAAGGCCGCCGAGAAGGGGGCGGAGCCTATCTCCTCAGCACACTGGCGCCATTTTTTCCTCACAGCTCCGTTGGAGGAAGGCTCCCTGACTCTCCCCTGCAGTCCTGAACTACAGAAACAGGGTAAAACAAGAGAGGGGGGGCACTAATTTGGCAGATAAATATATACAGCAGCTATATCAGGGAAAAACACTTATATAAGGTTATCCATATATATATATATATATATATATATATATATATATATATATATATATATATATATATATATATATATATATATATAATTATATATATATATATATAATATATATATAATTATATATATATATATATATATATAATATATATAATATATATATATATATATATATATATATATATAGCGCGCTCTGGTGTGTGCTGGCAAACTCTCCCTCTGTCTCCCCAAAGGGCTAGTGGGGTCCTGTCCTCTGTCAGAGCATTCCCTGTGTGTGTGCTGTGTGTCGGTACGTTGTGTCGACATGTATGAGGAGGAAAATGGTGTGGAGGCGGAGCAATTGCCTGTGTTAGTGATGTCACCCCCTAGGCAGTCGACACCTGACTGGATGGTCTTATGGAAAGAATTACGTGATCGTGTCAGCACTTTACAAAAGACTGTTGACGACATGAGACAGCCGGAAAATCAGTTAATACCTGTACAGGCGTCTCAAACACCGTCAGGGGCTCTAAAACGCCCGTTACCTCAGGTCGATACAGACACTGACACGGACACTGACTCCAGTGTCGACGGTGAGGAAACACGTTACATGATCACGGCAATGAAGGAGGTTTTGAACATTTCTGATACTACAAGTACCACAAAAAAGGGTATTATGTGGGGTGTGAAAAAAACTACCCGTAGTTTTTCCTGAATCAGATGAATTAAATGAGGTGTGTGATGAAGCGTGGGTTTCCCCCGATAAAAAACTGCTAATTTCTAAAAAATTATTGGCATTATACCCTTTCCCGCCAGAGGTTAGGGCACGTTGGGAAACACCCCCTAGGGTAGATAAGGCGCTCACACGCTTTATCAAAACAAGTGGCGTTACCGTCTCCTGATACGGCCGCCCTCAAGGAACCAGCTGATAGGAAGCTGGAAAATATCCTAAAAAGTATATACACACATACTGGTATTATACTGCGACCAGCAATCGCCTCAGCCTGGATGTGCAGTGCTGGGGTGGCTTGGTCGGATTCCCTGACTGAAAATATTGATACCCTGGACAGGGACAATATATTATTGACTATAGAGCATTTGAAGGATGCATTTCTATATATGCGAGATGCACAGAGGGATATTTGCACTCTGGCATCAAGAGTAAGTGCGATGTCCATTTCTGCCAGAAGAGGGTTATGGACGCGACAGTGGTCAGGTGATGCGGATTCCAAACGGCATATGGAAGTATTGCCGTATAAAGGGGAGGAGTTATTTGGGGTCGGTCTATCGGACCTGGTGGCCACGGCAACGGCTGGGAAATCCACCTTTTTACCCCAGGTCACCTCTCAGCAGAAAAAGATACCGTCTTTTCAGGCTCAGTCCTTTCGTCCCCATAAGGGCAAGCGGGCAAAAGGCCACTCATATCTGCCCTGGGGCAGAGGAAGGGGAAAAAGACTGCAGCAGACAGCCTCTTCCCACGAACAGAAGCCCTCCCCCGCTTCTGCCAAGTCCTCAGCATGACGCTGGGGCCTTACAAGCGGACTCAGGCACGGTGGGGGCCCGTCTCAAGAATTTCAGCGCGCAGTGGGCTCACTCGCAAGTGGACCCCTGGATCCTGCAGGTAGTATCTCAGGGGTACAAATTGGAATTCGAGACGTCTCCCCCTCGCCGGTTCCTGAAGTCTGCTTTACCAACGTCTCCCCCCGACAGGGAGGCGGTATTGGAAGCCATTCACAAGCTGTATTCCCAGCAGGTGATAATCAAGGTACCCCTCCTACAACAGGGAAAGGGGTATTATTCCACGCTGTTTGTGGTACCGAAGCCGGACGGCTCGGTGAGACCCATTTTAAATCTGAAATCCTTGAACACTTACATAAAAAGGTTCAAGTTCAAGATGGAGTCACTCAGAGCAGTGATAGCGAACCTGGAAGAAGGGGACTATATGGTGTCTCTGGACATCAAGGATGCTTACCTCCATGTCCCAATTTGCCCTTCTCACCAAGGGTACCTCAGGTTTGTGGTACAGAACTGTCACTATCAGTTTCAGACGCTGCCGTTTGGATTGTCCACGGCACACCGGGTCTTTACCAAGGTAATGGCCGAAATGATGATTCTTCTTCGAAGAAAAGGCGTCTTAATTATCCCTTACTTGGACGATCTCCTGATAAGGGCAAGGTCCAGAGAACAGTTAGAGGTCGGAGTAGCACTATCTCAAGTAGTACTACGACAGCACGGATGGATTCTAAATATTCCAAAATCGCAGCTGATTCCGACGACACGTCTGCTGTTCCTAGGGATGATTCTGGACACAGTACAGAAAAAGGTGTTTCTCCCGGAGGAGAAAGCCAGGGAGTTATCCGACCTAGTCAGGAACCTCCTAAGACCAGGCCAAGTGTCAGTGCATCAATGCACAAGGGTCCTGGGAAAGATGGTGGCTTCTTACGAAGCGATTCCATTCAGCAGATTCCATGCAAGAACTTTTCAGTGGGATCTGCTGGACAAATGGTCCGGATCGCATCTTCAAATGCATCAGCGGATAACCCTGTCTCCAAGGACAAGGGTGTCTCTCCTGTGGGGGTTACAGAGTGCTCATCTCCTAGAGGGCCGCAGATTCGGCATTCAGGATTGGGTCCTGGTGACCACGGATGCCAGCCTGAGAGGCTGGGGAGCAGTCACACAGGGAAAAAATTTCCAGGGCTTGTGGTCAAGCATGGAAACGTCACTTCACATAAATATCCTGGAACTAAGGGCCATTTACAATGCCCTAAGTCAGGCAAGGCCTCTGCTTCAGGGTCAGCCGGTGTTGATCCAGTTGGACAACATCACGGCAGTCGCCCACGTAAACAGACAGGGCGGCACATGAAGCAGGAGGGAAATGACGGAAGTTGCAAGGATTCTTCGCTGGGCGGAAAATCATGTGATAGCACTGTCAGCAGTGTTCATTCCGGGAGTGGACAACTGGGAAGCAGACTTCCTCAGCAGACACGATCTTCACCCGGGGGAGTGGGGACTTCACCCAGAAGTCTTCCACATGATTGTGAACCGTTGGGAAAAACCAAAGGTGGACATGAAGGCGTCCCGCCTCAACAAAAAACTGGACAGATATTGCGCCAGGTCAAGGGACCCTCAGGCAATAGCTGTGGACACTCTGGTAACACCGTGGGTGTACCAGTCAGTATATGTTTTCCCTCCTCTGCCTCTCATACCCAAGGTACTGAGAATCATAAGAAGGAGAGGTGTAAAGACTATACTCGTGGCTCCGGATTGGCCAAGAAGGACTTGGTACCCGGAACTTCAAGAGATGCTCACGGAAGACCCGTGGCCTCTACCTCTAAGAAAGGACCTGCTCCAGCAGGGACCATGTCTGTTCCAAGACTTACCGCGGCTGCGTTTGACGGCATGGCGGTTGAACGCCGGATCCTGAAGGAAAAAGGCATTCCGGATGAAGTTATCCCTACCCTGATCAAAGCCAGGAAGGATGTAACTGTGTAACATTATCACCGTATTTGGCGTAAATATGTTGCGTGGTGTGAGGCTAGGAAGGCCCCTACAGAGGAATTTCAACTGGGTCGATTCCTGCATTTCCTGCAAACAGGACTGTCTATGGGCCTCAAATTAGGGTCCATTAAGGTTCAAATTTCGGCCCTGTCAATATTCTTCCAAAAAGAACTAGCTTCAGTTCCTGAAGTTCAGACGTTTGTCAAGGGGGTACTGCATATACAGCCTCCTTTTGTGCCTCCAGTGGCACCTTGGGATCTCAATGTAGTTTTGGGATTCCTAAAATCACATTGGTTTGAACCACTCACCACTGTGGACTTAAAATATCTCACATGGAAAGTGGTAATGCTGTTAGCCCTGGCTTCAGCCAGGCGTGTATCAGAATTGGCGGCTTTATCCTATAAAAGCCCTTACCTAATTTTTCATACGGACAGGGCAGAATTGAGGACTCGTCCTCAATTTCTCCCTAAGGTGGTTTCAGCATTTCACTTAAACCAGCCTATTGTGGTGCCTGCGGCTACTAGGGACTTGGAGGATTCCAAGTTGCTGGACGTAGTCAGGGCCCTGAAAATATGTTTCCAGGACGGCTGGAGTCAGAAAATCTGACTCGCTGTTTATCCTGTATGCACCCAACAAGCTGGGTGCCCCTGCTTCTAAGCAGACGATTGCTCGTTGAATTTGTAGTACAATTCAGCTTGCACATTCTGTGGCAGGCCTGCCACAGCCAAAATCTGTAAAAGCCCATTCCACACGGAAAGTGGGCTCATCTTGGGCGGCTGCCCGAGGGGTCTCGGCTTTACAACTTTGCCGAGCAGCTACTTGGTCAGGGGCAAATACGTTTGCAAAATTCTACAAATTTGATACCCTGGCTGAGGAGGACCTGGAGTTCTCTCATTCGGTGCTGCAGAGTCATCCGCACTCTCCCGCCCGTTTGGGAGCTTTGGTATAATCCCCATGGTCCTTTCGGAGTCCCCAGCATCCACTAGGACGTTAGAGAAAATAAGAATTTACTTACCGATAATTCTATTTCTCATAGTCCGTAGTGGATGCTGGGCGCCCATCCCAAGTGCGGATTGTCTGCAATACTTGTACATAGTTATTGTTACAAAAATCGGGTTATTATTGTTGTGAGCCATCTTTTCAGAGGCTCCTCTGTTATCATGCTGTTAACTGGGTTCAAATCACAAGTTGTACGGTGTGATTGGTGTGGCTGGTATGAGTCTTACCCGGGATTCAAAATCCTTCCTTATTGTGTACGCTCGTCCGGGCACAGTATCCTAACTGAGGCTTGGAGGAGGGTCATAGGGGGAGGAGCCAGTGCACACCAGGTAGTCCTAAAGCTTTTACTTTTGTGCCCAGTCTCCTGCGGAGCCGCTATTCCCCATGGTCCTTTCGGAGTCCCCAGCATCCACTACGGACTATGAGAAATAGAATTATCGGTAAGTAAATTCTTATTTTACACATTTCTGATAATACCAGTACCACTAAAAAGGGTATTATGTTGGGTGAGAAAAAACTGCCTGTAGTTTTTCCTGCATCTGAGGAATTAAATGAAGTGTGTGATGATGCGTGGGTTTCCCCCGATAAAAACTGTTAATTCCTAAAAAGTTATTAGCATCATACCCCTTCCCGCCAGAGGATAGGGCACGTTGGGAAACACCCCCTAGGGTGAATAAAGCGCTCACACGCTTGTCTAAACAGGTGGCACTACCGTCCCCGGATACGGCCGCCCTTAAGGAACCTGCTGACAGAAAGCAGTAAAATATCCTAAAATGTATATACACTCACACGGGTGTGATACTGCGACCAGCAATCGCCTCAGCCTGGATGTGCAGTGCTGGGGTGGCTTGGTCGGATTCCCTGACTGACAATATTGATACCCTGGATAGGGACAGTATATTACTGACTATAGAGCATTTAAAAGATGCATTTCTATATATGCGTGATGCACAGAGGGATATTTGCCGACTGGCATCAAGAGTAAGTGCGCTGTCCATTTCTGCCAGAAGAGGGTTATGGACAAGACAGTGGTCAGGTGATGCTGATTCCAAAAGGCATATGGAAGTATCGCCTTATAAAAGGGAGGAGTTATTTGGGGTAGGTCTAACAGACCTGGTGGCAACGGCTGGAAAATCCACATTTTTACCCCAGGTAGCCTCTCAACATAAGAAGACGCCGTATTATCAGGCGCAGTCCTTTGGGCCCCATAAGGGCAAGCGGGCAAAAGGCTCCTCATTTCTGCCCCGTGGCAGAGGGAGAGGAAAAAGGCTGCAGCAAACAGCCAGTTCCCAGGAACAGAAGCCCTCTCCCGTTTTCTGCCAAGTCCTCAGCATGACGCTGGGGCTTTACAAGCGGACTCAGGCACGGTGGGGGCCCGTCTCAAAAATTTCAGCGTGCAGTGGGCTCACTCACAGGGGACCCCTGGATCCTTCAGGTAGTATCTCAGGGGTACAAATTGGAATTCGAGACGTCTCCCCTTCGCCGTTTTCCTAAAGTCTGCTTACCGATGTCTCCCTCCGACAGGGAGGCGGTATGGGAAGCCATTCACAAGCTGTATTCCCAGCAGGTGATAATCAAGGTACCCCTCCTACAACAGGGAAAGGGGTATTATTCCACGCTGTTGGTGGTACCGAAGCCGGACGGCTCGGTGAGACCTAATTTAAATCTGAAATCCTTGAACACTTACATACAAAGGTTCAAATTCAAGATGGAGTCACTCAGAGCGTTGATGGCAAACCTGGAAGAAGGGGATTATATGGTGTCTCTGGACATCAAGGATGCTTATCTGCATGTCCCAATTTACCCTTCTCACCAAGGGTACCTCAGGTTTGTGGTACAGAACTGTCACTATCAGTTTCAGACGCTGCCGTTTGGTTTGTCCACGGCACCCCGGGTCTTTACCAAAGTAATGGCCGAAATGATGATACTCCTTCGAAGGAAGGGAGTTTTAATTATCCCTTACTTGGACGATCTCCGGATAAGGGCAAGATCCAGGGAACGGTTGGTAGTCGGGGTAGCACTATCTCAAGTAGTGTTGCGGCAGCACGGTTGGATTCTTAATATTCCAAAATCGCAGCTGATCCCGACGACACGTCTTCTATTCCTAGGGATGATCCTGGACACAGTCCAGAAAAAGGTGTTTCTCCAGGAGGAGAAAGCCAGGGAGTTATCCGAACTAGTCAGAAACCTCCTAAAACCAGGCCAAGTGTCAGTGCAGCAGTGCACAAGGGTCCTGGGAAAAATGGTGGCTTCCTACGAAGCAATTCCATTCGGCAGATTCCACGCAAGAACTTTCCAGTGGGACCTGCTGGAAAAGTGGTCCGGATCGCATCTTCAGATGCATCAGCGGATAACCCTGTCACCAAAGACAAGGGTGTCTCTCCTGTGGTGGTTGCAGAGTGCTCATCTTCTAGAGGGCGCAGATTCGGCATTCAGGACTGGGTCCTGGTGACCACGGATGCCAGCCTGCGAGGCTGGGGAGCAGTCACACAGGGAAGAAATTTCCAGGGCTTGTGGTCAAGCCTGGAGACATCACTTCACATAAATATCTTGGAGCTAAGGGCCATTTACAATGCCCTAAGCCAAGCAAGACCTCTGCTTCAAGGTCAGCCGGTGCTGATCCAGTCGGACAACATCACGGCAGTCGCCCACGTAGAGAAGCTGCAAGGATTTTTCGCTGGGCGGAAAAATCATGTGATAGCATTGTCAGCAGTGTTCATTCCGGGAGTGGACAACTGGGAAACAGACTTCCTCAGCAGAAGTCTTCCACATGATTGTAAACCGTTGGGAAAAACCAAAGGTGGACATGATGGCGTCCCGCCTAAACAAAAAATTGGACAGGTATTGCGCCAGGTCAAGGGACCCTCAGGCAATAGCTGTGGACGCTCTGGTAACACCGTGGGTGTACCAGTCAGTGTATGGGTTCCCTCCTCTTCCTCTCTTACCAAAAGTATTGAGAATTATAAGACGGAGGGGAGTAATAACTATACTCGTGGCTCCGGATTGGCCAAGAAGGACTTGGTACCCGGAACTTCAAGAGATGCTCACGGAGGACCCGTGGCCTCTACCTCTAAGAAGGGACCTGCTCCATCAAGGACCCTATCTATTCCAAGACTTACCGCGGCTGCGTTTGACGGCAGGGCGGTTGAACGCCGGATCCTGAAGGAAAAAGGCATTCCGGATGAAGTCATCCCTACCCTGATCAAAGCCAGGAAGGATGTAACCGCAAAGCATTATCACCGCATTAGGCGAAAATATGTTGCGTGGTGCGAGGCCAGTAAGGCCCCGATGGAGGAATTTCAACTAGGTCGATTCCTGCATTTCCTGCAAACAGGAGTGTCTATGGGCCTAAAATTGGGGTCCATTAAGGTTCAAATTTCGGCCCTGTCAATTTTCTTCCAGAAAGAACTAGCTTCAGTTCCTGAAGTTCAGACGTTTGTAAAAGGGGTACTGCATATACAGCCTCCTTTTGTGCCTCCAGTGGCACCTTGGGATCTCAATGTAGTTTTGGGGTTCCTAAAGTCACAATGGTTTGAACCACTTGAATCTGTGGAGTTAAAATATCTCACATGGAAAGTGGTCATGCTGTTGGCCCTGGCCTAGGCCAGGCGCGTGTCAGAATTGGCGGCTTTATCCTGTAAAAGCCCTTATCTGATCTTCCATTCAGACAGGGCGGAATTGAGGACTCGTCCTCATTTTCTCCCTAAGGTGGTTTCAGCGTTTTCATTTGGACCAACCTATTGTGGTACCTGCGGCTACTAGTGACTTGGAGGACTCCAAGTTGTTGGACATAGTCAGGGCCCTGAAAATATATGTTTCCAGGACGGCTGGAGTCAGAAAATCTGACTCGCTGTTTATCCTGTATGCACCCAACAAGCTGGGTGCTCCTGCTTCTAAGCAGACTATTGCTCGTTGGATTTGTAATACAATTCAGCTTGCACATTCTGTGGCAGGCCTGCCACAGCCAAAATCTGTAAAAGCCCATTCCACAAGGAAGGTGGGCTCATCTTGGGCGGCTGCCCGAGGGGTCTCGGCTTTACAACTTTGCCGAGCAGCTATTTGGTCAGGGGCAAATACGTTTGCTAAATTCTACAAATTTGATACCCTGGCTGAGGAAGACCTGGAGTTCTCTCATTCGGTGCTGCAGAGTCATCCGCACTCTCCCGCCCGTTTGGGAGCTTTGGTATAATCCCCATGGTCCTTACGGAGTTCCCAGCATCCACTAGGACGTCAGAGAAAATAAGAATTTACTTACCGATAATTCTATTTCTCGTAGTCCGTAGTGGATGCTGGGCGCCCATCCCAAGTGCGGATTGTCTGCAATACTTGTACATAGTTATTGTTAACTAAATCGGGTTATTGTTGTTGTGAGCCATCTATCCAGAGGCTCCTCTGTTATCATGCTGTTAACTGGGTTCAGATCACAGGTTGTACGGTGTGATTGGTGTGGCTGGTATGGGTCTTACCCGGGATTCATAAATCCTTCCTTATTGTGTACGCTCGTCCGGGCACAGTATCCTAACTGAGGCTTGGAGGAGGGTCATAGGGGGAGGGGCCAGTGCACACCAGGTAGTCCTAAAGCTTTACTTTTGTGCCCAGTCTCCTGCGGAGCCGCTATTCCCCATGGTCCTTACGGAGTTCCCAGCATCCACTACGGACTACGAGAAATAGAATTATCGGTAAGTAAATTCTTATTTTTAAGCATAAAAGAAAATATGAATAATACATTGTTTCATCTTGAGTGTGGGGATAAGAAGTGTACCCCTGCAAGACGGTATTCTTGTATCCAGGTCAGAGCAAAGTACAGCTACAGTATGTAGTACAGCTCTGCTGTGCTCTGAAGCAGAAATGCTATTGATATGGTCTATGGTACACGTAGGTGGACCCCAACTCTTATCTTAGTAAAGGGGATCATTGACTATATTGTTATAAGCATTATGCTTGGCATTTGGGTGCGGTTTCTGGGTGGGGGGGTTCTTTTTAAACATTTTGTGTTGGTGGTAATTCCGAATTAAATCCAGTTTGTTTCTGCGGTGTGTGTGTGTGTGTGTGTGTGTGTGTGTGTGTGTGTATATACATACATACATACATACATACATACATACATACATACATACATACATACATACATACATACATACATACATTGATTGTAAAACTTTTTTAAAAGAGTAAATGGTGGTGTCTTATACCCCTTTTCCATCTACACGATGCGGGTCACAGCCGGAAGCCTGACACAGGCGCTACCCGGGGTGCGACCCGTATCTGCCCCTTTCCCATCAGCTGTCACCATCCCGGCATATAGCCGGGTTGGTGACGCGGCAGGAGCGGCGCTGGGAGATCTCATGATCTCCCAGCGCCACCCTTCCATACAGTGTAAACGGGAGCCGTGTCGCATCGACACGGCTTCCGTTTACACTACACATTACCCAGATCATTCCCGTGTCCTACCCAGGAAGCTACCCGAGTAGGATTCCCGCGTCACTTGATCCGGATTTTTCCTGAGGGAGCTGTTTCCACTAGCAAAAAACACTGGTAAATGTGCGCCCCCGTGCATTTACCCGTGTTTTTTGAGGTAGTGGAAAAGGGGTATTAGTGACTGCCCCTGGAAAGCTGTTCAAACCATTGACATTTAAGTTGTTTAGCAGGAGTCTCTGGTAATTAAGAACCATGTAGAGATGTGAGATAAGAAGTCATGAGAGCAATGCAAACATTAACTAAATACTAATGTATTTTGTTATTTTAAAATGTTTGTTATTTGTATAGGTTTTTAAATCCATTGTGTTCATCTGATCTATGTACATGCTTTGTACTAATGAGGATGTATCACATTTTTACTGTGTTGTTGGGAAAGGTTTGTTTTATGTTTTTTCTTTGTGTAAACCCTCGTAACACCCACACGTCGTCCTTAAATCTTGTGTCTGTAGGAGCACTGCCTTATGCTTCATACTTTAATAATCGTCACAGTGCCAGCCATTATGTATGCCAGCTTTCACAGTAGTCCTGATCCTTTTTACATTTTGTGTGTGTAATTATTGTGTTTTCGTTCTATTTATTTTCTCTATTGTAATTTCCATAATGTCTTTTTATATACTGTGTATCATTTATTAAGGTGTTTTTTTTTTATATGCAAACTTACATGGACTGTAGTTTTTGTAGTATAATTTGGACTCTTTTCTAACTTTTGATTCCTTTTTCCAGGTATTCCCATTAGTCAACAACACTTAATTTGGAACAACGTGGAACTAGAGGATGAATTTTGCTTGAATGACTATAAGTAAGTGTTTGGCCCTAACCGACGCCTTTGTGTTCCAGGCATTGATTTGTTCTGCAACCAACCATGAAACAGATTTAATACTTTTTTTTTTTTTTCCCCCCCCTTCTCTTGTAAGCATCTCTGAAGGATGCACCTTGAAGTTGGTGTTGGCTATGAGAGGTGGTCCAATTAACACACGGAGAGGTATGTACAGTTGATTGCTGCAGTAGACACCAATAACCTGTGCTGTTATGCTGGGTACACACGGGATGATATGTTGTGCATTCAATCGACTGGCCAATATATCACTGGTTGGTAGGCGTGTATGTACACCCGATATGTCTATGAATGCCGCCTTTCACAGATATATTGCGTTGGCCCTGCAGCACAGCTGATGTCCAATATATCTGCAGATCAATATACTGTATAACAGCCACCATATAATCTAAAATTAATAAATGCATAAAAAATACAGTATAAAATTTCATATGTAAAATTATATGGACTCCAGAAAATCATAAAATATTACACTCCCTGCAGTTGGTGGGATATTTAAGGGTTTCTATTACACAATTAATTAAATGACATCAGTGGTATAAAAAATATATAATGGAACGGCAATGCAAACCACATTGATCTCATACAAGGAAGAGTTTGCAATGTAAATCCTGGTAGTATCAAAGGGCAGCTCAAACCCTTAGAGCAATCATCTGATAATTGAATATTTACAGACATATGTGCTATGTCCAATCTATACACCATGTCGATAAAATGGGATAACTGTTATTGGTTAACTACTTTTACCTTCTAATGTCCCTTTTACTGTCAGGTTTGAAGTAAAAGGCGGAGACTCATAACATTAATAGTTTTAAATTACGTAGCATGTGAAGATACAATTATTTTTTTCTTTTACCTATTCTCCTATCCCGCTTTTACTTCACTCAAGCAGAACCATGTGCGTCCCACACCAGTAACTGCAGTTTAGGAGACGCTGACAACAAAAAGTTTTAATGGACACAGCACTGTTTGTACTGTCCCTTCTGCTTTTGACCACCCTTGTGGTAAGCGAGTGCAGGTGGCCACCAGAAGCCCCCCCCCCCCCCCCAGTTAACCCTGTATTAGCATAGGCTTGGCACAAACATTGAGCCATGTACAGGTAAGTGCACACAGCTGGTAGAGTGAAACTGCTGTTGAAATAAGTCCCCTATGTATGTTGAAAGATGGGGAGTAGCTGTTTGCTTAGTGATATTCGTTTCTTTTTCTTTTTTTTTTATTATTATTATTGTTATTTATTTATTATTTTCTTTTTTTAGTAATTAAGTTTTTTGTTGAAGGGCCAATGTTGTACAGCATTGAAAGCATAGTCTGTACTGTATTATCTATTAATGCAGTTGTCTGAGCATTGCACATTATATACCAAATTAAAGGTCTTGTTCTGTAGATTTGCAGAAAAAATATTGGCATTGTAATTAGTTGCTTTGTTTCTGAGTTATGTGGCAAAAGATCCACCAGCCATTTAAAAATGTATCACCGTTGTACTCTGGAAAATGTGACAGTTGGTGAACTCTCCCTGTGCACCTGCTGGGTGGTCTGCAACTGTGACAGTTATATGCAGCCACTCACTAAACAGGGATTTATTTTTTTTTATTTTTTTAAATTCTACTCCTAAGGGGGTAAAAAAGGGGTAAAATGGTTCACCCAGCAGCAAACCTTTGCCTGTTGAAACCAAGCACATCAGTTAGTTGTATTGAATAGTGTCCACCGTCCGGTCACAAGCTGCTATGCCCCAGTGTACCCAGCACAATCACATGAGATAGCAGTTGCGGTTTCGTTGATGTGGTAGATTTGCATAAGATCGCATTGTTCTGCTGTGTCTCCCGGCTGTAAGTGAGGATATCCATTCTACAATGTGCAGAACGGATTTTCTCCTGCTTACCCGCCACATAGCAGTGATGTTGGCTGTCTCTTGACTGCTGGAATCATGCCTCCAGAATGCCATCTGAACGGCACACACTGGGAAGCATGCGCCAAATACTAAAAGTGCAAGGAGGAGATCTTTGTTTCCCCTCAAGCACTGTGAGGCTGATCTTTGTAAGTATAGTACTCCTTGACCAATGCAACGCCACTTCATGCTGCTTTAGGAGTGAGGTTGCATTGCCACGTGGGGGGAGGGGGTGACAATGTGATTTGTCACTGGGTTGGGGTGATGCCCCTAAAAAAGTGTGTTGGGTGGGTGGGGGTGGTTTACATATATATGACACTTGGGAGATATTACTAACTTAGGGGGGCTGCGGACACTGATGGGGGGTAATGCCACTGGGGAACTGTTGCAGCTGTGGGATTTACTGAAACTATTGGGAGTTCTAAACTCGATGATGATGATGATATATATATTTCTCTAACGTCCTAGTGGATGCTGGGGACTCCGTAAGGACCATGGGGAATAGACGGGCTCCGCAGGAGACTGGGCACTCTAAGAAAGATTTAGTACTACTGGTGTGCACTGGCTCCTCCCTCTATGCCCCTCCTCCAGACCTCAGTTAGAATCTGTGCCCGGACAGAGCTGGGTGCATTTTAGTGAGCTCTCCTGAGCTTGCTAATAAGAAAGTATTTTAGTTAGGTTTTTTATTTTCAGAGAGCTTCTGCTGGCAACAGACTCTCTGCTACGAGGGACTGAGGGGAGAGAAGCAAACCTACTAACTGCGGCTAGGTTGCGCTTCTTAGGCTACTGGACACCATTAGCTCCAGAGGGATCGAACACAGGAACCTAACCTTGGTCGTCCGTTCCCGGAGCCGCGCCGCCTTCCCCCTCGCAGAGCCAGAAGACAGAAGCCGGCGGGTTGAAGCAAGAAGACGTCAAAATCGTCGGCAGAAGACTCCTGTCTTCATATGAGGTAGCGCACAGCACTGCAGCTGTGCGCCATTGCGCCCACACTAACCCACACACTCCGGTCACTGTAGGGTGCAGGGCGCGGGGGGGGGCGCCCTGGGCAGCAATTGAGTACCTCCTGGCAAAAAAGCAGCATATATACAGCTGGGCACTGTATTATGCATGAGCCCCCGCCATTAATTTTACACAAAATCGCGGGACAGAAGCCCGCCGCTGAGGGGGCGGGGCCTTCTTCCTCAGCACTCACCAGCACAATTTTCTCTCCACAGCTCCGCTGAGAGGAAGCTCCCCAGGCTCTCCCCTGCAGACTCACGGTAGAAAGAGGGTAAAAAGAGAGGGGGGGCACATAAATTTAGCGCATTAATCATATATACAGCAGCTACTGGGTAAACACTAAGTTACTGTGTGATTCCTGGGTTATATAGCGCTGGGGTGTGTGCTGGCATACTCTCTTTCTGTCTCTCCAAAAGGCCTTGTGGGGGTCCTGTCCTCATATAGAGCATCCCCTGTGTGTGTGGTGTGTCGGTACGCGTGTGTAGACATGTTTGACGAGGAGGGCTATGTGGAGGCAGAGCAGGTGCAGATGAATGACGTGTCTCCGCCGACGGCGCCGACACCTGATTGGATGGATATGTGGAAGGTGTTAAATGATAATGTAAACTCCTTGCATAAAAGGTTGGATAAAGCTGATGCCTTGGGACAGTCGGGGTCTCAGCCCATGCCTGATCCTACAGCGCAGAGGCCGTCAGGGTCTCAGAAGCGCCCACTATCCAAAATTGTTGACACAGATATCGACATGGATTCTGACTCCAGTGTCGATGACGATGATGCAAAATTGCAGCCTAAAATGGCTAAAGCCATCTGCTACATGATTATAGCAATGAAGGATGTATTGCACATATCAGAGGTAAACCCTGTCCCTGACAAGAGGGTTTATATGTATGGGGAGAAAAAGCAAGAGGTGACTTTTTCCCCCTTCACATGAGTTAAATGAGTAATGTGAAAAAGCGTGGGATTCCCCCGATAGGAAAGTGCTGATTTCCAAAAGGTTACTTATGGCGTACCCTTTCCCGCCAACGGACAGGATGCGCTGGGAATCCTTATCTAGGGTAGATAAAGCTCTGACACGCTTATCTAAGAAGGTGGCCCTGCCGTCGCAGGATACGGCCTCCCTAAAGGATCCTGCCGATAGGAAGCATGAAAGTATCCTGAAGTCTGTTTATACACATTCAGGTACTCTACTGAGGCCGGCAATTGCGTCGGCCTGGATGTGTAGTGCTGTAGCAGCATGGACAGATAATCTGTCTGAGGAACTGGATACCTTCGACAAGGATACCATTTTACTGACCCTGGGGCATATAAAAGACGCTGTCCTATATATGAGGGATGCCCAGAGGGACATTTGCCTACTGGGCTCTAGAATAAATGCAATGTCAATTTCTGCCAGAAGGGTCCTGTGGACTCGGCAATGGACAGGTGATGCCGACTCCAAAAAGCACATGGAGGTTTTACCTTACAAGGGTGAGGAATTGTTTGGGGACGGTCTCTCGGACCTAGTTTCCACAGCTACGGCTGGGAAGTCAAATTTTTTGCCATATATTCCCTCACAGCCTAAGAAAGCACCGTATTACCAAATGCAGTCCTTTCGATCACAAAGAAGCAAGAAAGTCAGAGATGCATCCTTTCTTGCCAGAGGCAGGGGTAGAGGAAAGAAGCTGCACCATACAGCTAGTTCCCAGGAACAGAAGTCCTCCCCGGCTTCCACGGAATCCACCGCATGACGCTGGGGCTCCACAGGTGGAGCCAGGAGCGGTGGGGGCGCGTCTCCGAAATTTCAGCCACCAGTAGGTTTGCTCACAGGTGGATCCCTGGGCTATACAGATTGTGTCTCAGGGATACAAGCTGGAATTCGAAGTGATGCCCCCTCACCGTTACCTCAAATCGGCCCTGCCAGCTTCCCCCATGGAAAGGGAAGTAGTGTTAGCTGCAATTCACAAGTTATATCTCCAGCAGGTGGTGGTAAAGGTTCCCCTCCTTCAACAGGAAAGGGGATACTATTCCACAATGTTTGTGGTACCGAAACCGGACTGTTCGGTCAGACCCATATTGAATTTAAAGTCCCTGAACATTTATCTGAAAAGATTCAAGTTCAAAATGGAATCGCTCAGAGCGGTCATTGCAAGCCTGGAAGAGGGGGATTTTATGGTGTCTCTGGACATCAAGGATGCTTACTTGCATGTCCCCATTTATCCACCTCATCAGGAGTACCTCAGATTTGTGGTACAGGACTGTCATTACCAATTCCAGACGTTGCCGTTTGGGCTCTCCACGGCACCGAGAATATTTACCAAGGTAATGGCAGAAATGATGGTGATCCTGAGAAAGCAAGGAGTCACAGTTATCCCATACTTGGACGATCTCCTCATAAAGGCGAGGTCCAGAGAGCAGTTGCTGATCAGCGTAGCACACTCTCAGGAAGTGTTGCAGCAGCATGGCTGGATTCTTAATATCCCAAAGTCGCAGCTGATTCCTACGACGCTTCTGCCCTTTCTGGGCATGATTCTGGACACAGACCAGAAGAAGGTGTTTCTCCCGGCGGAGAAGGCTCAGGAGCTCGTGACTCTAGTCAGAGACCTCTTAAAACCGAAACAGGTGTCGGTGCATCACTGCACACGAGTCCTGGGAAAGATGGTGGCATCGTACGAAGCCATTCCCTTCGGCAGGTTCCATGCGAGGATCTTTCAGTGGGATCTGTTGGACAAGTGGTCCGGATTGCATCTTCAGATGCATCGGCTGATCACCCTGTCCCCGAGGGCCAGGGTGTCTCTTCTGTGGTGGCTGCAGAGTGCTCACCTTCTCGAGGGCCGCAGGTTCGGCATACAGGACTGGGTCCTGGTGACCACGGATGCGAGCCTCCGAGGATGGGGGGCAGTCGCTCAGGGAAGAAACTTCCAAGGGTTGTGGTCAAGTCAGGAGGCTTGTCTGCACATAAATATCCTGGAACTAAGGGCCATATACAACGCCCTGAGTCAAGTGGAGCCTCTGCTTCGCAACCAACCGGTGCTGATTCAGTCAGACAACATCACCGCAGTGGCTCATGTAAACCGCCAGGGCGGCACAAGAAGCAGAGTGGCGATGGCGGAAGCCACCAGGATTCTTCGTTGGGCGGAGAATCACGTGCAAGCACTGTCAGCAGTGTTCATTCCGGGAGTGGACAACTGGGAAGCAGACTTCCTCTGCAGGCACGACCTCCACCCGGGAGAGTGGGGACTTCATCACGAAGTCTTCACTCAGATTACAAATCGATGGGAACTGCCACAGGTGGACATGATGGCATCCCGTCTCAACAAAAAGCTACAAAGGTATTGCGCCAGGTCAAGAGACCCTCAGGCGATAGCTGTGGACACACTAGTAACACCGTGGGTGTTCCAGTCGGTCTATGTGTTTCCTCCTCTTCCTCTCATACCCAAGGTGCTGAGAATCGTAAGAAAAAGAGGAGTGAGAACAATACTCATTGTTCCGGATTGGCCAAGAAGGACTTGGTACCCGGAACTGCAAGAAATGCTCACAGAGGACCCATGGCCTCTGCCTCTCAGACAGGACCTGTTGCAACAGGGGCCCTGTCTGTTCCAAGACTTACCGCGGCTGCGTTTGACGGCATGGCGGTTGAACGCAGGATCCTAGCGGAAAAAGGCATTCCGGATGAAGTTATTCCTACGCTGATAAAGGCTAGGAAGGACGTGACAGCAAAACACTATCGCCATATATGGCGAAAATATGTTGCCTGGTGTGAGGCCAGGAAGGCCCCTACAGAGGAATTCCAGCTGGGCCGGTTCCTGCACTTCCCACAGTCTGGAGTGACTATGGGCTTGAAGTTGGGGTCCATAAAGGTCCAGATTTCGGCCCTATCCATTTTCTTTCAAAAGGAACTGGCTTCTCTTCCTGAAGTTCAGACGTTTGTTAAGGGAGTGCTGCATATTGAGCCCCCTTTTGTGCCACCAGTGGCACCTTGGGATCTCAACGTGGTGTTGGGTTTCCTGAAATCCCACTGGTTTGAGCCACATAAGACCGTGGAGCTAAAGTATCTCACGTGGAAGGTGGTCATATGCTATTGGCCTTCGCTTCGGCTAGGCGTGTGTCAGAATTAGCGGCTTTGTCATGTAAAAGCCCCTATCTGGTTTTCCATATGGACAGGGCAGAATTACGGACTCGTCCGCAATTTCTGCCGAAGGTGGTGTCATCTTTTCATTTGAACCAACCTATTGTGGTGCCTGCGGCTACTCGTGACTTGGAGGATTCCAAGTTGCTTGATGTAGTCAGGGCTTTGAAGATCTATGTAGCCAGGACGGCTGGAGTCAGGAAAACTGACTCGCTGTTGATCCTGTATACATCCAACAAGCTGGGTGCTCCTGCTTCAAAGCGAACCATTGCTCGCTGGATCTGTAACACGATTCAGCAGGCTCATTCTGCGGCTGGATTGCCGCATCCAAAATCAGTGAAAGCCTATTCCACAAGGAAAGTGGGCTCTTCTTGGGCGGCTGCCCGAGGGGTCTCGGCATTACAGCTTTGCCGAGCAGCTACTTGGCCGGGTTCAAACACATTTGCTAAGTTCTACAAGTTTGATACCCTGGCTGAGGAGGACCTTGTGTTTGCCCATTCGGTGCTGCAGAGTCATCCGCACTCTCCCGCCCGTTTGGGAGCTTTGGTATAATCCCCATGGTCCTTACGGAGTCCCCAGCATCCACTAGGACGTTAGAGAAAATAAGATTTTACTCACCGGTAAATCTATTTCTCGTAGTCCATAGTGGATGCTGGGCGCCCGTCCCAAGTGCGGACTTTCTGCAATACGTGTATATAGTTATTGCTTAATAAAGGGTTATGTTATGTTGGCATCCATTGTTTGATGCTCCGTTGTTGTTCATACTGTTGACTGGGTAAGTTTATCACAAGTTATACGGTGTGATTGATGTGGCTGGTATGAGTCTTACCCTGGATTCCAAAATCCTTTCCTTGTAATGTCAGCTCTTCCAGGCACAGTTTCCTTAACTGAGGTCTGGAGGAGGGGCATACTGGGAGGAGCCAGTGCACACCAGTAATACTAAATCTTTCTTAGAGTGCCCAGTCTCCTGCGGAGCCCGTCTATTCCCCATGGTCCTTACGGAGTCCCCAGCATCCACTACGGACTACGAGAAATAGATTTACCGGTGAGTAAAATCTTATTTTTTTTTCTTTTCTTTAAAATAAGTTACTAAATGGTTTTTGGAAAGAAAAAAATAGCCAGTTAAAATATCTATTGAGAAGTAGACCTAAATGTTATAGAAAGTAAGTGGTACAGTATGCTGCTTATAAGTGCTGTTTGTTGATTAGGTGCTTATCAATTGTGCAAGTCAGTGAGGTATGCCAAAAGGACCAATTAGGGTGTTATGAACCCCACTAGTTTGTTATACCAGCTATTATAATAAAGAAAAACAAAAGCTTAAGATTAGCACTAATAATCATATAATAAAAAGCTGTCAAAGAATGAGCACAGCTAGAGGCATGAGGCACTGCAAATACTAGAAAATAATACGCCACCAATGCTTATTTCAGTCTAGAACAAAGTTTAATACTGAATTTTCCACCAATATATAGGTTCATAAGTAAAATTGCAAGTAAAACAATTGCACGTAGTATTGTTCAACAATATCTTCCCCCTAGAAAAATGTTACCATGCTAGTAGGCATATAATACATTGAGGATATATTTTCTGTGGTTATTCCGTGAGGTGATGGGTATCTGTGGCATAAGCTCATTACCTAGTTAACATAGTGTGGTCATAGGCCTGCGTAGGAGCAGACACGGGGTGCTGCTATGGTGAACCTACTACCCTCTCCCCAACACCTTTAGGACATAGACTGCTTATCTGGTGACCCAGATGAGCAGTCTGTCTCAGAGCAAAGGGGTGGAGGAGGTAGCCTGCAACCCAGTGGGGTGGGGAGTCCCAGAGTAGACACCCGTGTCTGCTCCTACGCACGCCCGTAAGTGTGTTTAATTGTAATGGCGGTATATGTGCACAATCCAGTTATTGGAAATGTGTACACACTCCTTACGTCTGTTTTGTTTGCAGTCTACCAGTATGGTTTTGTCTTGGAAGAAAACTGAAACACCTGGAGCAAAACTTTGCAAACAGAGGGAAATTAAGCCACTTTAATTGTGATTGCATTGTATATTCGATTATAAATGCCATTTCTCTTTCCTAACTAAAGATTACATTTTGCCTGGTACCTATGTCACAAAATGATGGCTGATACTAAACTCTAGCAATAGCTCCATTACAGGAAGAGGGTGTTCCCAGAAAGGAAGTGTCCAGGAAATGAACACTGGACACCCTGCTGAATTTAAATAAATAAATTTGCAGTTTTCAAAAATGTGACGAGTGAAAAAAAACTTAGAAAGTTTGATACTGCAGATGTTTGTGCAGCAGCTGTGTGCTGGGCCACTTGTGTAAAGGAATGGAGATACTCCTCATGGGAGCTTGGTTATTTCCCTCCTACGGTATAATACGATAAAGACCTCATGCATAATGAGATTCCCGTGCTGACCAGTGTATCAGCATCTGTACGGAAGATAAATGTACTAAAGCTCTCCAGTCCTACTTTCAGGTATAGATTAGTTCAGTTTGCATAAATTTGCTACAATATATTACAGGTTGAGTATCCCTTATCTGAAAATCCAAAATGTTGCAAAACTTGTTTGAGTGGCCACTGAAATTGTGACCTCTTTGCTTTCTGATTGTTCAGTGTAAATAAACTTTGTTTCATGCACAAAATGAATAAAAATATATTGCAAAAAATGACCTTCAGGCTATGTGTATAAGGTGTATATGAAACCTAAATGGATTCCGTGTTTAGACTTGGGTCCTATCCCCAAGATATCTCCATTATGATATTTATATATTCCAAAATACGGAAAAATCCAAAACGCATTTGGTCCCGAGCATTTCAGATGAGGAATACTCAATGTGTAGCAATGATGAAGAAAATGTAGAATTCAGAGACCAGTTGGTAAAATCCAGGAGCAAGACATGTTTTTTCTTAAGACACCAAAACGTTAGACACAAGCAGTCATCTCTGTCTGTGCTTGTCCCTTTTATTTGCAATGTATAGTGCCTCTGGAGGATCCAATCAGGGAGATAGCAGAGTACATGGATCCTGTGCAAGATGAGTTGTGGGAAAAGACCTCCTCGAATAAGCAGGTTACCTTTTTGGTATACCGTGAAGGAGATCAACTGAATTTCTTCCGTGTGGTGGACAGAGGGGATGGTACACTAACTCCGCTATCAGAATCTCTCAGGTAAATGCCAGATTATTGTGTTCTTCTGTTATTTATTTTTTATACATGCCTCGGTTTTTGCAGATCAGACATGTTTTGGCGAAGTTGGCTTGTGGAATTGATACTGGTCGGTGACCTCTAGGTAAAACCATTGTATTCAAGCTGATTATTAAATTCCAATAGAAAGGCTAGATGTCCTTAGTGGCACGTGTCTAATCACTGCAGTAATTTGCAAATTGCCTACTATAGAGCAGTGTTTCTGAAACCCAGTCCTCGTGGAACCCTAACAGAGCATGTTTTCCAGATAATATAGCTGTAGCACAGAAGTGCTAATTGAGTAACACCGTACCAGTAGCACTAATTATTCCTGAGGATTCCATGAAAACACTAACTGTTTGGGTTCCATGAGGGAGGATTTTGAGAAATATTGCCCTAGAGCAAAGCTTCCTAAACACATCCACTATTTTAATACAGTTTTCAGGAAAATGTTTGCTTCAGATTGGATATGTCTCTCTGTGTAATGTACATTACCAACAAACAAAAACAAAAAACCCTAGTATATAGTGTAGCCCGTAGTTGAAGTTAGAATTTAGAAGTGCTGGTATGGAAATTTGAAGTGAATGGCTGGGTGCTGGGCAGTGCCCTAAAAGCTTGAGACATTTTGAGGTGTATGCATTTACAGTGCATCTGGAAAGTATTCACAGCGCTTCACTTTTTCCACATTTTATGTTACAGCCTTATTCCAAAATGAAATAAATTAATTTTTTCTCTCAAATTTCTACATACAATACCCCATAATTACAACGTGAAGGTTTTTTTTTTCGATTTTTGCACATTCATTAAAAATAAAAAACTAAGAAATCACATGTACACAAATATTCACAGCCTTTGCTCAATACTTTGTTGATGCACCTTTGGCAGCAATTACAGCCTCAAGTCTTTTTGAATATGATGCCACAAGCTTGACACACTTACTGTATCTTTGGACAGTTTTGCCCATTCCTCTTGGCAGCACCTCTCAAGCTCTATCAGGTTGGATGGGAAGCGTCTGTGCACAACCATTTTCAGATCTCTCCAGAGATGTTAAATCGGATTCAAGTCTGGGCTCTGGCTGGGCCACTCAAGCACATTCACAGAGTTGTCCTGAAGCCACTCCTTTGATATCTTGGCTGTGTGCTTACGGTCGTTGTCTTGCTGAAAGATGAATCGTCGCCCCAGTCTGAGTCAAGAGCGCTCTGGAGCAGGTTTTCATCCAGGATATGTCTGTATATTGCTGCATTCATCTTTCCCTCTATCCTGACTAGTCTCCCATTTCCTGCCACTGAAAAACATCCCCACAGCATGAAGCTGCCACCACCATGCTTCACTATAGGGATGTTGTGGCCTGGTGATGAGCAGTGCCTGGTTTCCTCAAAACATGACATCTGGTATTCACGCCAAAGAGTTCAATCTTTGTTTCATCAGACCAGAGAATTTTGTTTCTCATGGTCTGAGAGTCCTTCAGGTGCATTTTGACAAACTCCAGGCAGGCTGCCATGTGCTTTTAACTAAAGAGTGGCATTCGTCTGGCCACTCTACCATACAGGCCTGATTGGTGGATTACTGCAGAGATTGTTGTCCTTCTGGAAGATTCTCCTTTCTCCACATAGGAATGCTGTAGCTCTGACAGAGTGACCATCGGGTTCTTGGTCACCTCCCTGACTAGGGCCCTTGTCCCCCGATCACTCAGTTTAGATGACCGGACAGCTCTAGGAAAGTCTGGTGGTTCCAAACTTCTTCCATTTACGGATGATGGAGGTCACTGTGCTCATTGGGACCTTCAAAGTAGCAGATATTTTTTCTGTACCCTTCCCCAGATTTGTGCCTCGAGACAATCCTGTCTCTGAGGTCTACAGACAATTCCTTTGACTTCATGCTTGGTTTGTCCTCAGACATGCACTGTCCAGTGTGGGAACTTATATAGACAGGTGTGTGCCTTTCCAAATCATTTCCAGTCAACTGAATTTACCACAGGTGGACTCCAATTAAGCTGTAGGAACATCTCAAGGATGATCAGTGGAAACAGAATGCACCTGAGCTCAATTTTGAGCTTCATGGCAAAGGCTGTGAATACTTAAGTACTTGTGATTTCTTAGTTTTATATTTTTAATTTGTGGTCATTATAGGGTAATGTATGACGAATTTTGAGGGAAAAATGACTTTATTCCATTTTGGAATAAGGCTGTAACATAACAAAATGCGCAAAAAATTAAGCGCTGTGAATACTTTCCGGGTGCACTGTAATCTTAGATGCTTTTCAGCACTATATGTAAAACTGATTAAATGAAGCAAGGCTATCTGACCTGTGACCTCCACCTTCTGTTTGTCCCACTTACTTTACCACTATATGCATCCTTCTGTCCCTCTTGTCTCCTGCATTACTTCACCCTTCCCTAAAATCCACCATGTTCCTGTATCCTGTGTTTATTTAATTTATTTAGCTGTATCACGCAAGTCTTTTGTGTACTTAAATTTATACCAGTGGACGATAGCTTTTTTTATTTTATTTTATGGTAACACTGCTGTGCCATTAGAACTCACTGTGCACATCTCAGTTGTTTTTTTGTCAGCCACTAGGGGACACTGTCACAACTTCAAGACCATGGGGTGATGATGGTGGCTTACAGGGAGCTGGCACTTTAATTAATCCAAGAAGTGAAACAGGCTCCTCCCCCTCCATCCCCCATCATCCCTCAGTCTTGAATTTGTGCAGAGGGAGCCGGTCACTGCTGACTGAGCTCCAGCTCAGTCTATATTTCTCTGACGTCCTAAGTGGATGCTGGGACTCCGTAAGGACCATGGGGAATAGCGGCTCCGCAGGAGACTGGGCACAACTAAATGAAAGCTTTAGACTACTGGTGTGCACTGGCTCCTCCCACCATGACCCTCCTCCAGACTTCAGTTAGAATCTTGTGCCTGGCTGAGCTGGATGCACACTAGGGGCTCTCCTGAGCTTCTAGAAAGAAAGTATATTTCTCTAACGTCCTAGTGGATGCTGGGAACTCCGTAAGGACCATGGGGAATAGCGGGCTCCGAAGGAGGCTGGGCACTCTAGAAAGATTTATGACTACCTGGTGTGCACTGGCTCCTCCCACTATGACCCTCCTCCAAGCCTCAGTTAGATTTCGTGCCCGGCTGAGGTTGGATGCACACTAGGGGCTCTCCTGAGCCCTTAGAAAGAGTTTAGATTTAGGTTTTTTATTTTCAGTGAGACCTGCTGGCAACAGGCTCACTGCAGCGAGGGACTAAGGGGAGAAGAAGCGAACTCGCCTGCTTGCAGCCGGATTGGGCTTCTTAGGCTACTGGACACCATTAGCTCCAGAGGGATCGACCGCAGGCCCAGTCCTTGGTGTTCGGTCCCGGAGCCGCGCCGCCGTCCCCCTTACAGAGCCAGAAGCAAGAAGAGGTCCGGAAAAACGGCGGCAGAAGACATCAGTCTTCACCAAGGTAGCGCACAGCACTGCAGCTGTGCGCCATTGCTCCTCATGCACACTTCACACTCCGGTCACTGAGGGTGCAGGGCGCTGGGGGGGGGCGCCCTGAGCAGCAATAAAAACACCTTGGCTGGCAAAAATACCACAATATATAGCCCCAGAGGCTATATATGTGGTAAATACTCCTGCCAGAATCCAGGAAAAAGCGGGAGAATAGGCCGCGGAAAAGGGGCGGAGCTATCTCCCTCAGACACACTGGCGCCATTTCTCCTTCACAGATCCGCTGGAAGGAAGCTCCCTGGCTCTCCCCTGCAGTCTACACTTCAGAACAGGGTAAAAACAGAGAGGGGGGGCACTAACTTTGGGCGCGATACATATATAATATAAAAAGCAGCTATAGGGGACATAACTCAGTTAGTCCCTGCATTATATAGCGCTCTGGTGTGTGCTGGCATACTCTCACTCTGTCCCCCCAAAGGGCTTTTGTGGGTCCTGTCCTCATTCGGAGCATTCCTTGTGTGTGTGCGGTGTGTCGGTACGGCTGTGTCGACATGTTTGATGAGGATAATGATGTGGAGGCGGAGCAGATGCCTTTAGAAGGGATGTCACCCCCTGCGGGGCAGACACCTGAGTGGATGGGCTTATGGAAAGTAATGAGTGCACGTATAGACTCCTTATATAAGAAAATCGACGACATGCCAAATGTGGGACAGCCGACTTCTCAGCTCGTGCCTGCCCAGGCGTCGCATGGGTCGTCAGGGGCTCTAAAACGCCCGCTACCACAAGCAGACCCAGATGTTGACACTGATACTGACACCAGTGTCGACGACGATGAGTCTAACCTGATGCCTACTAAGGCCATTCACTGCATGATTGAGGCAATGAAAGAGGTGTTACACATTTCTGATATAAGTACAGGTACCACTAAAAAGGGTATGTTTGGAGAGAAAAAACTACCCGTAGTTTTTCCCCCATCAGATGAATTAAATGAAGTGTGTGAAGAAGCGTGGGCTTTCCCTGATAAAAAATTGGTAATTCCTAAGAAGGTACTAATGGCGTTCCCTTTCCCGCCAGAGGATAGGTCACGTTGGGAAACACCCCCTAGAGTGGATAAAGCGCTCACACGTTTGTCTAAAAAGGTGGCACTACCGTCTCCGGATACGGCCGCCCTCAAGGAACCTGCTGATAGAAAGCAGGAGGCGATCCTGAAGTCTGTATATACACACACAGGCATTATACTTAGGCCAGCTATTGCGTCAGCATGGATGTGCAGTGCTGCCGCTGCGTGGTCAGATAAACTGTCAGAAAATATTGACACATTAGACAGAGACACGATCCTGTTAACCATAGACCATATAAAAGACTCAGTCTTATATATGAGAGATGCACAAAGGGAAATCTGCCGATTGGCATCTAAAGTAAGTGCATTGTCCATCTCTGCTAGGAGAGGCTTATGGACTCGCCAGTGGACAGGAGATGCAGATTCAAAAAAGCACATGGAAGTGTTACCATATAAGGGTGAGGAATTATTTGGGGATGGTCTCTCGGACCTAGTTTCCACAGCAACGTCTGGGAAGTCAGCATTTTTACCCCATGTCCCCTCACAGCCTAAGAAGGCGCCGTTTTATCAGGTTCAGTCCTTTCGGACCCAGAAAAACAGGCGTGGAAAAGGGGGGTCCTTTCTGTCCAGAGGTAGGGGAAAAAGGCTGCAACAAACAGCAGGTTCCCAGGAGCAAAAGTCCTCCCCCGCTTCTTCTTCCAAGTCCGCCGCATGACGGTGGGGCTCCACAGGCGGAGCCAGGTACGGTGGGGGGCCGCCTCAAGAATTTCAGCAATCAGTGGGCTCGCTCACAGGTGGATCCCTGGATCCTTCAAATAGTATCTCAGGGGTACAAACTGGAATTCGAGGCGTCTCCACCCCACCGGTTCCTAAAATCTGCCTTGCCGATTGCTCCCTCAGACAGGGAGGCGGTGCTAGCGGCAATTCACAAGCTGTATTCCCAGCAGGTGATAATCAAGGTACCCCTACTTCAACAAGGCCGGGGTTACTATTCCACACTATTTGTGGTACCGAAACCGGACGGTTCGGTGAGACCCATTTTAAATTTGAAATCCTTGAACACATACATAAAAAAATTCAAGTTCAAGATGGAATCGCTCAGGGCGGTTATTGCGAGCCTGGACGAGGGGGATTACATGGTATCCCTGGACATCAAGGATGCTTACTTGCATGTCCCCATTTACCATCCTCGCCAGGAGTACCTCATATTTGTGGTACAGGATTGCCATTACCAATTCCAGACGCTGCCGTTTGGACTGTCCACGGCACCGAGGGTATTTACCAAGGTTATGGCGGAAATGATGATACTCCTTCGAAAAAAGGGAGTTTTAATTATCCCGTACTTGGACGATCTCCTAATAAAAGCGAGGTCCAAGGAACAGTTGTTGGTGGGAGTAGCACTATCTCAGGAGGTGCTGCACCAGCACGGCTGGATTCTGAATATCCCAAAGTCACAGCTGGTTCCGACGACACGGCTACTGTTCCTGGGTATGATTCTGGATACAGTCCAGAAAAAAGTGTTTCTCCCGGAGGAGAAAGCCAGGGAGTTTTCATCTCTAGTCAGAGACCTCCTGAAACCAAAACAGGTATCAGTGCATCGCTGCACGCGGGTCCTGGGAAAGATGGTGGCTTCTTACGAAGCAATTCCCTTCGGCAGGTTCCATGCCAGAATCTTTCAGTGGGACCTGTTGGACCAGTGGTCCGGATCGCATCTTCAGATGCATCGCTTGATAACCCTGTCTCCAAGAACCAGGGTGTCGCTACTGTGGTGGCTGCAGAGTGCCCATCTTCTAGAGGGCCGCAGGTTCGGCATACAGGACTGGGTCCTGGTGACCACGGATGCCAGCCTTCGAGGCTGGGGGGCAGTCACACAGGGAAGAAACTTCCAAGGACTATGGTCGAGTCAGGAGACTTCCCGTCACATAAATATTCTGGAACTAAGGGCCATCTACAATGCCCTAAGTCAAGCAAAATCCCTGCTCCTATACCAGCCGGTGCTGATCCAGTCAGACAACATCACGGCAGTCGCCCATGTAAATCGACAGGGCGGCACAAGAAGCAGGATGGCGATGGCGGAAGCCACAAGAATTCTCCGATGGGCGGAGAATCATGTACTAGCACTGTCAGCAGTGTTCATTCCGGGAGTGGACAACTGGGAAGCAGACTTCCTCAGCAGACACGACCTCCACCCGGGAGAGTGGGGACTTCATCCAGAAGTCTTCCAGATGCTGATAAACCGTTGGGAAAAACCACAGGTGGACATGATGGCGTCCCGCCTCAACAAAAAAATTAAAAAGATACTGCGCCAGCTCAAGGGACCCTCAGGCGATAGCTGTGGACGCTCTAGTGACACCGTGGGTGTACCAGTCAGTTTATGTGTTCCCTCCTCTGCCTCTCATACCAAAGGTATTGAGAATAATAAGAAAGCGAGGAGTAAACACCATTCTCGTGGTTCCGGATTGGCCAAGACGAGCGTGGTACCCGGAATTTCAAGAGATGCTCTCAGAGGACCCGTGGCCTCTACCGCTCAGACAAGACCTGCTACAACAGGGGCCCTGTCTGTTCCAAGACTTACCGCGGCTGCGTTTGACGGCATGGCGGTTGAACACCGGATCCTAAAGGAAAAGGGTATTCCGGAAGAAGTCATTCCTACGCTTATTAAGGCCAGGAAAGATGTTACGGCAAAGCATTATCACCGCATATGGCGGAAATATGTTGCATGGTGCGAGGCCAAAAAGGCCCCAACAGAGGAATTTCAACTAGGTCGATTTCTGCATTTCCTGCAAGCAGGAGTGAATATGGGCCTAAAACTAGGCTCCATTAAAGTACAGATCTCGGCTCTGTCGATATTCTTTCAAAAAGAACTAGCTTCAGTACCTGAAGTTCAGACATTTGTGAAAGGAGTGCTGCATATTCAGCCCCCATTTGTGCCTCCTGTGGCACCTTGGGATCTCAACGTGATGTTGAGTTTCTTAAAATCACATTGGTTTGAGCCACTAAAAACCGTGGATCTGAAATATCTCACGTGGAAAGTGGTCATGTTATTGGCCTTGGCTTCAGCCAGGCGAGTGTCAGAATTGGCGGCTTTATCATGTAAAAGCCCTTATCTGATTTTCCATATGGATAGGGCAGAATTGAGGACTCGTCCCCAGTTTCTCCCTAAGGTGGTGTCAGCGTTTCACCTGAACCAGCCTATTGTGGTGCCTGCGGCTACTAAGGATTTGGAGGACTCCAAGTTGCTAGACGTTGTCAGGGCCCTGAAAATATATGTTTCCAGGACGGCTGGAGTCATAAAATCTGACTCGCTGTTTATCCTGTATGCACCCAACAAGCTGGGTGCTCCTGCTTCTAAGCAGTCTATTGCTCGCTGGATTTGTAGTACAATTCAGCTTGCACATTCTGTGGCAGGCATGCCACAGCCAAAATCTGTAAATGCCCATTCCACAAGGAAGGTGGGCTCATCTTGGGCGGCTGCCCGAGGGGTCTCGGCTTTACAACTTTGCCGAGCAGCTACTTGGTCAGGGGCAAACACATTTGCAAAATTCTACAAATTTGATACCCTGGCTGAGGAGGACCTGGAGTTCTCTCATTCGGTGCTACAGAGTCATCCGCACTCTCCCGCCCGTTTGGGAGCTTTGGTATAATCCCCATGGTCCTTACGGAGTTCCCAGCATCCACTAGGACGTTAGAGAAAATAAGAATTTACTCACCGGTAATTCTATTTCTCGTAGTCCGTAGTGGATGCTGGGCGCCCATCCCAAGTGCGGACTGTCTGCAATACTTGTAAAGGGTTATTGTTGAGCCATCTGTTGAGAGGCTCAGTTGTTTTCATACTGTCAAACTGGATATAGTATCACGAGTTGTACGGTGTGATTGGTGTGGCTGGTAAGAGTCTTACCCGGGATTCTAAATCCTTCCTTATTATGTCTGCTCGTCCGGGCACGGTGTCCTAACTGAGGCTTGGAGGAGGTTCATAGTGGGAGGAGCCAGTGCACACCAGGTAGTCATAAATCTTTCTAGAGTGCCCAGCCTCCTTCGGAGCCCGCTATTCCCCATGGTCCTTACGGAGTTCCCAGCATCCACTACGGACTATGAGAAATAGAATTACCGGTGAGTAAATTCTTATTTTAGGTTTTTTATTTTACAGTGAGATCTGCTGGCGACAGACTCACTGCAACAAGGGACTAAGGGGAGAAGAAGCGAACCTACCTAACTGGTGGTAGCTTGGGCTTCTTAGGCTACTGGACACCATTAGCTCCAGAGGGATCGACCACAGGACCCGACCTCGCTGTTCGGTCCCGGAGCCGCGCCGCCGGACCCCTTACAGAGCCAGAAGCAAGAAGTGTTCCTGAAAATCGTCGGCAGAAGACTTCTGTCTTCAACAAGGTAGCGCACAGCACTGCAGCTGTGCGCCATTGCTCCTCATGCACACCTCACACTCCGGCCACTGATGGGTGCAGGGCGCTGGGGGGGGGGGGCGCCCTGAGGGCAATATAAGACACCTTGGCTGACAAATCTACACCATATATAGTCAGGAAGGCTATATAGGTGTAAAAATACCCCTGCCAGAATTCCAGAAAAAGCGGGAGAAGTCCGCCCGGAAAAGGGGCGGGGCCATCTCCCTCAGCACACTGGCGCCATTTTTCCCTCACAGCTCCGCTGGAAGGACGTTCCCTGGCTCTCCCCTGCAGTGTCAAGCTACATAAGGGTAATAAAGAGAAGGGGGGCACTAAATTTAGGCGCAGTATATATAATAAATAGTGGAAAACTGCTCTAATCAAGCTGGTAACAATCCCCAGGTGCTGCGGGAGGGGGTTACTCTAGACAAGAAATACAAAAGGGATTTTTCCCACGCACTCTGCTGGCTGTTAGTAAGAAGAGCTATATACTATGTAATAATAGGAAATTTAGAGCTCTTCGTTACATATGTTTTGCAAAAGATATGATAAGCCTCCAGGCCACTTCACGGCTGCTCTATTACTGGAGGTCCCTATCTAAGCATAGGTCCAGGGCTTGGACCCCACAAAGTCGGCTCAGGCCCGACCACCCCAGGGCAGCACACCATTGAAATACTAAAGTGTTAATATGTGTTAAGAAAGAAGCAGAAGCTATGGGTTAGAAAGTGCTACAAAAATACTCCAGTAATAGAGCAGCCGTGAAGTGGCCTGGAGGCTTATCATATCTTTTGCAAAACATATGTAACGAAGAGCTCTAAATTTCCTATTATTACATAGTATATAGCTCTTCTTACTAACAGCCAGCAGAGTGCGTGGGAAAAATCCCTTTTGTATTTCTTGTCTAGAGTAACCCCCTCCCGCAGCACCTGGGGATTGTTACCAGCTTGATTAGAGCAGTTTTCCACTATTTATTGCAGTTCAGAGAGGCATAGATGGAGCCAGCATTAGGAGGGCATGCTGGGTCCTGTGGTGCCATTTGGAGGATACAGGGGTGCCTCCAGGTAAACTAGCTCTCAATCTGGATATGTTCTGTATGTGCCATTATCATGTGGCCATACATTAAGCAATTGTATGACCCATAGTGGATGTTATTATTATTATGCTCTGTATGGGTTTGGGGAGTGGTACCCCCCAGGTCTGGTGGGGCTGGGCCACCTTGGGGTAGCATGCCATATTATTTATTTAGCACTTATGTAACACTCCTATTTTTTCACTAACATTACTCTTTTGAGTATTTTATTAACACCCTTATTTTTGTAGCACTTTCTAACCCATAGCTTCTGCTTCTTTCTTAACACATATTAACACTTTAGTATTTCAATGGTGTGCTGCCCTGGGGTGGTCGGGCCTGAGCCGACTTTGTGGGGTCCAAGCCCTGGACCTATGCTTAGATAGGGACCTCCAGTAATAGAGCAGCCGTGAAGTGGCCTGGAGGCTTATCATATCTTTTGCAAAACATATGTAACGAAGAGCTCTAAATTTCCTATTATTACATAGTATATAGCTCTTCTTACTAACAGCCAGCAGAGTGCGTGGGAAAAATCCCTTTTGTATTTCTTGTCTGCAGTATATATAATATAAGCAGCTATAAGGGAAAAACACTCATTTATAGTGGGATCCCTGTGTTATATAGCGCTCTGGTGTGTGCTGGCATACTCTCTCTCTGTCTCCCCAAAGGGCTTTGTGGGGTCCTGTCCTCTGTCAGAGCATTCCCTGTGTGTATGCGGTGTGTCGGTACGACTGTGTCGACATGTTTGATGAGGAGGCTTATGTGGAGGCGGAGCAGATGCCGATAAATGTGATGTCACCCCCCTGCGGGGTCGACACCTGAGTGGATGGTGCTGTGGAAGGAATTACGCGACAGTGTCGACTCATTGCATAAAAGGTTTGACGACATACCAAATGTGGGACAGCCGGCTTCTCAGCCTGTGCCTGCCCAGGCGTCTCAAAAGCCATCAGGGGCTCTAAAACGCCCGCTACCTCAGATGGCAGACACAGATGTCGACACGGATACTGACTCCAGTGTCGACGACGATGAGACTAATGTAACTTCCAGTAGGGCCACACGTTACATGATTGAGGCAATGAAAAATGTGTTGCACATTTCTGATGTTACCCCCGGTACCACAAAAAAGGATATTATGTTTGGAGAGAAAAAACTACCAGTAGCTTTTCCTCCATCTGAGGAGTTAAATGAAGTGTGTGAAGAAGCGTGGGCTTCCCCTGATAAGAAACTGGTAATTTCTAAGAGGTTACTAATGGCGTACCCTTTCCCGCCAGAGGATAGGTCACGTTGGGAAACATCCCCTAGGGTGGATAAAGCGCTCACACGCTTGTCAAAGAAGGTGGCACTACAGTCTCCGGATACGGCCGCCCTGAAGGAATCTGCTGATAGAAAGCAGGAGGCTATCCTGAAGTCTATATATACACACACAGGTGTTATACTGAGACCAGCTATTGCTTCAGCATGGACGTGCAGTGCTGCAGCTGCGTGGTCAGATTCCCTGTCGGAAAATATTGATACCCTAGACAGGGACACTATATTGCTAACCGTAGAGCATATTAAAGACGCATTTTTATACATGAGGGATGCACAGAGGGATATTTGCCGGCTGGCATCTAAAATAAGTGCAATGTCCATTTCTGCCAGGAGAGGGTTATGGACTCGGCAGTGGACAGGAGATGCAGATTCTAAAAGGCACATGGAAGTTCTGCCTTATAAGGGTGAGAAGTTGTTCGGGGATGGTCTCTCGGACCTCGTTTCCACAGCAACAGCTGGGAAGTCTACATTTTTACCCCATGTTCCCTCACAGCCAAAAAAAGCACAGCATTATCAGGTACAGTCCTTTCGGCCCAATGGGGGCAAGCGGGTTAAGGGCGCGTCCTTTCTGCCCAGAGGTAGAGGGAAAAAGCTGCAGCATACAGCCAGTTCCCAGGAGCAAAAGTCCTCCCCCGCTTCCTCTAAGTCCACAGCATGACGCTGGGGCTCCACAGGCGGAGCCAGGTACGGTGGGGGCCCGTCTCAAATATTTCAGCAATCAGTGGGCTCGCTCACGGGTGGATCCCTGGATCTTTCAAGTAGTATCTCAGGGGTACAAGCTGGAATTCGAGACGTCTCCCCCCCCCCCCCCCCCGCCGTTTCCTCAAATCTGCCTTACCAACCACTCCCTCAGGCAGGGAGGCAGTGTTACAGGCAATTCACAAGCTGTATTCACAACAGGTGATAGTAAAAGTGCCCCTACTTCAACAAGGACGGGGTTACTATTCCACAATGTTTGTGGTACCGAAACCAGACGGTTCAGTGAGACCCATTTTAAATTTGAAATCCTTGAACACATATATAAAAAAATTCAAGTTCAAGATGGAATCGCTCAGGGCGGTTATTGCAAGCCTGGACGAGGGGGATTACATGGTATCACTGGACATCAAGGATGCTTACCTGCATGTCCCCATTTACCATCCTCACCAGGAGTACCTCATATTTGTGGTACAGGATTGTCATTACCAATTCCAGACGTTGCCGTTCGGTCTATCCACGGCTCCGAGGGTCTTTACCAAGGTAATGGCCGAAATGATGATACTCCTTCGAAAGAAGGGAGTTTTAATTATCCCGTACTTGGACGATCTCCTGATAAAGGCGAGGTCCAGGGAGCGGTTGTTGGTCGGGGTAGCACTATCTCGGGAGGTGCTACAACAGCACGGCTGGATTCTAAATATTCCAGTCACAGCTGGTCCCTACGACACGTCTACTGTTCCTGGGGATGGTTCTGGACACAGAACAGAAAAAAGTGTTTCTCCCGGAGGAGAAGGCCAAGGAGCTGTCATCTCTAGTCAGAGGCCTCCTAAAACCAAAACAGGTGTCGGTGCATCACTGCACGCGGATCCTGGGAAAGATGGTAGGTTCCTACGAAGCAATTCCATTCGGCAGGTTCCATGCAAGAACCTTTCAGTGGGACCTGTTGGACAAGTGGTCCGGATCGCATCTTCGGATGCATCGGCTGATAACCCTGTCTCCAAGGACAAGGGTGTCTCTGCTGTGGTGGCTGCAGAGTGCTCATCTTCAAGAGGGCCGCAGATTCGGCATACAGGACTGGGTCCTGGTGACCACGGATACCAGCCTTCGAGGCTGGGGGGCAGTCACACAGGGAAGAAACTTCCAAGGACTATGGTCAAGTCAGGAGACTTCCCTACACATAAATATTCTGGAACTGAGGGCCATTTACAATGCCCTAAGTCAGGCAAAACCCCTGCTTCAAAACCAGCCGGTACTGATCCAGTCAGACAACATCACGGCGGTCGCCCATGTAAACCGACAGGGCGGCACGAGAAGCAGGACGGCGATGGCAGAAGCCACAAGGATTCTCCGATATGCGGAAAATCATGTGTTAGCACTGTCAGCAGTGTTCATTCCGGGAGTGGACAACTGGGAAGCAGACTTCCTCAGCAGGCACGACCTCCACCCGGGAGAGTGGGGACTTCATCCAGAAGTCTTCCAACTGATTGTAAACCGTTGGGAAAGGCCACAGGTGGACATGATGGCGTCCCGCCTAAACAAAAAGCTAGAAAAGTATTGCGCCAGGTCAAGAGACCCGCAGGCGATAGCTGTGGACGCTCTAGTGACACCGTGGGTGTACCGGTCGGTTTATTTGTTCCCTCCTCTTCCTCTCATACCAAAGGTACTGAGGATAATAAGGAGAAGAGGAGTAAGAACTATACTCATTGTTCCGGATTGGCGAAGAAGAGCTTGGTACCCGGAACTTCAAGAAATGATCTCAGAGGACCCATGGCCTCTACCGCTCAGACAAGACCTGCTACAACAGGGGCCCTGTCTGTTCCAAGACTTACCGCGGCTGCGTTTGACGGCATGGCGGTTGAACACCGGATCCTGAAGGAAAAGGGCATTCCGGAGGACGTCATTCCTACGCTGATTAAAGCTAGGAAAGAAGTAACGGCAAACCATTATCACCGCATATGGCGTAAATATGTTGCGTGGTGTGAGGCCAGGAAGGCCCCAATGGAAGAATTTCAGCTGGGCCGTTTCCTGCACTTTCTACAGTCAGGGGTGACTATAGGCCTAAAATTGGGTTCCATTAAGGTCCAGATTTCGGCTCTATCGATTTTCTTCCAGAAAGAACTGGCTTCACTACCTGAAGTTCAAACTTTTGTTAAGGGGGTGCTGCATATTCAGCCCCCTTTTGTGCCTCCAGTGGCACCTTGGGATCTCAACGTGGTGTTGGATATCCTAAAGTCACATTGGTTTGAGCCACTTAAGACCGTGGAATTGAAATATCTCACGTGGAAAGTGGTCATGTTGTTGGCCTTGGCTTCGGCCAGGCGTGTATCAGAATTGGCGGCTTTGTCATGTATACAGTATAGCTCACTCAGTGCAGGACAGAGGGAGTTTACCGCGGTGGTTAGTGGAGTGGATCTGCGGTAAGCAGCGGATTTGGGGGCTAAGGCGCAGGGCATTTAACTAGAAGGCAGACAGCATCTGGAGCAACTTGTGAGTTGGGTGCAGCCAAAGGCTAATTTTAATTGTGTAAGGCATCCACTCATAGGGGACGGAGTTGGCAGGTTTTCAAACTGTCAATCACAGAAAAAGGTGCCTTCCTCAGCTAGGCAGCTCATGAATAGCAACAATGTTTCTTCTTTCCTCAGGAATCAGAACTGTTAGCAGAGACAGGTGCACATTCCTTCAGACTGCCAGAAACCTGAAAGCCTGCACATGAAATACAGGCTGGTGGCTGAGGGAGTTAGATTAGGGAAGTAGTACAAATATATTCTCTCTCTCGATCTCTCTCTCTCGATCTCTCTCTCTCTCTCTCTCTCTCGATCTCTCTCTCTCTCTCTCTCTCTCTCTCTCTCTCTCTCTCTCTCTCTCTCTCTCTCTCTCTCTCTCGATCGTGAGGTGGGCTAAATTACTGACCCAGACAAAAGTTCCACATGAACCTTCTCAGAGGGTTGAACCTCTTATTTTAGCTATAAGATAAGTTTTGAACACTTCCGAGACTACAACACTGGATTCACCATATACTGCCTTATTTGGTAGAAAGCAGCGTTCATCGGTCACTTTTGACTCCGCAAGTTGACGCTGAGTCAAAAAGAGCGGCGGAAGCACTTCTGTTTACAGGTGACATTCTTTTTGGAAAAGAACTAGACTCGTTATTTTCTCAGGCTATGGGTCGTAAATCTACCTTTTTACCAACCCTTTTAGAGGACGCGGAAGAGCTACATACTTGCGAGGTAGAGGTTGCGGCAAGCAACCAGTCGCTGCTCGTCGTCAGGACCCAAAGCCTGCAGAAAAGACCGTGGCATGACTGTCTCCTCTCCCACCGGGTCCCAAGTACGGTGGGAGCCCGGCTTCAAAACTTTCAGGATGCCTGTTCAAGATATCAGACAATGCGTAGATTTCTCAATATCATCTCCCAAGGGTACAAGTTAGATTTTGAATTTTTGCCGCCATATTCTTCCACTTATTCTGGACAAACGTTTGGCCCTTCAAGGTGCAATACAGTCCTTGGTAGAATCGGCTGTGTTAATGCCGGTACCACTGCTTCAACAAAAGAAGGGTTACTGTTCCAATCTTTTCGTAGTACCAAAACCAGACTGTACTGTACGGCCAAATCTGAAATCATTAAATCGGTTTCTGTCTTATTACCGGTTCAAGATGGAGTCACTCACCTCTGTGATCTCGAGCCTGGAACCCAAGGAATTTATGATATATCTGGACATCAAGGATGCATTTCCCCACATTCTGATATGGGAACCACACCAAGCGTTTTCTCAGGTTGGCGTTTCAACAGGATCATTTACAGTTCAGAGCCTTACCATTCAGTCTGTCGATAGCCCCCAGGGTGTTTACCAAGGTCATGTTGGTGAGTGCTCACCTCAGATCATTGGGAGTCAGAATAATACCATACCTAGACGACCTCCTCCTCAAAGCTCCATCAGATCTCATTCTTCAGGATTGATGCCCTATTAACATACAATGTGTTAGTGCAGGGGTAGGGAACCTTCGGCCCTCCAGCTGTTGTTGAACTACACATACCAGCATGCCTTGCTACAGTTTTGCTATTTGGCCATGCTAAAAGTGTTGCAGGGCATGCTGGGATGTGTAGTTCAGCAACAGCTAGAGGGCCGAAAGCTCCCCATCCCTGTGGTAGTGGAACACGGATGGATAATCAATTTTCGGAAATCCAACCTTCCGCCGTCATAGCGTATCCAGTTTTTCGGTGTAATCCTGGACACCAACGTCCAGAAAGTTTTTCTGCCTCTAGACACAGCTCTGGGTATACAGAAACTGGTCCAAGCTGTCCTCAAGCCAAGGCTGGTATCAGTTCATTTATGCATTCGTTTGCTTGGGGAGATGGTAGCAGCTTTCGAAAGTTTTCATTCACATCCTTTCCAGCTGGATCTGTTACATCAATGGTCGGGGTCATGTCTCCCCCTTTAACAGTTAGTTCGACTGACTCGAGACGCGACTTTCACTTCTTTGGCGGGCAGTTCGGTGTATTGGACTCGACACTCCTAATGATGGATACCAGCCTCAGGGGATGGGGCGCGGTTGTGTTGCACTTCCATCTTCAGGGCCATTGGTCTCCACAGGAATCACTGTTGGCAATAAATGTGTTGGAATTGAGAGCGATCTACACTGCGCTGGTAAAAGTTCTTTGATCCAAGGCGTTAAATGTTCAATTGGACAACGCGACTACTGTAGCGAACGTTAACATGCAAGGAGGAACTCGCAGTCACCAAGTGATGCGAGAGGAGACACGCATTCTCCAGTGGTCCAAATGCAATGCTGTAGTCCTCTCAGCAGTATTCATTCCAGGAGTAGACAATTGGGAAGCCGACTACCTCAGCCATCAGGATCTACATCTGGGAGAATGGGCACCTCACCCAGTGGTGTTCGACGCTCTGACACAGCACTGGGGGTGTCCAGAGGTGCATCTCATGGCGCCCGGTCTTAATAATCTGTTTCCTCTATACATCTCCAGAACACGGGATCCTCAGGCGGAGGATGAAGACGCTCTGGCCGTACGGCCTACTATATGTGTTTACTGTCTCGAATTCTCAAGAGAATCAAATGGGAGTCGATCACGGTGATCTTGGTAGCACCAGATTTGCCTCGGAGAGCTTGGTTTTCAGACCTGCGCCTTCTGCTAGCTGATGATCCTTGGCCCCACTGCGAGCGGATCTACTCCAACATGGTGCGACTTAAAGGGCTGTGGAGTTTGACTGCAGCAAGGATGTAAGAGGACACATCTGTAGTTCATCTTTTCATTTATCTATATTCCCTTCTCCCTTTTTACCCCTTAGTAACAACATGAACTAACAATTATTTGGAAAGATAAGGGAGTTAGGATGGTGACAGATGTAGTAGAGGCGGTGCAGTACATAAGCCCATTGACTAGCTAAGAACAAAAATATGAGGCAGGATGTAATGAAGTCCAAAGTAGCCGGAGGTGCGGGATGCCGGCCGATTTCTGACTCCGAGATCGGCACGCATCCCACACCTCCAACGATCTTGGACTCTATTACTTGGATATCGCTAAAACCTGCACTGTTAGTGTGCCTTGAGGACCGTGGTTGGAAATGCCTGATCTAGAGCATTTAAGCCCACAATTTATGAGTTTTAGCAACTCTTCCAGAGAGTAATACCTCAAAAAAAATACCTTTTTTAAGGTATTTTGCCATTCCAGTCCTCTATATAAAACCATCATCTTTATAATATACTACTTGTGAGCAAACATTCCCTAAACCTGAGTATAAATTAGAAGCCTTCTTGGTTGGGCCACCATCTGAAGATGCTGGTGAACAATTCAGTAATCGGTCACAAAATCCTTGATCATGAGAATTGACATACAGTTTAGATGGTTGTTTCTGCGTGCAAGACTTCTGCATCCTTTGTATTGGTTCCTTCATACACACCTTTATGGACTTGCCCATAAATCTCAGCCTTCTGGGTTGTGGTCTTCTGGGTTGTGGTCTTTCAGTTCTTAACTAAAATTGTTAGATTTTTATCCTAAAAAACCATGTGGATATATTTCTCATTAGTAATTTTTGTCAAAGCTGCCTTTTGACTTATGGTTTTAAAATCGCTACAGGAATTTGTACTAAACACGCCTGACTAAGCATATTTCCAGCTGTGACCACATGGTGGGATAATTTTGAAAAGCGGATCATTAAATTAGTCTGTCATCTTGTGATATTTCATAATTAAATTTAGTTTTCATTTATCCCACATTACATCGTTCTGGGATTATTCCTTTTACAAGAATTTAGGTTTCCTTTATTCAAAACTGAGAACTGATTTGCAGAAACGGACGTCACACTAGTTTCGTAACACTCTGTACCGATCATCCGTTTTTATTTTTGATTTGGTTATCCTGTGCAACATGGCTTTATTACTAAAGGTGCATACACACTGGGCGTTTGATCGCTGACATCGCTGGGCTGAAAAGCGCTCAATGCATGCACACTGAGCGCTTTTCTCCCCTGCCCAGCGATGTCAGCGGGGGTGAGCGGCTTTCCATAGCAGGACGCTGTGGAAAGCCGCTCACCTCGCCGTTCATTTACTGGTAATACCAGTAGATGAACGGCGGCCGCCAGCGATGAAGCGGGAGCGCGCATCAGCGCTCACCGCTTGTCCATACACACTGGGTGGCTTTGAGCTGAAAGCAGCTCAACACACCAAAAGTGACCTGCTTTCAGCTCAAAATCGCCCAGTGTGTATGGGCCTTAAGTATACATACATACTGTATATGTCTTGTACAAGTGCCTGATGCCAGTTACTTTGTAGTGTTTTCAGTAAGCTACTGTTATTTTCCTTGCCGGGACATCCAGGATTCCTAAATGTTTAAAGCTAAAAAGAGATTGCTCTTTTTCAGATAAACTTAATATATTGACGTTTACATGACCTCCAGTAAAGTATTTTTTTTTTTTCATTATTATTTTTTTTTGTAATTTGAAATGTGGTCTCTCTTTTTATTTTTGTTTTTGTTTTTTGTTGTTTTTTGTCGTGTTTGGGTTTTTTTTGTGGGGGAAGAGGGGGGGTGGGTGTTCTGGATTGTGTCAGTGCTTTGCAGGAATAGAGGCCTAGTCTAAAAACAGGGCATTTGAGGTAGGGAGTAGCATGTACAATCAATACTACAGTAACCTCAGACAGAGAGAAAATGTGCTGCAGAGATTAGATACACCCCAGTGCCTGGATTACTAATTTCTGTATGGGAGCTGTAATAGGCAAAACATGATAGGAAAATTAATGAAATATGCTAGCAAGCTGCTGCTGTGGCGCTCTGGAAAAAGATGGGGCCGCTAAAAAAAGCCTAGCGGGAAGACTATATATATATATATATATATATATATATATATATATATATATATATATATATATATATATATATATATATATATATATATTAGTATTCTGTAGATAAATTTGTACTTTTTAAAATTAACTTTCGTTAAAGATGCATTTACACTGCAGGCTTTCATGTAAAAAAAAAAAAAAACCCCTGCAAGCTCCCTTTATAATGTCTTTGCTTCTTCAAAGTTTAATTCACTATAAAACAACTTAACCACTTGCCTGGCATAGTCGCATCAGATACGACCATGCCTGCAAGTGCTCTATCTGACCTGGTGCGACCATGCCTGCAAGTGCTCTGTCTGACCTGGTGCGACCATGCCTGCAAGTGCTCTGTGACCTGGTGCGACCATGCCTGCAAGTGCTCTATCTGACCTGGTGCGACCATGCCTGCAAGTGCTCTATCTGACCTGGTGCGACCATGCCTGCAAGTGCTCTATCTGACCTGGTGCGACCATGCCTGCAAGTGCTCTATCTGACCTGGTGCGACCATGCCTGCAAGTGCTCTATCTGACCTGGTGCGACCATGCCTGCAAGTGCTCTATCTGAAGAGTCAGAGAGTGCTAGCAGCGGCAGGGAAGGGAAACTTCCCTTCGCTGCTGCTGTCAGAGGGTCCGGAAGGTCCCTCTGCCTCCCTGCACTCTCCCCTACTGATTGCCGTGCTGCCGATCACTGCTGATCGGTCAGCACGGCAGAATCCCCCCCTCCTGCGGCTGCAGACAATGCCTGCCGCTAGGGAGTGTAAATTAACCCTCAGAAGCCACCCCCAGATCCCCCCTGTGTACCTGGAGGCTGTCCCGGCTTTCATCGATGTTCCCTATCGATGTTTTAAAAATATTATTATTATGTTTATTATTATTATTATTATTATTATTATTATTACTATTATTTTATTATATATACACACACACACACACGCACGCATGCATGCATGCAGGTTGAGTATCCCTTATCCAAAATGCTTGGGACCAGAGGTATTTTGGATATGGGATTTTTCCGTATTTTGGAATAATTGGATACCATAATGAGATATCATGGCGATGGGACCTAAGTCTAAGCATAGAATGCATTTATGTTACATATACACCTTATACACACAGCCTGAAGGTCATTTTAGCCAATATTTTTTATAACTTTGTGCATTAAACAAAGTGTGTCTACATTCACACAATTCATTTATGTTTCATATACACCTTATACACACAGCCTGAAGGTCATTTAATACAGTATTATTAACAACTTTGTGTATTAAACAAAGTTTGTGTACATTGAGCCATCAAAAAACAAAGGTTTCACTTTCTCACTCTCCCTCAAAAAAGTCCGTATTTCGGAATATTCCGTATTTCGGAATATTTGGATATGGGATACTCAACCTGTATATATACTTAAAAACAGAGATTAATACTGCGCCATATGTGATAAGAAACAGATATGTAATAAAACAGGCTACCCTAAATGATACTCCCCAGTGCTAGTAATGGGGCGTCAGCTTAGTCCCTCAATAAACCAAGGCTGGTAAATCCCTGAGGTGAATTATGTGAGATACGGGGGGAGGGGGATATATAGCGACCACTGTATCAATAAATACTTTCAGGCACCCACAGTGATAAAATCTAATTTAATATTGAACACAAAAATGCATAAAAACATACATAAAAAATGGGACAACAATAAATACACAGCTGGACTAAAAGCACTAAATAAATTAAGAACTACAGTAAAAGTATTTAAAATCAAATTTTCCTTATCTTTAGAGTGAGGTAGGTACAGGTCACCCAACGCGTTTCGTCTGATGAGACTTCTTCAAGGGGTAGGCCCCTACCCCATTTTATATATGTTTTTTATGCATCTTTGTGTTCAATATGAAATTAGATGTCATCACTGTGGGCGCCTGAAAGTATTTATTGATACAGTGGTCGCTATATATCCCCCTCCCCCCGTATCTTATATATATATATATATATATATATATATATATATATATATATATATATATATATATATATATATTATATATATACACATATATACACACATATATATATATATATATAACAGTGGTGCTCGGCACTCAAACAAATTAATGAATGTCAGCTCACCGGGTGCCCTCCACAGCGTATGCAGCAATGTAGAAGTGTACAGTCAGGCGGCACTCACGGATTTCAGACAAACGAGTAAGGAAACAACCCTGGCTCGTATTCTTAACGTTTCGGTTTATTAACCGTCTTCAGAAGTAACAACATTTCTCTATCGTCCTAGTGGATGCTGGGGTTCCTGAAAGGACCATGGGGAATAGCGGCTCCGCAGGAGACAGGGCACAAAAAGTAAAGCTTTAGGATCAGGTGGTGTGCACTGGCTCCTCCCCCTATGACCCTCCTCCAAGCCTCAGTTAGATTTTTGTGCCCGGCCGAGAAGGGTGCAATCTAGGTGGCTCTCCTAAAGAGCTGCTTAGAAAAGTTTAGCTTAGGTTTTTTATTTTACAGTGAGTCCTGCTGGCAACAGGATCACTGCAACGAGGGACTTAGGGGAGAAGAAGTGAACTCACCTGCGTGCAGGATGGATTGGCTTCTTGGCTACTGGACATTAGCTCCAGAGGGACGATCACAGGTACAGCCTGGATGGTCACCGGAGCCTCGCCGCCGGCCCCCTTGCAGATGCTGAAACGAGAAGAGGTCCAGAATCGGCGGCAGAAGACTCCTCAGTCTTCTTAAGGTAGCGCACAGCACTGCAGCTGTGCGCCATTTTCCTCTCAGCACACTTCACACGGCAGTCACTGAGGGTGCAGGGCGCTGGGAGGGGGGCGCCCTGGGAGGCAAATGAAAACCTTTTTTGGCTAAAAATACCTCACATATAGCCTCCGGGGGCTATATGGAGATATTTAACCCCTGCCAGAATCCGTTAAGAGCGGGAGACGAGGCCGCCGAAAAAGGGGCGGGGCCTATCTCCTCAGCACACAGCGCCATTTTCCCTCACAGAAAGGCTGGAGGGAAGGCTCCCAGGCTCTCCCCTGCACTGCACTACAGAAACAGGGTTAAAACAGAGAGGGGGGGCACTAATTTGGCGTTAGAAATATATAAAAAAGATGCTATAAGGGAAAACACTTATATAAGGTTGTCCCTATATAATTATAGCGTTTTTGGTGTGTGCTGGCAAACTCTCCCTCTGTCTCTCCAAAGGGCTAGTAGGTCCGGTCCTCTATCAGAGCATTCCCTGTGTGTGTGCTGTGTGTCGGTACGTGTGTGTCGACATGTATGAGGACGATGTTGGTGAGGAGGCGGAGCAATTGCCTGTAATGGTGATGTCACTCTCTAGGGAGTCGACATCGGAATGGATGGCTTATTTAGGGAATTACGTGATAATGTCAACACGCGCCAAGGTCGGTTGACGACATGAGACGGCCGACAAACAATTAGTACCGGTCCAGACGTCTCAAAAACACCGTCAGGGGTTTTAAAACGCCCGTTTACTTTAGTCGGTCGACACAGACAGGGACACTGAATCCAGTGTCGACGGTGAATAAACAAACGTATTCCTTATTAGGGCCACACGTTAAGGGCAATGAAGGAGGTGTTACATATTTCTGATACTACAAGTACCACAAAAGAGGGTATTATGTGGGATGTGAAAAAACTACCGTAGTTTTTCCTGAATCAGATAAATTAAATGAAGTGTGTGATGATGCGTGGGTTCCCCCCGATAAAAAATATGGGCGGTATACCCTTTCCCGCCAGAAGTTAGGGCGCGTTGGGAAACACCCCTTAGGGTGGATAAGGCGCTCACACGCTTATCAGAACAAGTGGCGGTACCGTCTATAGATAGGGCCGTCCTCAAGGAACCAGCTGACAGGAGGCTGGAAAAATATCATAAAAAGTATATACACACATACTGGTGTTATACTGCGACCAGCGATCGCCTCAGCCTGGATGTGCAGAGCTGGGGTGGCTTGGTCGGATTCCCTGACTAAAAATATTGATACCCTTGACAGGGACAGTATTTTATTGACTATAGAGCATTTAAAGGATGTATTTCTATATATGCGAGATGCACAGAGGGATATTTGCACTCTGGCATCAAGAGTAAGTGCGATGTCCATATCTGCCAGAAGATGTTTATGGACACGACAGTGGTCAGGTGATGCAGATTCCAAACGGCACAAAGGTGTATTGCCGTATAAAGAAAGAGGAGTTATTTGGGGTCGGTCCATCGGACCTGGTGGCCACGGCAACTGCTGGAAAATCCACCGTTTTTACCCTAAGTCACATCTCTGCAGAAAAAGACACCGTCTTTTCAGCTTCAGTCCTTTCGTCCCTATAAGAGTCATATCTGCCCAGGGATAGAGGAAAGGGAAGAAGACTGCAGCAGGCAGCCCATTCCCAGGAACAGAAGCGTTCCACCGCTTCTGACAAGCTCTCAGCATGACGCTGAGACCGTACAGGACCCCTGGATCCTACAAGTAGTATCCCAGGGGTACAGTTTGGAATGTCGAGACGTTTCCCCTGCGCAGGCTCCTGAAGTCTGCTTTACCAAGGTCTCCCTCCGACAAGGAGGCAGTATGGGAAAAAATTCACGAGCTGTATTCCCAGCAGGTGATAATTAAATTACCCCTCCTACAACAAGAAAAGGGGGTATTATTCCACACTATATTGTGGTACTGAAGCCAGAAGGCTAGGTGAGACCTATTCTAAATCTAAAAAAATTTGAACACTTACAAAGGTTCAAATCAAGATGGAGTCACTCAGAGCAGTGATAACGAACCGGGAAGAAGGGGACTATCTGGTGTCCCGAGACATCAGGGATGCTTACCTCCATGTCCCAAATTTGCCCTTATCACTAAGGGTACCTCAGGTTCGTGGTACAGAACTGTCACTATCAGTTTCAGACGCTGCCGTTTGGATTGTCTACGGCACCCCGGGTCTTTACCAAGGTAATGGCCGAAATGATGGTTCTTCTTCGAAGAAAAGGCGTCTTAATTATCCCTTACTTGGACGATCTCCTGATAAGGGCAAAGTCCAGGGAACAGTTGGAGGTCGGAGTAGCACTATCTCGGATACTGTTACAACAGCAGGGGTGGATTCTAAATATTCCAAAATCGCAGCTGATCCCGACAACAAGTCTCCTGTGCTTAGGGATGATTCTGGACACAGTCCAGAAAAAGGTGTTTCTCCCGGAAGAGAAAGCCAAGGAGTTATCCGAGCTAGTCAGGAACCTCCTAAAATCAGTGCATCATTGCACAAGGGCCATGGTAAAAAAAAATGGTGACTTCCTTCGAAGCAATTCCAGTCGGCAGATTTCATGCAAGAACTTTTCAGTGGGATCTGCTGGACAAATGGTCCGGATCGCATCTTCAGATGCATCAGCGGATAACCCTATATCCAAGGACAAGGGTGTCTCTCCTGTGGTGGTTACAGAGTGCTCATCTTCTAGAGGGCCGCAGATTCGGCTTTCAGTTTTGGATGTTGGTGACCACGGAGGCCAGCCCGAGAGGCTGGGGAGCAGTCACACAAGGAAAAAATTTCCAGGGTGTGTGATCAAGTCTGGAGATTTTTCTCCACATAAATATAGCTAAGGGTAAATCTATAATGCTCTAAGCTTAGCAAGACCTCTGCTTCAAGGTCAGCCGGTATTGATCCAGTGGGATAAAACATCACGGCAGTCGCCCACGTAAATAGACAGGGCGGCACAAGAAGCAGGAGGGCAGTGGCAAAAACTGCAAGGACTTTTCGCTGGGCGGAAAATCATGTGATAGCACTGTCAGCAGTGTTTCATTCCGGGAATGGAAACTGGGAAGCAGACTTCCTCAGTAGGCACGACCTCCACCCGGCAGAGTGGGAACTTCATGGGGAAGTTTTCCACATAATTGTAAACCGTTGGGAATTACCAAAGGTGGACATGATGCCGTCCCGTCTGAACAAAAAACGGGACAGGTATTGCGCCAGGTTAAGAGACCCTCAGGCAATAGCTGTGGACGTTCTGGTAACACCGTGGGTGTACCAGTCGGTGTATGTGTTCCCTCCTCTGCTTTTCATACCTAAGGTACTGAGAATTATAAGACGTAGAGGAGTAAGAACTATACTCATGGCTCCGGATTGGCCAAGAAGGACTTGGTACCCGGAACTTCAAGAGATGCTCACAGAGGACTTATGGCCTCTGCCGCTAAGAAGGGACTTGTTTCAGCAAGTACCATGTCTGTTCCAAGACTTACCGCAGCTGCGTTTGACGGCATGGCGGTGGAACGCCGGATCCTAAGGGAAAAGGCATTCAGGAAGAGGTCATTCCTACCCTGGTCAAAGCCAGAAAGGAGGTGACCGCACAACATTATCACATGTGGCGAAAATATGTTGCGTGGTGTGAGGCCAGGAAGGCCCTACGAAGAAATTTCAACTCGGTCGATTCCTGCATTTCTTGCAAACAGGAGTGTCTATGGGCCTCAAATTGGGGTCCATTAAGGTTCAAATTTCGGCCCTGTCGATTTTTCTTCCAGAAAGAATTGGCTTCAGTTCCTGAAGTCCAGAAGTTTGTCAAGGGAGTATTGCATATACAACCCCCTTTTGTGCCTCCAGTGGCACTGTGGGATCTCAACGTAGTTCTGGGATTCCTCAAAACACATTGGTTTAAAACCAGTCAAATCTGTGGATTTGAAGCATCTCACATGAAAAGTGAACATGCTCTTGGACCTGGCCTGGACCAGGCGAGTGTCAAATTGGTGGTTTTTTTCTCAAAAAAGCCCATATCTGTTTGTCCATTCGGACAGGGCAGAGCTGCGGACTCGTCCCCAGTTCTCTCCCTAAGGTGGTGTCAGTGTTTCACCTGAACCAGCTTATTGTGGTGTCTTGCGCCTACTAGGGACTTGGAGGACTCCAAGTTGCTAGATGTGGTCAGGGCCCTGAAAATATAGGTTCCAGGACGGCTGGAGTCAGGAAAACTGACTTGCTGTTATCCTGTATGCACCCAACAAACTGGGTGCTCTTGCTTTTAAGCAGACTTTTGCTAGTTGGATGTGTAATACAATTCAGCTTGCACATTCTGTGGCAGGCCTGCCACAGCCAAAATATGTAAATGCCCATTCCACAAGGAAGGTGGGCTCATCTTGGGCGGCTGCCCGAGGGGTCTCGGCTTTACAACTTTGCCGAGCGGCTATTTAGTCAGGGGCAAACAAGTTTGTAAAATCCTACAAATTTGATACCCTGGCTAAGGAGGACCTGGAGTTCTCTCATTCGGTGCTGCAGAGTCATCCGCACTCTCCCGCCCGTTTGGGAGCTTTGGTATAATCCCCATGGTCCTTTCAGGAACCCCAGCATCCACTAGGACGATAGAGAAAATAAGAATTTACTTACCGATAATTCTATTTCTCGGAGTCCGTAGTGGATGCTGGGCGCCCATCCCAAGTGCGGATTATCTGCATTACTTGTACATAGTTACAAACATCGGGTTATTATTGTTGTGAGCCATCTTTTCAGAGGCTCCGCTGTTATCATACTGTTAACTTGGTTCAGATCACAGGTTGTACAGTGTGATTGGTGTGGCTGGTATGAGTCTTACCCGGGATTCATAAATCCTTCCTTATTGTGTACGCTCGTCCGGGCACAGTATCCTAACTGAGGCTTGGAGGAGGGTCATAGGGGGAGGAGCCAGTGCACACCACCTGATCCTAAAGCTTTACTTTTTGTGCCCTGTCTCCTGCGGAGCCGCTATTCCCCATGGTCCTTTCAGGAACCCCAGCATCCACTACGGACTCCGAGAAATAGAATTATCGGTAAGTAAATTCTTATTATAAAAGTGAACATTCTTACCTTTATACACAAGTAAAACCACCACGTGCATCGTCCTCCGTTCCCCGGATAGACTTCCGGTTTCGTCATCTTGCTGAGACAGCACTGTCAAAGAGATGACGTATCCCGGTGTGACAAAACCATCACCATAGTAACATAACAACATGTCGACAGAACAAGAGAATGCATCATTTCCACACTTTCTTTACCTCTAATAAGTGGTCAAAATGATTAATAACGACTGATAATGAAGTCATATTCAACAACATAATGCTGTCGTAAATAATTAGAGAAATTTAAGCAAAAAATTATTATAAAGAAAATCATCATGATGGCCATACTTTTACATGAAACTGACAAGGGACAAGGTTTCATTAAGACCATGTGGGGCCACGGTGTTAAGTCGATGTATCCACCGTGCCTCCTTCTGTAATAAAACCTTGTGTCTGTCTCCTCCTCGTTTAGAGAAGGGAACATGTTCCAACATCTTATAGCGCAGAGCTGCCAAAGTATGGTTATTTAATTTAAAATGTTTTGCTACAGGCTGATCTATGTTCTTGCCTTCCAAGATTTGCTTAATGGCGCTTCTGTGCTGAGACATACGTTCTTTAAAAAGACATGTGGTCTTTCCAATATAGTATAAACCACATGGACATTTTATGCAGTAAATCACAAACTTGGTGGTGCAGGTGAGTACCTGCCGGATTTTGATTTTAACTCCCGTATGTGGATGCAGGATGGAATCTCCTGTCTCCAAGTATATACAGGTAGTGCAGCCAGTACATTTGTAATTCCCTGGCTTTCTTTTCAAAAAAGTACCGTCATTGGTGTCACCCAGTTGGGATATATCATTATGCACCACTAAATCCCTTATGTTACTGCCCCTTTTGTAACAAGGAAGAAGCCTACTAGAACGTAAATTAGAGAGGTCTGGATCTGCCTGTATTACCGGCCAAATTCTTTTGGCCGTCTGGGTGAGCTTCTGACTAGCCGTGGTATAAGTGGAGACGCATATAACCGCATCATCCAATGATTTTTTATTACTAGTTTTATCCACTGGTATCTTTGGCTCTAACATAGCTCTTGCCCTAGCCGTTTGTAGTAAATTATTGCTATAACCCCTCTCTAGGAATCTTTGGGTCATACTATCCATTTGTTTGGATTCTTCTATAGGGTCACTGCAGATTCTGCGTACTCTTAGGTACTGAGAATAAGGGAGCCCATTTTTTAAGGATTTTGGGTGGTGACTTGAAGACAGTAATAAACTGTTAGCATCGGTTGGTTTTTGAAAAATAGATGTAACTAATTTACCATCAAGTTTGCTCACTTTTACATCAAGAAAATGTATGCTCTCAGCTTGTATGTCAAATGTAAACTTGATTGATTCATCAATCAAATTCACTTGCTCCATCATGTCTATGAAAGCTTCTTTAGAACTTGTCCACAGGATGAACACATCATCTATGTAACGTGTGTACATGCCTATGTTGGACTTATAGTTGTTGTTAGACAAAATCAGATCTTTTTCTACTTTAAACATAAATGAATTTGCGTAGGCCGGTGCGGCACAAGATCCCATCGCACAGCCTTTTATTTGTTCAAAAAATTCATTGTTAAATAAAAAATAATTTCTATACAAGGTTAGTTTGAGTAGAGAGATGAAAAACTCTAGTTCTGGGCCAGTATAGTAAGGATTTTCTTCAATTAATATTTTAACTGCTTCTAAACCACGTTCATGCGGGATACTGGTATATAGGCTGACCACGTCTATTGTGCATAGCCAGCATGTATCCAAATTGACCTTCAAATTACGTAATTTTTGTAAAAATGTAGATGTATCTTTAAGGTATGTGTTCTCATTCTGTATTACTGGCTGTAAATAATGATCAATGTATTTTGCCACATTAGAAAACAAAGAATCCCTAGCTGCTATAATAGGGCGCCCCGGAGGGCATATTGGATCCTTATGCAGCTTAGGGATCGTGTAGAATATGGGCACTTTAGGAGCCTGTGTAATTAATGAGACTTGTGTATTCCTGGTGATAATACCATCAGTTACCGCTTTTGTTAGTAAAAGATCTAATTCTTTTGTATATTTACCTGTAGGGTCAGAAGATAACCTTGTGTATACAGTATGATCATTAAGCTGTGTATAAGCTTCTGATTTATAGTCAATCAGATCCTGTACCACTATGCCTCCCCCCTTGTCGGCGGGGCGCACATTGATATCAGGATATGATGATAAATTGCGTAAAGCTATGCGTTCCTCCCTAGATAAATTAGAAACAGTATGTACATCTGGTGTCACATTACATTCATCAATGCATTTTGATAAGGTTTTAGTATACACCTTAATGGCAGGATTTGTAGAATAAGGATCAAATACAGATTTGATTTTAACAGGACATTCTTGTATTGGAGGATTAGTATCCAATTTAGAATTGAAGAACTCTCTTAAACGAAGTTGTCTGTTAAATTTAGACAGATCTACCAAACTTTCAAAGGTTTTATGCTGGTTAGTGGGCACGAAATTCAGTCCTTTGGATAAAACCTTGATTTCTGTATCCGTCAATGTGCGTGAAGATAAATTGTGCACTATTTCTTTGGTTTTGCCCCTTTTCCTCCCTTCCCTTTGGCATTGCTTGCTGCGTCTTGTTCTCGTTCGCTTGGGCTTTCTCGTCGTGCCCTGGTTTTGACGCCTAAAGGGACTTGTTGAGCCACGGGACGTCGCCTGGTAGGTGCTGCATCTGATTCACTGTTTGAAGCTCCACTTGAGGTGTCTCCCTCCAATGGGAATCTCCGCCCTCTTCCATATGATTTTGGGCGATAGGAGTGGGGTTTAAACGATGGATTATTAGCCCAAAGGTATACTTTGTTTTCCACATAGTCCTTGGTAACTGTAGCCAATTTTTTGGTCTTAAATTTGATCAGATCTGCTTTATATTTTTCAACTTGCTGTGATAGTTTCAGCATCCAATCGCAGCTTGTATCTGCTGTTAAAATTGGTAGTGTGGTTATTTCTAACCCTCTAATTTTGTCCCGGACTATATTTAATTCTCTTGTTGCTTCCTCTACAACAAGTAACATCAGATCAAACGATGCCTTATTCAATACAGCCGCCCATTTGCGGCAAAAATCAGCGTTGTATCTGCCTATTGTAGGGGTGTTTCGGATACGGAATCCTCTGGGAAGCATTTTGTCCCGATAATAATCCGAAAGGCAGACTCCATGTAAGTAAAAGTCCGTTTCTTTATTTTTCAATCTTAATAACTGTTGGTATAGTTGTTCCGTAGAATCAGGTGCGGCAGCTGCTAGTAATTTATCTTTTATGAGAATACGTTCAGCATCTACATCTGATAGAGAGAGAAATTCTCCTTGCGGTAAACGTGTATGCCGGAAACCTGAAACATCCTCCTGTAATGTGTCCATGCTGTTATTACGGTATATTACTACCGATGTGCAATCAACTTCAGAAACTGATAATGGTGGTAAAAAAACCACTGTGTGGTGCCTTAGCAAATAGCAACACTATGGCAAGTGTGCATTTTCAATATAGAACAGTGGTGCTCGGCACTCAAACAAATTAATGAATGTCAGCTCACCGGGTGCCCTCCACAGCGTATGCAGCAATGTAGAAGTGTACAGTCAGGCGGCACTCACGGATTTCAGACAAACGAGTAAGGAAACAACCCTGGCTCGTATTCTTAACGTTTCGGTTTATTAACAGTCTTCAGAAGTAACAACATATAAAAGTGAACATTCTTACCTTTATACACAAGTAAAACCACCACGTGCATCGTCCTCCGTTCCCCGGATAGACTTCCGGTTTCGTCATCTTACTGAGACAGCACTGTCAAAGAGATGACGTATCCCGGTGTGACAAAACCATCACCATAGTAACATAACAACATGTCGACAGAACAAGAGAATGCATCATTTCCACACTTTCTTTACCTCTAATAAGTGGTCAAAATGATTAATAACGACTGATAATGAAGTCATATTCAACAACATAATACTGTCGTAAATAATTAGAGAAATTTAAGCAAAAAATTATTATAAAGATGGCCATACTTTTACATGAAACTGACAAGGGACAAGGTTTCATTAAGACCATGTGGGGCCACGGTGTTAAGTCGATGTATCCACCGTGCCTCCTTCTGTAATAAAACCTTGTGTCTGTCTCCTCCTCGTTTAGAGAAGGGAACATGTTCCAACATCTTATAGCGCAGAGCTGCCAAAGTATGGTTATTTAATTTAAAATGTTTTGCTACAGGCTGATCTATGTTCTTGCCTTCCAAGATTTGCTTAATGGCGCTTCTGTGCTGAGACATACGTTCTTTAAAAAGACATGTGGTCTTTCCAATATAGTATAAACCACATGGACATTTTATGCAGTAAATCACAAACTTGGTGGTGCAGGTGAGTACCTGCCGGATTTTGATTTTAACTCCCGTATGTGGATGCAGGATGGAATCTCCTGTCTCCAAGTATATACAGGTAGTGCAGCCAGTACATTTGTAATTCCCTGGCTTTCTTTTCAAAAAAGTACCGTCATTGGTGTCACCCAGTTGGGATATATCATTATGCACCACTAAATGCACCAATGCCAAAGGGAAGGGAGGAAAAGGGGCAAAACCAAAGAAATAGTGCAATAGTGCACAATTTATCTTCACGCACATTGACGGATACAGAAATCAAGGTTTTATCCAAAGGACTGAATTTCGTGCCCACTAACCAGCATAAAACCTTTGAAAGTTTGGTAGATCTGTCTAAATTTAACAGACAACTTCGTTTAAGAGAGTTCTTCAATTCTAAATTGGATACTAATCCTCCAATACAAGAATGTCCTGTTAAAATCAAATCTGTATTTGATCCTTATTCTACAAATCCTGCCATTAAGGTGTATACTAAAACCTTATCAAAATGCATTGATGAATGTAATGTGACACCAGATGTACATACTGTTTCTAATTTATCTAGGGAGGAACGCATAGCTTTACGCAATTTATCATCATATCCTGATATCACTGTGCGCCCCGCCGACAAGGGGGGAGGCATAGTGGTACAGGATCTGATTGACTATAAATCAGAAGCTTATACACAGCTTAATGATCATACTGTATACACAAGGTTATCTTCTGACCCTACAGGTAAATATACAAAAGAATTAGATCTTTTACTAACAAAAGCGGTAACTGATGGTATTATCACCAGGAATACACAAGTCTCATTAATTACACAGGCTCCTAAAGTGCCCATATTCTACACGATCCCTAAGCTGCATAAGGATCCAATATGCCCTCCGGGGCGCCCTATTATAGCAGCTAGGGATTCTTTGTTTTCTAATGTGGCAAAATACATTGATCATTATTTACAGCCAGTAATACAGAATGAGAACACATACCTTAAAGATACATCTACATTTTTACAAAAATTACGTAATTTGAAGGTCAATTTGGATACATGCTGGCTATGCACAATAGACGTGGTCAGCCTATATACCAGTATCCCGCATGAACGTGGTTTAGAAGCAGTTAAAATATTAATTGAAGAAAATCCTTACTATACTGGCCCAGAACTAGAGTTTTTCATCTCTCTACTCAAACTAACCTTGTATAGAAATTATTTTTTATTTAACAATGAATTTTTTGAACAAATAAAAGGCTGTGCGATGGGATCTTGTGCCGCACCGGCCTACGCAAATTCATTTATGTTTAAAGTAGAAAAAGATCTGATTTTGTCTAACAACAACTATAAGTCCAACATAGGCATGTACACACGTTACATAGATGATGTGTTCATCCTGTGGACAAGTTCTAAAGAAGCTTTCATAGACATGATGGAGCAAGTGAATTTGATTGATGAATCAATCAAGTTTACATTTGACATACAAGCTGAGAGCATACATTTTCTTGATGTAAAAGTGAGCAAACTTGATGGTAAATTAGTTACATCTATTTTTCAAAAACCAACCGATGCTAACAGTTTATTACTGTCTTCAAGTCACCACCCAAAATCCTTAAAAAATGGGCTCCCTTATTCTCAGTACCTAAGAGTACGCAGAATCTGCAGTGACCCTATAGAAGAATCCAAACAAATGGATAGTATGACCCAAAGATTCCTAGAGAGGGGTTATAGCAATAATTTACTACAAACGGCTAGGGCAAGAGCTATGTTAGAGCCAAAGATACCAGTGGATAAAACTAGTAATAAAAAATCATTGGATGATGCGGTTATATGCGTCTCCACTTATACCACGGCTAGTCAGAAGCTCACCCAGACGGCCAAAAGAATTTGGCCGGTAATACAGGCAGATCCAGACCTCTCTAATTTACGTTCTAGTAGGCTTCTTCCTTGTTACAAAAGGGGCAGTAACATAAGGGATTTAGTGGTGCATAATGATATATCCCAACTGGGTGACACCAATGACGGTACTTTTTTGAAAAGAAAGCCAGGGAATTACAAATGTACTGGCTGCACTACCTGTATATACTTGGAGACAGGAGATTCCATCCTGCATCCACATACGGGAGTTAAAATCAAAATCCGGCAGGTACTCACCTGCACCACCAAGTTTGTGATTTACTGCATAAAATGTCCATGTGGTTTATACTATATTGGAAAGACCACATGTCTTTTTAAAGAACGTATGTCTCAGCACAGAAGCGCCATTAAGCAAATCTTGGAAGGCAAGAACATAGATCAGCCTGTAGCAAAACATTTTAAATTAAATAACCATACTTTGGCAGCTCTGCGCTATAAGATGTTGGAACATGTTCCCTTCTCTAAACGAGGAGGAGACAGACACAAGGTTTTATTACAGAAGGAGGCACGGTGGATACATCGACTTAACACCGTGGCCCCACATGGTCTTAATGAAACCTTGTCCCTTGTCAGTTTCATGTAAAAGTATGGCCATCATGATGATTTTCTTTATAATAATTTTTTGCTTAAATTTCTCTAATTATTTACGACAGTATTATGTTGTTGAATATGACTTCATTATCAGTCGTTATTAATCATTTTGACCACTTATTAGAGGTAAAGAAAGTGTGGAAATGATGCATTCTCTTGTTCTGTCGACATGTTATGTTACTATGGTGATGGTTTTGTCACACCGGGATACGTCATCTCTTTGACAGTGCTGTCTCAGTAAGATGACGAAACCGGAAGTCTATCCGGGGAACGGAGGACGATGCACGTGGTGGTTTTACTTGTGTATAAAGGTAAGAATGTTCACTTTTATATGTTGTTACTTCTGAAGACGGTTAATAAACCGAAACGTTAAGAATACGAGCCAGGGTTGTTTCCTTACTCGTTTGTCTGAAATCCGTGAGTGCCGCCTGACTGTACACTTCTCTATATATATATATATATATATATATATATATATATATATATATATATTATACACATATATACATACACTGCTCAAAAAAATAAAGGGAACACTAAAATAACACATCCTAGATCTGAATGAATGAAATATTCTTATTAAATACTTTGTTCTTTACATAGTTGAATGTGCTGACAACAAAATCACACAAAAATTATCAATGGAAATTAAATTTATTAACCCATGGAGGTCTGAATTTGTAGTCACACTCAATTAAAGTGGAAAAACACACTACAGGCTGATCCAACTTTGATGTAATGTCCTTAAAACAAGTCAAAATGAGGCTCAGAAGTGTGTGGGGCTTCCACGTGCCTGTATGACCTCCCTACAACCCACACAAGTGGCTCAGGTAGTGCAGCTCATCCAGGGTGGCACATCAATGCGAGCTGTGGCAAGAAGGTTTGCTGTATCTGTCAGCGTAGTGTCCAGAGCATGGAGGCGCTACCAGGAGCCAGGCCAGTACATCAGGAGACGTGGAGGAGGCCGTAGGAGGGCAACAACCCAGCAGCAGGACCGATACCTCCGCCTTTATGCCAGGAGGAACAGGAAGGAGCGCTGCCAGAGCCCTGCAAAATGACCTCCAGCAAGCCACAAATGTGCATGTGTCTACTCAAATGATCAGAAACAGACTCCATGAGGGTGGTATCAGGGTCCGACGTCCACAGGTGGGGGTTGTGCTTACAGCCCAACACCGTGCAGGACGTTTGGCATTTGCCAGAGAACACCAAGATTGGCAAATTCGCCACTGGCGCCCTGTGCTCTTCGCAGATGAAAACAGGTTCTCACTGAGCACATGTGACAGACGTGACAGTCTGGAGACGCCAAGGAGAACGTTCTGCTGCCTGCAACATCCTCCAGCATGACCGGTTTTGGCAGTGGGCCAGTAATGGTGTGGGGTGGCATTTCTTTGGGGGGCCGCACATCCCTCCATGTGCTCGCCAGAGGTAGCCTGACTGCCATTAGGTACCGAGATGAGATCCTCAGACCCCTTGTGAGACCATATGCTGGTGCTGTTGGCCCTGGGTTCCTCCTAATGCAAGACAATGCTAGACCTCATGTGGCTGGAGTGTGTCAGCTGTTCCTGCAAGACGAAGGCATTGATGCTATGGCCGCCCATTCACCAGACCTGAATCCAATTGAGCACATCTGGGACATCATGTCTCGCTCCATTCACCAACGCCACGTTGCACACAGACTATCCAGGAGTTGGCGGATGCTTTAGTCCAGGTCTGGGGGGAGATCCCTCAGGAGACCATCCGCCACCTCATCAGGAGCATGCCAGGCGTTGTAGGGAGGTCATACAGGCACGTGAAGGCCACACACTACTGAGCCTCATTTTGACTTGTTTTAAGGACATTACATCAAAGTTGGATCAGCCTGTAGTGTGTTTTTCCACTTTCATTTTGAGTGTGACTCCAAATCCAGACCTCCATGGGTTAACAAATTTGATTTCCATTGATCATTTTTGTGTGATTTTGTGGTCAGCACATTCAACTATGTAAAGAACAAAGTATTTAATAAGAATATTTCATTCATTCAGATCTAGGATGTGTTATTTTAGTGCTCCCTTTATGCTTTTGAGCAATGTATATGTGTATGTATATGTGTATATATATATATATATATATATATATATATATATATATATATATATATATATATATATATATATATATATATATATACCAACAAATATAGAAAACCACAGCACTCGCCACCCCAGAAGCGGGGTGCAGTGTCTGCACTCACCACTCATAGGGTGGGGTGCATGCAGCCCATGGCCACCTACCCAAATACATACAAAATAGAGAATTCAGCACTCACCATAGCAAGCTCACTTGTCCTCACAACATAAATAAATAAATAAATGATGGGGGTTTAGTTGGTGGATTGGCCAATGCACGGAAGCCTGCATACCGATTTTCAAGGTACCCCACCTTCATGCAGGTCCTACACTATCACAAAGCCTAAAGAATTAAAACCTGGCAACTGTATCACATATAATATAACTACAAATATGCCCACTAGGTTTAATGTATGCCTGCCACATATCTAGTGGCTTTTAAAGGCATACTAGTCACCTGACACAGCCGATAAATTACTAAGGAGCAGCTGACACAGGTTTAGAACAATTAAGATTACACAGGGGTGCATGAAAAGGCCTGTGACCATGGTTAATAAGAGTTAACCAAAGATTAACCCCAAAATATACCAACAAATATAGAAAACCACAGCACTCGCCACCCCAGAAGCGGGGTGCAGTGTCTGCACTCACCACTCATAGGGTGGGGTGCATGCAGCCCATGGCCACCTACCCAAATACATACAAAATAGAGAATTCAGCACTCACCATAGCAAGCTCACTTGTCCTCACAACATAAATAAATAAATAAATGATGGGGGTTTAGTTGGTGGATTGGCCAATGCACGGAAGCCTGCATACCGATTTTCAAGGTAGTGTAGGACCTGCATGAAGGTGGGGTACCTTGAAAATCGGTATGCAGGCTTCCGTGCATTGGCCAATCCACCAACTAAACCCCCATCATTTATTTATTTATTTATGTTGTGAGGACAAGTGAGCTTGCTATGGTGAGTGCTGAATTCTCTATTTTGTATGTATTTGGGTAGGTGGCCATGGGCTGCATGCACCCCACCCTATGAGTGGTGAGTGCAGACACTGCACTCCGCTTCTGGGGTGGCGAGTGCTGTGGTTTTCTATATTTGTTGGTATATTTTGGGGTTAATCTTTGGTTAACTCTTATTAACCATGGTCACAGGCCTTTTCATGCACCCCTGTGTAATCTTAATTGTTCTAAACCTGTGTCAGCTGCTCGTTAGTAATTTATCGGCTGTGTCAGGTGACTAGTATGCCTTTAAAAGCCACTAGATATGTGGCAGGCATACATTAAACCTAGTGGGCATATTTGTAGTTATATTATATGTGATACAGTTGCCAGGTTTTAATTCTTTAGGCTTTGTGATAGTGTTAGGACCTGCATGAAGGTGGGGTACCTTGAAAATCGGTATGCAGGCTTCCGTGCATTGGCCAATCCACCAACTAAACCCCCATCATTTATTTATTTATTTATGTTGTGAGGACAAGTGAGCTTGCTATGGTGAGTGCTGAATTCTCTATTTTGTGTATATATATATATATATAGAGATTGTTTTGAAGGCGGCACTCAAAGACTTACACAAGTAGTGAAAAAACATCCACACGTGGATGTTTTTTCACTACTTGTGTAAGTCTTTGAGTGCCGCCTTCAAAACAATCTCTACATGTATGTGGGCATGTCCCACAGGGAAGGCACCTGAGCAAGCTGTTCATAGCAGGAGTGCCGGAGCCAAGCAGTTGTGTGTGTGTGTGTGTGTGTGTGTGTGTGTGTGTGTGTGTGTGTATGTATGTGTGTGTGTATGTATATATATATGTATGTATATATATATATATATATATATATATATATATATATATATATATATATATATATATATATATAATAAAAATTTAACTAAAATCATTTGGGATAGGGTTAAATTCATGTTTTTCATCTAATTAACTCATTTAAAAAAAAAAGACAATTTCGGAGCGGTTTTTGGCTAAATAAATCGTCAGTTAAGTGGTTAATTGTTAATAATACCAGCAAGAAAAGGCCCACGATTGGTGGAGTCACAAGTTGTTCTAAGCAGGAAACGGTAGTTTTTTTGAGAAAAGACCGCATTATTATATTGTCTGAGACTGGCACATCAAGATTGTCATAGAATTCCTTTAATGTGTACTTAATAAACATTGGGTGCTTGCAACATTAATTTTGAGTTGGGTATTACTGTATCGCCCACTACTGGCTTGAAAGTGGTAGTGTGATACCATTGTGTAACCATAGTAGGGGGAGGGTCTGTGAAAAATTCCTCATAATATCAATCTGCACTTTGTCTTTGGGTTTAATCCACAATCCAACTGACCCCTTAATAATTGTATGCCCTATGTTGGCATCTGTGTAATGGAAGATTGCAATCCTATATATATTTAATTCTTCTTTAAACATGCATTTATCCAATATGATCTGTTTCTGTCTTCTCTGTAGTGGAGGTTCGGTCTATAACTTGTACACTGAAGATGAGGATGAAATTGAGGCTTCTCCATCTGGCCAACAGATAATAGAAAATTCAATCACTATGAACAAAATGAAGATTTTGAAATCAAATATGGAGAGCATGAACCTAAATAAAAAGGTCTTTAAAGTGACACAATAAATTATTTATTTTAACAAGTTTAGTTCTGCCTGAAACTTCTCCAAGCCTGGTGTCTAACGGCTATGAGTGATTACACAGAATTTCTATACCTAGAACTTCTTGTTCATTCTAGGCAGGCTTTAGGATTTCCTTTTTCTCTTGCGTCCTAGAGGATGCTGGGGACTCCATAAGGACCATGGCGTATAGAGCGGGCTCCGCAGGAGACATGGGCACTATAAAGAAACTTTAGAATGGGTGTGCACTGGCTCCTCCCTCTATGCTCCTTCTCCAGACCTTAGTTCTTGTGCCCAGAGGAGACTGGGTGCATTACAGGGAGCTCTCCTGAGTTCTCTGAAAAAATAATTTTGTTAGGTTTTTTATTTTCAGGGAGCACTGCTGGCAACAGGCTCCCTGCATCGTGGGACTGAGGAGAGAGAAGCAGACCTACTTAAGTGATAGGCTCTGCTTCTTAGGCTACTGGACACCATTAGCTCCAGAGGGAGTCGGAATGCAGGTCTCCCCTCGCCGTTCGTCCCAGAGCCGCGCCGCCGTTGTCCTCACAGAGCCGGAAGAAAGAAGCCGGCTGAGTATAAGAAGAAAGAAGACTTCTAAGGTGGCAGAAGACTTCAGATCTTCTCTGAGGTAACGCTGCGTGCCATTGCTCCCACACACAACACATACGGCAGGCACGGATGGGTGCAGGGGGGGTGCACTGGGCAGCAATTTTATACCTCTAGGACTGGCTGGTACATATATAGGCTGCGGAGGCAGTATATATTAAAATCCCCCGCCAGTATTACAAAATTGAGCGGGACCTCGTACTGTCCGTCTCCTCTGGGCACAGTTCTCTAACTGAGGTCTGGAGGAGGGGCATAGAGGGAGGAGCCAGTGCACACCCATTCTAAAGTTTCTTTATAGTGCCCATGTCTCCTGCGCAGCCCGTCTATACCCCATGGTCCTTACGAAGTCCCCAGCATCCTCTACGGACTAGGAGAAAAAGATTTACCGGTAGGTTTAAAAACTTATTTTTTCACTACTCAAACTGCCCTGCGCATGTAAGCTGTGTTTATGAAGAATTGTCTGATTATGGTCATTATATATTGCTACACTCTATAAATACTTGTCAGGAGACATTTAAAATACTTTTAATTTCATTTTTTTTTTTTTTTATTATTATTGAAAAAGGATAGCACATATCATAACAGTAATTTATAATTACCAAAATTAGAATCCCTTCTAATAACCACACACGGTATGTGATCGCCATTATATGCATGACCTCCAGAAATGGGAGCATAATAAAGTTATTACTATACACTCTCATACTTTTTCTAGCTTTTCGTTTAATTGCATTCTTGCAACCTTTTCTTAGTGCTGTTTTAGATCACAACTACTCCAGTGTTTCATTACTCGTGTAACATCAAACATTTCATAAAAAATAGTATTTTACGTTGTATCATAAGATCTCCGTCATGGTCTAGTAAGCGCTCAATTACCGTATAGACACTAGCTAATGTCTGTACTGCATCTAATACACTGTACGTGTTCTTTGTATACTACAATACATTGGAAATTGGGGAAGAAAAAGAAGGGGTTACACTGTGCACATGAATCGTCTAAAATATTATTTATCTTTTTGGTTCATACAGAGTTTTGAGATTCTTCTAGATACTACAATACGTATAAGTTCTCATCCTCTATTCGTGCAGTTTGTATAAAGCAAAGCTACAACCTGTATCTTCAGTTACATAATCTTAAGCTGGGTACACACTAGACGATGTGCACCAAGTCCAACATCGGCAGCAACAGGACCCGGCAGGGTAGCCAGCATCGGCAAGTGCATACACATTTGCCTAATATATGCAGCGACGGTGGGTGCCATGCTGTATTCGCCATCGCTAACGACTTCCCCCATCGGCCCTGCATGTAGGGCCGACAGACTAAGTCACTGACGAACCGCGGGAGCGCGCATCGTCACCGACATAGTGGGTATACAGTAGATGATGTGCCCTATATGTCTGTCCGATCCGTTGGATCGAACAACATATCGTTGAGTGTTTACCCAGCTTTACACACAGTACACGTAATACAGAACAGTTCAACATAGATGATGGAGTATTTCTGTGTGACCTACTGCTTATTCATCGGATGTGAAGTGTTTCTCAAGCACACTTGATCTAGCTGTTGGGGGGTGGGAGTGACGGGGTAGCAACAAGATGCAACATTCTATTACATATACTATATGTAGAGGGTATCAAGTTCCATAAATTACCATTCTCTCATCAATATGCACAAACATGGTCCTGCTGAAATAATTTACATTCTAAGCTCTGCACTAAACACTTTTCTCTAACGTCCTAGTGGATGCTGGGGACTCCGTAAGGACCATGGGGAATAGACGGGCTCCGCAGGAGACATGTGCACTTTAAGAAAGAATTTAGATTCTGGTGTGCTCTGGCTCCTCCCTCTATGTCCCTCCTCCAGACCTCAGTTTGAATCTGTGCCCGGACGAGCTGGGTGCTGTTCAGTGAGCTCTCCTGAGCTTGCTGTAAGAAAGTATTTTGTTAGGTTTTTTTATTTTCAGGGAGCTCTGCTGGCAACAGACTCCCTGCATAGTGGGACTGAGGGGAGAGAAGCAGCCCTACTCTCTGCAGATAGGTCCTGCTTCTTAGGCTACTGGACACCATTAGCTCCAGAGGGATCGTACACAGGATCTCACCCTCGTCGTCCGATCCCAGAGCCGCGCCGCCGTCCCCCTCGCAGAGCCGGAAGACAGAAGCCGGGTGAGCATAAGAAGCAAGAAGACTTCGAAATCGGCGGCAGAAGACTCCAGTCTTCACTGAGGTAGCGCACAGCACTGCAGCTGTGCGCCATTGCTCCCACATACACCCACATACTCCGGTCACTGTAAGGGTGCAGGGCGCAGGGGGGGGCGCCCTGGGCAGCAATTAGGACCTCTTGGCAAAAGTTTGACATATATACAGTTGGGCACTGTATATATGTATGAACCCCCGCCATAATATTGTACATAAAAGCGGGACAGAAGCCCGCCGCTGAGGGGGCGGGGCTTTTTTCCTCAGCACTCACCAGCACCATTTTTTCTCCACAGCTCCGCTGAGAGGAAGCTCCCCAGGCTCTCCCCTGCAGATACACGGTAGAAGAGGGTAAAAAGAGAGGGGGGGCCCATAATTAGGCGCAAAAACTCATTATAACAGCGGCTACTGGGTTAACATTAAGTTACTGTGTTATTCCTGGGTTATATAGCGCTGGGGTGTGTGCTGGCATACTCTCTCTCTGTCTCTCCAAAGGGCCTTGTGGGGGAACTGTCTTCAAAAAGAGCATCCCCTGTGTGTGTGGTGTCGGTACGTGTGTGTCGACATGTTTGACGAGGAAGGCTATGTGGAAACAGAGCGGGAGAAAATGGATGTGGTTTTTCCGCCGACACCTGATTGGATGGATATGTGGAAGGTTTTAAATTATAATGTTAATTCCTTGCATAAAAGGTTGGATAAAGCAGAAGCCTTGGGACAGTCAGGGTCTCAGCCCGTGCCTGATCCTATGTCGCAGAGGCCGGCAGGGTCTCAGAAGCGCCCACTATCCCAAATTGTTGACTCTGATACCGACATGGATTCTGACTCCAGTGTCGATTATGATGATGCAAAGTTACAGCCTAAATTGGCTAAATCCATCCGTTATATGATTATAGCAATTAAGGATGTGTTGCACATCACAGAGGAAACCCCAGTCCCTGACAAGAGGGTTCATATGTATGGGGGAAAAAGGCAAGTGGTGACCTTTCCCCCTTCACACGAGCTTAATGAGTTATGTGAAAAGGCTTGGGAATCTCCAGATAAAAAACTGCAGATTTCTAAACGGATAATTATGGCGTATCCTTTCCCGCCAACGGACAGGTTACGCTGGGAATCCTCCCCTAGGGTGGACAAAGCTTTAACACGCTTATCAAAGATGGTAGCCCTGCCGTCACAGGATACGGCCACCCTGAAAGATGCTGCTGATAGAAAGTAAGAGGGTACCCTGAAGTCCATTTATACACATTCAGGTACCTTACTAAGGCCGGCAATTGCGTCGGCCTGGGTGTGTAGTGCTGTAGCAGCATGGACGGATACCTTATCTGAGGAACTTGATACCTTAGACAAGGATACTATATTAATGACCCTGGGGCATATAAAAGACGCTGTCCTATATATGAGAGATGCTCAAAGAGACATTAGTCTACTGGGCTCTAGGATAAATGCTATGTCGATTTCTGCCGGAAGGGTCCTGTGGACTCGGCAATGGACAGGTGATGCCGACTCAAAAAGGCACATGGAGGTTTTACCTTACAAGGGTGAGTAATTGTTTGGAGAGGGTCTCTCGGACCTGGTCTCCACAGCTACTGCTGGAAAGTCAAATTTTTTGACATATGTTTCCTCACAACCTAAGAAAGCACCGTATTACCAAATGCAGTCCTTTCGATCACAAAAAGGCAAGAAAGTCCGAGGTGCGTCCTTTCTTGCCAGAGGCAGGGGCAGAGGAAGGAGGCTGCACAACGCTGCTAGTTCCCAGGAACAGAAGTCCTCCCCGGCTTCCACTAAATCCACCGCATGACGCTGGGGCTCCACAGGCGGAGCTAGGCCCGGTGGGGGCGCGTCTCCGAAATTTCAGCCACAAGTGGGTATACTCCCAGTTGGATCCCTGGGCAATAGAGATTGTCTCTCAGGGATACAAGCTGGAATTCGAAGAGATGCCCCCTCACCGTTACCTCAAATCGGCCCTGCCAGCTTCCCCCTTAGAGAGGGAAATAGTGTTAGCTGCAATTCACAAATTGTATCTTCAACAGGTGGTGGTCAAGGTTCCCCTCCTTCAACAAGGGAAGGGTTATTATTCGACCATGTTTGTGGTACCGAAACCGGACGGTTCGGTCAGACCCATATTGAATTTAAAATCCCTGAACATATACCTGAAAAGGTTCAAGTTCAAGATGGAATCGCTCAGAGCGGTCATCGCAAGCCTGGAAGGGGGGGATTTTATGGTGTCTCTGGACATAAAGGATGCATACCTTCATGTCCCCATTTATCCACCTCATCAGGCGTACCTCAGATTTGTGGTACAGGATTGTCATTACCAATTCCAGACGTTGCCGTTTGGTCTCTCCACGGCACCGAGAATATTTACCAAGGTAATGGCGGAAATGATGGTACTCCTGCGGAAGCAAGGGGTCACAATTATACCATACTTGGACGATCTCCTCATAAAAGCGAGGTCAAGGGAGCAGTTGCTGGTCAGCGTAGCACGGTCTCTGGAAGTGTTACAACAACACGGCTGGATTCTAAATATTCCAAAGTCGCAGTTGATTCCTACGACTCGTCTGCCTTTCCTGGGCATGATTCTGAACACAGACACTAACAGGGTTTATCTCCCGATGAAGAAGGCTCAGGAGCTCATGACACTGGTCAGAGACCTATTAAAACCAAAGCAGGTGTCGGCGCATCACTGCACGCGAGTCCTGGGAAAGATGGTGGTATCATACGAGGCCATTCCCTTCGGCAGGTTCCATGCGAGGACCTTTCAATGGGATCTACTGGACAAGTGGTCCGGATCACATCTTCAGATGCATCGGTTAATCACCCTATCCCCCAGGGCAAGGGTGTTTCTCCTGTGGTGGCTGCAGAGTGCTCACCTTCTCGAAGGTCGCAGATTCGGCATTCAGGACTAGGTCCTGGTGACCACGGATGCAAGCCTCAGAGGGTGGGGGGCAGTCACACAGGGAAGAAATTTCCACGGTCTGGGTTCCATTAAGGTCCAGATTTCGGCCCTATCCATTTTCTTTCAAAAAGAACTGGCTTCTCTGCCTGAAGTTCAGACGTTTGTAAAGGGAGTGCTGCATATTCAGCACCCTTTTGTGCCTCCAGTGGCACCTTGGGATCTTAACGTGGTGTTGAGTTTCCTTAAATCACACTGGTTTGAACCACTCAAAACGGTGGAATTGAAATATCTCACGTGGAAGGTGGTCATGCTACTAGCCTTGGCTTCGGCTAGGCGGGTGTCAGAATTGGCGGCTTTGTCACATAAAAGCCCTTATCTGGTTTTCCATGCGGATAGAGCAGAATTGCGAACCCGTCCACAATTTCTGCCGAAAGTGGTTTCATCCTTTCATATAAACCAACCCATTGTGGTGCCTGTGGCTACTACTGACTTGGAGGATTCCGAGTTGCTTGATGTAGTCAGGGCTTTGAAGGTTTATGTAGCCAGAACGGCTACGGTCAGGAAAACAGAATCTTTGTTTATCCTGTATGCTTCCAACAAGCTTGGGGCGCCTGCTTCAAAGCAAACTATTGCTCGCTGGATCTGTAACACGATTCAGCAGGCTCATTCTGCGGCTGGATTGCCGCTGCCTAAATCAGTTAATGCCCATTCCACAAGGAAGGTGGGCTCTTCTTGGGCGGCTGCCCGAGGGGTCTCGGCATTACAGCTTTGCCGAGCGGCTACTTGGTCAGGTTCAAACACCTTTGCAAAGTTCTAAAAGTTTGATACCCTGGCTGAGGAGGACCTTGAGTTTGCTCAATCGGTGCTGCAGAGTCATCCGCACTCTCCCGCCCGTTTGGGAGCTTTGGTATAATCCCCATGGTCCTTACGGAGTCCCCAGCATCCACTAGGACGTTAGAGAAAATAAGATTTTACTTACCGGTAAATCTATTTCTCGTAGTCCGTAGTGGATGCTGGGCGCCTGTCCCAAGTGCGGACTTCTTCTGCAATGCTTGTATATAGTTAATTCTTAAATAAGGGTTATATTATAGTTGCATCAGGGTTGATCTGATGCTCTGTTGTTGTTGTTCATACTGTTAACTGGGTAAGTTTATCACAAGTTATACGGTGTGTTTGGTGTGGCTGGTATGAGTCTTACCCTGGATTTCCAAAATCCTTTCCTTGTACTGTCAGCTCTTCTGGGCACAGTTTCTCTAACTGAGGTCTGGAGGAGGGACATAGAGGGAGGAGCCAGAGCACACCAGAATCTAAATTCTTTATTAAAGTGCCCATGTCTCCTGCGGAGCCCGTCTATTCCCCATGGTCCTTACGGAGTCCCCAGCATCCACTACGGACTACGAGAAATAGATTTACCGGTAAGTAAAATCTTATATTTGTGTGTATGTGTGTGTGTGTGTGTGTGTATGTATGTGTATATATATATATATATATATATATATATATATATATATATATATATATATATATATATATATATATGTGTATGTGTATGTATATGTATGTATATATATATGTATATATATATATGTGTGTGTATATATATATATATATATATATATATATATATATATATATATATATATATATGTGTGTGTATATATATATATATGTATGTGTATGTATATATATATATATATATATATATATATATATATATATATATATATATCTGTATCTGAAACTCTCTATAGTAGAAAAATACATGGCCCTTTGGCCTCTGTATGGGCTCTGTCCCAGATCCCATGCAGAGAAAAACTAATGTAGAAATAGGCGGCACTAGATTAACAGGTATATAACTCTGTTTTACTGTGACACATACCTGTTTATCTATCCCGAAATGCCGCAGGTTTATAATACAGGTTGAGTATTCCATATCCAAATATTCCAAAATACGGAATATTCCGAAATACGGACTTTTTTGAGTGAGACTGAGATAGTGAAACCTTTGTTTTTTGATGGCTCAATGTACACAAACTTTGTTTAATACACAAAGGTATTAAAAATATTATATTAAATGACCTTCAGGCTGTGTGTATAAGGTGTATATGAAACATAAATGCATTCTGTGCTTAGACCTGGGTCCCGTCGCCATGATATCTCGTTATGGTATGCAGTTATTCCAATATACGGAAAAATCCGATATCCAAAATACTTCTGGTCGGTCCCAAGCATTTTGGATAAGGGATACTCAACCTGTACAGACATAACAATTGACGCTGGTCACTGGGTATTGAAAACTCCTCATATTAAACATTTTAGATATTGAAAGTAACAGAATATGAATACTTTTCAAAGCAGGTTCATATAAATTTTAAAAAATGTAAACTTAACTGTATACTTTCTGTTCTCCAGTAATGAACTTGCATGATTCCTTAACATTCAAATAACGGAATCTATTTTCCATGAGTACGTAACATCATACTTAACTTTTCCTGCTTGTCCTTATATTGTCTATTTATCACTGTACCATCAGTCTTGTTTCTGCATTTTATTAATTTACTTTTGTTTTTATTGTGTTTTTTTTGTTTTTGTTTTTTTATATGTAGCCGAAGAAAACGTCAAAATTGAAACCTCGACCTCCTGTAGCTCCACGTCCTATGACCACTGTTGGGCACAGACGTTTAAGAGTTCTTCCCCACATTGAACAGACTTGTCTATACCCAGGGAATCCACACACCATGGAGTCTTCCTACAATGCACTTTCTACCCTAACTGCTGCTACTAGGACAATACCTTCTATTACTGGTGACTATCTGAATGAAGATCAGACTTGGGAAGCCTCTGCACTGATTCCATCACTCACTAGTATTAACATACCTCCCAAATTATCCCGCGTAGAACTTGAAAATGAAAGTCATTTAACAAATACAGTACTCCCCCCTATTCCCATTGCAAATTTGCCTCTGAAAGATGTTTTACCAAAAGAGAGTGATTCCATATTGAGTCAAAATCTAAATCTGTTCTCATCTGAAGAAGCTTCTAGGTCAATTGCAGAGTCCTTTGCTTTATTAACTGATGTAGGATTGTCCGAGCAGTACGGAGAGATATGCCATTTGGGGAAGGTCAAGTCAGAATTTGAGTTGTCTGAAGGAAGCAACGAACCACCCACTATTGAGACCCATCAAGTGACTGTCTCAAAATCTTTCAACTCTGATTTGATGGAGACCTCTATTAATACCACAGAGATGAGTCCTCCAAGAAGCAAATTTTTGTCACCCATCCATTTCTCCACACACATCAATGACCACTCCTTTCCGAAGACACAACGACAACCTAAATGTTTTGACCTGGGAAGCTTGAGGCCACCTACTCCACACTCTCCTTTCCATTCTCTGCATGTTCGCAACATGGCTGAGCCCACATTTTCCAGGACTACTAGATTTAGAGGAGTCAAAGTTGAATCTCCGGGAAATCAGTCTGATGTCATTTCCAAAATGGAGGCTAGGGACATGACTGAAGTGGCTAATAAGGCTTCTAAAGAACACATGGGCTCACTGAATAATTTTGGATTCTTTGCTTCGCTGGCTCGAAGCACAAGTAGGGACAACGCCAGCAGCAGTATCTCTGGGACACTCAGGAATCTTGCTCCACCTGGCAGTCTTCTGGAGAAGAGAATCTCCCCTCCAAATGACAATTTAAACATCTTCATTGTGAGTATACTGTATGTTTGCTTAACATGGTTTCAATGTCTCCCAGCTATGTGAACTCTTCAAAGTGTTCCCTTACAATGAGCTTGCTGCAGTATTTTAATTTTATTTAATGAAGACATTTAGAAAAATAAACCATGAAAGCCTGAACACAGAATATATGTGTTTTACTATTTTGCTTTTAAATCTACCTTTTATGCATTTGAGTAAGGCCAATAGCCCAACTACATGCCTGTTTGGTAGGGGTGTGGTTAAAAAAAAAAAGGATATTCTTAATGTCGACACTTTGAATGTCAATAATCGGCATGTCGACATATACCCTGAGATAGATAGAATACATTATATATATATATATATGTGTGTGTGTGTGTATACACAAAGACAAAAAATACTCCTTTTTTTTGCGCTATAATAAAGCAGCACTTAGGATGGAACCCCTGTTAGTGAGAACATCTAACATCGGGATTAGTCTACATCTACAGTCCTGAAGTGAATTCAGTATCGTACATACTAGCGCACTTGGATATCTTTTGTCTGCATGTAATTTGCATAGGTTCTCACTAACAGGGGTTCCATCCTAAGTGCTGCTTTATTATAGCGCAAAAAAAGAGCATATTTTGTGTGCGTCCCTCTCTCTCGTGTGTGTGTGTGTGTGTATGTATGTATATATATATATATATATGTGTGTGTATATGTGTATATGTGTGTGTATATATATATATATATATATATATATATATATATATATATATATATATATATATATACACACACACACACACACACACACACACACACACACACACACACACACACACACACACACACACACACACACACACACACACACACACACACAACATTTGGGGGGGAAATATACTGAATAAGTATAATAATAAAGTAGATTACTTTATTAAACTGATTCGCAGCCAGGTGTATCTAAAATAGTACAAGGTCCTATCTATATAAGTTTTCTACTGGTGGGGTCTGTGGCCTTGGGTCCTGTTGAAGTACCAATACGCAAATTGACAGGAGCTGACTGGCTGCTGCATTTATCACCTTGCACTTATCACTGGTTTATCACTTCCTTATGCCTTCTCCAGGTTAATACATCTGCCCCAATTTAGATAGCCCTCATCCTAGCACTGGAGAATCTTCCCAGGTGTTAGGGAATGTAGCTGTCCGATTTAGGGGGGAATTCAATCTGCCCTGAAAATATTTCAGGAGGAAAAAAAAAAGACTTTAACAGCAATTTTTTTGCTCAGTTTTTTTTCTTTTTTTTTTGGTCAATTTAATTATACCCCTTTTTTTCTGACGAAAAATGTCCCGTTTTCGGGCGAAAGCACGTAGGATTCTGAGTAAGTTCTCGGATCTTTGTGTTTCTGTGGCTGCAATCTCAAAGATGTCACTTACAGGGGATTTTTTTGGGGAAATTCACAATAAGTTCCAGCGACGGGCTGCCTTCGGGGCTAATTGAATCCCCCTCTTTAGAATTCTGTAAAAGCTGACCAGCAAGACCAGAACAAATCTTTTTGGCTACACATGAAGTGGTCATCCTGATGGGGTTGTATTCTATATAAAATTGTGCCATTTCTTCTATTTAAATTTCTGTGTGTCAGAATATCTAGGGTAAGCGGTAATGGCCCTCTACTTTCAAAATAATTTATTAATTTTATTTAACAGTTTGTCTTGTGTGGGAAAAACCCTACCTAATAGGTACACAGTAGTGCTGGCCTAACTAACCTACCAATAGATTATTATTTCTTTTCTCCCAGACACCTCATGGGCTTGGAGAGAGTGTGAGCAGTAAACGTTGTGGAAACAGCACAGGTAATAGATACAATCTTTTCTTTAAATTTGTCTTGTGCAGGAACTGATGGATACTTTGACTGATTAATTCCAAATGTGTTCTCAAATTAACAATATATATGAATGCAAAGATGCATCGATAGGATAAGGTTATGTGTATGTCGTGTGTATGTGTATGTGTAATATATATATATATATATATATATATATATATATATATATATATATATATATATATATATAAATTTTCCTCCAGCAGAAAGCGGCACTCAGGATAAACGATTGTATTAAACATCCATAAAGGTCAAGATTTCGGGGCACATAGCCCCGTCGTCAGGACTTGGCAGCATACAAATAGTCCTGACGACGGGGCTATGTGCCCCGAAACGTTGACCTTTATGGATGTTTAATACAATCGTTTATTACTGAAATTGACTGAGTGCCGCTTTCTGCTTGAGGACTGTATACTTTTCTTAGCGAGCACCAGAGCACGTTGAGATTCGTGCGAGTGCAGGCTGCTGCTGGAGTTTTATTTTTTTTTATTATATATATATATATATATATATAAGGTAAAGTAAAGGGCGGCACTCCAATGGTTTTGGGAAAAAAACAGCTCACTAGGCGAGCTTAGATTCAATCAACGTTTCAGGTGTCTTTATTAGCACCTTTCGAAAGGTGCTAATAAAGACACCTGAAACGTTGATTGAATCTAAGCTGGCCTAGTGAGCTGTTTTTTTCCCAAAACCATTGGAGTGCCGCCCTTTACTTTACCTTGTCTGCTGGGCCTTGTAGTGCCACGGGAGGGCACCCTGGTGTTTATCCTTTGCTGTAGGAGTGCCGGTCGTATCCAGAGCTATATATATATATATATATATGTATGTATCGGTTAGGTTCGGCACTCAGAAGGTTATAGAAGATTACTTGCTGCGGTGCCTTCTGCGATCAAAAGCAAGATCCAATGTACAGAAGCAGGAATCAGCGGCACTCAGCAGGCTAGGTATTGGATTAAATAATCTTTCATTCGGTCCTACGCCGTTTCGGGGACGACACCCCGTCTTCAGGGACAAATCATACACGTGTAAGATTTGTCCCTGAAGACGGGGTGTCGTCCCCGAAACGGCGTAGGACCGAATTAAAGATTATTTAATCCAATACCTAGCCTGCTGAGTGCCGCTGATTCCTGCTTCTGTATGTATATATATATATATATATATATATATATATATATATATATATATATATATATATATATATATATATTATATATCAATCCTCATTGCGTCATATGCTGCATATTGATCCCGAATTTGCCTAATGTTGCTATCAATTAGGCAAATTCGGTGGCTTGTGGTAGAGAATTAACATATTAAAATCAATATCTAAGAAAAGGTTGTTGTGAATCCCTGGCAAGTGGCGCAAAAAAAAGAGCAGCCCGTAGGCCGGTTCACCACACCTGAACCTCACCAAAAAGTTCAAATAACCACAATTTTTGAATACAAATGTGTGGGACACCAGAATAACAGGCGCTTAACAGATAAAATAACGGAATATACTTAGTAAAACATCCCTGGAATGTGCAGGAAAGGTGGAATTTCCAGTTGTCGTGTCTACGGGCGTATTCCCCTTTTCTCTAACGTCCTAGTGGATGCTGGGAACTCCGTAAGGACCATGGGGAATAGCGGGCTCCGAAGGAGGCTGGGCACTCTAGAAAGATCTTAGACTACCTGGTGTGCACTGGCTCCTCCCACCATGACCCCCCTCCAAGCCTCAGTTAGATTTCGTGCCCGGCCGAGGTTGGATGCACACTAGGGGCTCTCCTGAGCTCTTAGAAAGTTATAGTCTTAGAATTTGTTCTTTTCAGTGAGACCTGCTGGCAACAGGCTCACTGCAGCGAGGGACTAAGGGGAGAAGAAGCGAACTCGCCTGCTTGCAGCCGGATTGGGCTTCTTAGGCTACTGGACACCATTAGCTCCAGAGGGATCGACCGCAGGCCCAGCCTTGATGTTCGGTCCCGGAGCCGCGCCGCCGTCCCCCTTACAAAGCCAGAAGCAAGAAGATGGTCCGGAAAATCGGCGGCATGAAGACTCAGTCTTCACCAAGGTAGCGCACAGCACTGCAGCTGTGCGCCATTGCTCCTCTCACACACTTAATACTCCGGTCACTGAGGGTGCAGGGCGCTGGGGGGGGGCGCCCTGAGGCAGCAATAAAAACACCTTGGCTGGCAAAAATACCTCAATATATAGCCCCAGGGGCTATATATGAGGTAAATACCCCTGCCAGAAGTCCATAAAAAACGGGAGAATAGGCCGCGAAAAAGGGGCGGAGCCTATCTCCTCAGCACACTGGCGCCATTTTCCCTCACAGCTCCGTTGGAGGGAAGCTCCCTGGCTCTCCCCTGCAGTCTACAAGGGTTAAAAAAAGAGAGAGGGGGCACTAAATTTAGGCGCAGTATACATTATATATATATATATATATATATATATATATATATATATATATATATATAGATATATATAGATATAAAGCTATAGGGGACATAACTCAGTTAGTCCCTGCAGTATATAGCGCTCTGGTGTGTGCTGGCATACTCTCACTCTGTCCCCCCAAAGGGCTTTTGTGGGTCCTGTCCTCGTTTAGAGCATTCCCTGTGTGTCTGCGGTGTGTCGGTACGGCTGTGTCGACATGTTGAATGAGGAGGCTTATATGGTGACGGAACAGAGGTCGATATATGTGATGTCGCCCCCTGTGGGGCCGACACCAGAGTGGATAGAGAGGTAAAAGGTATTAACCGACAGTGTCAACTCCTTACATAAAAGGGTAGATGACGTAACAGCTGTGGGACAGCCGGCTTCGCAGCCCGCGCCTGCCCAGGCGTCTCAAAGGCCATCAGGGGCTCAAAAACGCCCGCTCTCTCAGATGGCAGACACAGATGTCGACACGGAGTCTGACTCCAGTGTCGACAAGGTGGAGACATATACACAATCCAATCCGTGACTTGATCCCGGCAATAAAAAATGTGTTATACATTTCTGACTTTAACCTCTATAAATGGGTTTTAGGTTTGGGGAGAAAAAACAGGCAGTGTTTTGTTCCCCCATCAGATGAATAAATGAAGTGTGTGAAAAGTGTGGGTTCCCCTGTTAAGAAACTGGTAATTTATAAAAAGTTACTGATGGCGTACCCTTTCCCGCCAGGAGGATAAGTTACGCTGGGAGATATCCCCTAGGGTGGATAAGGCGCTCACACGTTTGTCAAAAAAGGTGGCACTGCCGTCTTAGGATACGGCCACTTTAATAGGTACCTGTTGATAAAAAAAACAGGAGGCTATCCTGAAGTCTGTATTTACACACTCAGGTACTAGACTGAGACCTGCAGATAGTGCTGCTGCAGCGTGGTTGGTGACCCTGTCAAACAGGGATAATAGTTGGCAAACATAAAAACATATTAAAGACGTTGTCTTATATATGGGGGATGCACAGAGGGATATTTTGCCGGCTGGCATCCAAAATAAATGTAATGTCCATTCTGTCAGGAGGGTATTAGAGACCTGTCACTGGACAGGTGATGCTGACTTAAAAAGCGCATAGAGAGCCTTATAAGAGTGAGGAATTATTTGGGGATGGTCTCTGTGACCTCGTATCCACAGCAACTGCTGGGAAGAAATAATTTTACCTCAGGTTTCCTCACAGAAAAAGGTAGTCCTTTCGGCTTCAGAAAAGCAAGCGGGTCAAATGGCGCTTCCTTTCTGTACAGAGACAAGGGTAGAGGGAAAAAGCTGCACCAGTCAGCCTGTTCCCAGAATCAAGATTCTTCCCCCGCCTCCTGTGAGTACACACCATGACGCGGGTGCTCCACAGGTGTAGCCAGGTACGGTGGGGGGCCGCCTCAAAAATTTCAGCAATTAGTGGGCTCGCTCACAGGTGGATCCCTGTTTCTTCCAAGTAGTATTTCGGGGGTACAAGCTGGAATTAGAGATGTCTCCCCCCAGCCGTTTCCTAAAATATGCCTTGCTGACAACTCCCTCAAGCAGGGAGGCTGTGCTAGAGGCAATTAATAAGCGGTATTCCCAGCAGGTAATACTCAAGGTGCCCCTACTTCAACAAGGACGGGGTTACTATTCCACACGGGTTGGGGTACCGAAACCGCATGGTTCGGTGTGACCCATTTTATATTTAAAATCCTTGAACATAAAAAAATTCAAGTTCAAGATGGAATCGCTCAGGGCGGTTATTGCAAGCCTGGACGAGGGGGATTACATGGTATCCCGGGACATCAAGGATGCTTACCTGCATGTCCCCATTTACCATCCTCGCCAGGAGTACCTCAGGTTTGTGGTACAGGATTACCATTATCAAGTCCAGACACTGCCGTTTGGACTGTACATGGCACCGAGGGTGTTTTATCAAGGTAATGGCCGAAATGATGATACTCCTTCAAAAAAAGGGAGTTGTAATTATCCCGTAATTGGACAATCTCGTTATAAGGGCGAGGTCCAAGGAGCAGTTGGTAGTCGGGGTAGCACTATTTTGGAAAGTGCTACAACAGCATAGGTGGATTCTAAACAGTCCAAAGTCACAGCTGGTTCCTATGACACGTCTACTGTTCCTGGGGATGGTTCTGGACATAAACCAGAAATAGTGTTTCTCCCGGAGGAGAAAGCCAAGGAGTTGTCATCTCTAGTCAGAGACCTCCTGAAACCAAAATAGGTAGCGGTGCATCATTGCACGCGAGTCCTGGGAAAAATGGTAGCTTCTTACGAAGCAATCCCATTAGGCAGGTTCCATACAAGAACTTTTCAGAGGGACCTGTTGGACAAGTGGTCCGGATCGCATCTTCCGATGCATAGGCTGATAACCCTGTCTCCAAGGACCAGGGTATCTCTACTGTGGTGGCTGCAGAGTGCCCATCTTCAAGAGGACCGCAGGTTCGGCATACAGGACTAGGTCCTAGTGACCATGGATTCCAGCCTTTGAGGCTGGGGGGCAGTCACATAGGGAAGAAACTTCCAGGGACTTTGGTCAAGTCAGGTTATTTCCCTATACATAAATATTCTGGATCTGAGGGCCATTTACAATGCCCTGAGGCCAGCAAGGCCTCTGCTTCAAAACCAGCCGGTACTGATCCAATCAGACAACATCACGGCAGTCGCCCATGTAATCAACAGGGCGGCACAAAAAGCAGGATGGCGATGGCAGAAGCCACAAGGATTCTCCGATAGGCGGAAAATCATGTGTTAGCACTGTCAGCAGTGTTCATTCCCGGAGTGGACAACTGGGAAGCAGATCTTCTCAACAGACACGACCTCCACCCGGGAGAATGGGGACTTCCTCCAGAAGTCTTCCAATAGGATTGTACACCATTGGGAAAGGCCACAGGTGGACATGATGGCGTCCCGCCTTAACAAAAAGCTATAAAAGATATTGCTCCAGGTCAAGGGACCCTCAGGCGATAGCTATGGACGCTCTGGTAACACCGTGGGTGTACCAGTCGGTTTAGGTGTTCTCCCCTCTGCCTCTCATACCAAAGGTACTGAGAATAATAAGAAGGCGAGGAGTAAGAACGATACTCGTGGATGGCCAAGAAGAGCTTGGTACCCAGAACTTCAAGAATTTATATCAGAGGACCAATGGCCTCTGCCACTCAGTCAGGACCTGCGGCAGCAGGGGCCCTGTCTGTTCCAAGACTTACCGCGGCTGCGTTTGACGGCATGGCGGTTGAACGCCGGATCCTGAAGGAAAAGGGTATTCCGGAGGAAGTAATTCCTACGCTTACTAAAGCCAGGAAAGAGGTTACAGCAACTCATTATCACCGCATATGGCGAAAATATGTTGCATGGTGTGAGGCCGAAAGGGCCCCAACAGAGGAATTTCAACTAGGTCGATTTCTGCATTTCCTGCAAGCAGGAGTGACTATGGGCCTTAAATTGGGTTCCATTAAGGTACAGATCTCGGCTCTGTCGATTTTCTTTCAAAAAAGAACTAGCTTCAGTACCTGAAGTTCAGACATTTATAAAAGGAGTGCTGCATAGTCAGCCCCCGTTTGTGCCTCCTGTGGCACCTTGGGATCTCAACGTGGTGTTGAGTTTTCTTAAAATCACTTTGGTTTGAACCACTAAAAACCGTGGATCTGAAATATCTCACATGGAAGGTGGTTATGTTATTTGCCTTGGCTTCTGCCAGGCGAGTATCAGAATTGGCGGCTTTGTCTTGTAAAAGCCCTTATTTGATTTTCCATATGGATAGGGCAGAATTGAGGACTCGTCCCCAGTTTCTCCCTAAGGTGGTGTCAGCGTTTCACCTGAACCAGCCTATTGTGGTGCCTGCGGCTACTAAGGATTTGGAGGACTCCAAGTTGCTAGACGTTGTCAGGGCCCTGAAAATATATGTTTCCAGGACGGCTGGAGTCAGAAAATCTGACTCGCTGTTTATCCTATATGCACCCAACAAGCTGGGTGCTCCTGCTTCTAAGCAGACTATTGCTCGTTGGATTTGTAGTACAATTCAGCTTGCACATACTGTGGCAGGCCTGCCACAGCCAAAATCTGTCAATGCCCATTCCACAAGGAAGGTGGGCTCATCTTGGGCGGCTGCCCGAGGGGTCTCGGCTTTACAACTTTGCCGAGCAGCTACTTGGTCAGGGGCAAACACGTTTGCAAAATTCTACAAATTTGATACCCTGGCTGAGGAGGACCTGGAGTTCTCTCATTCGGTGCTGCAGAGTCATCCGCACTCTCCCGCCCGTTTGGGAGCTTTGGTATAATCCCCATGGTCCTTACGGAGTTCCCAGCATCCACTAGGACGTTAGAGAAAATAAGAATTTACTCACCGGTAATTCTATTTCTCGTAGTCCGTAGTGGATGCTGGGCGCCCATCCCAAGTGCGGTTTATCTGCATTACTTGTACATAGTTATTGTTAACTAAATCGGGTTATTGTTGAGCCATCTGTTGAGAGGCTCTATTGTTTCATACTGTTAACTGTGTTTCATATCACGAGTTGTACGGTGTGATTGGTGTGGCTGGTATGAGTCTTACCCGGGATTCAATATCCTTCCTTATTGTGTACGCTCGTCCGGGCACAGTACCTAACTGAGGCTTGGAGGGGGGTCATGGTGGGAGGAGCCAGTGCACACCAGGTAGTCTAAGATCTTTCTAGAGTGCCCAGCCTCCTTCGGAGCCCGCTATTCCCCATGGTCCTTACGGAGTTCCCAGCATCCACTACGGACTACGAGAAATAGAATTACCGGTGAGTAAATTCTTATTCTCTGAAGCGATTCTTTCTCCTCAACTCGATATTAACATGCAAAAGATGGTATATATATACATGTGTAGTATTGTTTCAATAATGGATAAATATCTTTGAATATCAAAGATATGTAACACAGGAAGGGCTATATTCATCCGTCAGCAAGGCGTACCCCAACTCACTTTCCAAACGAAAGAAGAAAGCCTATCAAGGTATCTTTATCTTGTCCACCTCAGTGTTTTGAAAATCACAGATTTAAATGGTGAACCCCTTTTACCAAAGGAATGAGCGTACCTCACTCACACAAAAAGGGGATAATTGACACACATAAAGGTATCTTTCATTCCTTGTATATTGGATGTAAGGCGTACCCTACTCACGGAAATAAAGATTATTTTCAAGCACATCTGGGTTTCTTTCGATGATCAGACGTGTTAGTGATTAACACTAATTGCCCTCATGTGTGGATGGTTCCCAAAATCAGAAAAAAGGATAATAGTTCACGATGTATCCACATGCAAAAAGTTTGTATTTTATTTAAAAAGATGCCCCATACATAAGGGGTAAAAACAACAGACAACGATGAAAATGGTGTGTACAGTCCAAAGGGTGTTATAGCAGCATGGACAGTGTATCCAAAAACATAGCAAAAAGAATATTTTAAAGTCCAAAATTAAAAGATATAGTATAAAACAATTCGTACCTAGATGGTATAATGAAAAGTCCACACACTCAGCTGGTCAACATGTTTCGGCCTGTCATAGGCCTTTATCAAGACATACTGAGAGAGTGGAAAGACCAGTCTTTTATATGTGGAGTGACCAATCAGAAGTGTCTTTAGTTCTGACATCATCATTACAGGACATTTTATCAAACATGACAAAAACCATTATAAAATACAAAACAGAATATATCACCAAGATTTATAGTGGTTAACAAAGATGTTGAAGGTGAAACAAGTTTAAAATGAACAAATTACAAGTTTTCTTCAGAGGAATCTCCATGGCAACCGCATGTATATTGCTTCAATTGGTGCCATATTCCTTCATAATGGCTCCCAAACTCACAGCAGAACCCCGCTGACTACTCCCAGAAGTGTCTGTAAAGTTGAACGCCCGCCGTGATCATCACGAACGGGAACGTCTCGGCCGCTGTGTAGTGAGATACGCGTCGTTGCCATGACGACGCGATCTCTAGACGCGGAAGTGACGTCCTCGCGGATGTCTGACGCGTCGTTGTCATAGCGACGCGCTGTGTATTTTGGATATGGGCTGATAAGAGGAAAAGACAACTACTGGTGTGACATGATGGAAACAATATTGACTGGTGTATATAGTTAATTCACTTCTCAGCCAATTAACTAGTTGTGTCACCGTGAAATTCAATTGTAATGGCCTCTATATTAGATCACCGTTCTTTAATTGGTGATGAGGCAACCGCGGCCATGTTTGAAAAGGGCAGATTATGCCCTTAAACAATTTGGGGTAAAGATAGATTTCTGAAATATATAGAGATATTACTAGAATTTTCTCAGCATCAATGTGTTTAACAGGGGGAGAGAACCACTTAACTGCCTATATATATATAATTATCATGCTGGTTTGCCATGGATTTTCCTTACCATAGTATATAACATACAGAAAACAACATGTCCTTCTTGGAAAATAATCTGGAATGGTCATCTTCTTCAATTGGTTTAAAAAGAAAATCTTGGTCTATAAAGCTAAGTGGAAAATGACAGTCAAATTCTTCAAATATATATGCAGATTACATGATCACAAAAACCATTTAAGTTCAAAGTCATTATTAAGGCCACCTGGGGCCAATGTATTGCAATTATATATCAAACTCATCTCTGCCTTTGCTAGATGTTTTGCACTGTCATTATGTCTTATATTTCCCTTTATCGCTTTTATTCCATTAAAAGACACCAGCCCCGTGATAGAACAATTATGTACCTGTTTAAAATGAGCCGAAAGGGCATGTGTTTCTAGCCCTTTTTTTATATTGCGCAAATGCTCACTTATTCGGACCTTTAAGGGCCTTGATGTCCTGCCGATATATGCTTTATCACAAGTGCATTTAAGCATATATATTACATTCTTTATATTACACGTTATGAATTCTTTAATTTTTATTGTATATCCATTTATAGTTATCTCCTCTGTTTTGTTCCCATTCACAGTTTTTATATTTTTGCATCCCATACAGGATCCACAACGATAAAACCCAACCGAGGAAATAGTGGATAAAGCAGGTGTTGGGGGCAATGCACTTGATACCAACTTTGATTTTAAGTTGGGTGCCCTGCGATAAATTAACTTGGGTTTATTGGGTAACAATGGTCCCAATATATTATCCTTCTTTAATAAAGACCAATGTTTATTAAAGATTTTTTCCACAGACTTATGTTCTTTGGTGAAATTTGTGACAAAGGATAAGTTAAAATCATTATTTTTTTCTAATGATGGTTTTTTGACAAATAACTCTCTGCGTTCTATACTTTTGGTTATTTCAATCGTGCGATCTATCTTCTGTTTATTATAACCACACGCTTCAAATTTATTTCCCATTTTTTTCGCCTGGTCAGAAAACACCGTGTCACTCGTGCAGATCCTCCTCAGTCTTTTAAATTGACCATTAGGAATGGAGTTTATCCAATTGTCATGATGACAACTTTCAGTTGATAGATATGCTCCAGAATCTGTTGGTTTTATGTAGATCTTGGAACATATTTTTCCATCTTCCACATAGACCGTCACATCGAGGAAGTTGATGCTTTGTTCTTGAATGTCAAAAGTTAATACGATATTTTTATCGTTGGAATTCAAACCTGAACAAAAAAGAGTGAGACTTTCTCTGTCTCCTCCCCAAATGAAAAATATATCATCTATATATCTCGCATAGGACACCAGGCCCACCCCGAGCCCGCCACCTGCCCATACCGCATCCTCCTCCCATGCGCCCATGAACAGGTTAGCGTAACTAGGGGCGAACCTGGTGCCCATCGCGGTGCCCATTTTCTGTAAATAGAATTCATCCTTGAACAGGAAGAAATTATTCACAAGGATGAACTCTATACCCTCAAGTAAGAAATTCTGGAGATTGGTAGACAAGGGGGATGATTCTAAAGCCCCTCGAGTGGCCTCTAGCCCATCTTTATGATTTATGATGGTGTAGAGGGCACTCACATCGGCTGTGACCAGGGGATAATTATTTTCCCATTTGATGGTCTCTAATAACTGTAAAAAGCTGGTAGTATCTTTCAGATGTGATCTATTTAATCCAACCAAAGGTTGCAAAAAATGATCTATATAGTTGGATAAATTTGCAGTAATCGAATCCACCCCAGATATAATGGGTCTTCCGGGGGGCGTTTCTAGATTTTTGTGCATTTTAGGAAGAATGTATATTACAGGAACCACTGGATCACTGTTAATGATGAATTTAGCTTCTTTATCTGTGATGGTTCCTTTGGTTACAGCCTTTTCTACCATTTGTATCATTTTCTGTTGTACCTGTTTAGACGGGTCTCCCCGTAATCTTTTGTAAGTTTTGGTATCCTCCAATTGTCTAAAAATTTCAGCCTCATAAGTTTTAATATCCATCAGTACAATCCCCCCCCCCCCTTATCAGCTGGTTTAATTATCAGCTCTTTGTTTTCTTTTAGTTATTTTAAAGCCCTTTTTTCTTTGTTAGTCAAATTGGCATTCCTTTTATCTATTTTAATGTTGTTAATATCCTCCAGGACTAAGGAACTAAATGTTTCAATGAAAGGGCCTTTTACGTGTTGGGGAAAAAAGATGGATTTGGGGCGAAAGGGGGTAGGTGTTCCAACCTCCATTTCTTCCTGTACAGGCCCCTTTTGATTAGCAAAGAATTTTTTTAGGGTTAACTTACGTACAAATTTTTGCACGTCTACATACGTATCAAAGGGATTGAGATGGTTTGTTGGGGCGTATTTAAGACCTTTTTGAAGAAGAGTAGTTTCTTCCATAGAAAGTATATGTTTACTTAGATTAAATATTTTAACCTTTGGGGGATTCTCATCACTCGTTTCCGCAGGCTTAGAATTATTTGACTTTATTCGTTGTCTCCTTTTATTTTTACTATTTCTAGTCTTTTTTTTGTATGGTTTTCCTTTTTTTGCCCCCCCTTTTCCCTCTAAAGCGTGTTGGTGTGTTTATCCATATGGGATTCTTTTTCTGTTTCTCCCTAAAAAAGGGGATTGATAGTCCTCATTCCGATCACTATCCATATATTGATCATCTCTTAATGGGGCATATCGATTCTGAGTGAAGGTTAATTGATCCCGTTCTTTATTTTGATATGTTCTCTCACTTCTATTTATTCTCTTGGGGAAAGGGATTCTCCATTCAGGAATATCTGGTGTATTCCACTCCTCCTCTCTATAGTGGGTATTCCTTCTATACCTATTATTTCTAGAAGATATATTGGAGGATCTTGGTGGCATATAAGTTCTACGTTCTCTATTTTCATTATGGATCTCATTTCTGATTTTATTTCCTTTTGGGGTTTATATGGGATTTATGGGACTCTATATCTGGGGCATAGTCATGACTACTACCTTGATGTTCATTTTTTGATTTAGTTAGATCATTTTTGTCCCTTTGATATTTTTTGACCTTTTTCTGTATAGTCAATTTTTCAGCCTTTTTTAAACGACTTTCTATATTGTTTTCTAATTCCCTATAGTCTTCTAGATTAGAGTATGGTTGTATCAACGATTTCAGAACTTTTCCTCTTATCAGCCCATATCCAAAATACACAGCGCGTCGCTATGACAACGACGCGTCAGACATCCGTGAGGACGTCACTTCCGCGTCTAGAGATCGCGTCGTCATGGCAACGACGCGTATCTCACTACACAGCGGCCGAGACGTTCCCGTTCGTGACGATCACGGCGGGCGTCCAACTTTACAGACACTTCTGGGAGTAGTTAGCGGGGTTCTGCTGTGAGTTTGGGAGCCATTATGAAGGAATATGGCACCAATTGAAGCAATATACATGCGGTTGCCATGGAGATTCCTCTGAAGAAAACTTGTAATTTGTTCATTTTAAACTTGTTTCACCTTCAACATCTTTGTTAACCACTATAAATCTTGGTGATATATTCTGTTTTGTATTTTATAATGGTTTTTGTCATGTTTGATAAAATGTCCTGTAATGATGATGTCAGAACTAAAGACACTTCTGATTGGTCACTCCACATATAAAAGACTGGTCTTTCCACTCTCTCAGTATGTCTTGATAAAGGCCTATGACAGGCCGAAACATGTTGACCAGCTGAGAGTGTGGACTTTTCATTATACCATCTAGGTACGAATTGTTTTATACTATATCTTTTAATTTTGGACTTTAAAATATTCTTTTTGCTATGTTTTTGGATACACTGTCCATGCTGCTATAACACCCTTTGGACTGTACACACCATTTTCATCGTTGTCTGTTGTTTTTACCCCTTATGTATGGGGCATCTTTTTAAATAAAATACAAACTTTTTGCATGTGGATACATCGTGAACTATTATCCTTTTTTCTGATTTTGGGAACCATCCACACATGAGGGCAATTAGTGTTAATCACTAACACGTCTGATCATCGAAAGAAACCCAGATGTGCTTGAAAATAATCTTTATTTCCGTGAGTAGGGTACGCCTTACATCCAATATACAAGGAATGAAAGATACCTTTGTGTGTCAATTATCCCCTTTTTGTGTGAGTGAGGTACGCTCATTCCTTTGGTAAAAGGGGTTCACCATTTAAATCTGTGATTTTCAAAACACTGAGGTGGACAAGATAAAGATACCTTGATAGGCTTTCTTCTTTCGTTTGGAAAGTGAGTTGGGGTACGCCTTGCTGACGGATGAATATAGCCCTTCCTGTGTTACATATCTTTGATATTCAAAGAGATTTATCCATTATTGAAACAATACTACACATGTATATATATACCATCTTTTGCATGTTAATATCGAGTTGAGGAGAAAGAATCGCTTCAGAGAAGGGGAATACGCCCGTAGACACGACAACTGGAAATTCCACCTTTCCTGCACATTCCAGGGATGTTTTACTAAGTATATTCCGTTATTTTATCTGTTAAGCGCCTGTTATTCTGGTGTCCCACACATTTGTATTCAAAAATCAATATCTAGTCTTTCTGATTTCAGTTTTGAAGTATGACTACCTAAAGTTAAGTTAAAAGGTTTGTCCACTCATTGACATGAAGTGGCAAGCACTAATACACTTTCTACCCAACAAACTTGATATAGCTTTGACTATTAATAGTTCTTGCTGAACAATTGTCAAGTTAAAGCCGTCTGATTGTGCTGCCTAATGCTGACATGTTTTGTTACTACTCTAGAATACAAGCTCTGTAGTGTGGGTAATTTAATTAAACATTCTAAAAGCATATGGCTTAGAACAAGGTAAAAGTTACTAGATAGCCCTGTCCTAAAAATGTTCTCATTCACAGTTGAAGCAACACCTTTATTCCCTCCCGTTAAGTCTGCTCTTCGGAATAAGAAGAAAACCGCAAAGCATTGTCTTCAGTGTGGGAAGAAAACCGGTTTGGCGAGTAGCTTTGATTGCAGGTGATCCCTCCTCTCCCATTTCTGCTTAATCTCATCCAGACATCATAAAATCAAACCAATTAAAGTAGGTCAGGTAATGAAGCTTGGTGGTAATGCAACACTCATGGTAGCTAAACTGGCCATGCACTGAAAGGTTTTATTCAGCTGATGCGTGACAGCTCTGAATAATTATCGTTCAGTGTATGTACATAAGCAATAGAAGTGTCCTACCCTGAAAAACCTCAAAAAAAAGTCATGAGTTTGAGTTTCAAACATGTTTGATCTGTACAATCGTCATTCTATTTCATTCACTGTAATGAAATCATCCAGACTGGCGTAGAGTTTTTCCGATCATCTAAAAAATGTCTACTTTCTATGGAGAGCTTAATTGAAAACACTCATTCTAACATGTTCTATTACTGTCCACATGGTGGGGGCGAGCAATATAAAACATGATGATATATTATACACTTGACAATTAATTTGTAATCCTGTGATGCCACAAGCATCATGAAATGTATTCTGTATGCTTAATATACGCTTTGCAATAGTAATGAAAAATGGGTGCAGTTTTGCCCCAGGAGGCCAGGTCAGATTTCAGGGTTTGTAATCAATCTCTTTAAGGCCCCAATAAATCAGCACTGCAATTCCTGGTCCACCGATTGGCAGGCAGCAATGATCGGCAGTCCGTCACAGAATCTGGGAAATTAAACATGCCCGATTTTCCAATCCCAACTGTTTTGGAATCTGGAAATTGCCCCAATACTTCTATGATATATGGGGGGCCTTTAGTCATTAGTGTCGAGTGATAACCTATTCCTTTTTTAAATATTTTTATTTCTTTCTTTCATTATGAATGTGTCTTTCTTCTGTAGTATTTTGCCTGTGTTGGATTTTATTACATGTTTAAAATAGTGTGAACACGGTGATAAAGATATGCTTAAATGGGGATTCCTAGGATGTCGGTGTCTGTATCTGGGTTACTGGAGCTAGTGATGTGACAAATAGCCTGCATGGTCATCGATAGTACTGAAAGAGATGGCACCAGATATGTTATTTACCAATGCAAGCAACAGGTGGTAAAAGAGGGGTCTTTCCATAGTGCAGACCGTTTCCTAATTGTACATTAATCATTCTTAGTTTTTTGTTTTCTCTGACGTCCTAGTGGATGCTGGGAACTCCGTAAGGACCATGGGGAATAGCGGCTCCGCAGGAGACTGGGCACAAAAGAAAAGCTTTAGGACTACCTGGTGTGCACTGGCTCCTCCCCCTATGACCCTCCTCCAAGCCTCAGTTAGATTTTTGTGCCCGACCGAGCTGGGTGCAATCTAGGGGGCTCTCCTGAGCTTCTTAGGAAAAGTTAGTTTTAGGTTTTTTATTTTCAGTGAGACCTGCTGGCAACAGGCTCACTGCATCGAGGGACTAAGGGGAGAAGAAGCGAACCTGCCTGCTTGCAGCCAGCTTGGGCTTCTTAGGCTACTGGACACCATTAGCTCCATAGGGACCGAACACAGGCCCAGCCTCGGAGTCCGGTCCCAGAGCCGCGCCGCCGCCCCCCTTACAGAGCCAGAAGCAAGAAGAAGTCCGGAAAATCGGCGGCAGAAGACATCAGTCTTCACCAAGGTAGCGCACAGCACTGCAGCTGTGCGCCATTGCTCCTCATGCACACCACACTCCGGTCACTGAAGGGTGCAGGGCGCTGGGGGGGGGCGCCCTGAGCAGCAATATGAACACCTTGGCTGGCTAAAATACATCACATATAACCCCCAGGGCTATATGGATGTATATTAACCCCTGCCAGATTCCTGAAAAAAGCGGGAGAAAAGTCCGCCGAGAAGGGGGCGGAGCCTATCTCCTCAGCACACTGGCGCCATTTTCCCTCACAGCTCCGCTGGAAGGACGTCTCCCTGACTCTCCCCTGCAGTCCTGCACTACAGAAAAGGGTAAAACAAGAGGAGGGGGGGGGGGGGGGGCACTAATTAGGCGCAGTATAATATAAACAGCAGCTATAAGGGGAAAAACACTCTGTATAGTGTTATCCCAACATATATATAGCGCTCTGGTGTGTGCTGGCATACTCTCCCTCTGTCTCCCCAAAGGGCTAGTGGGGTCCTGTCCTCTATCAGAGCATTCCCTGTGTGTGTGCTGTGTGTCGGTACGACTGTGTCGACATGTATGAGGAGGAAAATGATGTGGAGGCGGAGCAATTGCCTATAATGGAGATGTCACCCCCTAGGGAGTCGACACCTGAGTGGATGGGCTTATGGAAGGAATTACGTGAAAGTGTCAGCTCTTTACAAAAGACGGTTGATGACATGAGACAGCCGGCTACTCAGCTTGTGCCTGTCCAGGCGTCTCAAAGACCATCAGGGGCTCTAAAACGCCCGCTACCTCAGATGGCAGATACAGACGCCGACACGGATACTGACTCCAGTGTCGACGATGGAGACGAATGTGACTTCCAGTAGGGCCACACGTTACATGATTGAGGCAATGAAAAATGTTTTACACATTTCTGATAGTACAAGTACCACTAAAAAGGGTATTATGTTTGGTGAGAAAAAACTACCTGTAGTTTTTCCTGCATCTGAGGAATTAAATGAAGTGTGTGATGAAGCGCGGGTTTCTCCCGATAAAAAACTGATAATTCCTAAAAGGTTATTGGCATCATACCCCTTCCCACCAGAGGATAGGGCACGTTGGGAAACACCCCCTAGGGTGGATAAAGCGCTCACACGCTTGTCTAAACAGGTGGCACTACCGTCTCCTGATACGGCCGCCCTTAAGGAACCTGCTGACAGAAAGCAGGAGAATATCCTAAAATGTATATACACTCACACGGGTGCTATACTGCGACCAGCAATCGCCTCAGCCTGGATGTGCAGTGCTGGGGTGGCTTGGTCGGATTCCCTGACTGAAAATATTGATACCCTGGATAGGGACAGTATATTACTGACTATAGAGCATTTAAAAGATGCATTTTTATATATGCGTGATGCACAGAGGGATATTTGCCGACTGGCATCAAGAGTAAGTGCGCTGTCCATATCTGCCAGAAGAGGGTTATGGACGCGGCAGTGGTCAGGTGATGCTGATTCCAAAAGGCATATGGAAGTATTGCCTTATAAAGGGGAGGAGTTATTTGGGGTAGGTCTATCGGACCTGGTGTCCACGGCAACTGCTGGGAAATCCACATTTTTACCCCAGGTAGATTCTCAACATAAGAAGACGCCGTATTATCAGGCGCAGTCCTTTCGGCCCCATAAGGGCAAGCGGGCAAAAGGCTCCTCATTTCTGCCCCGTGGCAGAGGGAGAAGAAAAAGGCTACAGCAAACAGCCAGTTCCCAGGAACAGAAGCCCTCTCCCGCTTCTGCCAAGTCCTCAGCATGACGCTGGGGCTCTACAAGCGGACTCAGGCACGGTGGGGGCCCGTCTCAAGAATTTCAGCGCGCAGTGGGCTCACTCACAAGTGGACCCCTGGATCCTTCAGGTGGTATCTCAGGGGTACAAATTGGAATTCGAGACGTCTTCCCCCCCGCCGTTTCCTAAAGTCTGCCTTACCGACGTCTCCCTCCGACAGGGAGGCGGTATTGGAAGCCATTCACAAGCTGTATTCTCAGCAGGTGATAATCAAGGTACCCCTCCTGCAACAGGGAAAGGGGTATTATTCCACGCTGTTTGTGGTACCGAAGCCGGATGGCTCGGTGAGACCTATTTTAAATCTAAAATCTTTGAACACTTACATACAGAGGTTCAAATTCAAGATGGAGTCACTCAGAGCGGTGATCGCGAACCTGGAAGAAGGGGGTTATATGGTGTCTCTGGACATCAAGGATGCTTACCTCCATGTCCCAATTTACCCTTCTCACCAAGGGTACCTCAGGTTTGTGGTACAGAACTGCCACTATCCGTTTCAGACGCTGCCGTTTGGATTGTCCACGGCGCCCCGGGTCTTTACCAAAGTAATGGCCGAAATGATGATACTCCTTCGAAGGAAAGGAGTTTTAATTATCCCTTACTTGGACGATCTCCTGATAAGGGCAAGATCCAAGGAACAGTTGGTAGTCGGAGTAGCACTATCTCAAGTAGTGCTGCGGCAGCACGGTTGGATTCTCAATATCCCAAAATCGCAGCTGATCCCGACGACACGTCTTCTATTCCTAGGGATGATCCTGGACACAGTCCAGAAAAAGGTGTTTCTCCCGGAAGAGAAAGCCAGAGAGTTATCCGAGCTAGTCAGAAACCTCCTAAAACCAGGCCAAGTATCAGTGCATCAATGCACAAGGGTCCTGGGAAAAATGGTGGCTTCCTACGAAGCAATTCCATTCGGCAGATTCCACGCAAGAACATTCCAGTGGGACCTGCTGGACAAATGGTCCGGATCGCATCTTCAGATGCATCGGCGGATAACCCTGTCCCCAAGGACAAGGGTGTCTCTCCTGTGGTGGTTGCAGAGTGCTCATCTTCTAGAGGGCCGCAGATTCGGCATTCAGGACTGGGTCCTGGTGACCACAGATGCCAGCCTGCGAGGCTGGGGAGCAGTCACACAGGGAAGAAACTTCCAGGGCTTGTGGTCAAGCCTGGAGACATCACTTCACATAAATATCCTGGAGTTAAGAGCCATTTATAATGCTCTAAGCCAAGCAAGACCTCTGCTTCAAGGTCAGCCGGTGCTGATCCAGTCGGACAACATCACGGCAGTCGCCCACGTAAACAGACATGGCGGCACAAGAAGCAGGAGGGCAATGGCAGAAGCTGCAAGGATTCTTCGCTGGGCGGAAAATAATGTGATAGCACTGTCAGCAGTGTTCATTCCTGGAGTGGACAACTGGGAAGCAGACTTCCTCAGCAGGCACGACCTCCACCCGGGAGAGTGGGGACTTCACCCAGAAGTCTTGTAAACCGTTGGGAAAAACCAAAGGTGGACATGATGGCGTCCCGCCTCAACAAAAAACTGGACAGGTATTGCGCCAGGTCAAGGGACCCTCAAGCAATAGCTGTGGACGCTCTGGTAACACCGTGGGTGTACCAGTCAGTGTATGTGTTCCCTCCTCTGCCTCTCATACCCAAGGTGCTGAGGATTATACGGCGGGGAGGAGTAAGAACTATTCTCGTGGCTCCGGATTGGCCAAGAAGGACTTGGTACCCGGAACTTGAAGAAATGCTCACAGAGGACCCGTGGCCTCTACCTCTGAGAAGGGACCTGCTCCAACAGGGACCCTGTCTGTTCCAAGACTTACCGCGGCTGCGTTTGACGGCATGGCGGTTGAACGCCGGATCCTAAAGGAAAAAGGCATTCCAGACGAAGTCATCCCTACTTTGATAAAAGCCAGAAAGGATGTAACCGCAAAGCATTATCACCGCATCTGGCGGAAATATGTTGCGTGGTGCGAGGCCAAAAAGGCCCCGACGGAGGAATTTCAACTGGGTCGATTCCTGCATTTCCTGCAAGCAGGAGTGTCTATAGGCCTAAAATTAGGATCCATTAAGGTCCAGATTTCGGCCCTGTCGATTTTCTTTCAGAGAGAACTGGCTTCAGTGCCTGAAGTCCAGACGTTTGTTAAGGGAGTGCTACATATACAGCCTCCTTTTGTGCCTCCAGTGGCACCCTGGGATCTGAATGTTGTTTTGGGTTTCCTAAAATCACATTGGTTTGAATCACTCAACACTGTGGACTTAAAATATCTCACATGGAAAGTGGTCATGCTGTTGGCCCTGGCTTCAGCCAGGCGTGTGTCAGAATTGGCGGCTTTATCCTGTAAAAGCCCTTACCTGATTTTTCATACGGACAGGGCAGAATTGAGGACTCGTCCTCAATTTCTCCCAAAGGTGGTTTCAGCGTTTCATCTGAACCAGCCTATTGTGGTACCTGCGGCTACTAAAGACTTGGAGGACTCCAAGTTGCTGGATGTTGTCAGGGCCCTGAAAATATGTTTCCAGGACGGCTGGAGTCAGAAAATCTGACTCGCTATTTATCCTGTATGCACCCAACAAGCTGGGTGCTCCTGCTTCTAAGCAGACTATTGCTCGCTGGATTTGTAGTACAATTCAGCCTGCGCATTCTGTGGCATGCCTGCCACAGCCAAAATCTGTAAAAGCCCACTCCACAAGGAAGGTGGGCTCATCTTGGGCGGCTGCCCGAGGGGTCTCGGCTTTACAACTTTGCCGAGCTGCTACTTGGTCAGGGTCAAATACTTTTGTGAAATTTTACAAATTTGACACTCTGGCTGAGGAGGACCTGGAGTTTTCTCACCTGGTGCTGCAGAGTCATCCGCACTCTCCCGCCCGTTTGGGAGCTTTGGTATAAACCCCATGGTCCTTACGGAGTTCCCAGCATCCACTAGGACGTCAGAGAAAATAAGAATTTACTTACCGATAATTCTATTTCTCGTAGTCCGTAGTGGATGCTGGGCGCCCATCCCAAGTGCGGATTATCTGCAATACTTGTACATAGTTATAGTTAACAAATCGGGTTATTGTTGTTGTGAGCCATCTTTTCAGAGGCTCCTCTGTTATCATGCTGTTAACTGGGTTCAGATCACAAGTTGTACGGTGTGATTGGTGTGGCTGGTATGAGTCTTACCCGGGATTCAAAATCCTTCCTTATTGTGTACGCTCGTCCGGGCACAGTACCTAACTGAGGCTTGGAGGAGGGTCATAGGGGGAGGAGCCAGTGCACACCAGCTAGTCCTAAAGCTTTTCTTTTGTGCCCAGTCTCCTGCGGAGCCGCTATTCCCCATGGTCCTTACGGAGTTCCCAGCATCCACTACGGACTACGAGAAATAGAATTATCGGTAAGTAAATTCTTATTTTTTTTGTCCCCATAATTGCTTCTTTTAGATTTACCTGCCCAGTGGTGAATTCCTGCTCTTTCTCTCTTTCAGGTGTGGAAACAATTTTTGTGCCATCCATCGCTATGCGGAAACTCACAACTGTACGTATGACTACAAAACAACTGGAAGGAGATATTTGCAGGAAGTGAATCCTCTGATCTCTGCACCAAAACTCCCTAAAATCTAAGTGTCCACTGTGCATGGCTACACATCCGCCTACACAGACATCGATATTTTGCTAATCATGCAATTTATTTTTTGCCACTTCAAAAACTAAAACTTTGCCAAGTTGAAACAATTTGTTTTATTAAAATATGTGGATACCATTTTACTGGGATACATTCGGAGACTGGGGACAGTCGATGTATCAAAAAAGTTATAAAAAAAAAAAAAAGTCTCACTTTGATATCTTTCCTTGAATCACGTTGTGTGTTGTGTTTTAGATTGGCAAGAAAAATGCTATTTCACTAGACAAGTCTTTCAAAAGATGCACTTTACTGAGAAATTATTTACTGTATAATCTAAGGATATGGTAAGAGGGAGTCTTATATTTGTTTGTCTGTTTAAATTATTTCTAAAATATTTCAAGCTCCACAGTACAAAAATAATTGGTTTGATCCATCCAAATTAAGATACACATTGAACATACAGTATATTCATTTCAGCCATGCTCTTGGGTTTGCAATGCAGTGTTTCCGGTTATGCCATTAAATCATGCATTTTTATTCTTTTGTAATCTTAACTTTTTAAATGTCAGGGTTTGTTCCTCCTAAAATTACGGTTATGAAAATTCAAATAAATATTGTCTTTTAAAATGTTTCATTTATTTTCACGTTCTGTATAGTGACTATTATCATGCAGTTGTAAACTGCAATACTGTGATAATAGAAAAAATATATACTGTATTACTGACTTTATGCTCTATTAGATCTGACCAACATGCTGTGTTGGGCTTTATACAGTAGATTAGGAGGATTGTTCTTCTCAGTCTTGCAACAGTGCAAATATGCTATACAGATTACATAGAGCATGTACAGATCTGCTGCAGTGGACAGTCAATATAATCCTGAAAAATGTATCTTTCTGCAGCGGGGTACACTGGGTTCACACAGGGATAACATCGGGGTGTAGAGTAGGATCTTGATCCGAGGCACCAACAGGCTAAAAGCTTTGACTGTTCCCAAGATGCTCAGCGCCGCCTCCTCTATAACCCCGCCTCCGTGCACAGGAGCTCAGTTTGTAAGTTGGTGCCTGCAGTGCAGGACACTAAAAGAGCTTCTTTACAGAAGATAGACTTCAAGGGCTGCAGCACAGGCACTCTTAGTGCTAGATGTCATTTTGACATCTCATGCTGCAGCTCCATCACCTCCCCCGGCGGCACTGTATGCTCCCGCGCCCTGGTTGCTGGGTACTTACAGTGGAGGGCTCCGTTCTTTTTCATCAGGCACACACACTCGCCGCAGCTCTCCGGGATTGTGTGGCCACATCTAGGGAGGAGGTAAGAGGGTCCCCCAGGCGGGACCCGCTGCAACTCGTAATCCGGCGCAGCCATTAGGAGATGGCCCGCGTGCGCTGGCGTGGACACTGTGTTGGCGTGGACACTGTGTTGGACCCAACTAGACCACCAGGGCAGGAGCACAGGTCGTATTCTCCTATAATCCGTTTTATTGAGGCCCGCAGTACCCGGTGGTGAAGTCCAGCAAGGGGATAAGGCTCTGACCTGTAGCCCCTCCCCCAGCCCCTGGCCGCCATTTACAGTAAATGCTCCCTCCCTGGAGCTGCATCTCAGTCTCCCTCACTCCCTGTCAGCTTTTGGTGCCATCACATGCTGTGCTGATTCTGGGACTGCGGGCCAATGTCTCCTCTCTAAAGCCGCCTGCATCATCAGCGCTGTGCATTTACAGGACACTTAAGTATTCTACATGTCATTTAGACAGTGTTCGTTAAGAACAAGTGCATTACTACAGGGATATTTAGTACAGTACCCTGTGATATACATCCAGTCTTTACTGTGCATTGTTAAAATAAGATTTTACTTACCGGTAAATCTATTTCTCGTAGTCCGTAGTGGATGCTGGGGACTCCATAAGGACCATGGGGAATAGATGGGCTCCGCAGGAGACATGGGCACTTTCAGAAAGAATTTAGATTCTGGTGTGCTCTGGCTCCTCCCTCTATGTCCCTCCTCCAGACCTCAGTTAGAGAAACTGTGCCCGGAAGAGCTAACAGTACAAGGAAAGGATTTTGGAATCCAGGGTAAGACTCATACCAGCCACACCAATCACACCGTATAACTTAAAATAACTTTACCCAGTTAACAGTATGAACAATCACAGAGCATCAGATAAACTCTGATGCAACTATAACATAACCCTTATTTAAGCAATAACCATATACAAGCATTGCAGAAGAAGTCCGCACTTGGGACGGGCGCCCAGCATCCACTACGGACTACGAGAAATAGATTTACCGGTAAGTAAAATCTTATTTTCTCTAACGTCCTAGTGGATGCTGGGGACTCCGTAAGGACCATGGGGATTATACCAAAGCACCCAAACGGGCGGGAGAGTGCGGATGACTCTGCAGCACCGAATGAGCAAACACGAGGTCCTCCTCAGCCAGGGTATCAAACTTGTAGAACTTTGCAAAGGTGTTTGAACCTGACCAAGTAGCAGCTCGGCAAAGCTGTAATGCCGAGACCCCTCGGGCAGCCGCCCAAGAAAAGCCCACCTTCCTTGTGGAATGGGCCTTAACTGATTTAGGCAGGGCAACCCAGCCGCAGAATGAGCCTGCTGAATCGTGTTACAGATCCAGCGAGCAATAGTTTGCTTTGAAGCAGGCGCCCCAAGCTTGTTGGAAGCATACAGGATAAACAAAGATTCTGTTTTCCTGACCTTAGCCGTTCTGGCTACATAAACCTTCAAAGCCCCGACCACATCCAGTGACTCGGAATCCTCCAAGTCAGTAGTAGCCACAGGCACCACAATGGGTTGGTTTATATGAAAGGATGAAACCACTTTTGGCAGAAATTGTGGGCGGGTCCGCAATTCTGCTCTATCCGCATGGAAAACCAGATAAGGGCTTTTATGTGACAAAGCCGCCAATTCTGACACACGCCTAGCCGAAGCCAAGGCTAATAGCATGACCACCTTCCAAGTGAGATATTTTACTTCCACCGTTTTGAGTGGTTCAAACCAGTGTGATTTCAGGAAACTCGACACCACGTTAAGATCCCAAGGTGCCACTGGAGGCACAAAAGGGGGCTGAATATGCAGCACTCCCTTTACAAACGTCTGAACTTCAGGCAGAGAAGCCAGTTCTTTTTGAAAGAAAATGGATAAGGCCGAAATCTGAACCTTAATGGAACCCAATTTAAGGCCCAAAGTCACTCCCGACTGTAGGAAGTGAAGGAAACGGCCCAGCTGGAATTCCTCCGTAGGGGCATTTCTGGCCTCACACCAAGCCACATATTTTCGCCATATACGGTGATAATGTTGAGCCGTCACATCCTTCCTAGCCTCTATCAGCGTAGGCATGACCTCATCCGGAATGCCTTTTTCTGCTAGGATCCGGTGTTCAACCGCCATGCCGTCAAACGCAGCCGCGGTAAGTCTTGGAACAGACAGGGCCCCTGTTGCACAAGTCCTGTCTTAGAGGCAGAGGCCACGGGTCCTCTGTGAGCATTTCTTGCAGATCTGGATACCAAGTCCTTCTTGGCCAATCCGGAACAATGAGTATTGTTCTCACACCTCTTTTTCTTATGATTCTCAGCACCTTGGGTATGAGAGGAAGAGGAGGAAATACATAGACCGACTGGAACACCCACGGTGTCACCAGTGCGTCCACAGCTATCGCCTGAGGGTCTCGACCTGGCGCAATATCTCTGCAGCTTTTTGTTGAGGCGGGATGCCATCATGTCCATCTGTGGCAGTTCCCACCGACTTGCAATCTGCGTGAAAACTTCTTGATGAAGTCCCCACTCTCCCGGGTGGAGGTCGTGCCTGCTGAGGAAGTCTGCTTCCCAGTTGTCCACTCCCGGAATGAACACTGCTGACAGTGCGCTTACGTGATTCTCCACCCAGCGAAGAATTCTGGTGGCTTCTACCATCGCCACCCTGCTCCTTGTGCCGCCTTGGCGGTTTACATGAGCCACTGCGGTGATGTTGTCTGACTGAATCAGAACCGGTTGGTCGCGAAGCAGGAACTCCGCTTGACGTAGGGCGTTGTATATGGCCCTCAGTTCCAAGATGTTGATGTGAAGGCAAGTCTCCTGACTTGACCACAGCCCTTGGAAATTTCTTCCCTGTGTGACTACCACCCACCCTCGGAGGCTTGCATCAGTGGTCACCAGGACCCAGTCCTGAATGCCGAATCTGCGACCTTCGAGAAGGTGAACAGTCTGCAGCCACCACAGGAGAGACACCCTGGCCCTGGGGGATAGGGTGATTAACCGATGCATCTGAAGATGTGATCCGGACCACTTGTCCAGTAAGTCCCATTGGAAGGTCCTCGCATGGAACCTGCCGAAGGGAATGGCCCGTATGATGCCACCATCCTTCCCAGGACTCGAGTGCAGTGATGCACTGACACCTGTTTTGGTTTTAATAGATTCCTGACCAGTGTCATGAGCTCCTGAGCTCTCTCTATCGGGAGATAAACCCTTTTCTGGTCTGTGTCTAGGATCATGCCTAGGAGAGGCAGATGAGCTGTAGGAACCTACTGCGACTTTGGAATATATAGAATCCAGCCGTGTTGCCGTTACACTACCAGAGAAAGTGATACGCTGTTCAGCAACTGCTCTCTTGATCTCGCTTTTATGAGGAGATCGTCCAAGTACGGGATAATAGTGACACCTTGCTTCCGCAGGAGCACCATCATTTCCGCCATTACCTTGGTGAATATTCTCGGGGCCGTGGAGAGACCAAACGGCAACGTCTGAAATTGGTAATGACAATCCCGTACCGCAATTCTGAGGTACCCCTGATGAGGTGGATAAATGGGGACATGAAGGTATGCATCCTTTATGTCCAGAGTCACCATAAAATCTCCCCCTTTCAGGCTTGCAATGACCGCTCTTAGCGATTCCATCTTGAACTTGAACCTTTTCAGGTATATGTTCAGGGATTTTAAATTCAATATGGGTCTGACCGAACCGTCCGGTTTCGGGACTACAACATGGTCGAATAATAACCCTTCCCTTGTTGAAGGAGGGGAACCTTGACCACCACCTGTTGAAGATACAATTTGTGAATTGCAGTTAACACTGTTTCCCTCTCGTGGGGGGAAGCCGGCAGGGCCGTCGGTGAGGGGGCATCTCCTCAAAGTCCAGCTTGTATCCCTGAGACACAATCTCTATTGCCCAGGGATCCAACAGGGAGTGAACCCACTTGTGGCTGAACTTACGAAGACGTGCCCCCACCGGGCCTAGCTCCGCCTGTGGAGCCCCAGCGACATGCGGTGGATTTTGTAGAGGCCGGGGAGGACTTCTGTTCCTGGGAACTAGCTGTGTTGTGCAGCTTCTTTCCTCTGCCCCTGCCTCTGGCAAGAAAGGACGCACCTCGGACTTTCTTGTTTCTTTGTTCGAAAGGCTGCATTTGATAATGTCGTGCTTTCCTAGGCTGTGCAGGAATATAAGGCAAAATATCAGAATTACCAGCTATAGCTGTGTAGACCAGGTCCGAGAACCCTTCTCCACACAATCCTCAGCCTTCCATATGCCTCTTAAGTTGGCATCATCTGTCCATTGCATATTCTACAGGACACGTCAAGCAGAAATCGACATCTTTGACTCTAGGACCCAATATACTCATGTCTCTTTGGGCATGATATATATATATATATATATAATCTCTAATCTCTTAAGACAGCATCTTTTATTTATATATATATATATATATATATATATATATATATACACACACACACACTAGGGTCTCAATTTCTGCTGATAAGGTACCTGTCCACGCTGCCACAGCGCTATAAACCCATGCTGACACAATCGCCGGGCTGAGTAGTGTACCAAAATGTGCACGCTATCTGCAGGATCCCTGAGGATAGCTGTTACGTCAGGGCTACCTTTTGGGCAAACGTGACACCCTAGGGGAAGATTCCCATCGTATCCTGGCCCTAGTAGGGAAAGGATACTCCCTGAGAATTCTTTGTGGGAAACTGCAGTCTCTTGTCTGGAGATTCCCGCTCTTTTTCATCATGAGAGGAGGGAAATTTACCTCAGCTTTCTTCCCCTTAAACATGTGTACCCTTGTGTCAGGGACAGATGAGTCATCAGTGATATGCAAATCATCTTTTATTGCAATAATCATATATTGAATACTTTTCTGCCATTTTGGCTGTAACTTTGCATTATCGTAGTTGACACTGGAGTCAGACTCCGTGTCGATATCAGTGTCTATTATTTTGGATAGTGATCATTGAGAGACTCTGAAGGTCTCTGCGACATAGGGACAGACATGGGTAGATTCCCTGTCTGTTCTCTAATCTTTTGTGCAATAAATTCACCTTAGCACTTAATTACACATATCCAAACAGGTGTCGGCGTTGTCGACGGAGACACCCTCTCACACACACATTTGCTCCATCTCCTCCTTAGGGGAGCCTTTTACCTCAGACATGTCGACACACACGTACTGACACACCACACACTCAGGGAATGCTCATCTGAAGACAATTCCCCCATAAGGCCCTTTGGATAGACAGAGAGAGAGTATGCCAGCACACACCCCAGCGCTATTAACCCAGGAATAACACAGTAACTTAATGTTAACCCAGTAGCTGCTGTTTATATTGATTTTTGCGCCTAATTATGTGCCCCCCCTCTCTCTTTTTACCCTCTTCTACCGTGTAACTGCAGGGGAGAGGCTGGGGAGCTTCCTCTCAGCGGTGCTGTGGAGAAAAAAACATGGCGCTGGTGAGTGCTGAGGAAGAAGCCCCGCCCCCTCGACGGCGGGCTTCTGTCCCGCTTTCATGTACAATTTTTGGCGGGGACTCATACATATATACAGTGCCCAACTGTATATACGCAAACTTTTGCCAAAGAGGTCTCTAATTGCTGCCCAGGGCGCCCCCCCCCCCCCCCCCCGCCCTGCACCCTTACAGTGACCGGAGTATGTGGGTGTAGTGTGGGAGCAATGGTGCACAGCTGCAGTCCTGTGCGCTACCTCAGCGAAGACTGGAGTCTTCTGCCGCCGATTTCGAAGTCTTCTTGCTTCTTTCTTCCGGCTCTGCGAGGGGGACGGCTCCGGGATCGGACGACGAGGGTGAGATCCTGTGTACGATCCCTCTGGAGCTAATGGTGTCCAGTAGCCTAAGAAGCAGGACCTATCTGCAGAGAGTAGGGCTGCTTCTCTCCCCTAAGTCCCACGATGCAGGGAGTCTGTTGCCAGCAGAGCTCCCTGAAAATAAAATAAAAACTAACAAAATACTTTCTTATAGCAAGCTCAGGAGAGCTCACTAAACAGCAACCAGCTCGTCCGGGCACAGATTCAAACTGAGGTCTGGAGGAGGGACATAGAGGGAGGAGCCAGAGCACACCAGAATCTAAATTCTTTCTTAAAGTGCCCATGTCTCCTGCGGAGCCCGTCTATTCCCCATGGTCCTTACGGAGTCCCCAGCATCCACTAGGACGTTAGAGAAATCTATATACCTATTTCTCTGATGTCCTAGAGGATGCTGGGGTCCACTTCATGACCATGGGGTATAGATGGTTCTGCAGGAGCCATGGGCACTCTTAAGACTTTTCAATGGGTGTGAACTGGCTCCTTCCTCTATGCCCCTCCTCCAGACCTCGGTTTTAGAAATGTGCCCAGGCAGACTGGATGCACTCTGAGGAGCTCTACTGAGTTTCTCTGAAAAGACTTATGTTAGGTTTTTTATTTTCAGGGAGATCTGCTGGCAACAGTCTCCCTGCTTCGTGGGACTGAGGGGGCAGAAGTAGGAACCAACTTCCTAAAGAGTTTCATGGCTCTGCTCCTGGCTGACAGGACACCATTAACTCCTGAAGGGAACTGAACGCTAGCCGTGTCTAGATGCTCACTCCCACAGCACGCTGTCACCCCCCTCACAGAGCCAGAAGTTAGAAGACAGGTGAGTGTAAGAAGACAGATCTTCAATCAAGTAAAGTGACAGCTGAGGTACTGCACGGCTGCCGGGAGCGCAGCGCCCCATTGCTGTCCACACATACACAAGCACTGCAGGGCGCTGGGGGGGGGGGGGGGGGGTGTGCCCTGGGCAGCAAATAACCTTGTAAACTGGATAAAGGGGGGCATAAGATGCCAAGGCAGAGCACTACCCCTGCCAGTATAAATATTATGTGAAAAATCTCTGAGGAGAAATATGCCATTGCGGGGGCGGAGCTTCTTCAGTCAGACAGCACACTGTTCAGCGCCATTTTCTCTAATTCACAGACTGCAGAGAAGAAGCTGGTCCTCCACTTCTGAACAAGTATCGGGGTGAAAAAAAGGGGGGGGGGGCGGCCTAGGTGCTAAAACATATTGTTCATAATATAATAGCGCTTAAAGGTTTCTGTGTACGGAGTACGCGACACAGCGATTTTGTCTCTGTACAAAGTACGCGGCACAGGGATTTTTCTTTGGCGCTGGGTTGTGAACTGGCTGCTCCTAAACTGTGTCCCTCTGACAGATTTTACTGTGGGTCTATCCCCTATAAGTCCCAGTGTATCTGTGAGTGTGTGTTGTACACGTATGTGACATGCCTGAGGCAGGGAGTTCCTCCCCGGAGGAAGGCATTTTAGGTACACAGAGTTGTAATGTGGTGGCGCTGCCGGCACACCAAGAGCCTACATGGGTAAAAGAAATACGTGATAGTATGCATCATATCAATAGGAGATTGGATAAGGCTGAATGCTGGAGAAAATCTGTGGAAGATGTGATTTTTCAGGATTCTGTTCTTCCATCCGCAGGCGACCCCTCTAGGTCACACAAAAGACCATTTGCAAATGTTGTGAATACTGATACCGACACGAACACTGATTCTTGTGTCGACGATAGTGACTCCAGGGAAATAGATCATAAATTGGCTAAAAATCTACAATACAGGTATATGATTGTCGCTATAAGGGAAGTTCTGGAAGTCACGGAAGCCACTCCTGTACCTCAGGAGAAGGCTTATTTCTATAAAGAAAAGAAATCCAAGGTCACTTTTCCCCCTTCTCACGAGCTTAATACTCTCTTTGAGGGGATGTGGGTGAATCCCGAAAAGAAATTTCGTATTCCCAAGAGAATTCAGATAGCTTATCCTTTCCCGGTAGAGGACAGGAAAAAATGGGAGTCACTCCCTGTGTTAGACAGTGCACTGTCCAGGTTGACAAAGAAGGTAATTCTCCCTGCACCTGGCACGGCTTCACTAAAGGAGTCGGCAGACCGAAAGATGGAAACTACATTGAAATCCATTTATGTTGCCAATGGTACACTGCTCAGGCCCACAATTGCTTGCGCATGGGTGAGTTGCGCTAGTGAAAAATGGTCAGAAAGCGTGTAATCAGAAATTGACACGATTGATAAAGATGAGATACTCCTTAAGTTAGGGAATATCAAAGACGCTGCCGCATACATGCTAGAAGCAATGAAAGATATTGGATTCTTGAGTTCACAAGCCGCTACCATGGCAGTATCGGCTCGGCGGGCGTTGTGGATTCGCCAGTGGAACGCGGATGCAGATTCCAAAAGAAATATGAAGGCTCTCCCATATAAAGATGAGGCCTTATTTGGCGATCGACTAGATGCGTTAGTCTCGCCGGCTACCGCAGGTAAGTCGACATTTTTGCCCTCTGCGCCTGCACCGGCAAAAAAGACATATCACTCTCACATGCAGTCCTTTCAGCCCAATAAATACAAAAAAGCGAGAGGTTCCCCCTTCTTTGCAGGTAGGGGAAGGGAAAAGGGAAAGAAGTCCAGAGGCTTCAGGTTCCCAGGAGCAGAAGTCTACCCCTACTTCTGCCAAATCTTCAGCATGACGCTGGGGCTCCCTTGCGGGAGGCCACTCGGGTGGGGGCACGTCTCAAACTGTTCAGCCAAGGTTTGATTCTGTCTGGCCTTGAAAATAGTGTCCCAGGGATACAAGCTGGAGTTTCAAGACGTTCAACCACTTCAGTACCATGGGGTATAGACTGTTCCGCAGGAGCCATGGGCACTTTAAGACTATTCAAGGGTGTGAACTGGCTCCTCCCTCTATGCCCCTCCTCCAGACCTCAGTTTAGAAAATGTGCCCAGGCAGACTGGATGCACTCTAGGGGAGCTCTACTGAGTTTCTCTGAAAGACATGTTAGGTTTTTTATTTTCAGGGAGGACTGCTGGCAACAGTCTCCCTGCTCCGCGGGACTTAGGGGGCTGAAGTAGGAACCATCTTCCTGAATAGTTTCATGGCTCTGCTTCTGGCTAACAGGACACGATTAGCTCCTGAAGGGTACTGAACGCTAGCTGCGGCTATGTGCTCACTCCCACAGCCCGCCGTCACCCCCCTTACAGAGCCAGAAGACAGGTGAGTGTAAGAAGAAAAGGATCTTCAGACACGAGGATGGCTGAAAGGTACCGCGCAGCAGGCGGAAAAGGCCAAAGCCTCAGTCAAACAGCACACTGCTCAGCGCCATTTTCTCTGACGTCCTAGTGGATGCTGGGGACTCCGTCAGGACCATGGGGAATAGCGACTCCGCAGGAGACAGGGCACAAAATTTAAAAGTTTGACCACTAGGTGGTGTGTACTGGCTCCTCCCCCTATGACCCTCCTCCAAGCCTCAGTTAGGTTTTTGTGCCCGTCCGAGCAGGGTGCAATCTAGGTGGCTCTCATAAAGAGCTGCTTAGAGTAAAAGTTTTGATAGTTTTATTATTTTCAGTGAGTCCTGCTGGCAACAGGCTCACTGCAACAAGGGACCTAGGGGAGAAGAAGTGAACTCACCTGCGTGCAGGATGGATTTGCTTCTTAGGCTACTGGACACTAGCTCCAGAGGGACGATCACAGGTACAGCCTGGATGGGTCACCGGAGCCGCGCCGCCGACCCCCTTGCAGATGCCGAAGTAAGAAGAGGTCCAGAAACCGGCGGCTGAAGGCTTTTCAGTCTTCATGAGGTAGCGCACAGCACTGCAGCTGTGCGCCATTGCGCTCAGGCACACTTCACACCGGCGGTCACTGAGGGTGCAGGGCGCTGGGGGGGGGGCGCCCTGGGCAGCAATGTTAATACCTTTCTGGCTAAAAAGAATACATCACATATAGTCCATGAGGCTATATGGATGTATTTCACCGCTGCCAGGTCTCAGAAAAACCGGGAGAAGAGCCCGCCGGAATAGGGGGCGGGGCCTATCTCCTCAGCACACAGCGCCATTTTCCTACACAGCTCCGCTGCTAGGAAGGCTCCCAGGCTCTCCCCTGCACTGCACTACAGAAACAGGGTAAAAAACAGAGAGGGGGGGGGCATTTTTTTGCGATATTATATATATTTAAGCAGCTATAAGGAAACAACACTTATATAAGGTTGTTCCTATATAATTATAGCGCTTTGGTGTGTGCTGGCAAACTCTCCCTCTGTCTCCCCAAAGGGCTAGTGGGGTCCTGTCTTCTATCAGAGCATTCCCTGTGTGTCGGTACGTGTGTGTCGACATGTATGAGGACGATGTTGGTGTGGAGGCGGAGCAATTGCCGGTAATGGTGATGTCACCCCCTAGGGAGTCGACACCGGAATGGATGGCTTTGTTTATGGAATTACGTGATAATGTCAGCACGCTGCAAAAGTCGGTTGACGACATGAGACGACCGGCAAACCAGTTAGTACCTGTACAGGCGTCTCAAACACCGTCAGGGGCTGTAAAACGCCCTTTGCCTCAGTCGGTCGACACAGACCCAGACACGGACACCGAATCTAGTGTCGACGGTGAAGAAACGAACGTATTTTCCAGTAGGGCCACACGTTATATGATCACGGCAATGAAGGAGGCTTTGCATATCTCTGATACTGCAAGTACCACAAAAAGGGGTATTATGTGGGGTCTGAAAAAACTACCTGTAGTTTTTCCTGAATCAGAGGAATTGAATGACGTGTGTGATGAAGCGTGGGTTACCCCTGATAAAAAACTGCTAATTTCAAAGAATTTATTGGCGTTATACCCTTTCCCGCCAGAGGTTAGGGCGCGCTGGGAAACACCCCCTAGGGTGGACAAGGCGCTCACACGTTTATCCAAACAAGTGGCGTTACCGTCTCCTGATACGGCCGCCCTCAAGGATCCAGCTGATAGGAGGCTGGAAAATACTCTAAAAAGTATATACACACATACTGGTGTTATACTGCGACCAGCAATCGCCTCAGCCTGGATGTGCAGTGCTGGGGTGGCTTGGTCGGATTCCCTGACTGAAAATATTGATACCCTGGATAGGGACAGTATTTTATTGACTATAGAGCAATTAAAGGATGCATTCCTTTATATGCGAGATGCACAGAGGGATATCTGCACTCTGGCATCAAGAGTAAGTGCGATGTCCATATCTGCCAGAAGAAGTCTATGGATACGACAGTGGTCAGGCGATGCGGATTCCAAACGGCATATGGAAGTATTGTCGTATAAAGGGGAGGAATTATTTGGGGTCGGTCTATCGGATTTGGTAGCCACGGCAACAGCCGGGAAGTCCACCTTTTTACCTCAAGTCCCCTCCCAGCAGAAAAAGACACAGTCTTTTCAGCCGCAGTCCTTTCGTTCCTATAAGAACAAGGTAGCAAAAGGACATTCATATTTGCCCCGAGGCAAAGGAAAGGGTAAGAGACGGCAGCAAGCTGCCCCTTCCCAGGAGCAGAAGTCCTCCCCGGCTTCTGCAAAGGCCTCAGCATGACGCTGGGACCTTACAAGCGGACTCAGGGGCGGTGGGGGGTCGCCTCAAGAATTTCAGCGCACAGTGGGCTCACTCGCAGGTGGACCCCTGGATCCTGCAGGTAGTATCTCAGGGTTACAGGTTGGAATTCGAGAAGTCTCCCCCTCGCCGGTTCCTAAAATCTGCTTTGCCAACGTCTCCCTCAGACAGGGCGACGGTATTGGAAGCCATTCACAAGCTGTATTCTCAGCAGGTGATAATCAAGGTACCCCTTCTACAACAGGGAAAGGGGTATTACTCCACGCTATTTGTGGTACCGAAGCCGGACGGCTCGGTAAGACCTATTCTAAATCTGAAATCTCTGAACCTGTACATACAAAAATTCAAGTTCAAGATGGAGTCACTCAGAGCAGTGATAGCGAATCTGGAAGAAGGGGATTTTATGGTGTCCTTGGACATCAAGGATGCTTACCTTCATGTCCCAATTTGCCCTTCACACCAAGGGTACCTCAGGTTCGTGGTACAAAACTGTCATTATCAGTTTCAGACGCTGCCGTTTGGATTGTCCACGGCACCCAGGGTCTTTACCAAGGTAATGGCCGAAATGATGATCCTTCTTCGAAGAGAAGGCGTATTAATTATCCCTTACTTGGACGATCTCCTGATAAGGGCAAGATCCAGAGAACAGCTGGAGGTCGGAGTAGCACTAACTCAAGTAGTGCTCCAACAGCACGGGTGGAGTCTGAATTTTCCAAAATCCCAACTGATCCCGTCGACACGTCTGCTGTTCCTAGGGATGATTCTGGACACTGTTCAGAAAAAGGTATTTCTTCCGGAGGAGAAAGCCAGGGAGTTATCCGAACTCGTCAGGAACCTCCTAAACCCAGGGACAGTGTCTGTGCATCAATGCACAAGAGTCCTGGGAAAAATGGTGGCTTCTTACGAAGCGATTCCATTCGGCAGATTCCATGCACGAAGGTCACACAAGGAAGAAACTTCCAGGGCGTGTGGTCAAGCCTGGAAACGTCTCTTCACATAAATATACTGGAACTAAGAGCAATCTACAATGCTCTAAGCCTGGCAAACCCTCTGCTTCAGGGTCAGCCGGTGTTGATCCAGTCGGACAACATCACGGCAGTCGCCCACGTAAACAGACAGGGCGGCACAAGAAGCAGGAGGGCAATGGCAGAGGCTGCAAGGATTCTTCGATGGGCGGAAAATCATGTGATAGCACTGTCAGCAGTGTTCATCCCGGGAGTGGACAACTGGGAAGCAGACTTCCTCAGCAGACACGATCTTCACCCGGGAGAGTGGGGACTTCATCCAGAAGTCTTCCACATGATTGTAGTCCATTGGGAAAGACCAATGGTGGACATGATGGCGTCCCGCCTCAACAAAAAACTGGACAGGTATTGCGCCAGGTCAAGAGACCCTCAGGCAATAGCTGTGGACGCTCTGGTAACACCATGGGTGTACCAGTCAGTGTATGTGTTTCCTCCTCTGCCTCTCATACCCAAGGTACTGAGAATTATACGGCAAAGGGGAGTAAGAACGATACTAGTGGCTCCGGACTGGCCAAGAAGGACTTGGTACCCGGAACTTCAGGAGATGCTCACGGAAGATCCGTGGCCTCTACCTCTAAGAAGGGATCTGCTTCAGCAGGGACCGTGTCTATTCCAAGACTTACCGCGGCTGCGTTTGACGGCATGGCGGTTGAACGCCGGATCCTAAGGGAAAAAGGCATTCCGGAAGAGGTCATCCCTACCCTGGTCAAAGCCAGGAAGGAGGTGACTGCACAACATTATCACCGCATTTGGAGAAAATATGTTGCATGGTGTGAGGCCAGGAAGGCCCCGACAGAGGAATTTCAGCTGGGTCGATTCCTACATTTCCTGCAAACAGGATTATCTATGGGCCTCAAATTAGGGTCCATTAAGGTTCAAATTTCGGCCCTGTCGATTTTCTTCCAGAAAGAATTGGCTTCAGTTCCTGAAGTCCAGACTTTTGTAAAAGGAGTACTACATATACAGCCCCCGATTGTGCCCCCAGTGGCACCGTGGGATCTCAATGTAGTTTTGGATTTTCTCAAATCCCATTGGTTTGAGCCACTCAAATCGGTAGATTTGAAATATCTTACATGGAAAGTAACCATGCTACTGGCCCTGGCTTCAGCCAGGAGAGTGTCGGAATTGGCGGCTTTATCGTATAAAAGCCCATATCTGATTTTCCATTCGGACAGGGCAGAATTGAGGACGCGTCCTCATTTTCTGCCTAAGGTGGTATCAGCGTTTCACCTGAACCAGCCTATTGTGGTGCCTGCGGCTACTAGCGATTTGGAGGATTCCAAGTTGCTGGACGTTGTCAGAGCATTGAAAATATATATTTCAAGGACGGCTGGAGTCAGAAAATCTGACTCGCTGTTTATACTGTATGCACCCAACAAGCTGGGTTGTTCTAAGCAGACGATTGCTCGTTGGATTTGTAGCACAATTCAACTGGCACATTCTGTGGCAGGCCTGCCACAGCCTAAATCTGTCAATGCCCACTCCACAAGGAAGGTGGGCTCATCTTGGGCGGCTGCCCGAGGGGTCTCGGCATTACAACTCTGCCGAGCAGATACGTGGTCAGGGGAGAACACGTTTGTAAAATTCTACAAATTTGATACCCTGGCTAAGGAGGACCTGGAGTTCTCTCATTCGGTGCTGCAGAGTCATCCGCACTCTCCCGCCCGTTTGGGAGCTTTGGTATAATCCCCATGGTCCTGACGGAGTCCCCAGCATCCACTAGGACGTCAGAGAAAATAAGAATTTACTCACCGGTAATTCTATTTCTCGTAGTCCGTAGTGGATGCTGGGCGCCCATCCCAAGTGCGGATTGTCTGCAATACTTGTACATAGTTATTGTTACAAAAAAATCGGGTTGTTTATTGTTGTGAGCCATCTTTTCAGAGGCTCCTACGTTATCATACTGTTAACTGGGTTCAGATCACAAGTTGTACGGTGTGATTGGTGTGGCTGGTATGAGTCTTACCCGGGATTCAAAATCCTTCCTTATTGTGTACGCTCGTCCGGGCACAGTATCCTAACTGAGGCTTGGAGGAGGGTCATAGGGGGAGGAGCCAGTACACACCACCTAGTGGTCAAACTTTTAAATTTTGTGCCCTGTCTCCTGCGGAGCCGCTATTCCCCATGGTCCTGACGGAGTCCCCAGCATCCACTACGGACTACGAGAAATAGAATTACCGGTGAGTAAATTCTTATTTTCTCTTCCTCCAGGCTGCAGAGAAGAACGCTGGTCCTCCTCCACTGCTGAACTAAGTATCAGGGTGCAAAACAGAGGGCACAGTGAAACTTGGTCCTATATATATATATATATATATATATAATGTGTGTGTGTGTGTGATTTTAAAAGCGCTGCAGGTCTGTGGGCATTTTGTGTTACACAGACATTTTATTACTGCGCTGGGTTGTGAACTGGCAAATCCTATCTGTGTCCTTCTGGCAGACTTTACTGTGGGTCTATCCCCTATAAGTCCCGGAGTGTCTGTGGTGTGGTTGTGCACGTGTGTGACATGTCTGAGGCAGGGAGCTCTTCCCCTGAGGGAGCCATTTTAGGGACACAGAGTTGTAATGTGGTGGCGCTGCCGGCACACCATGAGTCTGAATGGGTGAAAGAATTACGTGATAGTGTGAAATATCGGTAAGAGATTGGATAAGTCTGAGTTTCATGCAGAAAGCTGGAGAAAATCGGTGGAAGATGTGATTTTTAGTGGTTCTGTGTTTTCATCCACAGGCGTCACTTCTGGGTCACATAAAAGACCATTTGCACAAATAGTACAAACTGATACCGACACGGACTCTGATTCCTGTGTCGGCACTAGTGATTCCAGGGGAATAGATCCTAAATTGGCAAAAAGCATTCAATACATGATTGTTGCTATAAGGGAGGTTTTGGAAGTTACGGAAGCCGCTCCTGTACCTCAGGAGAAGGCTTTTTTTTTTTTTAAAGAAAAGAAAATGAATGTAACTTTCCCTTCTCACGAGCAAATACTCTCTTTGAGGGAGTTTGGGCAAACCCTGAAAAGAAATTTCAGATTCCCAAAAGGATTCAGGTTGCTTTTTCCTTTCCCTTCAGAGGACAGGAAAAGGTGGGAGGCATCCCCAGTTTTAGACAGTGCCCTGTCACGATTAACAAAGTGATTCTCCCTGCACCTGGGACGGCTTCACTAAAGGAGCCGGCAGACCACAAGTTGGAGACTACGTTAAAATCTATTTATGTGGTCAATGGTACACTGCTCAGGCCCACCATTGCTTGCGCATGGGTGAGTAGTGCTATCGAAAAATGGTCAGATAACTTGTCATCTGAAATTGACACGATAGATAGAGACGAGATACTCCTAAAGTTAGGTCATATCAAAGATGCTGCTGCATACATGCTAGAGGCCATGAAGGATATTGGGCTTTAAGGTTCAAAAGCCGCTACCATGGCAGTCTCGGCTCGGAGGGTGTTGTGGATTCGCCAGTGGAATGCTGACGCAGATTCCAAGAGAAATATGGAGGCTCTCCTGTATAAAGGTGAGGCCTTGTTTGGAGATGGGCTGGATGCTTTGGTCTCTGCTGCTACCGCAGGTAAGTCGACATTCTTGCCTTATGCTCCAGCACCGACAAAAAAGACACATCACTCTCATATGCAGTCCTTTCGGCCCAACAAATAGAAAAAGGCCAAAGGTTACCCCTTCTTTGCAGGTAGAGGGAGAGGACGAGGAAAAAAGTCTGCAGCGTCTCCCAGATCGCAGGAGCAGAAGTCCACCCCTGCCACTGCCAAATCTGCAGCATGACGCTGAGGCTCCCTTGCGGGAGTCCGCTCGGGTGGGAGCACGTCTGAAACTTTTCAGTCAGATCTGGGCTCAATCTGGCCTGGACCCTTGGGTTTTGCAAATAGTGTCCCAGGGATACCAGCTGGAGATTCAAGACGTCCCCCATGCCGATTTTTCAAATCGACCTTACCAGCTTCTCTTCCAGACAGAGAAGTAGTAAAGGCTGCAATTCAAATATTATGTCAGGATCAAGTCATTGTCCTGGTACCCTTGTCACAGCAGGGAGGAGGTTTTTATTCAAGCCTCTTCGTAGTTCCGAAGCCGGACGGCTCGGTCAGACCAATTCTGAACCTAAAATCTCTGAATCTCTACCTGAAAAGATTCAAGTTCAAGATGGAATCTCTGAGGGCAGTGGTTTCCAGTCTGGAGGAAAGAGATGTCATGGTGTCGGTAGACAGAAAAAGATGCCTACTTACATTTTCCCATTTATCCTCCACATTATCTGAGGTTCACGATACAAGATTGCTATTACCAGTTCCAGACGTTGCCATTCGGACTCTCCACGGCACCGAGGGTGTTCACCAAGGTGATGGCAGAGATGATGGTCCTCCTTCGACAACAAGGAGTCAATATAATTCCTTACCTGGACTATCTCCTGATAAAAGCGAGATCCAAGGAACGGTTGGTGCAGAACATTGCACTCTCCCTGTCAGTGCTCCAACAACACGGTTGGATTTTGAATTTTCCAAAATCGCAGTTGGAACCAACGACAAGATTGTCTTTTCTGGGGATGATACTGGACACAGAAGTTCAGAGGGTATTTCTTCCAGTGGAAAAAGCTCTGGAGATCCAGAAAATGGTCAAAACCAACGAGAGTGTCGATACATCAATGCATTCGGTTGCTGGGAAAGATGGTAGCGGCCTACGAGGCCATACAGTTTGGCAGATTCCATACCAAAGTTTTCCAGTAGGATCTGTTGGACAAGTAGTCCGGATCCCACCTACACATGCACCAGAGGAAAATCCTGTCCTCCAGAGCCAGGATTTCACTCCTGTGGTGGCTGCACAGTTCTCACCTATTAGAGGGACGCAGATTCGGGATTCAGGACTGGGTCCTAGTAACCACGGATGCAAGTCTCCGAGGCTGGGGAGCAGTCACACAGGGAAGAAGCTTCCAAGGAAAATGGTCAAGTCAGGAATTCTGTCTTCACATAAACGTTCTGGAATTGAGAGCCATTTACAACGGCCTTCTACAAGTGGTGCATCTTCCTTCAATCGGATTGGTTTGAACCTCTACAGGAGATATAATTTAAGTTTCTCACTTGGAAAGTGGTCATGCTATTAGCCTTGGCATCCGCAAGGCGGGTGTCTGAGTTGGGGGCCTTGTCTCACAAGGGCCCTTACTTGATCTTCCATGAAGATAGGGCAGAGTTGAGAACTCGCCAACAATTTCTTCCGAAGGTGGTTTCTTCTTTCCATATAAACCAACCTTTTGTGGTGCCAGTGGCTGCTGACACCTTCACTGAGTTAAAGTCTCTTGATGTGGTTAGAGCTTTGAAAATTTATGTCGCAAGAACAGCTAGGATTCGAAAAACAGAAGCTCTGTTTATCCTGTATGCTCCCAACAAGATGTGTACTGCTTCTAAGCAGACCATTGCGCGCTGGATCAGAGGGACGATTCAGCACGCTCATTCCACGGCAGGATTGCTGATACCGAAGTCAGTAAATGCCCATTCTACTAGAAAGGTGGGCTTATCCTGGGCAGCTGCCCGGGGGGTCTCGGCGTTACAACTTTGCTGAGCAGCTACTTGGTCAGGGGCAAACACGTTTGCAAAGTTTTACAAGTTTGACACCTTGGCCGATGAGGACCTCAAGTTTGGTCAATCGGTGCTGTAGGGTCATCCGCACTCTCCCGCCCGTACTGGAGCTTTGGTATAACCCCATGGTAATGAAGTGGACCCCAGCATCCTCTAGGACGTATGAGAAAACAGGATTTTAATACCTACCGGTAAATCGTTTTCTCCTAGTCCGTAGAGGATGCTGGGCACCCGACCCAGTGCGTACTTTACCTGCGGTTATTAGTTTGTTGTTACACGAGTATTGTGTTACGATTATTTTCAGCATGTTGCTGCAATTGTTTGATAAAGCTAAATATTTATCGTATATAAAACACTTTAAGAGGTCTAAGAACACTGTACGCTATCTACGTAAGAAGTACCCTAAGGATACGCAAGTTGCGTAACGATCGCTCAACCGTAGTCGAGACGCTCAAGCGTCACGTTCGCTTACGGCCCAGAGATCACAGGCAGGCACGCTATTGGCTGCCGACTAACGTAATGATTCGCTATAGCGTAGCGGACGCTCGGGACCACGAGGAGATCACCAGCGGTGCAGACGCTTATAACGTTAAACCTTTATATCTATACCTTTAACAACGAAATATACAGTAAACCTTAGTGTGGTGACAGAGTGTAAGTGCAACCTGGTGTAACCTGATTAACTACAAAGCTGCTTGAGCGTCACCGACGCTCAGGGAATACTTAACACTATAAGAAATACACAGATACCTGGGCTTAGGGTCCAAAACCTATTATATGTATTATGACTATTATACTTGCAAAAGAATCACAGTACAAAGCATACACTACAATATAACATAGACTAACTAACCAGATAACTACACAGGAAATACAATACAATACACTTAAGGGAAAAATACGGGAGAAATAGAGAGAGAGAGAGAGAGAGAGAGATGGCTCACAATAACATCAAGACAATATGATTGCGGAGAAACACTTACGCACAAGGGGAAACGATCGCATGCGCCTCGATATCCAGCTCCCGATTATCAGCAATGAGAACCGTTGAAGAGAGTGAACTGGATATGGTCGGCCTGCCTATTTATGCCCCACACACAATACAATTCAATGGTCCCTACAATCTCATTGTTCATTGGACACAGGAATTCGGCTTCGCATTATAACAAAAGGTCATAGGTTGATTCATACAGGTGGGCTGTGACTGTTTCCAACTGTCCAGGTGGGTGGATACTGGGTTTCCCGCCGCATGACTAAGTAAGAACAAATAATAGTAAATGGACATAAACTTCTTATGTCCATAACTATTCGCACGAGCGATTAATCCGCTCCAAACCAACACCGGAATATTGCTATTTAAATACTCTTCCGATGGGTACCAAACACCACTGTATGACCCCTGTTAGACCCTTCGTACAATACAAAGAGGGATCTCTCTGTTCAGGAACATGCTATGTTAACTAAACTTTCAGTATCTATCAAAGGGACCATGATCTACAAAATACATTATTAGTGAAAATATGTAACGAATGAGTCGCACGCTACGATTACATAAACTCTACCGTAAATACGCATACCGTGCGCCTGCGGGTGCCCGCGACTGTGAGTATGTGCACGTACGGGAGAGCGTACGCATGCGCAGCGCGGACCAGTATGAGGTGCAAATATGGCAGTGTGTGTAGAGATATTTTTCTGACTTTGACAGTCCACCCTTTGGCAGTCAATAATAACTGCCACCTTCTAAAACATTTCAAAAGGAGAAAAATATATGTCAGGGGTTAATTCATTTCCATGGTTGGGTAAGGGAGGAGAGAGGAGTAGGTGGGAAGAGGGTATGACCTAGTGAGATAGCAGAAGCATGTGTGTATGAGTCCATGTTTGGGGGGGTCATGTATCATCGTGCCGTACGTGTTGTAAATCAAGCTTCGAGGTATTGCGAAGTATACATTTGAATTCCTTCTTATCCCGTGGTACGGGTCTGTGGATGGGCTGTCAAACTTTACCGAGCTCTTTTCGGCTTTGGTTGTAACAAAATGGGGGAGCACATTTTAGTTGATGATACATGAATGGGGGAGATATGTGATTGCTGATATCTGTGCCTGTATTCCCTATCGACTATGTGTGTCATTACCTGAGGGTTGTAGAAATGAAGAAAAGACATAATTACGGTAAATGCGGTGGTATTCTATGTCAGGTAAATGTACATTCGTCGATTGAGGTCTTGTTCGGTATCAGTTGAAAGTCGTCTTCTTTGCGCTGTTTTGCCCATTAGGTGCGAGCAAAAAGCTTTGTCAATGCCATTAGATTTACAAAAAATGTTGGGCTAGCGTAAGTTTAAGAATTCTAGGGAAACTGGGGATCCATGGCAAAGTTCATCAAATGTCCGTATCTAAAGTGGTCAAAACTACTTCTTTGGTCAATCCGTTGTCTGTATATCGTCTCGTCAACTTCCTCGTCCAAGTGGGTCTTTTTATCTTGGAGAAAAACCAGAAAAACAGGTGAAAGAAACGGACCGTATAATCGCATTTTCATTACATCATTGTTTCTATTGTTGGGTCATAAATCAAATCCAGGTTAATTACAGTTTCCTCACTCCTCAAACTCATTACTCTTGTACTTTGTTTGCACTTCATTAAAGCCTGACCGCATCTAAATATCAATCCAATCGATATGACAACACCTAAGATACATAGGAGAAACTTCCCAACATCCATTATGACTCCTTGAGCCCAGTCTCCTAAACCGGAGAACCAATTTCGCGGGTTCAACCATGACACCCAACCAGTCAGCTCATTACCTACAGCAGCAAGAGTGAGATTGTGTTTTCGGCGAAATTCCCACTTCAATTGGAGAATATCGTCCATCTTTTGGTCTATGACCTCGACCGGATCCTCGGTGCTATTCGTGATATACGTGCAACACTTCACGCCATACTGTGTTGCCAATGTAACACAATATCCGCCTGTCACTGCTGTGAGGTAATTAAGAACCATTCTATGCTGCACCAGTTCTGTTTTATAAGCTTGAAGTTCCCTTCCAGTATATCTAAACGTGTCATCATACATTTCAGTGATATTATCTAACAAATTTGCGAGCGCCGATATGTATTTATAATTCAGCACTCCTCTAGCGGTGCGGGTGAAATCTAACGCGATTAAGAATTGAATCCCGGTGGATTCACTTATCAGATCAGAGGCCGGATGCTCTGTCTTCTCTATCAGGTGACTTTTAACAACGTGCTCGTAATGGGTGTGAGTATAAGGAGCTTGGGCACCACGGTGTATGTCTTTCATTTTGTCATGTGACACAGTCATTACTTCAGGCAATACTTTTCCAATATAACACAATCCTTCAGAGTTTGGGGCAAGCCACTTGTACGCCTTTCTCCCGCATATGAAATATGCATCATCGGGGAGAACATATGGGACGGAGTAGGACATAACCATATTACACACCTTCCATGTAAAATCTCCTAACCCTAATTCTTCCATCTGCTTAGTACACGTATCAGGTTGTACGATATGTGCACAGTATCCTGGTGATACTTCTCCAACTCTCGTAATTCTATTTCCTAAGGTGTACCTATACCGGAAAGATTTTCCTCTATTGGCTATGTGGCGTACAAGCTCTGTATCTGTAGGCATTCTATCTGCTCTATGCGAAAAGGTCATGGTGTGGTTACTCCATGACACTTCCCAATTTCCCGGTTTTCGGGGATTGGAGATGTTGAAACATAATAGGGACCTATCCACATGGTATTGGTGGAGCTTCAAACTAGGAGGGCTGGAGATATTAAACCTCCGGTCCACCGGTCTCCCACCATTTAACTCAAGTACCTCCCCTATCGTTAAAGGAAATGGTACTAGCCCTGATTTGCTATGACCCTGAGGTACTTGAGAGCATACCCAACAATCTGTTTTGTTTAACACACTACCCACTAAGGAGTGATAGTCACTCAATGGATGCCGGTCCATATGGATATTAAAACTGGATTGGCATTTCTTAATGCACCCATCCTCAATGACATTGTTACAGAGCCTACAGATACAGTTTTCTTCAGCTAACAATCCGTCGCAATTTCTTCTATGGACAATGCTATCGGATCGTTTTCTGATACTCGCCTTTGCTTGTTGGTTAGGTTGATCTTGGAAAACTACGCCTCCATCTTTATCATCAGAACCCATTCCAGAACCTCTCTCGACCTCCATGGTACTCTCGCCGGAACAGACTGCTCTGGTCAACATCATGGTTAACAGGAAAATCCGGATCACAGTCTCTTGGGGCAAGTCCATCTTATAGGAGGAAATGGAGAAGAATGAGAAGGGGGAAAAAGAAATTTTAGGGAGAGGGGATGGGAAGTGGAGAAAAACAATAAAAGGGAGTGGGGAGTCGACAACAGCTCTTGGTCTTGAGATTTTCACGGCTCAGGTGCCGCCTCAGTCCTCCTGGAACAGACACTCCAGTGATACAACCTCTACCGTCTGTTCCTTATCACGGGACTTCTCTGGATCAGCAACCTTCTTGCAGTGGGATGAATGAACCCAAGTCTCTCTCTCAGCAACCTTCAATGCTGTAGTGCTAGTCAATAAGACCTGGTATGGTCCTTCCCATCTGTCAATAAGGCAACCTGAGCGTAGAAAATTCCGTATCATCACATAATCCCCAGGTTCAATGTCATGACAATTACTATCTGGTAAATCAGGAATCACCAACTTCAGATTATCATTTTGATTCCTTAACTGTTTACTCATGTTAATCAAGTACTTTACAGTCACTTCATTGTTACATTTCAAATCATCCTGAGGGTTAATCATGACATGCGGTTGTCGACCAAACAAGATTTCAAAAGGGGACAGATTAAGAGGGGACCTGGGAGTGGTTCTGATACTGTACAGTACAATGGGTAAAGCTTCTGGCCATGTCAATCCTGTCTCTGCCATAACTTTACTCAGTTTATTTTTAATAGTGCTGTTCACTCTTTCGACCTTCGCACTCGCCTGTGGACGGTACGGAGTGTGCAGCTTGCTATCAATTCCCATCAACTTACACATTCCTTGAAAGACATCACCTGTAAAATGGGTACCCCTATCACTTTCGATTATTCTAGGGATACCATATCTACATACAAATTCCTGCACAATTTTCTTAGCAGTAAACATAGCGGTATTTGTAGCCGCAGGAAATGCTTCGACCCAATTTGAGAAAACATCTATACAGACAAGTACATATTTCAAATTCCGACAAGGGGGTAATTGTATAAAGTCAATTTGTATTACCTGGAAAGGGCCGCCGGCAGGTGGGATATGGGATGGTTCTGTAGGTATTGCCTTTCCAATATTCTTTCTCAAACAGGTAAGGCATGACATTGCTCTTTTACTCGCATGAGAGGAGAATCCTGGGGCGCACCAATATGCTCTTACCAATTTGCACATCCCTTCCTTGCCTAGATGAGTCAGCCCGTGAGCTGCTTCAGCCAGACATGGAAGATATGCTCTGGGGGCCACTGGTTTACCATGTCCATCCGTCCAGAGTCCTGAGGACTCCTGGCCATATCCCTTTGCCTTCCAGACTGCCTTTTCCTGTGTGGAACACAAATTCTGCATTTCACACAACTTTTGTGTGTTGATGGTATTAAATACCATCAGTTGTGTTGTGTCTGTCTGTCTGGGGGTAGCAGCTGCTAACTTAGCAGCTTCGTCTGCTCGGCTGTTACCAAGTGATACTGGGTCCTGGCTATATGTATGTGCTTTACATTTGATAACAGCCACTCTGTCGGGTTCCTGTATCGCTGTTAGAAGCCTTTTTATGTGAGCTGCATGCGCTACCGGTGTACCAGCTGCCGTCATGAAATTTCTGAGGCGCCATAGGGCTCCGAAATCATGAACTACCCCGAAGGCGTATCTAGAATCGGTGTAGATATTGGCTGACTTACCCTTAGCCAATTCACATGCTCTGGTTAGGGCGACCAGTTCAGCAACCTGGGCTGAGTGAGGTGGGCCTAGTGGTTCCGCTTCTATGGTGTCTTGGTCATCTACGACTGCGTATCCAGTACACAAGTCTCCCGAGTCTGACTGTCTATGACAACTACCGTCCATGTAGAACGTGAGTTCTGCATCTTCCAGTGGGTTGTCACTGATGTCAGGCCTTGCGGTAAAATTTTGGGTCAAATATTCCATACAATCATGTGTATCTTCCTTTGTATTAAATCCTCCTTCCCCATCACTCTCACCTTCCACCCTTTGTGCCTGACCAGGCACACCTGGGAGATATGTTGCAGGATTTAATGCACTGCATCTCCTTATGGTGATGTTTGCGGGGGCCATTAGGGCCAATTCCCATCTTGTAAACCTCGCTGATGATACGTGTCTGGTTTGGGCAGAATTCAATAAGGCTGACACTGCATGTGGCGTATGGATTGTGAGGTTGTGGCCTAGCACGACATCTTCGCTTTTTGTCACTAGCAATGCTATCGCAGCAACGCTTCGCAAGCATGTGGGGAGGGATCGCGCTACCGTGTCTAGCTGAGCGCTGTAGTATGCAACTGGCCTGCTGGCATCACCGTGCTTTTGGATTAGTACGCCTGCCGCGCAACCAGCACTTTCTGTTCCGTATAGTTCAAAGGGTTTCCCATAGTCTGGCATACCTAGTGCTGGTGCCTGCGTTAGGCACTGTTTAAGTCTCTCAAATGCTGTTTCGGACTCGTCTGTATGCAAAATCCTATCAGGTTTGTTTGAGGAGACCATTTCCTGCAAAGGTAACGCTAAAATGAAAAACCCTGGGATCCAATTACGGCAATACCCACACATTCCTAAAAACGTTCTGATCTGTTGCTGGGTTTGTGGCAGAGTCATGTCTCTAATTGCTTGGATTCTATCAGCGGTCAGGTGTCTCAGTCCTTGTGTTAGACAGTGTCCCAAATATTTTACCTTAGTTTGGCATAATTGTAACTTGTCTTTGGAAACCTTGTGTCCTGTGTCTGAAAGATGAAACAGGAGCTGTTTCGTATCCTTCAGGGATGCCTCCAATGAATCAGAACACAGTAGTAGATCATCCACGTACTGTATTAATACTGATCCACTCACTGGTTGGAAAGACTGTAAACAATCATGCAAAGCCTGAGAAAATATACTTGGACTATCTATGAATCCTTGTGGTAATCGAGTCCATGTGTATTGGACTCCTCTGTATGTGAATGCGAATAAATATTTGCTGTCAGGGTGCAGAGGTACCGAAAAGAAAGCGGAGCAGAGGTCAATGACAGTGAAAAATTTGGCAGTGGGAGGGATTTGCATTAGGATGACAGCTGGATTTGGCACTACGGGGAACTGACTCTCAACTATTTTGTTAATCCCCCTTAGATCCTGCACTAGTCTGTAACCCCTCCCCCCAATCTTTTTAACAGGGAAGATGGGACTATTGGCAGTGCTGGACGTTCTTACCAGAATGCCCTGTTGTAGCAAGCGCTCTATTACTGGGTAAACTCCTAACTCCACCTCTGGCTTCAGAGGGTACTGTGGGATTTGTGGAGCTATCCTACCATCTTTTACTTGTACAACTACTGGAGCTACGTTTGCCATTAATCCAGTGTCCTGTCCGTCTTTTGTCCAAAGTGACTCTGGTATCTGAGATGTCATCTCTTCTACTTGGGATGGATTCCTATTTGTCATAATGGTATGCGACATTAATTTTGATGGGGAGTCTAACATGTCTCGCACTTCCTGAGCGTGATTCTCAGGTATGTCCAAGAATACACCTTCAGGAGTACAATAAATGACGCACCCCATTTTACACAGTAAGTCTCTTCCCAGGAGATTAGTTGGTGCCGATGCAGCCAGCAAAAAGGAATGCTTGGTATGCAAAGGCCCTATTGTAATCTCGGCTGGTTTGCTAACAGGGTAGTGCTGGACTACTCCTGTTACTCCCATGGCTGGAATTGTCCTACCAGTGGTTCTCATGCCCACTGTCGAATTTATCACTGACTTGGCCGCCCCTGTGTCTACAAGAAAGTTTAATGATTTACCAGCTACATTAATTGCAATTTCGGGTTCACTTCCAAGGCTTGCAATCAATTTTACTGGCTGCAGATTACAGGTATGGCCACACCCCTATTGGGTATGGTGATCTCCCTGAATCCCGCTGGCAGCAACTACTTGTGAGGGAGATAGCTGGGAACTACCAGAGGCATGCCAGTCTCTGTTCGGGGGATATCTTTTTGTTTCCCCTGTATGTGGCTCATAACTCCGTCTCTGTGGACCCTGATCCCAATGTCGTGTGTCGTGTCGTTGTCTAGGGGGTTGGTAAGACTTTTGTCGATTTCTTGATCTACAATCTCGTGCAAAGTGTCCCTGTTTGTGACAAAAATAACATGTTACCACAGTTGACTTACCCACAGGGTTTGGTGATATTACCACAGGCTGCTTTGTGGTCAGGGCCTGTATACTTACTGACATTAACTTATCACCTTGTGACTCCCTGTGTCTGGTGATGTTCCGGTCGTGATCAATAGCAGCCTCTCTCAAAGTGGCCACTGACAGACCTCGCCAACATGGTTGCGTGGTCTGTACCCTTGCCTTTAATGCTTCCTTTAAACCATCCATTAGTACAGATACTGCTACTTCTTGATGGTTTGCATTGGTCTTAATGTCCTCTATACCAGTGTACTTTGCCATTTCTAATAGTGCCCGGTGAAAATATTCTGCTGCCGTTTCTGACTCCTTTTGTTTAATGGAGAATATTTTGTTCCATTTAACAACGGCTGGGAAATACTCCTTTAACTGTAAATTTATCCTTTTTACGTTATCTTTGTTGTACACATCTGTAAGAGGTACATCCTGATCTAATCCACAGTCAACTAAGAATTGAGCTGCGTCGACATTGGAGGGTAAACAAGCTCTTAGCAATATCTGCCAATCTTTATTATTGGGCTCTAAAGTGTTTCCTAGGTCCCTGATGTATTTTTGGCTAGCAACTAAATCTTTTCTAGGGTCAGGGAATTCAGACACTATGGTCCTCAATTCCATTCGGGTAAACGGGCAATACATGGCAATGTTCCTAACGGGTGTGGCTCCTGACGTGTCTGTTTTCCCATTGGGAACTACTATTACCTTAACAGGATTTACTCTAACAACCTCATTCTGTGTAGATTCTACAGCCTGTGGTGAAATTGTTTCAGCATAATGTATGGTGCCGTACTTACCCGTTGACACGACCTCACCTATCCCTCCGCTAGGGGCCTTTGTTACTAATCTCGGGGGTTGAGCAGTTCCTACTGTGGTTTCCGATATGGTGGCCGCTAGAGAGAGCGCTGAAATTGTTGCCGAATCGTCTTCTTGATCACACTCCTGAGGAAAGTTCAAAACAGGGTACAACTTGCACGGGTTAATACTTGCATGGGTTAATGGTTCAACATTATCTTTAACATTTACATGGTTACTAAGTGATTGTGTGTTACACCTTAGTGCGTCTTTCTCCGCAATCAACTTCTCTCCCGCTATATATGGTGGCGGCGGGGCCGTGGCTATCAGTTTCCTGACCGACCCAGATCCCGCCGCCTGAGCCAAACCTCTCTGTATCTCACCTTCCTGTTGCCACAACTGCAAATAATCATAATGCTTGATTCGTCTCTTTGCTGATTTTATGAGACATATCCTCCTCCTTAAATTTTGTAACACTTCTGGGCTGAAGCTACCTATTCTTGGGAATTTCTCCCCGTCATGTACCGTCATTCTCTCCCATTCATCACATAAAACCTCTGTGTGACTTCCATATTTCTCACACATTACGTATCTGGCCGATCCTACTGGTCGGTTTACAGAGTCAACCCGAACCGAGGTTGATCGCCCCCTTCCTGAACAACTGGCCCCCATAATCTGCAGGTGTTGCTTGCTCTACCTCTGATCTCTATATCAGGGTCTTCAGCGAATCCTTACAGAAAACCAAAATATTCACGATAGGCAGACGGTGAAGTTTACCGAGCACCCCACTCGCTCGCCCACGCCGACCAATGCGACCTGATCACACCGATATGGTGCTGGCGCACTCGACCCAGGGCACCTATTAACCTTTGTTTACTTGAAAAATGCGAGTGTGATCCGAAGAGCACTACCCTTTCCAGTAAAGGTGGGGTTGTCAGATAGTTCCTGAGTGACCAGCGAACTTCCCTTTTTGAAAAAATAAAAAATTACACAAATCACGTTAGAATGTACAAATAGCGTTTGTGACCCCTTTACTCTAATGGTACTAGGTCAGATTACTAACTACTGTACACAATTACGTGCGGTCCAATCGTTCAGCACACAAGCAACTAAGCTTATGTACGGAAAGACCAATGGAATCGAAAATTGCGGCTGCGAATTCCTTCAGCGAGAGCTTGTATGGCCTATATGGGTGTTGCACCAACCCTTTTCGGTGTTGTGCCTGTGGATTGTATAGCGGACTTCCTTGTTTACTGTACCTGGACCTGCTGGTCTACTATGACCTCCTGGTCTTGTTCTATACGACCTCCTGGTCTTGTTTTATACGACCTTCTGGTCCGCTATACTCTAATGCTCAAATTGTATGTTTAACTAAGGATGCCTCCCTAGCCACCGTGCATGTCACTTACACGTATGTTCCTCACGAGTACTCGGTGATTTCTTTTGGTTCAACCTCCAAGTTATATAAACTTATGTAATACAAAAACACTCACTCATCACATGTACACTTTTGTTTCTATTTCTATTTCTGCGCAGAAATTTTTTTCTTTAGACCAGATGTGTTACCAATTAGGAGCAGGATCTGTTAATTTAAATTTCGGACACCCAAAAATAGACTTGCGTTATTTCTCGCCTCGCGTTATTTATCGCTTTGCGTTATTTATCGCTTTGCGTTAAAAATCAACTTATCGTGACTTGAGCTACGTGGGCGTAACCGGACGCTCCGTTGCGTAATATACGCTGCGTGCGTCGGCCTTTGGATTGCGTACGCAAGTCTTTGTTAGGGACACGTGCACGCAAAGCAAAGATCCACCGTAACACAATTTATACTTTTATCAATGTAGATGATCCTTGATCATCTACCACACACCACACTGACTTCGCCTTATCTTCCAGGCAAAAACTGTGTGTTTGTCTATACTTTAACTATATTACCTCTATTCTTAAATTATGAAATAACAGCAAATCTCTCTTAGCACTTTTATCAACTATAAAACTGGCAGACAGGAGAGTGATATACGAAAATACACAAATGAAAAAGGAATGCAGATATATATGTGTGCGTGTGTACGCAAGATAGAAAAATAAACAGTTTTAAAAGACACTAGCGTTTTGTTCTTACCTCCGGTTCCCGGATTCCTTCAGCACCCTTTACCTAAGCGAAGCAGACGCTTATCCCGTCAGCACTACGAGGGATACAACCTCCCGCCCTTTGCTGAGGGATAATGTCTGCTGATCTACCTAGTGCAGATATGTGAAGGACTGGACGAGCCTCCAATTGATAAAGCTAAATATTTATCGTATATAAAACACTTTAAGAGGTCTAAGAACACTGTACGCTATCTACGTAAGAAGTACCCTAAGGATACGCAAGTTGCGTAACGATCGCTCAACCGTAGTCGAGACGCTCAAGCGTCACGTTCGCTTACGGCCCAGAGATCACAGGCAGGCACGCTATTGGCTGCCGACTAACGTAATGATTCGCTATAGCGTAGCGGACGCTCGGGACCACGAGGAGATCACCAGCGGTGCAGACGCTTATAACGTTAAACCTTTATATCTATACCTTTAACAACGAAATATACAGTAAACCTTAGTGTGGTGACAGAGTGTAAGTGCAACCTGGTGTAACCTGATTAACTACAAAGCTGCTTGAGCGTCACCGACGCTCAGGGAATACTTAACACTATAAGAAATACACAGATTCCTGGGCTTAGGGTCCAAAACCTATTATATGTATTATGACTATTATACTTGCAAAAGAATCACAGTACAAAGCATACAAAGCATACACTACAATATAACATAGACTAACTAACCAGATAACTACACAGGAAATACAATACAATACACTTAAGGGAAAAATACGGGAGAAATAGAAGAGAGAGAGAGAGAGAGAGAGAGATGGCTCACAATAACATCAAGACAATATGATTGCGGAGAAACACTTACGCACAAGGGGAAACGATCGCATGCGCCTCGATATCCAGCTCCCGATTATCAGCAATGAGAACCGTTGAAGAGAGTGATCTGGATATGGTCGGCCTGCCTATTTATGCACCACACACAATACAATTCAATGGTCCCTACAATCTCATTGTTCATTGGACACAGGAATTCGGCTTCGCATTATAACAAAAGGTCATAGGTTGATTCATACAGGTGGGCTGTGACTGTTTCCAACTGTCCAGGTGGGTGGGATACTGGGTTTCCCGCCGCATGACTAAGTAAGAACAAATAATAGTAAATGGACATAAACTTCTTATGTCCATAACTATTCGCACGAGCGATTAATCCGCTCCAAACCAACACCGGAATATTGCTATTTAAATACTCTTCCGATGGGTACCAAACACCACTGTATGACCCCTGTTAGACCCTTCGTACAATACAAAGAGGGATCTCTCTGTTCAGGAACATGCTATGTTAACTAAACTTTCAGTATCTATCAAAGGGACCATGATCTACAAAATACATTATTAGTGAAAATATGTAACGAATGAGTCGCACGCTACGATTACATAAACTCTACCGTAAATACGCATACCGTGCGCCTGCGGGTGCCCGCGACTGTGAGTATGTGCACGTACGGGAGAGCGTACGCATGCAGCGCGGACCAGTATGAGGTGCAAATATGGCAGTGTGTGTAGAGATATTTTTCTGACTTTGACAGTCCACCCTTTGGCAGTCAATAATAACTGCCACCTTCTAAAACATTTCAAAAGGAGAAAAATATATGTCAGGGGTTAATTCATTTCCATGGTTGGGTAAGGGAGGAGAGAGGAGTAGGTGGGAAGAGGGTATGACCATTGACCCCTGAGGAAGTCCCAGATATGAACTAAGGGACGAAACGCGTTGGGCATATACCGGCACTCCGCTCCTATCTGAGGAATTAACAGATAAGCTTATATGCATTTTTAAAATTGTACGAGTCCATCTGTATGTTTTTTGTCATTTTATGTATTATTAAATGTTTTTTAAATAATACTACACTATCAGAGGCTTTTTTCCATCCCACATGGGAACCCTTTTTTTAAGGTCCATAAGTCTGATGATGGAATGATGGCAGCATCCTATTAAATCATTTCAACTCTAGATGTAAGTGCTCCTTTAGACTACTGAGCCATATGGTGTTGCACCCTCAATAAGTGGTATATAAGCACATTACCTAAGGGAATTTGCACACTGATAGTAAAATAAAATATTTATTCGTATTTATTCATATTTTTATTTATATATATATATAACAAGCACGTACAGCACTTTTCTTTGCACATATTCACTTTACTGTTAAAGTTGCACGAAATATAGCACCAAGTCACTTTGTTTAAGAGCAGCATTCTGACACACATTTTTTGCATATACGTACAAACTCCACACCAACGCTTGGACGGATGGGAATGGAGAATCAGTACGAGTAAGGATTATCCAGATGCAAAGATACCTCAAACAAGGCGAATGTTCTACGTATGTCTGGTACGCACATTTTAACTATCACTCAAGGATTTGCAACAATTTACATACAAACACTGAAGGCGCAACCGATTTACCACTAGAACAATTTTGAAATCTGAGTTCCTTTGGGAATTGGACATTTTGAAATCTGGTTGCGACACCATTAACCTTGGGAGTGTTTTTATTAATTTTAAACTAATTTTAAAATAATTTTGTTTTGCACTAACTCATGCGTAATTTATGATCTCCCATTTTAGGGATATCTGGTTATAGAATATTCAGGTTGTAGCGCTATCTGCACCTTTTGTACACCGGAATATTGCTATTTAAATACTCTTCCGATGGGTACCAAACACCACTGTATGACCCCTGTTAGACCCTTCGTACAATACAAAGAGGGATCTCTCTGTTCAGGAACATGCTATGTTAACTAAACTTTCAGTATCTATCAAAGGGACCATGATCTACAAAATACATTATTAGTGAAAATATGTAACGAATGAGTCGCACGCTACGATTACATAAACTCTACCGTAAATACGCATACCGTGCGCCTGCGGGTGCCCGCGACTGTGAGTATGTGCACGTACGGGAGAGCGTACGCATGCGCAGCGCGGACCAGTATGAGGTGCAAATATGGCAGTGTGTGTAGAGATATTTTTCTGACTTTGACATGTTCATGCCCATTGGCATGTGTTAAGTTGAATGCCATGTTGTGCGGCATGGTTGAGGTGTGAGCTGGTATGAATCTCACCTTTAGTTTAAAAGTAAATCCTTTCCTCGAAATGTCCGTCTCCCTGGGCACAGTTCCTATACTGAGGTCTGGAGGAGGGACATAGAGGGAGGAGCCAGTTCACACCCTTGAAAAGTCTTAAAGTGCCCATGGCTCCTGCGGAACCATCTATACCCCATGGTACTGAAGTGGACCCCAGCATCACCTACGGACTAGGAGAAAAGGTTTTACCGGTAGGTATTAAAATCCTGTTTTTTCTCTGTGTGTTTCAGTCATCATACACCTCTTAAATCCTCTTGTCTGTGCTCTGCTTGTATATACAGGGGGGTTTTGTCAGGTAATTTGTCTGCTTATATTGTACTGTTACACCCTAAGGTTATGCTTACATATAATGTCTGCTAAACAGGGTGGTCGATCTATGGCTGATCCTGCATCATGCAGTGCTGATGCCACGGATTTCTCGGAGGAAAACGTAGCAGCTGAGGGTTTAGGTACTGGGGGTTCTATACCCTCTGGTCAGTCTGCAGCAACGGGGGCAAATCAAGACCCACCTTGGGCTGTTTTCTCTAATTTACTGACTACGCTAGTAACTAGACTTATGCCCCCTATGGGACCTCCTGTGCCATTACAGCCACATATTGCCCCTGCAGTTAATCCGCCATGGGCAGATACTCTATATTCTCAATTACAGCAATTAAATCAGTCTCTGGCTAAGCAAAATCCTGACTCTCACCCGTCTAAGACCATGGGGCCATCTAAATGGGCTATTACTTTCTCACAATCCACACATTTCGGATACCTCATCCGATGAAGATGGCGTCTACACTGACCCTTCAGACACTGATGCAGATGCTTCTGATGGGAAATCTCTGATACAAGTGGATGTTCCTGACTTCTTGGAGGATATCGGGCTGATTCTTCAAAGACGAAAAGCCTCCAGTTACCTCTAAGAAACCAGATAAGTTTAAACGTCAAAAGGTTTCTAAATTAGTTTTACCTCATTCTGACCGCTTGGTTGACATTCGTCAGGAATCGAGGAAAGAAATTTGCTCTGTCTAAGAAGTCGTTATCCCCTCGCTGCAGAGTTAAGTAAAAATTGGCAAACACCTCCGCCAGTGGATTCACAAGTCGCACGTCTGGTGGTGTCCTCTACTCTGCCTGTCACTACCGTCACCTCTCTGAAGTAACCGACGGATAAGCGTGTGGAGGGTTGCTGTACATAGGCCCACTATTGTGGCCTCTTGGGCTGCTAAAGCTGTGGAGGCCAGGGTTCAGGAAGTGGAAGCGGAAAAACTGTCTGATTTTCCTGATAATACTAGACAGTGTCTTTCATACATTATTAAAGCCTCTAATTATATTCAGGAGGCGGCAATTGATGCAGGTATCCTGGCGGCCAAAGCGTCTACTACGTTTATTCTGGCTCGCCGGATCCTCTGGTTGCGGTCCTGGTCCATAGATCTGCACTCTAAAAAGACCTTGGAGATGATCCCTTTTAAGGGAAACATTCTTTTTGGGGAAGATCTCAACAAGATTGTTACTGACTGAGCTTCAGCTAAGACTGCATGTCTGCGTAGTACTTCTCCTTCGGCTCCGAAGGCTAAGTGTACTTCCTTTCGTTCCTTTCGACTTCCAGGTAAAGCAAAGGGTCAGGCGTACCCGAAACAGACTCGCACTTCCAAAAACCTCTAAGCCCAAACCTAAACGTGCCTGGGCTGCCTGTTAGCCTGATTCCAAAACAGACAAGCCTGCTGCATGACGGGGCAGGCCTCCCTTTTGGGGGATCCCAGGGTGGGAGGCCGACTTCTACGGTTTGCTCATGCGTGGTTACAGACCACTTCAGACGCCTGGGTAAAGGAAGTCGTCACGGATACGCCATCTCTTTCTTTCAAAAAACGTCCCCCTCAACAGTTTTGTTCACCAAACATCCCTTTGGATCAGGTAAAAGCAAAAACTCTCCATTTGGTGGTGCAATCTTTCCTGGATACAGAGAAGCAGGGGGCACTATTCAACGCTGTTCCTAGTCCCGAAACCGAATGGGTCCTCTCGGCCTATTCTAAATCTCAAGCCTTTGAACAAATATGTGAAACTTTCCAAATTCCGTATGGAAACTCTTCGCTCTATTGTTCTTGGGCTCCAAAGCCAGGACTATATGGCATACAGGATGCTTACCTGCATATTCCTATTGCATGTCGCATCAGCAATACCTGCAGTTTGCTATTGGCAACCTACATTTTCAATTCCAGGCCTTGCCTTTCGGTCTGACTCCGCCGTCAGGGTATCAGGATCCTGCCGTATATCTGGACGACTTGTTGATTCTGGCGAACTCTCCAGAGGTCCTCCTATGTCATCTGGAACTGACTGTTCAATCCCTGCAAGCCCACGGGTGGCTCATCAACTGAAAGAAATCTTCACTGGTCCCTGCTCAGAGCATGGTGCACCTGGGAGCACTATTGGACACCCACAACCAGCAGTTGTTTTTGTCCCCGGAAAAGATACTGAAGCTTCAGGACAAGATATGATGCTTCCTCTCTCGCCCGAGTGTGTCGATGCATTCGGCAATGCAAGTACTAGGCCTCATGGTGTCTGCTTTCGGCATGGTAGTGTACGCTCCAGTTCATTCCCGCCCCCTGCAGAGGTTGATACTCTCCCAGTGGGATGGCCTGCCTCACCGGATCAGGACCCAGATGATCTCCTTGACTCCGGAAGTCTGCTTGTCGCTGAGCTGGTGGCGATAGGATCAGCAGCTGAGCAGGGGTCGTTCCTTCTGGATCTCCAACTGGGTACTTCTGACGAAAGATGCCAGTCTGTGGAGCTGGGGCGCGGTGTTGGAGCAACACACTCTTCAGGGTCGGTGGACCATGGAGGAATCTCTCCTCCCGATAAACATTCTAGAATTGCGGGCAGTGTTGAATACGTTGACACTAGCCCTGCCTCTAGTACAGAACCGGCCTGTTCAAGTACATTCAGACAATGCCACCATGGGGGCGTACATAAATTATCAAGGAGGCACTCGATGTCGCATGGCAATGAAGGAAATATAAAAAATCCTTTGTCGGGCAGAACGCCATCTGCCAGCCATATCGACAGTGTTCATTCCGGGAGTCCTCAACTGGGAAGCGGACTTCTTCAGTCACCAGGATGTACACACCGGAGAGTGGAGTCTTCATCCGGAAGGCTTTCAACTCCTAGTGGACAAGTGAGGCCTACCAGATGTAGACCTGATGGCATCTCGACACAAGGTTCTGGTTTTCGGGGCAAGGACAAGGGATCCTCAAGCAGCATTCATGGACGCACTGGCAATTCCATGGAACTGGCACTGGCAATTCCATGGCTGCCGTACGTGTTCCCTCTGGTGTCACTCCTGCCCAGAGTAATAAGAAAGTTCAAGCAAGAAGGAGGAATCCTACTTATGATCACTCCAGCATGGCCAAAACGGCATTGGTTCTCAGACCTACAGGGTCTCTCGTTAGAGCGCCCATTTCGGCTTCCGCAAAGACCAGACCTCCCTGTTCAGGGCCCCTGTGTCTACCAGGATTTGGCCCGGCTGGCTTTGATGGCGCTTCTGCCCGGATTTATCATAGGGTCTGGAATTCTTACTTCACCTGGTGTGCCGCTAAGAATTGTGATACTTTCAAGTTCAGCACTGCCAATCTTTAGGCTTTTCTGCAACAGGGCCTGGACTTGGGCCTTCGTCTGGCCTCCCTCAAGGTTCATATTTCTGCCTTGTCGGTTTGGTTTCAGAGAAAACTTGTGACTCTTCCTGATGTTCACACATTCACTCAGGGTGTTCTTCGGATTCAACCTCCCTATGTTTCTCCTGTGGCTCCTTGGGATTTGTTGGTTGTTCTGAATGCCCTACTAGAGTCTCTGTTTGAGCCTCTTGAGTCTGTGGACCTCAAATGGCTTAAGCTTAAGGTCTTGTTTTTACTGGCTATTGCCTCTGCTAGACGGGTTTCAGACTTGGGTGCCTTATCCTGTCGGTCTCCCATTCTGATTTTTCACCGTGACCGGGCAGTTCCTAGAATGCTCTCTGGTGGAGCGTGGCTTGACATCGGAGGAGAGCAGTCGCAGCTCCTGCTTTAAATTTATTCTATCTCCCTCCTAACCCATCCAAACTCTCTCACTTGCCCCTTCCCTCCCTTCTATATTCCCCCCTGCCTCCTTTGCCACTGAAAGCCTGAAGCCGCGGAGTCGGGGGGCATCAGAAAAGCTCCCGCGGACTGCGGCCTACACTAAGCTCCAAATCCGGGGCCTCAATTTTACATCCCACCCGCCGGACTTCCAGCCGCGCCGTTTTAACGGTGCGCGGCCCCCGGACCTGGATGCCTGCGGGTACCGTCTCCCTCTGACCTGCGATCACTGCTCCTGTGGGAGGCCCCGGCTGGCGGTGCCACAGTCGGCCTCCTAGATACGGCGGCGGGACCCGGCGGCTATTTCACCCCTGCTGCTGCGGCTGACTGGAACGGAGCAAAGTACAGGGGAGAGGACACCAACACTGCACAGCCAGCAGCATCACTGGTAAGGTGTCCTCCCCTGTGCAGCTCCCAGATGCCATTTCCTGATAGCCCATCATCGGGTTCTTCCACCCACACATCCCGCTGCCCCCCCCCTTTGATACCCGCCGAAAAAAGGCGACAGCTCGTGCCCTCGGCGCACTACATGGGCCCCTTGCCATAATACCTAACCACCTTCAAGCTGCACTGCGGCATGGTGCCGGTGGGAGACGGGAGCCGCACTGCTGATATTATCCTGTATTAGCGGTGGGGTGAGGATCTCCCCCCCCCTTCAAGACAGGAACACTATATACCTGCCTCAATTCACTGCCCTCTTCCCTGCATATCGCCCACCATTCACTTGGCTCTCCTCAGGATGTCCTATATGGGCGGACTGTGATTGCACCATATTACCCTCTGAGTGGGTTGGCCCCGGACCTGGATGCCTGCTTTGAGTCCGCGGTGATGTGACACCGTACTGGCCTGGCGCTTCGCGTGTGAGACCCGACATACCTCTGGCATTTCTTACTCTCTGTGCACCTCCGCAGTCCTCTGACTCCGACCGCTCAACTTCACGCTCCGCGTCCCAACGTACACGTAGATCCAGACCGCCTGTTAAGCAGCCGAAAATGAAGCATAATGTCCTGGTGGCTGTTCTGGGCCCCCTTCTGGACGAAAATTAGCGGGCATCAAGGAAGCCATCGAATCCACGCTAAACCCAACTCAACCAACATTCCACACGTTTAGACAAAGCGGAACAGTGGATTTCCACGCTGGAAGATGACTTGTCCTCAGCCCAGAGAACCATACAAGCTAACCAATCGGAGATTGCTGACCTATCAGAGAAGATCGATAATCTTGAAAACCGCAGCAGGCGTAGTAATCTGAGGGTCATTGGCATGCCGGAATCGGTAAAGGGTCATGAACTCATGGACCTCCTCTCATCTGGCATCCCAGAGCAACTAGCTATGGATCTTAAAGGAGTCCCACTCATGATTGAGAGAGCTCATCGGCTAGGACCGGAGCGGAAGAACCCCGCTGGACGTCCCCGTCCCGTCATAATGAGAATCTTGAACTATGCCGACAAGATGAGACTTCTTGACCACTATCGTAAAACGGCCTCCTTATCCTACAACGGAGAACGCCTCCTCATCTTTCAAGATTTCTCAGCACTTGTGGCGGCCAAGCGCAGAGAGTTTGCCCCCGTTTGTAAACACCTCTTCGACACCAAGGTCAAGTTCTCTCTGCTCTACCCAGCCCGCCTCCGGGTTTTTGAAAACTGCAAACCACTGTTCTTTGATGACCCGGGAGAGGCGAAACTACACTTCTCTTTGCCCGATACTTGACTTTGACAATTGCCTATTAGCTTACTGCTTATCATTATCTTGATCCTTTCTCGCGGGTTTCGTTTGAAGTGCCATGTATGTGAAGCATGAATGCTCCTAGCTCACTCCTTCCTTGTTTACAGTTCTTACTGTTCATGTTAATATCTCTGTTTTTTGGTTTGTTTTGTCTGCCTGACTCGGGGACTCATGCCCTTCCTAGGTTGTCCTCCCCCCGCTCGCTGGGACAGGGTGGGGCCCCATCTTACCTTTCACATATTTAACATATTGTTCCCAACCGTAGGTGTGGGTTGATATGGCCTCTGTGGCCTCCCCACACTCTCACAGTACTAGAGTTTCTCACAATACCCCGTTACGCATAGTCTCCTGGAATGTGGAAAGGCTTAATCACCCCATTAAGAGAAAGAAAGTAGTCTCTCATTTAAAACGTATGGCTCCTCAGATAGTATTCCTTCAGGAAACGCACTGGTTAGATGACCCTCGGAACTCCTTACGGGCTCCTTGGATAGGGGAAAGCATATCGGCCCCATATCACACCAAATCCCGGGGAGTGGCCATCATTTTCCATGCTAGTTTGCAGCACTCGATCAGTAGGAAACACATTGACCCTGAGGGTAGATTAATTTTACTTGACGCATTAATCGATGGCACCATGTATACCCTCCTTAATATATATGCTCCCAATGTCTCCCCTGACTTTCTTTGCAGCTCTCCTATCGACGCTCCTACAGTGGGGCAGCCAAAACTTGGTTGCGGGTGGCGATTTCAACTTGGTATTCGACCCATCCATGGACAGATCTCGGGTAAGTGCTTCAGTCTCTCTTTCCACCTCTCAACTACTGTCTTCTTTTTGCACACAACTCAACTTACTTGACCCTTGGCGCATCTTTCACCCAACCCAGAAAGACTTTTAATTTTACTCCCATCCCCACTCCTCCCAGTCTCGCATTGATTATATCTTCACTTCCACATCTCTCTTACCCAAGGTTACACATACGTCTATAGCAGACATCATTATCTCCGATCATGCCCCTATTTCCATGGATATCCGAATGACTCTGTCTCCTCGTAGCCCCCCATGTTGGCGTTTCCCAGCATATCTCCGCCACTCTACTGACTTTCTTCTTCACCTCAAACAATCCTGGCTTAACTACACTCTAGACAATAGTGACCAAATGCTAGACTTCCCTGTATTTTGGGGTGCTGCTAAAGCGGTCCTTCGAGGACATGTTATGTCCTATACGCACGCCAAAAAGAAAAAACTATCTTCGCAGCTGCAGACTCTGAGTGCTTCGCTCACCTCCTCGTATCGGAGATACAAACAACATGATACCCCATCCTGTAAAGAGGCATATCTCTCAGCAAAGCTCATATATGACACTTTCTTCACTGAACAGGCTCAACTCTCCTATGACTATCAAAGGAATAAGTTTCACAGATGGGGCAATAAGTCGGGCAGATTATTAGCTGATTTGATCAAGGGCCCCAAATCCCGCACTTGGATCAACGCCATTGACATCTCCGGTAAATTAGTTTCAGACCCCGACTCTATTTGCACCGAATTTATGCGCTTCTACCGCTCCTTGTACACTAAGGGCCCCGACGACCCTGCTGCTAACTATTCTTTTCTCAAATCCGCTGATCTCCCGATCCTCTCTCAGGAAGAAAGAGACATGCTAGACAGCTCAATTACCACTGAGGAGGTCATAGACAGTATTAAAAGCTTGCCTAATAACAAAAGCCCTGGCCCCGACGGCTATAGCGCAGAATTTTACAAAATGATGTCTGATGAATTGGCCCCTACTCTCACGTCCCTTTACAATCGCATTCTTTCTTCCAAACTAACCCCTATTAGGTTCAATGAGGCTAAAATCATTGTCATAGTAAAACCTGGCAAAGACCCCTCACTTCCCGGTTCCTACAGACCGATATCCCTTTTAAATAAGGATTTTAAAATCTTAACCAAACTCATGGCCACTCATTTACAATCTTGTCTGTCTCGTATCATATCACCAGCTCAGTTGGGCTTCCTTAGTAACAGGCAATCTGTGAAAGGCATTAGGGCAGCTTTGGCTGCTATCACTCACTCTCGCTCCCATAACTTAGTAGATAACATCCTGATTAACCTAGACGCAGAGAAGGCCTTTGACAAGATTGCCTGGCCTCACCTTGATTGGGTCCTACGCCATCAACATTTCGGGGAGAAGTTTTGTGGTCTTGTCAACTCCCTTTATACTACCCCTACGGCGCAAGTGATGGTCAATAATATCTCTTCCACTCCTTTCACTCTCGAAAGAGAAACTAGACAGGGATGCCCCTCTCTCCCCTCCTTTTCAATTTGGCCTTCGAACCCTTTATACTCCACATTATTAATTTAACTAGTTTCAGAGGCATCTTGATTGGTACTCAAGAATTGAAAATCATAGCGTTCGTGGATGATGTCCTTCTTACTTCGAATCCCAATCAATCAATCCCGGCACTACAAGAAGCTTTAACCCGCTTTTCTTTTTTTGCAGGCTTCTCTATTAACTATGATAAATCAGAAGCCCTAGCTATATTTCGACAAGCCACTGTGGGCTGGGACCCTTCCTTTCCGTTCCGATGGGCCCCCACCCATCTCACTTATCTAGGAATTCAACTACCCGCAGGCCCTTCCCTTCTTTACTCCTACAATATCCAACCTATTCTTACTAAAATTCAAACTGAGCTAGGCCTCTGGCAAAATTTCCCTCTCAACCTCCTAGGACGATGTAACCTTGTCAAAATGGCTAGCTTTCCCAAATTGCTCTATGTACTACAGATGGTCCCTGTATTGCTCACAAAATCAGACTTATCCCTCCTTAACGCACACATATCTAAGTTTATATGGGCCAATAAACAGCCTCGGATAAGTTTTCTCAAGTTGTCCCAATCAGTTCAGAATGGGGGGCTAAATCTGCCTGATATAGAGCAATATAATAGGGCCTGCCTTCATCGCATAGCCATGGATTGGCTCAGCGCCACAAATGTCTTCACTGACTCGATGCTGGACTCTCAACTATGCGCCCCCCTATCCCTTAGTTACATCCTACATGCCAGTAATGCTACATTAAAGACGCCTCACCTTGACAATACCCTCTTAACCTCTACTATCTTAGCATGGAAAAGGTCTAGGAAATCATTAGATATACATTGTCTTCATTCTCCGTTTTTCCCTTTTCTGGGGAACTTAGACTTTCACAACGGACGGGCCTCTTTTCCTTTCAATAGCTGGCATACGGCGGAAATCACACACATTCGCAACCTCCTCAACTCCTCACATGAACCACTCACCTTCACCGAAGCTATAGATAAATATAACATTAACCCCAACCATGAATTTTATTATTTTCAGGCCTCTCATTATATACGTTCAATCCTGGCACGACTTGATGATAGGGGTTTCCTTAACCCCCTCGATATGCTCCTACTCTCCGGTACATACTTCATCTCAACTATATACACTTGAATCCGCACGGACATTATCCCCTCTTCCGATCTTATACAACTTACAAAATGGTTGTCTCAAATGCCTTCTTTATACCCGGAAGCGGTGTTGGACTGCTTCAACACATCTTTGAAGCTTATTCCAGCGAGTGTCTATCAGGAAATGTCATATAAAATCTTACACAGGGCTTACATTTCTCCAAAGCGAAGTCACTTGATGGGCCTCTTTGAGTCTGCAGCATGCGTTAAATGCTCCGCACCAGTAGCCGACATTATGCACTGCTTTTGGCACTGCCCTCACTTACAAACGTTTTGGGGTGAATTGCAAGCATACAGCTCCTCCTCATTATGTATTGATTTCCAATGTACAGCCTCTTGGGCTCTTTTTGGTTACCTCCTCGACCAGCCAACCATTCCCTCTACCGACAAAAAATTAGTGACTATCTTATCAGCTGTAGGGAGAAAAGCTATTCTCCAACAGTGGATACACGCTACTCTCCCCTCCCTACCCATGGCCACCCCCAGGCTGCTCTTTCTCTTTACCATGGACTGGTTGGAGACCTCCCTTGATAAAGAGACTCTTACCCCTGCATTATTTCTTTGCTGGGGTAAATACATTCATACACTGCCTACATCCACCAAACGAGCCATTCAACAAAGCTTTGACTACACCACTTGGTACTGTACCCAACTTTTAGACCACAGACCCCCTATCTCTCTTCCATAACTCGATATGGTGGGAGTCCTTCCTCTGCTCTCTGAGACAACCCTTTCTTTTTCTTTCTTACCCTCCCCCCCACCCCCCGCCTCACTCCATTCCTTTTTCAATCTCTCTTTGATCCCCAGTACTCGTATCCTTTTCTTTTTTCCCTGCCCTGATGTTCTCTCCATGGATGGGTTGAGGGCCCCCTGGCCTTGGCGGACAATGTTTTAGTTAAGTTTATTCTTGTTATATGTTTTTATTTTTATTTCTTTTGGATATGTGTCCTCCATGTTGAAGGACACCTTGATATAAATACAGTTTAATATAATATTGGACCTGTTATGTTCTTGTAGAGGTGTATCTTCACTTCTATGTCTATTCGTATCATTCTAACGCACTATGGGGGTAATTCCAAGTTGATTGCAGCAGGAATTTTTTTAGCAATTGGGCAAAACCATGGCCCTCATTCCGAGTTGATCGGTCGCAAGGCGAATTTAGCAGAGTTACACACGCTAAGCCGCCGCCTACTGGGAGTGAATCTTAGCTTCTTAAAATTGCGACCGATGTATTCGCAATAATGCGATTACTAACTACTTAGCAGTTTCAGAGTAGCTCCAGACTTACTCTGCCTGTGCGATCATTTCAGTGCTTGTCGTTCCTGGTTGACGTCACAAACACACCCAGCGTTCGCCCAGGCACTCCCACCATTTCTCCGGCCACTCCTGCGTTTTTTCCGGAAACGGTAGCGTTTTCAGCCACACGCCCCTGAAACGCCGTGTTTCCGCCCAGTAACACCCATTTCCTGTCAATCACATTACGATCGCCGGAGCGAAGAAAAAGCCGTGAGTAAAAATACTTTCTTCATAGTAAAGTTACTTGGCGCAGTCGCAGTGCGAACATTGCGCATGCGTACTAAGCGGATTTTCACTGCGATGCGATGAAAAATACCGAGCGAACAACTCGGAATGAGGGCCCATGTGCACTGCAGGGGAGGCAGATATAACATGTGCAGAGAGAGTTAGATTTGGGTGGGTTATTTTGTTTCTGCGTAGGGTAAATACTGGCTGCTTTATTTTTACACTGCAAATTAGATTGCAGATTAAACACACCCCACCCAAATCTAACTCTCTCTGCACATGTTAAATCTGCCTCCCTTGCAGTACACATGGTTTTGCCCAATTGCTAACAAAAATCCTACTGCGATCAACTTGGAATTACCCCCTATGTTCTGGTCACCCCTTTCTAGTCCATATGTTATATATTTGAAAATGGAAAATGTGAGGTATGATTGGGTTTATACAGTTGCCGTTCTATATTTCCTCGTTCATGTATTCTTGATCCTGTATATTAGACTCTGTACCTATTACTTGTACTGCTCATTTTGGTTTATACCTATACCTCAATAAAATATATTTGGGGAAAAAAAGAATGCTCTCTGGTTATCTACCTAAGGTGGTGTCATCTTTCCACCTTAACCAAGAGATTGTTGTTCCGGCCCTTATCTCTCCTGATTTGTCCTCCAAAGAGCGGTCTTTGGATGTGGTACGGGCTCTCCGTATCTATGTGAAGAGGACATCCTCCATTAGGAAGTCTGATTCTCACTTTGTACTTTTTGGTTTTTACAAACGTGGCTGGCCTGCGAATAAGCAGACCCTGGCCAGATGGATTAGAATGGTGATTGCACAAGCTTATGTACAGGCTGGTCTTCCAGCGCCTGCTGCCATCAAAGCCTGTTCTACTCGATCTGTTGGACCTTCTTGGGCGGCCCGACATGGTGCGACCCTTGGAAAAGTGCAAGGTGGCTACGTGGTCCTAAGTGAACACGTTCATAAGGTTATATGCCTTCGATACTTCCGCCTCCCAGGATGCCTCCTTTGGACGCCGGGTTTTTGTGTCCGCTACACTGCGTCCCCTCCCATGAGGAACTGCTTTAGGACATCCCCGATGTTATCCCTGTGAAACCCAGTGTACCCCGCTGCAGAAAAGGAGATTTATGGTAAGAACTTACCATTTGTTAATTCTCTTTCTGCGAGGTACACTGGGTTCCACAGGGCGCCCACCCTGATGCACTTAGCTTCTTTGGGTTTGTATGGCATTAGCCGCTGATACCTTCTCCTGTCGTGAAAATGTGGTGTATGCTGCTACTAACGGTTGTCGTCTCTTTTACCTGCTACTGCATTGGACTGTTAACAAAACTGAGCTCCTGTGCACAGAGGCGGGGTTATAGAGGAGGCGGCACTGAGCATCTTGGAAACAGTCAAAGCTTTTAGCCTGTTGATGCCTCGGATCAAGATCCTACTCTACACCCCGATGTTATCCCTTTGGAACCCAGTGTACCTCGCAGAAAGAGATTTAACAAAGGTAAGTTCTTTCCATAAATCTCCTTTTCAGGCTTTGTATGTGAAAGCATTGACTATGGGGTTTAGTTACAATACTATAATATGGGTGTGGGTAAACGTCTTACTCCAAGAATGTACGCGTTTGCTTTGGGTCCCTATTGTCTACTTTGTATACCTATTGTTACACTGATGACTCCCTGTCACTCATTTATTTCCAGGGTGTGTGTGTTTGTTTGTTTTTTTCTAAACATATGAGCATCAGATATATAGGTCTATGGCAGGGGTGGGGAACCATTTTTTTCTACCATGGGCCATTTGCATATTTATAAAATCCTTCGGGGGCCATACAAAAATTATCAACTTGAAAATTAGCCTTCCCCCAGTAGTTATGCCTCCAGTATATATGCACTTTAGTGCCCCCAATACTGCAGTGCCAGATACACATATGCTCCCAGTAGTGCACTGCCAGATACACACATGCCGTACACCGTGCCAGATACACATTGCCCTACTGTGCCAGATACACAGTGACCCCCCCCCCCCCTTACCCCCTGCTGCCCACCGCTGTTGTTGCTGCTATGTGAGGGGAGAAGAGCGCAGCATCTCTCCTGTCCCTCAATGCTCAGTGAAGTCCGGTCTCCGGCGGCGGGTATCTCAAATGAGGCACAGGTTCGTTAGCCAATCAGAGCTCACGGATCGGCAGCCAATCAGGAGCCGGGGCTGCCGGTCCGCGAGCTCTGATTGGCTAACAAACCAATGAGATTCCCCCCGCCGCCGGAGTCCAGACATCAGTGAGCACATTGAAGGGCAGGAGAGGCGCTGCACTGCACTCTCCTCCCCTTGCAAGCAGCTGCAGCACCGGCCGCTGGGCCGGATGAAGAGGATGTACGGGCCTGATCCGGCCCGCGGGTCGAACGTTCCCCACCCCTGGTCTATGGTATAATAGTAAAACAAATTATATATTTTTTTGTGTGTGTATGTGAAATGGAACATTAAGAATTTTGAACAAACACTGTGCACCATGAGAGCACAGGGCAGGGGTTCCCAACCACGGTTCTCAAGGCACACTAACAGTCCAGGTTAGCCATACTTAAGCACAGGTAACTTAATTAGTAACTCATTTACTTTGATGTAGCCATCTGTGCTCAAGCATAGATATCACTAAAACCTGGACTGTTCGTGTTCCTTGAGGACAGAGGTTGAGATTCGCTGGCATAGGGAGAGAATACGCAAGCAGTAGCAACACATAGGCATGAAAAGGTGCTAGAAGGGAAGGCGTAAAAATGAGAGGGGCATCCATAGGCTCTAAGCGCTGAAAGATCTCTATTTGCGGGTATCTAAATGTCCATTGATAAATAACGAAGCCTCTAATAATAAGTAGGTCGCCTCTGTTATGAGCAGTCAACTCAACCATTTGTATAGGTTTATCATACCAAAATCCTGGGTATCACTGGACCCAGAGGTTTTTTTTCGGGTACCATTACGCACTGACCCGCGACCTGGGTTAATCCAGGTCGAATCGGCGGTTTGAAAGGGGTATTATTAAAACTTTTTACTGGTACTAGTTTTCACTTTATAAATTCACATGACTCTTTGGCTATAGTCACTACATTTGGAAATATGTTAATATGATCCCTAGATCATAACACCTTCCTCTATTAGAAAAAACAAAACAGAAAAACATTGTTATAGAATGCCTTCATCCACTCGCCTCTTCTGTTATGTCTGAATGCACATACAAAAAGCTTTGTCTGTCTTTGCTGAATCTGAAGTCCGGAAAACTTTGAAAAGAACATTAAATGTGTGGAGAGCAATTATGGGATCTATTCATGAAGAAGTGAGAACAGTGGAGAAAAAGATTGGTGGAGAAGTTGCCCATGGCAACCAATCAGCATCTCCCTTTCATTTTATAGAATGTACTTGATAAAGGCTTCCTTCAAAGCTTATTGGTTGCTATGGGCAACTTCTCCGCTGGTCCGTTTCTCCACTCTTTTCACTGCTTCATGAATAGACCCATAAGTGTGTTTTGATTCCAAGGCCCTCATTCCGAGTTGTTCGCTCGGTATTTTTCATCGCATCGCAGTGAGAATTCTCTTAGTGCGCATGCGTAATGTTCGCACTGCGCATGCGTCAAGTAACTTTACTAAGAAGAAAGTAATTTTACTCACGGCTTTTTCGTCGCTCCGGAGAACGCATTGTGATTGACAGGAAATGGGTGTTACTGGGCGGATGTACGGCGTTTTAGGGGCGTGTGGCAGGAAACGCTACCGTTTCCGGAAAAAACGCAGGCGTGTCTGGAGAAACGGTGGGAGTGCTTGGGCGAACGCTGGGTGTGTTTATGACGTCAGCCGGGACCGAAAAGCACTGAATTGATCGCACAGGCAGAGTAAGTCTGGAGTTACTCAGAAACTGCTAACTCGGTTTTGATCGCAATATTGCGAATACATCGGTCGCACATTTAAGATGTTTAGATTCACTCCCAGTAGGCGGCGGCTTAGCGTGTGTAACTCTGCTATAATCGCCTTGCGAGCGAACAACTCGGAATGAGGGCCCATGTTCTTTTTGTCTCCACATCTTCTAAGATGTGGTACACAAATAATCCCTGGATAGTCTCAAGTGTATGTATGTGTGTATTGTAGACATTCTAATGTGTTTCCTCTCTGTTTGCACAGCTTAATTTAAGTTGCTTTTATTCTTTTAGAGAAAGTAGCTGTATCAGGATACGTAAAATCTAAATCGCAAAAAGCCTTTTCATTGCACCTAATGTAACCCATTATTGCAATTCTGTCATTCCTTTTTCAAATTTGCCAACAGAATTAAGTTATAGCGAACAGAAGTATTGTACAGTAAACCAACTAGCGTTCTTCCTGTTTTTAATTAGTACAATATTCATCTAGCATGACGTCCAATAGGTTTTACCTTAAGTGACTTACTGGTGCCCACATCATAATTACTAGCACAGTGAGGCGCACTGCGCAAACTAATGAGGCCATTTACTCACTATAATAGTGTGTAATTAAATCTCCAGCACTAAACTTTGTTCCACTGCTATAGAAAATTGTTGTAATATTTTATGACTAGTGTTCTGCAAACCTAAAGCTTTTTATAGAGTGAATTAAAGGAATGTCTCATCTCTTAACTATTTCCGTCCAACATAGAAAATGCCTGTTTTGCATGTAATTCCTTCTATTTCATGTTCAGGTAAACAATTAGTCAGCTGGGATCAAGTGTTTGGTCCAGTAAGTCCCCCAAAGCCTTTTTCCTTCCTTGGGCTCTTTACTCATCCCTGCTGAGTTTGACTTTTGTCACCAAAATTGATTATATTTGCTAATGTTTAAAGCCAGTCACACACACACACAATCACATTTTTACTAGACTAAAGGTGCATACACACGGAGCGATTTTGACTGAGCAATTACCTTGAACTGGCAGCAGGAGATTTTGACCAACTTTACCAGTGGTCAGGGGTGTATCTAGCGGTCCGAGCACCCCTGGCAAAGTATAGGACTGGCGCCCCCCATATTTCAAATATGGAAGGCATGTGTGCCAACAAGGGGGCGTGGCCACAGAAAAGTACTCCAAATTCAAATGACACCACACAGTAGTGTCCCTTACTCACATTACACTGCACAGTAATTTCAATTTTTCAAGTTATGCTACATAGCTGTACCCCTTATAGGCATTATGCCACACACTAGAGCCCCTTATTAACATTATGCTACACAGTAGTGCCCCTTACACACTGTGTGTGCCCTCCAGCTCCCGCTGGGATGTTGTCACCTCCCTGTTCTCACTTCCCATGCCACTATATATATATATATATATATATATATATATAAAATCTGTATACGTATTCTCTCTCTCTCTCTCTCTCTCTCTATATATATATATATATATATATGCACATATAAATATGTATATACACACATACATATGGCCTCAATCCAGCACTCTGGCAATCTGTACTAGTGGAATCGTAGTTCCCCTGGTGCCCTCCTTACGTATATGTACATATATATATATATATATCACCACAAGGTGCAGCACTCCAGGCGATTTAAGAATACGTAGTTACAGCAGCATATGCTTTGATAATGTTTCAGTGCCGTTTATGTATACAGTATATGCCACGTGTGTCTGTATACATATATATAATATATGCCCATATTTCCATATATAATAATGGCATCAGCCAGAGTGCCGTACATTGCAATTCTGTCTCTCTCTCTCTCTCTCTCTCTCTCTCTCTCTCTCTCTCTCTCTCTATATATATATATAGAGAGAGAGAGATTTATATATATGGTCTACGTGTGTATATATATATATATATATATATATATATATATATACGTAGACCATTGCAGGCAGCACTCGGATAAAAATGCAGAATCTAAGCAGGTTTATGTCAACATTTCAAAGTATTTATTCACTTCGTGTCGGCTTCCTGGTGTGCGGTTCTGGCATGCAGACGTGTCTGCATACCGGACCTGCATGCCAGGAAGCCGACACATGGGGTTCTATAAAGGTATGTTTTGTATGTTAAATAATTGTCCTGAAGACGAAGTTAATAAATACTTAGAAACGTTTACATAAACCTGCTTTGGATCTGCCTTTTTATTTGAGTGCCGCCTGCGATGGTCTACGTATATGTGTAACCCTACCAGGTTACTAAGGAGGGCACCGGTAAAGTTATTCTGCCGGCTCTTGGGAGTGTTGGCAGTATATATATATATATATATATATATATAGAGAGAGAGAGAGAGCAAACAGGGACCTTATAAGGCAAGGATCAGGCGGCACACCATGGTCTTTAGAAGCAGTGAAGGGATTTATTATATATCCTGATGAAAAGCCCAACTTGGTCTTGAGACGATATGTGGGAATAAACTCTTTCACTGCTTGTAAAGACCATGGAGTGCCACCTGATCCATGCTGTATAAGGACTCTGTTTGCTGTGTATCTGAGGAAGGCACCCTCCCATGCCAGGGCAATACTAATAAATATAAAGGTGGCACTCACAGACTTGTATATAATATAGGGTAGATACCCCACAGCTTTTCAAATGTCTTTATCCTGACGAAAATTGAATGAATCTAAATGTTGAAAAGCTGTATCTACCCTTGTTTGTATACAAGTTCGTGAGTGCCACCTTTTTATGTATTTGTATTGCTTTCACGTTGCCGCTGCCTGCTGTGCTTATTGCCGGGTGTCAGTGCGGGGGGGACACATGTACAAATTCACTGTTCAAAGCTGCCAGGCGCCCTCCCACGTGAAGGATGCTGTGCTTATTGCCGGGCGTCACTCTGCCCTCTGGCCACGGGTGGCACCGGCAGGTGGCGCCCCTCCTCGGCTGGCGCCCCTGGCGAGTGCCATCCTGGCCAATGGGTAGATACAGAGCCGGCGCTACCATTAGGCAGCTTTAGGCAGCTGCCTAAGGGCGCCGGCACCTGAGCGGGCGGCTCTGAGGCTGCTGGCATCATAAGGGTGTCTCTTAAAGAGACATCCTTATTTTACTTATCACTGGCGGCGGCTGTGGTTTGCATAACCAGCGGCCGCCGCTCCCGCACTTCCGAACTGCTGTCTTGCTGAGTCTGCAGACATGTCACAGCCTGACATGTCTGGTGCAGCCAGCAGCAGCGGTGCCCTCCGTCCGCCCCCTTTCCTTCTCTGCACAGTCCCCCGGGACTAGCCTCCAATGTTCTCCTTCCCCTCCCGAGGCTCCGCCTCCTCCCTCAGGCTCCGCCCCTTTTCGATCCTTCATTCTGACTGTCTTGAGCCTGCAGTGCTATACTATAGTCTTCTGCAGTTCTACAGTATGGGGGGACCATGATGATGACTGACAGGAGACTACAGGACCTCCTTCAAGCAGAGGTAAGTATCTTATGGTGATATATATATATATATATATATATATATATATCATTCATTTATTTTTATTGAGGCATTTGCATGTAATCTGGGGTCTATTAATATAATCTGGGGAGGCGGGTATTGCAGCAATATCATGTGGGGTGGGGGTGTAGTACTATTATGGAGTCATGCATTAATGTTTTATTTTGGTATATTGATGTTATTTATGGGTGACTTAAATTTATGTGTATGTGTGTGTGGGAGGGGGGGCTGCACTAATATTTTGTGGGAACTCATTAAGAGGATGTATTGATGATTAACATGTACTGTAGATAGGGCTGTAAGGGGTCTATTCAAGTAGCAGAAAAAAGCCCAGTTTTGCATTAAACAGGGCTTTTCTCTGCCTAGTGCAATCCACACAGTGGGTTACCGGAGAGCAGTCCCCGACTTCCCCAGCGGCATTCCCGCTCTGTGCCTGAATCGCATCACCATACTTTTGTATGGTGAGTGCGATTCATGAAGGAGTGGTAAGCTCTGCTTTCTGCTTCTCCATGGAGTTCAGGTTCACCATCTCAGGATGGTGTAACCTGAAATGTGGTGCAGAGACGGCATGGAAGCTCAGTGCTTCCCTGCTCTCTGTCCGCACTCGATGCTGGCTCAGCCTCCCGACCTCCAAGAAGCCACTGCTGCCTGCCAGGAGGTCAACAGGTGGCGCATGCGCATGGGGACCCACCGGCTGGCTCCGCGCATTGGAGAGGGGACTGCCTGCAGAAGCCGTCACCGCTGGACCCCCGGATTTCGCAGCGCTTCAACGGAAGGGTGAGTATACATGAATTGCTACTTATTACAGCTGTACATCGGATCGAAGCCATGCGATGTATAGTGATAAGTAACAATTCAGTTTTCATTTTCTTAATGAATAGACTCCTTAGTAACAAGTCCCAGGTGCAGCACAGAGGAGCCAGGATATAGGTGATGGGATGGGTGGTAAGCGGCATAGAGGAGCCGGGATACAGATAATGGGATGGGTGGTAAGTGGCACAGAAGAGCCGGGATACAGGTGACGGGATGGGGAAAAAGCGGCACAGGGGAGCCGGGATACAGATGACAGAATGGGGGGAAGCTGTAAATAGGAGCCAGGACACAGGTGACACTATGGGAGGAGGTGGCACAGAGAAGCCGGGATACAGGTGACAGGGTAGAGGGGAGTGACACAGAGGTGCAGAGTTGCAGGTGACAGGTTGGGGGGAAGCGGCACAGAGGAGACGGAACACAAGTGACAGGATGGGAGAAAACGGCACAAACAAGACAGGAAACGGATGATGGTATAGGGGAAGCAGCACAAAGGAGCAAGGATACAGGCAGCGGAATGGGAGAAAGCGATAAAGTGATACAGAAGAGTTTGGAAATGGATGATGGGATGGGGGAAGTGGCACAGAGGAGTCAGGATACAGATGATAGAATGGGAGAAAGTGGCACAGTAGCCTCGACACAGGTGACGGGATGGGGGGAGGTGGTACAGAGGAGCTGGGATACAGGTGATGGGATTGGGACAAGGGTTACAGGTAATGGGATTGGGCTAAGTGGGACAGGAGACCCAGGACACAGGTGACGGGAAGGGGGAAGCGGTACAGAGGAGCTAGGATACAGCTGAAACCGTGGCACAGGTGACGGGATGGGTGACAGGACAAATTTTGCCTAGGGTGCCCAGAAACCTTGCACCGGCCCTGGGTAGATACGCCCCTGCCAGTGGTTATGATTAAGTGTGCAAGCGATTTTGGCTATGGGCGATTTTGACTAACTCATTTAAATAGGGGAATGGCTTTTTTTTTTTTTTAAACAGGTATGTTTTATATTTCTCTTACGTCCTAGAGGATGCTGGGGTCCATATTAGTACCATGTGGTATAGACGGGTCCACCAGGAGCCATTGGCACTTTAAGAGGTTTTTTACAGATAATAAAAAGCCCCTCCTCACTTTCCCGGCATCCAAAGAATTAAACGCTATCTTTGAAAAAGCCTGGGAAACTCCGGAAAAGAAATTCCAGATCCCTAAGAGAGTCTTGGTTGCTTTTCCCTTCCCAGAGGAAGATAGAAAGAAATGGGAGTCCCCGCCGATAGTCGACGCCTCTGTCTCCAGGCTGTCCATATACAGGTCAGGCTCTCTTTGGGGAAGCACTGGATGCGTGGATTGCCACGGCTACCGCGGATTAGTCTCCTTTTCTCCTCTCAGCTGCATCGGCTACGAAGAAGACTTTTACACCAGCCACGTCACAGTCCTTTCGGCCCGTGAGACCTAGAAAGAACAAGCCTTCGAACACCTTCAGAGGTGGTCGTGCCAAAGGAAAGAAATCTGCTCCCGCAGGTTCCCAAACCCAGAAGCCCGCTTCTGATACCCCTAAGTCCTCCGCATGACGGTGGACAGCTAGGCCTGGAGGAGGGTCAGGTGGGGGCAAAACTTCTGCAGTTCAGCCACGTCTGGGTGTCGTCTGGTCTGGACCCCTGGGTCCTGGATATAGTGTCCAGAGGGTACAGACTGGAGTTCCAAGATCCCCCGCCTCACCGTTTCTTCAAGTCAGGCTTGCCAGCTCTGCTGGCAAACAGAACAATTCTTCTGGAGGCCATCAGAAAATTGGTGGTGTCAGAGTTCATTGTTCCTGTTCCACCTCAACAGTGGAACAAAGGTTATTATTCCAACCTTTTTGTGGTACCAAAACCGAATGGTTCGGTACGGCCTATTCTGAACTTAGTCTTTGAACCCTTATCTCAGGGAGTTCAAATTCAAGATGGAATCTCTGAGAGCTGTCATCTCAGGACTGACGGAGGGGGAGTTCCTGGTGTCTCTGGACATCAAGGATGCATACCTCCACATTCCCATTTGGTCGCGGCATCAGGCATATCTCCGGTTTGCACTGTTGGACGATCACTATCAGTTCTAGGCGCTGCCGTTTGGCCTCTCCACAGCACCATGGCTCTTCACCAAGGTGATGGCGGAGATGATGGTTCTCCTCCGCAAGCAGGGGGTGAACATAATTCCATATCTGGATGATCTCCTGATCAAGGCGTCATCCAGGGAGAGGTTGTTGCGATCCAACGCGCTCACGACACAGCTGCTCAGGAGGCACGGTTGGATCCTGAACCTTCCAAAGTCTCATCTGGAGCCGACAATGAGGCTGTCTTTCCTGGGAATGATTCTCGACACGGAAGTGCAGAGGGTATTTCTCCCGGTGGAGAAGGCATTGGTGATTCAAACAATGGTCCAGGATGTGTTAAAGCCTACCCACACAAGATACGTATTGAATTGAATCTCTCCTATATGATACAACTATCTGAGGGACAGTAATAAATATCTATTTGCCAATTACCATTACAGTAGATTGGCATAACACAGTTCCTGGTCTGTTCTATAAAAGACATCTAACCACTAGAATATATATATAGTTTGACTTATCATCTGCTCCTTGAAACATAGTAACAGTGTGGTCCATACACGTAGTATCACATTCTTATTAGATAGCCCACATAACAGGGTTATTATTCCCCACGATAAGGCACATGTTTGGATACATTATTCAACACATAAAGTATCAGAATCATTATAGAAACAAATGTATCGAATAACATTCTGCAGGTGAACATTGTGTCACAGGCTTATAAGCACTAGTAGCAAGTTTAAGAGAAGTCTGAAAGAAATACAGCCACACGACGGAACGGGTACAATAATACTTTTAATACTTTAATCACAAACATATTTTTTTTTTCTCATCACTTTATTCTTGTCACGTTTTTCTTTTTTATTTATTCTTTTATACTTCGCTTTATTCAGCCCTAAATAAGGGTGATTTGGAAAACATAATATTTAGCCCTATAGATTTAAGACAAGGGTGGTATGTCTATATCAAATTTTTTTTTAAAAACACAATAAATTGTATTTTAAACAATAACTTAGTGGGTTGGTGTGCACCCATTTGAATCCGATTCTTTTTTTCTTCTTGTTAAATTTCTAAACATGTTATTTAATTGGAGGGTAGCAGCCATGAAATTGGTCAGAATTAAGTAAACAATATAGTTTCCAATACTGTAAAGGACCAATAGACCCTGAAACTTTGCTCAATTATTAATTTGTGTCTCTGGTGAGGATGAAAACTTCTTTCTCTTTCCCAGGGAGTGGATATGAGATTGGGATCCATCAATTAAAAGGGGTTCTGCACATCCAGCCTCCCTTTGTGGCACCAACGGCACCCTGGGATCTAGATGTGGTGTTGCAGTTCCTACAGTCAGCATGGTTTGAGCCTCTACTGGAGGCTGACATCAAGTTTCTTACGTGGAAGGCGGTCACTCTGTTGGCCTTGGCTTCTGCCCGACGCGTGTCAGAATTGGGGGCTTTATCTTGCAAAAGTCCTTATCTGATCTTCCATGAAGACAGGGCGGAACTTAGGACTCGTCCACAGTTCCTGCCTAAGGTTGTATCGGCTTTCCATATCAACCAACCTATTGTGGTACCAGTGGCTACTGACTCCTCAATAGCTTCAAAGCCCTTGGATGTTGTACGGGCTTTGAAGATCTATGTGAAGAGAACTGCTCGTCATAGGAAATCTGACTCTCTATTTGTCCTCTACGATCCCAAGAAAATTGGGTGTTCTGCTTCTAAGCAGTCGATTTTCGCGCTGGATCAGGTTCACTATCCAGCATGCGTATTCTACGGCAGGATTGCCGTGTCCGAAATCAGTTAAGGCCCACTCTACTCGTAAAGTGGGTTCTTCCTGGGTGGCTGCCCGGGGTGTCTCGGCCTTATTGCTTTGCCGAGCTGCTACTTGGTCTGGTTCGAACACGGTTGCAAAGTTTTACAAGTTCGATACTCTGGCCTCTGATGACCTCAAGTTTGGTCAAGCAGTATTGCAGGAGCCTCTGCGCTCTCCCTCCCATACTGGGAGCTTTGGTACATACCCATGGTACTAATGTGGACACCAGCATCCTCTAGGACAGGCATTCCCAACCATGGTCCTCAAGGCACACTAACAGTGCAGGTTTTTGTGATATCCAGGCTTCAGCCGAGGTGACTTAATCAGTAGCTCAGTTATTCTGATTTAACCATCTGTGCTGCAGCCTGGATATCACTAAAACCTGCACTGTTGGTGTGCCTTGAGGACTGTGGTTGGGAATGCCTGCTCTAGGACGTAAGAGAAAATAGGATTTTAATTAACTGCCGGTAAATCCTTTTCTCGTAGTCCGTAGAGGATGCTGGGCGCCCGCCCGCCCAGCGCTTCGTTTTCCTGCATTGGTTTATAGTTCAGTACTACCTGGTTCCTAGGTAAGTTCTGCGTTATTTACTGTTTCAGATGTTGCTGAAGTTTCCGGAATGCTGGCCGGATTTGTTTGTTGTGTGAGCTGGTATGAATCTCGCCACTATCTGTGTAATTACTTCTCTCGAAGTATGTTGTCTCCTCGGGCACAGTTTCTAGACTGAGTCTAGTGGGAGGGGCATAGAGGGAGGAGCCAGCCCACACTATTAAACTCTTAAAGTGCCAATGGCCCCCGGTGGACCCGTCTATACCCCATGGTACTAATATGGACCCCAGCATCCTCTACGGACTACGAGAAAATGATTTACCGGCAGGTAATTAAAATCCTATTTTTTGGAAAACATATAAAGAACAAACAATACAATAGCAAATGGTTACATTTCCTAAGAGTGAAAACATAGAGCACAGTGGGTATAGCTGTCGAAACAGGGGAATGCTTTTACTTTTCCAGCGACATAGTGAAAATTGACTTCCCTGCACAGACTATTTTTCCCAGAGATAGCGACCTGGTGAGGATGCGCATAGCTGTCACTGGCTGTGTACACACGGAGCGATATGCACTAACTTTCTTAGCGATTTTGACTATATAGTCAAACTATTTGCCCCCTTAGAATTGTATGGTTAATGATCAGTGTCATCACCAGGCATTTATTCAGTGCATTACAGAAAAATGTTGAGTCCATGGATTAATAGAGATATCCCGGGTAAGACTCATACCAGCCACACCAATCACACCGTATAACTCGTGATACTATACCCAGTTAACAGTATGAATATAACTGAGCCTCTCAACAGATGGCTCAACAATAACCCTTTAGTTAGGCAATAACTATATACAAGTATTGCAGACAATCCGCACTTGGGATGGGCGCCCAGCATCCACTACGGACTACGAGAAATAGATTTACCGGTGAGTAAAATCTTATTTTCTCTGACGTCCTAGTGGATGCTGGGAACTCCGTAAGGACCATGGGGATTATACCAAAGCTCCCAAACGGGCGGGAGAGTGCGGATGACTCTGCAGCACCGAATGAGAGAACTCCAGGTCCTCCTCAGCCAGGGTATCAATTTTGTAGAATTTAGCAAACGTGTTTGCCCCTGACCAAGTTGCAGCTCGGCAAAGTTGGAAAGCCGAGACCCCTCGGGCAGCTGCCCAAGATGAGCCCACCTTCCTTGTGGAATGGGCTTTTACAGATTTTGGCTGCGGTAGTTCAGCCGCAGAATGCGCCAGCTGAATTTTGCTACAAATCCAGCGAGCAATAGTCTGCTTAGAAGCAGGAGCACCCAGTTTGTTGGGTGCATACAGGATAAACAGCGAGTCAGTTCTCCTGACTCTAGCCGTCCTGGAAACATAATTTTTCAAGGCCCTGACTACGTCCAGTAACTTGGAATCCTCCAAGTCCCTAGTAGCCGCAGGCACTACAATAGGTTGGTTCAAGTGAAAAGCTGATACCACCTTAGGGAGAAACTGGGGACGAGTCCTCAATTCTGCCCTATCCATATGGAAAATCAGATAAGGACTTTTATATGACAAAGCCGCCAATTCTGATACACGCCTGGCCGAAGCCAAGGCCAATAACATGACCACTTTCCGCGTGAGATATTTTAGATCCACGGTTTTTAGTGGCTCACACCAATGTGATTTTAAGAAACTCAACACCACGTTGAGAACCCAAGGTGCCACTGGAGGCACAACCGGGGGCTGAATATGCAGCACTCCTTTTACAATGTCTGAACTTCAGGTACTGAAGCTAGTTCTTTCTGGAAGAAAATTGACAGAGCCGAGATCTGTATCTTAATGGAGCCTAATTTTAGGCCCATAGACACTCCTGCTTGTAGGAAATGCAGAAATCGACCTAGTTGAATTCCTCTGTTGGGGCCTTTTTTGGCCTCACACCAAGCAACATATTTCCGCCATATGCGGTGATAATGTTTTGCAGTTACATCTTTCCTGGCTTGAATCAGCGTAGGAATGACTTCCTCCGGAATGCCCTTTTCCTTTAGGATCCGGCGTTCAACCGCCATGCCGTCAAAACGTAGCCGCGGTAAGTCTTGGAACAGACAGGGCCCCTGCTGCCGCAGGTCCTGTCTGAGCGGCAGAGGCCATGGGTCCTCTGATCTAATTTCTTGAAGTTCTGGGTACCAAGCTCTTCTTGGCCAATCCGGAGCGAACCACGAGTATCGTTCTTACTCCTCGCCTTCCTATTATTCTCAGTACCTTTTGTATGAGAGGCAGAGGGGGGAACACATAAAACCGACTGGTACACCCACGGTGTTACCAGAGCGTCCACAGCTATCGCCTGAGGGTCCCTTGACCTGGCGCAATATCTTTTATAGCTTTTTGTTGAGGCGGGACGCCATCATGTCCACCTGTGGCCTTTCCCAATGGTGTACAATCCTTTGGAAGACTTCTGGATGAAATCCCCACTCTCCCGGGTGGAGGTCGTGTCTGCTGAGAAGATCTGCTTCCCAGTCGTCCACTCCGGGAATGAACACTGCTGACAGTGCTAACACATGATTTTCCGCCCATCGGAGAATCCTTGTGGCTTCTGCCATCGCCATCCTGCTTCTTGTGCCGCCCCGTTGGTTTACATGGGCGACTGCCGTGATGTAGTCTGATTGGATCAGTACCGGCTGGTTTTGAAGCAGAGGCCTTGCCTGACTCAGGGCATTGTAAATGGCCCTCAGTTCCAGAATATTTATGTGTAGGGAAGTCACCTGACTTGACCAAAGTCCCTGGAAGTTTCTTCCCTGTGTGACTGCCCCCCAGCCTCAAAGGCTGGCATCCATGGTCACTAGGACTTAGTCCTGTATGCCGAACCTGCGGCCCTCTTGAAGATGGGCACTCTGCAGCCACCACAGTAGAGATACCCTGGTCCTTGAAGACAGGGTTATCAGCCGATGCATCTGAAGATGTGATCCGGACCACTTGTCCAACAGGTCCCACTGAAAAGTTCTTGCATGGAACCTGCCGAATGGGATTGCTTCGTAGGAAGCTACCATTTTTCCCAAGACTCGCGTGCAATGATGCACTGATACCTGTTTTGGCTTCAGGAGGTCTCTGACTAGAGATGACAGCTCCTTGGCTTTCTCCTCCGGGAGAAACACTTATTTCTGTTCTGTGTCCAGAACCATCCCCAGGAACAGTAGACGTGTCGTAGGAACCAGCTGTGACTTTGGACTGTTTAGAATCCAACCGTGCTGTTGTAGCACTTTCCAGAATAGTGCTACCCCGACTAGCAACTGCTCCTTGGACCTTGCCCTTATAAGGAGATTGTCCAAGTACGGGATAATTAAAACTCCCTTTTTTTGAAGGAGTATCATCATTTCGGCCATTACCTTGGTAAACACCCTCGGTGCCATGTACAGACCAAACGGCAGTGTCTGGACTTGGTAATGGTAATCCTGTACCCCAAATCTGAGGTACTCCTGGCGAGGATGGTAAATGGGGACATGCAGGTAAGCATCCTTGATGTCCCGGGATCCCATGTAATCCCCCTCGTCCAGGCTTGCAATAACCGCCCTGAGCGATTCCATCTTGAACTTGAATTTTTTTTTATGTATGTGTTCAAGGATTTTAAATATAAAATGGGTCACACCGAACCATGCGGTTTCGGTACCCCAAACCGTGTGGAATAGTAACCCCGTCCTTGTTGAAGTAGGGGCACCTTGAGTATTACCTGCTGGGAATACAGCTTATTAATTGCCTCTAGCGCAGCCTCCCTGCCTGAGGGAGTTGTCGGCAAGGCATATTTGAGGAAACGGCGGGGGGGAGACATCTCGAATTCCAGCTTGTACCCCTGAAATACTACTTGAATGAAACAGGGATCCACCTGTGAGCGAGCCCACTGATCGCTGAAATTTTTGAGACGGCCCCCCACCGTACCTGGCTACACCTGTGGAGCCCCCGCGTCATGCTGTGGACTCAGAGGAAGCGAGAGAAGAATTTTGATTCTGGGAACAGGCTGACTGGTGCAGCTTTTTCCCTCTTCCCATGTCTCTGTACAGAAAGGAAGCGCCTTTGATCCGCTTGCTTTTCTGAAGCCGAAAGGACTGTACCTGATAATACAGTGCTTTCCTAGTCTGTGAGGAAACCTGAGGTAAAAATATTTCTTCCCAGCTGTTGCTGTGGATACGAGGTCCCAGAGACCATCCCCAAATAATTCCTCACCCTTATAAGGCAGAATCTCTATGCGCCTTTTAAAGTCAGCATCACCTGTCCAGTGACAGGTCTCTAATACCCTCCTGACAGAATGGACATTACATTCATTTTGGATGCCAGCCGGCAAAATATCCCTCTGTGCATCCCTCATATATAAGACAACGTCTTTAATATGTTCTCATGTTTGACAGGGTCACCGACCACGCTGCAGCAGCACGATCCGCAGGTCTCAGTCTAGTACCTGAGTGTGTAAATACAGACTTCAGGATAGCCTCCTGCTTTTTATCAACAGGTACCTTCAAAGTGGCCGTTCCTAAAACGGCAGTGCCACCTTTTTTGACAACCGTGTGAGCGCCTTATCCACCCTAGGGGATATCTCCCAGCGTAACTTATCCTCCGGCGGGAAAGGGTACGCCATCAGTAACTTTTTAGAAATTACCAGTTTCTTAACGGGGGGAACCCACGCTTTTCACACACTTCATTCATTCATCTGATGGGGGAACAAAACACTGCCTGCTTTTTCTCCCCAACATAAAAACCCATTTTTAGAGGGTTAATGTCAGAAATGTGTAACACGTTTTTTTTTTTTTTATTGCCGGGATCAAGTCACGGATGTTCCTAGTGGATTGTGTATATGTCTCAACCTTGTCGACACTGGAGTCAGACTCCGTGTCGACATCTGTGTCTGCCATCTGAGTGAGCGGGCGTTTTTGAGCCCCTGATGGCCTTTGAGACGCCTGGGCAGGCGCGGACTGAGAAGCCGGCTGTCCCACAGCTGTTACGTCATCCACCCTTTTATGTAAGGAGTTGACACTGTCGGTTAATACCTTTCACCTAACCATCCACTCTGGTGTCGGCCCCACAGGGGGCGACATCACATTTATCAGCATCTGCTCCGTCACCATATAAGCCTCCTCATTAAACATGTCGACACAGCCGTACCGACACACCGCACACACACAGGGAATGCTCTGACTGAGGACAGGACCCCACAAAGCCCTTTGGGGAGACAGAGAGAGAGTATGCCAGCACACACCAGAGCGCTATATAATGTGGGGATTAACACTATAACTGAGTGAAATTTCCCCAATAGCTGCTTGTATATATAATATTGTGCCTAAATTTAGTGCCCCCCCTCTCTTTTTAACCCTTTGAGCCTTAAAACTACAGGGGAGAGCCTGGGGAGCTTTCTTCCAGCTGCACTGTGAAGAGAAAATGGCGCCAGTGTGTCTGAGGGAGATAGCTCCGCCCCTTTTTCGCAGACTTTTCTCCCGCTTTTTTCTGGATTCTGGCAGGGGTATTTACCACATATATAGCCTCTGGGGCTATATATTGTGGTATTTTTGCCAGCCAAGGTGTTTTTATTGCTGCTCAGGGCGCCCCTCCCAAGCGCCCTGCACCCTCAGTGACCGGAGTGTGAAGTGTGTATGAGGAGCAATGGCGCACAGCTGCAGTGCTGTGCGCTACCTTGGTGAAGACTGATGTCTTCTGCCGCCGATTTTCCGGACCTCTTCTTGCTTCTTGCTCTGTAAGGGGGACGGCGGCGCGGCTCCGGGACCGAACACCAAGGCTGGGCCTGCGGTCGATCCCTCTGGAGCTAATGGTGTCCAGTAGCCTAAGAAGCCCAAGCTGGCTGCAAGCAGGCAGGTTCGCTTCTTCTCCCCTTAGTCCCTCGCTGCAGTGAGCCTGTTGCCAGCAGGTCTCACTGAAAATAAAAAACCTAATTCTATACTTTCTTTCTAGAAGCTCAGGAGAGCCCCTAGTGTGCATCCAACCTCGGCCGGGCACAAAATATAACTGAGGCTTGGAGGAGGGTCATAGTGGGAGGAGCCAGTGCACACCAGGTGACCTAAAGCTTTCTTTAGTTGTGCCCAGTCTCCTGCGGAGCCGCTATTCCCCATGGTCCTTACGGAGTTCCCAGCATCCACTAGGACGTCAGAGAAAAAGGAGTGCCCCCTTTCAAATTATGTGGTCCCCTACTAGTTGTCTGGTGATCACAGAACATTGTTACTCAGCGTGTATAGAGGATAAACCGCACATGCCCACTCACCTCCATAATGACAATGGCAACCTTGTGGGCACTCGTATTTGAAGGAGAGTTTGCTTGTTCAAAATATGTGTCCCCTTTGACTACTTGCCTGTGACTACTAGAGCAAAAACTGGAATACGAGTCTGATAGATACTCTCTGCAGACTGGTCACGGACCTACATGCCCTCCGCGGTGGTTACTAGTACAAATAGAGGTAATGAAGCAGCGGCACTCCAGGATTTAGTATAAACATGAATAAAAAGTGTATTCAAAAATCGTCACACCAGGCCACAGTTTCTGGGCCCGTAGCCCCTTTGTTAAGGCGTGTACAAAGTGCAAAGTAACCCTCTTACTTTTAAAAGCTGGTGACACCCCACATGTGCAGGAATAGCAGAGCCGGCGCCGTTAGCTCCGGTGACCACCGGATCACTTCTGGTGTCTCCAGGACGTGACATTGCTCGGGGTCTGCGTCCTGGTTACCATGGTCCGGCGGTCACCGGAGCTGACGGCGCCGGCCCTGCACGTGTGGGAGTGCAGCTGCTTCATTATCTCTCTCTCTCTCTCTCTCTCTCTCTCTCTCTCTCTCTCTATAAGCTATATATATATATATATATATATATATATATCAAATAAGATTTTAAACCTACTGGTAAATCTTTTTCTCGTAGTCCGTAGAGGATACTGGGGACTCCGTTAGGACCATGGGGATAGACGGGCTCCGTAGGAGACATGGGCACTTTAAGAAAGACTTTAGGTATGGGTGTGCACTGGCTCCTCCCTCTATGCCCCTCCTCCAGACCTCAGTTAGAGAAACTGTGCCCAGAGGAGACGGACAGTACGAGGAAAGGATTTTTGTTAATCCAAGGGCAAGATTCATACCAGCCCACACCATTCACACCGTATAACTTGTGATATACTAACCAGTTAACAGTATGAAAACAACATAGCATCAGTCCAAGACCGATGAAAACTATAACATAACCCTTATGTAAGCAAAACTATATACAAGTCTTGCAGAAGTAGTCCGCACTTGGGATGGGCGCCCAGCATCCTCTACGGACCACGAGAAAAAGATTTACCGGTAGGTTTAAAATCTTATTTTCTCTTACGTCCTAGAGGATGCTGGGGACTCCGTAAGGACCATGGGGATTATACCAAAGCTCCCAAACGGGCGGGAGAGTGCGGATGACTCTGCAGCACCGATTGAGCAAACAGGAGGTCCTCCTCAGCCAGGGTATCAAACTTATAGAACTTTGCAAAGGTGTTTGAACCCGACCAAGTAGCAGCTCGGCATAGTTGTATTGCCGAGACCCCTCAGGCAGCCGCCCAAGACGAGCCCAACTTCCTAGTGGAATGGGCCTTGACCGATTTTGGTAATGGCAATCCAGCCGTAAAATGCGCCTGCTGAATTGTGTTACAGATCCAGCGAGCAATAGTCTGCTTTGAGGCAGGGGCGCCCACCTTGTTGGCTGCATATAGGACAAACAGTGCTTCTGTTTTTCTGACTCTAGCCATTCTGGCCACGTAAATTTTCAAAGCCCTGACTACATCAAGGGACTCGGAATCCTCCAAGTCTCGCGTAGCCACAGGCACCACAATAGGTTGGTTCATATGAAAAGATGACACCACCTTAGGCAAGAATTGAGGACGGGTCCGCAATTCCGCTCTATCCATATGGAAAACCAGATAGGGGCTTTCATGAGACAAAGCTGCCAATTCCGACACTCGCCTAGCCGAAGCCAAGGCTAATAACATGACCACCTTCCAAGTGAGATATTTTAACTCCACCGTTTGAAGTGGTTCAAACCAGTGCGACTTAAGGAAACTCAACACCACGTTAAGGTCCCAAGGCGCCACCGGAGGTATAAAAGGAGGCTGAATATGCAGCACTCCCTTTACAAAAGTCTGTACTTCTGGGAGAGAAGCCAATTCTTTTTGAAAGAAAATGGATAAGGCTGAAATCTGAACCTTAATGGAGCCTAATTTTAGGCCTAAATTCACTCCAGTCTGTAGGAAGTGAAGGAAACGGCCCAGATGGAATTCTTCCGTAGGAGCATTCCTGGCCTCACACCAAGAAACATATTTTCGCCATATACGGTGATAATGTTTAGCTGTCACGTGCTTCCTAGCCTTTATCAGCGTAGGAATGACCTCATCCGGAATGTCTTTTTCCGCTAGGAACAGACAGGGCCCCTGTTGTAACAGGTCCTGTCGTAGAGGAAGAGGCAACGGATCTTCTGTGAGCATTTCCAGCAGATCCGGTTACCAGGTCTTTCGTGGCCAATCTTGAACAATGAGAATTGTTCTCACTCCTCTTTTTCTTATTATTCTCAACACCTTGGGTATGAGAGGAAGAGGAGGAAACACATAGACCGACTGGAACACTCACGGTGTCACTAGGGCGTCTACAGCTACCGCCTGAGCGTCTTTTGATCTGGCGCAATACCTCTGTAGCTTTTTGTTGAGGCGGGACGCCATCATGTCTATCTGGGGCAGTCCCCACTGACTTGCAATCTGTGAGAAGACTTCCTGATGAAGTCCCCACTCTCCTGGATGCAGGTCATGTCTGCTGAGGAAGTCTGCTTCCCAGTTGTCCACTCCCAGAATGAACACTGCTGACAGTGCGCTTACATGATTTTCCGCCCAGCGAAGAATCCTGGTGGCTTCCGCCATTGCCACTCTGCTCCTTGTGCCGCCTTGGCTGTTTACATGAGCCACTGCGGTGATGTTGTCTGACTGAATCAGAACTGGTTGGTCGCGAAGTAAGGTCTCCGCTTGACGTAGGGCGTTGTATATGGCCCTCAGTTCCAGGATGTTGACCAAAGACCTTGGAAGTTTCTTCCCTGTGTGACTGCTCCCCAACCTCGGAGGCTCGCCTCCGTGGTCACCAGGATCCAGTCTTGAATGCCGAACCTGCGGCCTTCTAGAAGGTGAGCACTCTGCAGCCACCACAAGAGAGATACCCTGGCTCTGGGGCACAGGGTGATCAACTGATGAATTTGTAGATGTGACCCGGACCACTTGTCCAGTAGGTCCCATTGGAAAGTCCTCGCATGGAACCTGCCGAAGGGAATGGCTTCGTATGATGCCACCATCTTTCCCAGGACTCGAGTGCAGTGATGCACTGACACCTGTTTTGGCTTCATTACGTTCCTGACCAGAGTCATGAGTTCCTGAGCTTTTTCTATTGGAAGATAAACCCTTTTCTGGTCTTTATCCAGAATCATGCCCAAGAAGGTCAGACGAGTCGTAGGAACCAACTGCGACTTCGGGATATTGAGAATCCAGCCGTGTTGCTGTAACACCTTCAGTGATAGTGAAACGTTGTTCAGCAACTGCTCTCTTGATCTCGCTTTTATGAGGAGATCGTCCAAGTAAGGGATAATTGTGACACCTTGCTTGCGCAGGAGCACCATCATTTCCGCCATTACCTTGGTGAAAATCCTCGGGGCCGTGGAAAGCCCAAACGGCAACGTCTGAAATTGGTAATGACAATCCTGTACTGCAAATCTCAGGTACGCCTGATGAGGTGGATAAATGGGAACATGAAGGTATGCATCCTTTATGTCCAGAGATACCATAAAATCCCCCCCTTCCAGGCTGGCGATGACCGATCTTAGCGATTCCATCTTGAACTTGAACCTTTTCAAGTATAGGTTCAGGGATTTTAAATTTAAAATGGGTCTGACCGAACCGTCAGGTTTCGGGACTACAAACAGGGTTGAGTAATATCCCTTCCCTTGTTGAAGCAGGGGAACCTTGACCAACACCTGTTGAAGATACAATTTGTGAATTGCATTTAACACTATCTCCCTTTCCGGGGGAGAAGCTGGTAGGGCCGATTTGAAAAACCGGCGAGGAGGCACCTCTTCGAATTCCAGCTTGTAACCCTGAGAAACAATTTCAATTGCCCAGGGATCCACTTGTGAGTGAACCCAGATGTGGCTGAAAACTCGAAGACGTGCCCCCACTGGGGCGGACTCCTTTAGCGGAGCCCCAGCGTCATGCGGTGGATTTTGTAGAGGCCGGGGTGGACTTCTGTTCCTGGGAACTAGCTGTGTTGTGCAGCTTTTTTCCTCTGACCTTGCCTCTGGCAAGAAAGGACGCGCCTCGTACTTTCTTGTTTCTATGTGATCGAAAGGACTGCATTTGATAATGTGGCGCTTGCTTAGGCTGTGAGGGAATATAAGGCAAAAAATTTGATTTACCAGCTGTAGCTGTGGAGACCAGGTCCGAGAGACCTTCCCCAAACAATTCCTCACCCTTGTAAGGTAAAACCTCCATATGCCTCTTTGAGTCGGCATCACCTGTCCATTGCCGGGTCCATAGGACTCGTCTAGCAGAAATCGACATTGCGTTGATTCTAGAACCCAGTAGACTAATGTCTCTTTGAGCATCTCTCATGTATAAGACAGCATCTTTTATATGCCCTAGGGTCAATAAAATGGTATCCTTATCTAGGGTCTCAATTTCCGCTGATAAGGTATCTGTCCATGCTGCTACAGCGCTACAAACTCAGGCCGACGCAATCGCCGGTCTGAGGAAGGTACCAGAATGTGTGTAAATGGACTTCAAGGTAACCTCCTGCTGGCGGTCAGCAGGATCCCTGAGGGTAGCCGTATCTTGGGATGGCAGCGCTATCTTTTTGGATAAGCGTGTCAATGATTTGTCTACCCTAGGGGAGGATTCCCACCGTATCCTGTCCGTTGGCGGGAAAGGATACGCCATAAGAATCCTTTTGGGAATCTGCAGTTTTTTGTCTGGAGATTCCCAAGCTTTTTCACATAATTCGTTCAACTCATGTGAGGGGGGAAAGGTTAACTCAGGTTTCTTTCCCTTATACATGTGTACCCTCGTGTCAGGGACAGGGGGTTCCTCTGTGATATGCAAAACATATTTTATTGCAATAATCATATATCGAATACATTTAGCCAATTTTGGCTGTAACTTTGCATCATTGTAGTCGACACTGGAGTCAGAATCCGTGTCAGAATCTGTGTCTACTATTTGGGATAGTGGGCGCTTTTGAGACCCCGAAGGTCCCTGCGACATAGGGACAGACATGGGTTGACTCCCTGGCTGTTCCCTAGCTTCAGCTTTGTCTAATCTTTTGTGCAATAAATTTACATTAGCACTTAAAACATTCCATTTCCATCCAGTCAGGTGTCGGCGTTGTCGGCGGTGACACCACATTCATTTGCTCCCCCTCCTCCCTAGGCGAGCCTTCTACCTCAGACATGTCGACACACGCGTACCGACACACCACACACTCAGGGAATCCTCTTATCTGAAGACAGTTCCCCCACAAGGCCCTTTGGAGAGACAGAGAGAGAGTATGCCAGCACACACCCAGCACTATATGACCCAGGAAAAAACACAATAAATATATGTTTACCCAGTAGTGCTGTTTATAGATATATATGCGCCAAATTATGTCCGTCCCCCCCCCCCCTTCTTTAAAACCCTCTTTCACCGTGGAATAAGCAGGGGAGAGTCCGGGGAGCTTCCTCTCAGCGCTGTGCTGTGGAGAAAATGGTGCTGGTGAGTGATGAGGGAGAAGCCCCGCCCCCTCGGCGAGCGGGCTTCTGTCCCGCTCAAATATACTAAAAAACTGGCGGGGGCTCTTTATATATACAGTGTCCAGCTGTGTATATATATATATATATATTTGCCAAAGAGAGGTTCATATGCTGCCCAGGGCGCCCCCCCTGCGCCCTGCACCCTTACAGTGACTGTCGTGTGTGAGGTGTATGGGAGCAATGGCGCACAGCTTTACTGCTGTGCGTTACCTCAGTGAAGATCATGAAGTCTTCTGCCGCCTCTGAAGTCTTCTTTTCTCTGGGACGGACGGCGAGGGTGAGACCTGCGTACCGATCCCTCTGGAGCTAATGGTGTCCAGTAGCCTAAGAAACAGAGCCTAGCATTAAAGTAGGTCTGTTTCTCTCCCCTCAGTCCCTCGATGCAGGGAGTCTGTTGCCAGCAGGCTCCCTGAACATAAAAAACCTAACAAATATACTTTCTGACAGGAAACTCAGGAGAGCTCCCTGTAATGCACCCAGTCTCCTCTGGGCACAGTAGTAAACTGAGGTCAGGAGGAGGGGCATAGAGGGAGGAGCCAGTGCACACCCATACCTAAAGTCTTTCTTAAAGTGCCCATGTCTCCTGCGGAGCCCGTCTATCCCCATGGTCCTTACGGAAGTCCCCAGCATCTTCTAGGACGTAAGAGAAATATATATAAGCGTCTTTTACTAACCAGCACTCCAATACTGTCTGTCCTTGCCCCGGTGCACACATAAGACCGCCTCCGTAATCCAACACAGACTCCACAACAGTTGCACTCAAGGGCTAAATAAAGTCCACATTACACTAGGCAGTGTTATTCCAACGTTTCAAAGCAATTTACTTTTTCGTCAGGGATACAGAGTATGCATCGTCTGTTTTACTCTGTATCCCTATCGCTTTGAAAAGATAGCATAATAGTGCCCATACACTTGTGAGATAATCGGTGCTATACTTCGATTTCGACCACATCTGTGAGAGAAATAGAAGGATTGTATGCACATTTTAGGTACCTTGAGATGCGATGCGCAGGCACGCCGCTCGAATGTCGCGTCTCAAGATATTATGTGCTGCACATAATATTTCTCGCATCGCAGTGCGATCGCATGTGGTTTCAAACCCACATGAGATATATCGCACTGCGATGTGCGATGGGCACCCGCCAGAGGCCGCTCCCACTCGGCGGTGACATGCCCATCACGTGATTACCATGCGATCTATCGCATGGTAACAACTTTGGCAGTTCAGGTGCGATTTGATCGCACCTGAACTGCCGGTGCGATTCCCCGCGATGTCGCGTCGCGGGGCATCGCACAAGTGTATGGACAGCATCACACTGACTAGTGTACTGTGGACTTTAGCCCTTGAGTGCAACTGTTGTGAAGTTTTGTATATATTATCCTCTATACAAATACCTCAAGGTTAGGCGGGCACCCCGGCATTCACCATTGAGGAATTGAGTGCCGAGTCGCAGTAATATATATATATATATATATATATATATATATGCTGTATATATATATAAATATATATATACACAGTCAGTGGCGGATTTAGGGGGGGGGCACCAAGGCACGTGCCCCCCCTGTCATTTTTAGTGCAGACTGACATGCGGACGAGCGTCCGCATGTCAGTCTGCGGTCTCGTTTCCTCCCCTGCTGTTAGGGACACGGAGGGCACAGTGCGCGCCTCTCCTGTGTCCCTCCTGGGTCTCCGGCGGCCGCTGGTCTCATAAAGGAAGTGCCGTTCGTGAGCACTTCCTTTATTACAGTGACCCGCGGCCGCCGGAGACACAGGAGGGACACAGGGAGGCGTGCACTGTGCCCTCCGTGTCCCTCCTAACAGCAGGGGAGCGGGGGGAGCAGCGGCGGCGGCGGAGGAAGGGGGGGGCGCACTGGGGGGGAATATCTGGCACTGGGGGCATATTTGGCAGGGAGGGGGGGGGGGAGAATATCTGGCACTGGGGACATATATGGCACTGGGGAGGGAATATCTGGCACTGGGGGCATATTTGGCATGGAGGGGGGGGGGAGAATATCTGGCACTGGGGGGAATATCTGGCACTGGGGGCATATATGGCACTGGGGGGGGGGAATATCTGGCACTGGGGGCATATGTGGCACTGGGGGGGGAATATCTGGCACTGGGGCATATGTGGCACTGGGGGCATATATAGCACTGGGGGGGGCAATATCTGGCACTGGGGGCATATGTGGCACTGTCGGGGAATATCTGGCACTGGGGGTATATGTGTACCTGGCACATGGGGGGGGGCTATATTTGGCACTGGGGGCATGTGAGTACCTGGCACCGTGGGGGAATATCTGGCACTGGGGACATATGTGGCACTGGGAGCACAGCCCTAGCAACAAGGACTACCTCCTAGCAACGAGCATGACACCCAGTGCATGAAACCCCTGGCAACGAGCATGACACCCAGTGCATGAAACCCCTGGCAACGAGCATGACACCCAGTGCATGAAACCCCTGGCAACGAGCATGACACCCTGAGCATGAAAACCCCTGGCACCGTGCATGGAACCAAGAGCATGAAACCCCTGGCAACGAGCATGACACCCAGTGCATGAAACCCCTGACAACGAGCAGGTATTTGAAAAGTAATTAGAAGCCTTACTGTAGGACTTAATGTGTAATGGACATTACGGTGTGTGGCATAATGTATCACGGACATTGCGGTGTGTGTCATAATGTGTCACAGGCATTACGGTGTATGGTATACTATATCGCTGGCATTGTGATATGTGGTATAATGTCTCAGGGTCATTGCAGTGTGTGGCATAATGTATCACGGACATTGCGGTGTGTGTCATAATGTGTCAGGCATTACGGTGTGTGGTATACTATATCACGGGCATTGTGGTATGTGGTATAATGTCTCAGGGTCATTGCAGTGTGGCATAATATATAACGGGCATTGCGGTGTGTGGCATAGGGTATAATGGGCATTGCGGTATGTGTCACAGGCATTACGGTGTATGGTATACTATATCACGGGCATTGTGGTATAATGTCTCAAGGTCATTGCAGTGTGTGGCATAATGTGTCACAGACATTGTATGTGCTATAATGTATCAGGGGCAGTGCAGTGTGTAGCATAATGTATAACGGGCATTGCGATTCCTGTCATAATGTGTCACAGGCATTACGGTGTGTGGCATAATGTGTCTGGGGCATTACAGTGTGTGCATATTGTGTCATGTGCATTATTGTGTGTGGAATAATGTCTAAGGGCCATTGCAGTATGTGGAATAATGTATACTGGGCATTACTATAAGGAGAAAAAATGACAAATAATGTAAGGGGCATGAATCAGGATTATTTTTCTTTCCTGTGGTGGCCAACGTCTGGGCGTGCAGGTTGCAAAACTGGGGTATAAGGTAGTCTTTTCCTGCAATACCACGCCCATTCCAACGAAGCCACGCCCATTCCAATGAAGCCACGCCCCTTATGGTGCCCCCCCTGTAATTTTTTTCTGGATCCGCCCCTGTACACAGTCACACACACTCATTGTACAGTATAATTCACTTCAGAGCATATAAAATTACAGGCTGCCCATAAAACGTCTGCCATCTCACCGTGTCCTCTCTACTGAGGATCGACGGCGTCAGACGGACACTTATGCAGCACAGAACTGCAGGCAGCCAGGGCTTCCTTCACGGCCCGGGGCTTCCAGTCAGGCAGTCAGGTCTAGTCACAGTGTGAGCGCTCTGCCTGTGCACTGCGTAACTGGATTGGAGACTGGGTGCGGCGGCGGGGCGGTGCCTTTGTGACGTCACGCATTGTGACGGCGGCGTGGAGGAGGTGCCGGGTCTCTGTAAGAACGCGGCGAAGTGAGAGCTAGGAAAGCCTTTCACTACGCCGCCTTTGTATTGAAAATGTGTATTCCTTTGGTGGCATTTAAATAAACTCAGCAACGGATGGTAGGTAGAAGAGGGCGGGCAGCGTGATGTTAGAATGCTGCAGTAGAAGGATTTTTTTCCCCCTGTCTACAGCAGCATAAAGCAGCAGAGATGCTGTGGGCCTATTTGAAGTGTGGGCCTGGAGCTGCAGCTCCATCCGCCCCATTGTTAATCCGGCCCTGCACAAACCCCTAACATTGCCTGAAGGTGTCAACAGTGGTGAGTACAAACCGGGGGCCCCGCTAGGGGGGTTCCCCGGTTCTTTGTGCTTCAAAAACGCAGGGCAGCATATGGGACCCTCCTGGGGGGGACCCGCTATAGACCCCTATGTACCCTGGCTAGCGGTTGTGATAACAGGTATTTATATTATGTTTTACACCAAACTGAGACATTTGCCAGTATAAATAAGTGTATAGCTCCTGCGCCGTTTCAGGGGGCGGTGCTACCTCAGAGCGGGACCAGCGGCTTCTTGGCGCCTTCCTCTGCTTCCAACAGCAGCAGGCACACAGCTCCTCCAACACTCCAGATACATATAGGGGTGTTAGAAAGGGGTAGAGCAGCTATTATATTTGTAAATAGAGTCTTCATAAGGACAAAACACTGGTGTTCCACTGAGTCACAGTATGAAATTAGCCTGCAGTCTCCCTGAGTCTTCTAGGCTTGGTGTGTTTGTCATTTTCTCTGGGTCTCCTCCTCACATACAAATCAAGGGCAGGTTTGCTTGTACAGAGTCTGTGTGTTGTGTGTGAGAGTTTGTCTCCTGTGAATATGGTAAACAACATTTATGCACATGCAGATCCCCCCCCATCCCCCCCTTCTCATGAACAATGTAGCAACTAGCAAGTCCTCACAGGCTTGTGAGGAGGGGGGCGCAGCAGCCATCCTGGTTAAGCTTCCTGGATGACGGATATGTTCTCTCAGCCCTCTGCAAATAGTCATAAGACACTGCGACTGCAACAGGCTGTAGCAGACCAGGCTGCAAGAGGCAGAGGACAGACCCTACTCCCTAGCTCTGGGCCACATACACGTGGGCTGCCGGCTTACTCTCAGTAACTGATGAAGAGGGACAGAAGGAGGAGGAGGAGCTGGACCCTATTATTGAGTATTCCTCTCCTGCACAAGGGCTTGAGCCCCTCCCTCACACTTGCTGTCAGGGATATGTTACAACTTCCAGTAGAAGACGATGCAGTAAAGCAGTAGTTTTTCTCCTCACAGATAAAGGTTAGCATCACTTTCTCTGATTCTAAAGAATTAGATGATAGGTTTAAAGTTGACCTGGAAAAATCCTGATTAAAAATTCAAGGTGGCCGGACGCTTCATAACACTTTCACATTTTCTCCTGAAGGCAGGAAAAACTGGGAAGATTCCCCAGCTGTTGATGTCTCTGTCTCACGCCTGTCTAAAGAGGTGGTGTTACCGGTCCCTGGCTCCTCAGCTGTGAAGGACCCTGGGGATAGAACACTATAAGACTACTACACTGAAGTCTATTCCACAGCAGCTGGTATATCACAAAGACTTGTGATAGCAGGTTGCTGGTTGACACATGTCATTCACACTTGGGCAGGCCAGTTTAAGAGGGCCTCGCGGGGGATATGTGTCTGGTGAGTAGGGTTACTCTGATCAAACACATTCAGGATACTGCACGTGTCCTGTGAGACTCTATTAAAGAGATAGGCGCTATTAATGTGAGTACTACTGCCATGGCAGTGTCAGCGCGCAGAGCTTTATGGCTGCGCCAGAGGATAGCAGACGTAGAAGCGTAGTGTGGTGTCTCTCCCTTTGTCAGGGGAGTTGTTATTCGGGGGTTGAGTTGGTTTTGTGGACTTTCAAAGCTACTGCGGGGAATTCCACGTTTCTCCCCTCTGAAGCCCCAACGGCTAGGCGCTCCTATCCGGGGCCATCTACTCAGCCCTTTCGGACCGCTATGTTTCAATCTTGAACCAGTGGTGCCTCAAACGCTGCATGAGGCACCAGAGGTAAGGCAAAAAAGCCAGCAGCTGCAGGTTCCCAGGAACAGTGCACCAGTTCAGCTTCCACTAAGGCCTCAGCATGACGGTGCCCACCCACCCTGAGGGGATCTCGTGGTGGGAGCTCAGCTGCATCACTTCAGTCGTATCTAGGAAAGTTCCTGCCAGGATACTTGGGTACAGGATCTAATTTCTCAGGGCTACAAGCTGGAGTTCGAAGGTGCTCCTCCCCACCGATTTTTCAAATCAAGCTTACCAGCTTTGGAGGATACCCGTGTTATGCTGCAAAAGGCTATTCTAAGATTGGTCCAGTTCCGAGTCGTTGTTCTAGTGCCACTGCAATAACAGGGAAAGGGTTATTACTCCAACCTTTTGGTGGTACCGAATCCGGGTGGTTCGATAAGACCCATTTGAATCTGACATCCTTGACCCTTTACTAAAGGTTTTCAGATTTAAGCTGGAATCCTTGCGAGCAGTGATTGGGGGTCTGGAAGAACAGGAGTTCATGGCCCGCCTGGGTATCAGGGACGCCTATCTCCATATCCCGATTTGGCCACCTCATCAGGCTTACCTGAGGTTTGCCCTGCTGAACGATCACTACCAGTTCCAGGTGCTACCCTTCGGCCTGTCCACAGCTCCGAGGGTGTTCATGAAGGTGATGGAGGAGATGATGTTCCAACTCTGGGTCCAGGGGGTCAATATTTACCTTATCAGGGCGATCTCCTGATAAAAGCAAGATCCAGGGAGCTTTTATTGCTCCAAATAGACCGCACTATCCAACTTCTGTAACACCATGGATGGATGGTCAATTTACAGAAGTCCCACCTGGAGCCAACTCAGCAGCTCCTGTTCCTGGGAATGTTGTTGGATACTGTGGCCCAGAATGTGTTCCTCCCAGAAGACAAAGCGAGAACACTTCAGGAGATGGTCCGCTTGGTTCTCCGGCCTACTCGAATATCCATCCATCCATCTCTGCATAAGATTGTTGGGGAAGATGGTTGCCTCGTACGAGGTGATCTAGTGTGGAAGGTTCCATGGCAGAACATTTCAATCTGATCTCCTGAGCAAGTGATCCGGCTCACATTTTCAGATGCACCGGATAATACGGCTGTCACCTCAGGCCAGGATTTCCCTCCTGTGGTGGCTGCAGTCTTCCAACCTACTGAAAGGCCAAAGTTTCGGGATTTAGGACTGGAGCCCCCCCACGAAGGATGCGAGTCTGAGAGGATGGGGAGCTGTTACCCAGGGAGCTCAGTTCCAGAGCAGGTGGTCAGCCCACGAAGCCCTCATTCTGATCAACATTCTGAAACTTCAGGCGATCTACAATGCTCTGATTCAGGCCTCTCCTCTGCTCAGGGATCACGCGATCCAAGTACAGTCGGACAACGCCACAGCAGTAGTGTACATCAATCGTCAAGGAGGAACAAAAAGCAGGGCCTGCATACGAGGGGTGTAAAAGATACTTCTCTGGGCAGAAAGAAATGCAAGAGCACTGTCCGCAAATCTTAATTCCGGGAGTAGACAACTGGGAAGTGTACTTCCTGAGTCATCACGATCTCCACCCAGAAGAGTGAGGGCTTCACCATCCGGTGTTTCAGCAGATCATTGACCGGTGTGGCTGCCCAAAAATAGAAATGATGGCTTCTCAACTCAACAAGAAGCTTCGTTGGTATTGCTCACGGACCAGGTACCCTCCAGGGACAGTGGATGCACTGTCATCATCTTGGCCTTACTGGCTGGTCTACCTGGTTTCTCCGATTCCATTGCTCCCAAGGGTGCTCGAGCAAATTAGGAATCAAGGAGTCCAGGCAACTCTGATTACCTGGATTGGCCTCGGAGGGCATAGTAGGCGGATATTCTGGACATGTCAGTCAAAGACCCTTGGCCTCTGCCAATGAGAAGAGATCTTCTTCAACAAGGTCCATTCGTCTACCCGGACTTACGGCGGCTTCATTTAACGGCATGGAGGTTGAGCGGAACATCCTAGTTCACAAGGCCCTTTCCCAAAAGGTTATTGCTACTATCAAAACACTATCATCATAACTGGAGAAGATATGTATTTTAGTGAGAGGAACGCACGTATCTGCCTGTGGAGTTCCACTTGGGGCGTTTCCTGCAGGCTGGTGTGGATAAAGTCCAGATTTCAGCTCTTTCAATTTTCTGCTGGAAGAAATTGGCAGTATTACCAGAAGTTCAGACCTTCTTGCAAGAGGTGCATCATATTCAACCTCTCTTTGTGCCATCCATGGCACCCTGGGATTTGAATGTAGTGTTGGAATTTCTACAGTCCTCCTGGTTTGAACCTCTGATGATGGTAGCAGACAAGTACCTCCGTGGAAGACGGTGGTGTTCTTGGCCTTGGCTTCAGCTAGACGTATCTCAGAATTGGGGGCCTTATCGTGTACTTGGTCTTTTATGGGGAGCTCAGGAGTAGGCAACAGTTCCTGCCGATGGTCGTCTCTGCATTCCACTTGAATCAACCTATTGTGGTTCCATCAAGTTCTGGCACTTCTGCTCCTCCAGAGGCACTGGATGCGGTGCGAGCCTTGAAGATCTATGTCATTCGAACGGCTCAGAGCAGAAAGACGGATTCCTTGATCGTGCTATATGATGCGCAGAAAATGGGTTGCCCTGCTTCAAATCAGTCCATGGTCAAGGAAGAACTCTTTTGTGAAGTTCTGCAGGTTTAATACCCTGGCCAAAGTTTAGGCAGGCGGTGCTGCAGATGTCTCCGCACATTCCCGCACATTCTGGAAGCTTTGAGACATCCCCATCGTACTAGATTCCCCCAATATCCCCTATGGATGCTAGAGAAAAATAAGATTTTAAACCTACCGGTAAATCTTTTTCTCCGAGTCCGTAGAGGATGCTAGGGACTCCGTAAGGACCATGGGGATAGACGGGCTCCGCAGGAGACATGGGCACTTTAAGAAAGACTTTAGATCTGGTGTGCACTGGCTCCTCCCTCTATGCCCCTCCTCCAGACCTCAGTTAGAGAAACTGTGCCCAGAGGAGACGGACAGTACGAGGAAAGGATTTTTGTTAATCCAAGGGCAAGATTCATACCAGCCACACCAATCACACCGTATAACTTGTGATATACTATCCAGTTAACAGTATGAAAACGACATAGCATCAGTCCAAGACAGATGAGACTATAACATAACCCTTATTTAAGCAATAACTATATACAAGTCTTGCAGAAGTAGTCCGCACTTGGGAAGGGCGCCCAGCATCCTCTACGGACTAGGAGAAAAAGATTTACCGGTAGGTTTAAAATCTTATTTTCTCTTACGTCCTAAAGGATGCTGGGGACTCCATAAGGACCATGGGGATTATACCAAAGCTCCCAAACGGGCGGGAGAGTGCGAATGACTCTGCAGCACCGATTGAGCAAACAGGAGGTCTTCCTCAGCCAGGGTATCAGACTTATAGAACTTTGCAAAGGAGTTTGAACCCGACCAAGTAGTAGCTCGGCACAGCTGTAGCACCGAGACCCCTCTGGCAGCCGCCCAAGAAGAGCCCACCTTCCTAGTGGAATGGGCCTTGACCGATTTAGGTAACGGCAATCCCGCCGTAGAATGCGCCTGCTGAATCGTGTTACAGATCCAACGAGCAATAGTCTACTTTGAAGCAGGGGCACCAATCTTGTTGGTTGCACACATGACAAACAGTGCTTCTGTTTTTCTGACTGTAGCCGATCTGGCCACGTAAATTTTCAAAGCCCTGACCACATCAAGGGACTCGGGATCCTCCAAGTCACGCGTAGCCACAGGCACCACAATAGTTCATATGAAAGGATGAAACCACTTTTGGCAGGAATTGAGGACGGGTCCGCAATTCCGCTCTATCCATATGGAAAACCAGATAGGGGCTTTTATGTGATAAAGCCGCTAATTCCGACACTCGCCTAGCCGAAGCCAAGGCTAATAACATGACCACCTTCCAAGTGAGATTTTTCAACTCCACCGTTTTAAGTGGTTCAAACCAGTGTGACTTAATGAAACTTAACACCACGTTAAGGTCCCAAGGCGTCACCGGAGGTACAAAAGGAGGCTGAATATGCAGTACTCCCTTCACAAAAGTTTGTACTTCAGGGAGAGAGGCCAATTCCTTTTGAAAGAAAATGGATAAGGCCGAAATCTGAACCCTAATATATACTAATTTTAGGCCGAAATTCACTCCAGTTTGCAGGAAGTGAAGGAAACGGCCCAGATGGAATTCTTCCGTAGGAGCATTCCTGGCCTCACACCAAGAAACATATTTTCGCCATATACGGTGATAATGTTTAGATGTCATGTCCTTCCTAGCCTTTATTAGCGTAGGAATGATCTCATCCGGAATACCCTTATCCGCTAGGATCCGGCGTTCAACCACCATGCCATCCAACGCAGCCGCGGTAAGTCTTGGAATAGACAAGGCCCCTGTTGCAACCGGTCCTGTCTTAGAGGAAGAGGCCACGGATCTTCTGTGAGCATTTCCTGACCTGGTGCAATACCTCTGTAGCTTCTTGTTGAGGCGGGACGCCATCATGTCTTTCTGTGGCAGTTCCCACTGACTTGCAATCTGTGCGAAGGCTTCCTAAAGAAGTCCTCTCTTGGATGCAGGTCGTGTTTGCTGAGGAAGTCTGCTTCTCAGTTGTCCACTCCCGGAATGAACTGCTGAAAATGCGCTTACATGATTTTCCACCCAGCGGAGAATCCTGGTGGCTTCTGCCATTTTCACTCTGCTCTTTGTGCCGCCTTGGCGGTTTACATGAGCCACTGTGGTGAGGTTGTCTGACTGGATCAGAACCGGTAGGTCGCGAAGCAATGTTTCCGCTTGCCGAAGGGCATTGTATATGGCCCTCAGCTCCAGGATGTTGATTTGAATACAAGTTTTTTAACTTGACCCAAAGACCTTGGACGTTTCTTCCCTGTGTGACTGCTCCCCCACATCGGAGGCTCGCGTCCGTGGCTACCAGAATCCAGTCCTGGATGGCGAACCTGCAACCCTGCAGAAGGTGAGCACTCTGCAGCCACCATAGGAGAGACACCCTGGCCCTAGGGGACAGGGTGATTAACTGATGCATCTGTAGATGTGATCCGGACCATTTGTTCCGTAGATCCCATTGGAAAGTCCTCGCATGGAACCTGCCGAAGGGAATGGCCCCGTAAGATGCCACCATCTTTCCCAGGACCCGAGTACAGTGATGCACTGACACCTGATTTGGCTTTAATAGGTGTTTTACCAGAGTCATTAGTTCCTGGGCCTTCTCTATCGGAAGATAAACCTATTTCTGGTCCGTATTCAGAATCATACCCAAGAAGGGCAGACGAGTCATAGAAACCAACTGTGACTTCGGGATATTGAGAATCCAGCCGAGTTGCTGTGACACCTTCAGCGTAAGTGACACGCTGTTCAACAACTGCTCTTTTGATCTCGCCCTTATTAGGAGATCGTCCAAGTATGGGATAATTGTGACTCCTTGCTTGCGTAGGAGCACCATAATTTCCGCCAATTACCCTGAAATTGGTAATGACAATACTGTACCATAATTCTCAGGTACGCCTGATGGGTTGGATAAATGGGAACATGAAGGTATGCAGCCTTTATGTCTAGATAAACCATAAAATCCCCCCTCTTCCAGGCTGGCGATGATCGCTCTGAGCGATTCCACTTTGAATTTGAACCTTTTCAAGTATAGGTTCAGAGATTTTAATTTTAAAATAGGTCTGACCGTACCGTCCGGTTTCGGGACTACAGCCAAGGTTGAGTAATATCCCCTTCCTTGTTGAAGGAGGGGAACCTTGAGCACCACCTGTTGGAGATACAATGTGTGAATTGTATTTAATATTGTCTCCCTTTTTGGGGGAGAAGCCGGTAGGGCCGATAAGGAAAACCGACGAGGAGGCACCTCTTCGAATTCCAGCTTGTAACCCTGAGAAACAATTTCTATTGCCCAGGGATCCACATGTGAGCAGTGGCGGATCCAGGGGGGGGCACTCAGGCCCGTGCCTCCCCTGTCATTTGTGGCCTCCGTCCCCACCAGCGCCGGCGCCGCAGAGGGAGATGACGGGCGCCCGCTGAGATTGTGTTACAAGCGGGCGCCTGTCTCCCTGCACAGCGGCAGCCTGTCACAATCCTGACTGTAGGTTTCATATTTGGTGACTTACCCCTGCCATCTGTCCCGGATCCTGTGTCTTTTTTAAACAGGTTGTCAGCTCTGAGTTTTCCTGAGTTCTCTGCCTGAAAGGTAATAGTTAATTAGCTCCATCTGTGGTGATCTCCTGTGTGAGGCTGAATTCAGTAATCTGAAGTTTAGGCCTAAAAGCCAGCATCCTATGTTTTGCAAAAGTTCAGGCTTCAGTGTTCTCTCGGCCTGCTAGGCCTCATTCTACATCACAGCCTTGGCTAGAGTAGTCACATGACAGTGACTGTTCACCTGACCCAGAGTTGTTCAATCCTCTGCCAGCCTGAGACTCTCTGCATCACCTAATCCTGCTCACCAATCACCAAGGACCAGGAAGTATAAATCAGGAGGCTGAGTTAGAAACTGTGCCAGTTCCTTGTGTCACACTCACAGCTATGTGTGAGCCTTCAAGCTGAGCTCCCTAAAGGTAACCTTTATACTCTAGTTCCTGAGAAAACTCTGTTCCTTGTTACCCTGTTTGGTTTACTTTTGTGTTGCCACTGATGATCACTATTTCCACGAGTCTCAAAGTAAAGGCACAGCTGCAGTGGTTCATCTTAAAGGCACAGTATTATATTCCATAGTCTCAACTGAAAACCACAGCTGCCGTGGTTCATCTTTACTGCTGTTGTAGTTGTGATCTCCAGAGTTCCCGTACCCCTGCAGCATCTCTGTGCCTCAGTATCTCTGTACCTCAGTGCCTCAGCACCTCCGTGCCTCAGTATCTCCGTGCCTCAGCACCTCCGTGCCTCAGTACCTCCGTGCCTCAGTACCTCCGTGCCTCAGGACCTCCGTGCCTCAGCACCTCATGCCTCCAGCATCTCCGTGCTTCCAGCATCTCCGTGTCTCGGATCCTCATGCCTCCGGTGCCTCTGTGTCTCAGCATCTCCGTGCCTCAGCACCTCCGTGTCTCAGCACCTCGTGCCTCCAGTACCTCCGTGCCTCAGCGCCTCCGTGCTTCCAGCACCTCGTGTCTCAGTACCTCCGTGCCTCAGTACCTCCGTGCTTTCGGCACCTCCGTGCCTCAGTACCTCCGTGTCTCGGATCCTCGTGCCTCCAGTACCTCCGTGCCTCAGCGCCTCCGTGCTTCCAGCACCTCGTGTCTCAGTACCTCCGTGCCTCAGTACCTCCGTGCTTTCGGCACCTCCGTGCCTCAGTACCTCCGTGTCTCAGCACCTCGTGCCTCCAGCATCTCCGTGTCTCTACGCACCCCAGTGTCTCTACGCACCCCAGTGTCTCTACGCACCCCAGTGTCCTCCAAGCACCTCAGTGTCTCCAAGCATCCGGTGCACTTTAGTGCAGTTGTACCTGGTATTCTTCACTGATTCATCAGCGCCTTTCCAGTTCTGTCTTTCAGGAGACCTTCAGCGTCCACACGTGCCTCCTGTCTGCCGACCTAATCCTGCATGAGGAGAACCTAGATTCAGCCATCTCTGCTGCGGTTCCTCTTCCCAGTCACCGGAAGAACCCCGAGTCCACAACACTCCCAAACCAGGTCAGCGGTAGTATTCATATAATTCTCCAGTCGCCCGCACAGACTTCACTAACACCGGGTTCACAAAACCTCAGTCATGACAGTAGGAACTGGCCACATGGACCCGGCCGAAAGTGTTTGTCTGACGCAGGACCTCCTAAGCAATATTGCAGGACGCTTGGAAGGTCTGGAGTCGACTCAGCATCAATTAGCACAGTGTCTGCAGCGGAATTCTTTCTCCAGAGATTCTCTGACCTTCTGCACTAAGACTCATGACCAACTGCAGTTTTTCTACCAGATGTTATTACAGTTACAAGAACTTTTGTCTAGTATTTTTTCTGTGATGCCTGATCTCTTCAGGAATACTACCAACGTTGTTGATCCTGTTTTGTCCCATCCAGTTAATAGAGTCTCTTCCTCTGTGCAAGGAAAAGTTGTTCATCAGAGCTATCCACGGCCCAAACTCTCTGAAGCTGAACGTCAGCGGCGTAGGGAGCTACACCTCTGTCTTTACTGTGGAAATTCCGGTCATTTTGTTAAAGACTGCATTCTTCGTAAGCCAGGGAATGGTGACAAATCTCAGTATCACAGTGCTCATGTCTACAAGTCATCCACAGTAGCCGATCCTGCTACTGCTGACAGGGGTATCAAGATGGCTACTCTGAAAGAGACTCAAATTTATGACTGGGGTCCGGTGATTAAACGACCTTATCCCAAGTTGGGTGTCCAGAGAAGAATATTCAAGCCATTTAGAGTCACAGAGGCGTCCGTGTCATTAGCCCAAGGAGGGGCGTCCGTGTCTTCAGCCCAAGGAGGGGCGTCCGTGTCTTCAGCCCAAGGAGGGGCGTCCGTGTCTTCAGCCCAAGGAGGGGCGTCCGTATCTACAGCCCAAGGAGGGGCGTCCGTGTCTTCAACCCCAGTGAGGGGTTCAGAGCGTCCAGCCCCAGTGAGGGGTTCAGAGGGTCCAGCCCCAGGGAGACTACAGAGCGCTGCCCAGCCAGAGAGACTACCGAGCGCTGACCAGCCAGAGAAACTACAGAGCGCTGACCAGCCAGAGAGACTACAGAGTGCTGCCCAGCCAGAGAGTCTACAGGGTGCTGCCCAGCCAGAGAGTCTAAGAGTGCTGCCCAGCCAGAGAGTCTACAGAGTGCTGCCCAGCCAGAGAGTCTACAGAGTGCTGCCCAGCCAGAGAGTCTACAGAGTGCTGCCCAGCCAGAGAGTCTACAGAGTGCTGCCCAGCCAGAGAGTCTACAGAGTGCTGCCCAGCCAGAGAGTCTACAGAGTGCTGCCCAGCCAGAGAGACTACAGAGCGCTGACCAGCCAGAGAAACTACAGAGCGCTGACCAGCCAGAGAGACTACAGAGTGCTGCCCAGCCAGAGAGTCTACAGGGTGCTGCCCAGCCAGAGAGTCTAAGAGTGCTGCCCAGCCAGAGAGTCTACAGAGTGCTGCCCAGCCAGAGAGTCTACAGAGTGCTGCCCAGCCAGAGAGTCTACAGAGTGCTGCCCAGCCAGAGAGTCTACAGAGTGCTGCCCAGCCAGAGAGTCTACAGAGTGCTGCCCAGCCAGAGAGTCTACAGAGTGCTGCCCAGCCAGAGAGACTACAGAGTGCTGCCCAGCCAGAGAGTCTACAGAGTGCTGCCCAGCCCCGTGAAGTGGGGGCTCTTGCCTCAACCCAGTCCCGTGAAGAGGGGGCTCTTGCCTTAGCCCAGCCCCGTGAAGAGGGGGCTCTTGCCTCAGCCCAGCCCCGTGAAGAGGGGGCTCCTGCCTTAGTTCAGCCCCGTCAAGAAAGGGCTCAGCCCGTCCCGGTTCCAGCCGGTCCAGCAATATTCCAGGCTCCACCTGGTCAGTCCGTCCCGGTTCCAGCCGGTCCAGCAATACTCCAGGCCCAGCCTGGTCAGTCCGTCCCGGTTCCAGCCGGTCCAGCAATACTCAAGGCCCAGCCTGGTCAGTCCGTCCCGGTTCCAGCCGGTCCAGCAATATTCCAGGCTCCACCTGGTCAGTCCGTCCCGGTTCCAGCCGGTCCAGCTATACTCCAGGTCCAGCCTGGTCAGTCCGTCCCGGTTCCAGTCGGTCCAGCAATACTCCAGGCTCTGCCTGGTCAGTCCGTCCCGGTTCCAGCCGGTCCAGCAATACTCCAGGTCCAGCCTGGTCAGTCCGTCCCGGTTCCAGCCGGTCCAGCAATACTCCAGGTCCAGCCTGGTCAGTCCGTCCCGGTTCCAGCCGGTCCAGCAATACTCCAGGTCCAGCCTGGTCAGTCCGTCCCGGTTCCAGCCGGTCCAGCAATACTCCAGGCCCTGCCTGGTCAGTCCGTCCCAGTTCCATCTGGTCCAGCGATACTCCAGGACCAGTCTGGTCAGTCTTCGTTGGCTCCAGCCAATTCAAGTATCCTCGGATCCAATCCAGTCCTACTCGTCCAGCCAAAGCTTTCTTCAGCTTCAGCCTCTAAGCTTTCGCCTGATGGTTTTCCACCTATTTACTTTGATGGAGATTTATTGCAATATGCCGCTCTGGTTGAGCAATTTCTCTCTCGGATGGAGTCTGATCCTTTAGGTGCAGTAACTCCTTCCAACGTTACTCGATATCTGTTCCTGGCATTCAGAGGAAGAGCTTTGGAGTGGGCCAACATGCTTTTTGAGAGTAATGATCCTGTGTTCCATGACTTACAGACTTTTAGTAATGCTGTGGTTAAAGAATTTGGTCCTAAACCTTTGGAATCTGACTCGGTAAAAAATCATGCTCTAAAGGGAATGCAGAAGGAAGTTTGTGCTGTCCTCCCAGGGATAATCTAAGAATCTCCTTCGGACATTCTGCTGTCCTTGGTTAAAACCAAATATTCCTGTAAGAAGAAGAGGCATCAACGAAGGTCCTAAATTCTTCTGTATGAATTTCTCAAGTTCCTCTAAGATTCAAGATGGGTGTCCGGAGTCCACCCTTGAAGAGGGGGATACTGTCACAATCCTGACTGTAGGTTTCATATTTGGTGACTTACCCCTGCCATCTGTCCCGGATCCTGTGTCTTTTTTAAACAGGTTGTCAGCTCTGAGTTTTCCTGAGTTCTCTGCCTGAAAGGTAATAGTTAATTAGCTCCATCTGTGGTGATCTCATGTGTGAGGCTGAATTCAGTAATCTGAAGTTTAGGCCTAAAAGCCAGCATCCTATGTTTTGCAAAAGTTTAGGCTTCAGTGTTCTCTCGGCCTGCTAGGCCTCATTCTACATCACAGCCTTGGCTAGAGTAGTCACATGACAGTGACTGTTCACCTGACCCAGAGTTGTTTAATCCTCTGCCAGCCTGAGACTCTCTGCATCACCTAATCCTGCTCACAAATCACCAAGGACCAGGAAGTATAAATCAGGAGGCTGAGTTAGAAACTGTGCCAGTTCCTTGTGTCACACTCACAGCTATGTGTGAGCCTTCAAGCTGAGCTCCCTAAAGGTAACCTTTATACTCTAGTTCCTGAGAAAACTCTGTTCCTTGTTACCCTGTTTGGTTTACTTTTGTGTTGCCACTGATGATCACTATTTCCACGAGTCTCAAAGTAAAGGCACAGCTGCAGTGGTTCATCTTAAAGGAACAGTATTATATTCCATAGTCTCAACTGAAAACCACAGCTGCCGTGGTTCATCTTTACTGCTGTTGTAGTTGTGATCTCCAGAGTTCCCGTACCCCAGCAGCATCTCCGTGCCTCAGCATCTCTGTGCCTCAGTGCCTCAGCACCTCCGTGCCTCAGTATATCCATGCCTCAGCACCTCCGTGCCTCAGGACCTCCGTGCCTCAGGACCTCCGTGCCTCAGGACCTCCGTGCCTCAGCACCTCATGCCTCCAGCATCTCCGTGCTTCCAGCATCTCTGTGTCTCGGATCCTCGTGCCTCCAGTACCTCCGTGCCTCAGCGCCTCCGTGCTTCCAGCACCTCGTGTCTCAGTACCTCCGTGCCTCAGTACCTCCGTGCTTTCGGCACCTCCGTGCCTCAGTACCTCCGTGTCTCAGCACCTCGTGCCTCCAGCACCTCCGTGCCTCCAGCATCTCCGTGTCTCTACGCACCCCAGTGTCTTTACGCACCCCAGTGTCTCTACGCACCCCAGTGTCCTCCAAGCACCTCAGTGTCTCCAAGCATCCGGTGCACTTTAGTGCAGTTGTACCTGGTATTCTTCACTGATTCATCAGCGCCTTTCCAGTTCTGTCTTTCAGGAGACCTTCAGCATCCACACGTGCCTCCTGTCTGCCGACCTAATCCTGCATGAGGAGAACCTAGATTCAGCCATCTCTGCTGCGGTTCCTCTTCCCAGTCACCGGAAGAAACCCCGAATCCACAACACTCCCAAACCAGGTCAGTGGTAGTATTCATATAATTCTCCAGTCGCCCGCACAGACTTCACTAACACCGGGTTCACAAAACCTCAGTCATGACACAGCCGGAGGCAGGAGCTCAGTACTGAGCTTCGGCTTCCGGCGCTGTCACTGTGCGGCGTGTGCTATGGGAGAGACGTCAGTCATGACGTCTCTCTCATAGAACTGACTGAGGAGCGGACGCCCAGGGAGGAGGAGGACTGCAGCGGTCTGGAAGCGGGAACGGGGCTTGGTAAGTATGTTCTGTTTTCTCTTCCTCAGTGCAGCGGGGGCATCTACTGGGGGCAAACTATGGGGGGGACATTACTACTGAGGGGCATCAACAAGGGACATTACTACTGGGGGGGGCATTATTACTGGGGGAGCATCTACTGGGGGCATTACTACTGGGGGGCATCAACAAGGGGCATTACTACTGGGGGCATCAACAAGGGGCATTACTACTGGTGGCAAACTACTGGGGGCATTATTACTGGGGGGCATCTGCTGGGGGCAAACTACTGGGGGCATTATTACTGTGGGGCATCTACTGGGGCATTACTACTGGGGGGTCATCTATTGGGGGCATTACTACTGGTGGCAGCTACTGGGGGGCATTTTTACTGGGGGTAATCTACTGGGGGCAAACTACTGGGGGACATTATTACTGGTGGCATCTACTGGGTGTATTACAACTGGGGGCATTATTACTGGGGGGCATCTACTGGGGGCATTACTACTGGGGGGTCATCTATTGGGGGCAAACTCCTAGGGGGCATTACTACTGGGGGACATTATTACTGGCAGGCATCTACTGGGGGCACACTACTGGGGGACATTATTACTGGGGGCCAACTACAAAGGGGCTAACTACTGGGGGCAAACTACAGGAGGGCATTACTACTGGCGGCGATCCTACAGGGGCATTACTACTGGCGGCGTAACTACAGGGGCATTACTACTTGGGGGCTAAACTACAGGGGGGCATAACTACAGGGGCCAAACTACTGGGGGATAACTACAGGTGCCAAACTACTGGGGACATTACTACTGGGGGCTAAACTACATTGGGGGCATAACTACAGGGGCTAAACTACAATGGGGCAAACTACAGGGGGGCATTACTACTGGTGGCTAAACTACAAGCAGGCAAACTACTGGGGGCATTACCACTGGGAGGCTAAACTAAAGGGGGGGGGTAAACTACTGGGGTCATAACTGCAGGGGCATGACTACTGGGGGCAATACGGGCATTGCATAAGGGGCACCACTACTATGGGGTCTATATAAGGGGCACTACCAGTACAGTGGACATTGCATAATGAGCACTACAACTGTGGGCATTGTATAAGAAGTGCCACCTCACATGCACCGAAGCCGCACGCAAATGTACTTGCCCCTTCCATGGTGCCCCCCCTATCATTTTCTTCTGGATCTGCCCCTGCCTGTGAGTGAACTCAGATGTGGCTGAAGAGTCGAAGACGTGCTCCCACTGGGGCGGACTCCCTTAGCGGAGCCCCAGCGTCATGCGGTGGATTTAGTAGAGGCCGGGGAGGACTTCAGTTCCTGAGAACTAGCTGTGCCCTGCGCCCTTACCTCTGGTAAGAAAGGACGCTCCTCGTACTTTCTTGTTTTTCTGCGACCGAAAGGACTGCATTTGATAATGTCGTGCTTTCTTAGGCTGTGAGGAAATATAAGGCAAAAGATCAGATTTACCAGCTATAGCTGTGGAGACCAGGTCTGAGAGCCCTTCTCCACACAATTCCTCACCCTTGTAAGGTAAAACCTCCATATGCCTCTTTTAGTCGGCATCACCTGTCCATTGCATGTTCCCCAGGACACGTCTAGCAGAAATCAACATAGCGTTGACTCTAGAACCCAGTAGACCAATGTCTCTTTGAGCATGTCATATATATAAGCATCTTTTATATATCCTAGGGTCAATAACATGGTATCCTTATCTAAGGTTTCAATCTCCGCTAAGGTATCTGTCCACGCTGCTACAGCGCTATAAACCCCTGCCGACACAATCGCCGGTCTGAGTAGTGTACCAGAATGTGTGTAAATGGACTTCAAAGTACTTTTCTGCATGCTATCTGCAGGATCCCTGAGGGTAGCTGTATCTTGGTATGTCAGCGCTACCTTTTGGGGAAACGTGTCAACGCCTTGTCCACCCTAGGGGAGGATTCCCATCGTATCCTGGCCCTAGCAGGGAAAGGATACACCATGAGAATTCTTTTGGGAAACTGCAGTTTCTTGTCTGGAGATTCCCGCTCTTTTTCACACAATTCATTTGGTTCATGAGAGGGGGAAAGGTTATGTCATCTTTCTTCACCTTAAACATGTGTACCCCCGTGTCAGGGACAGATGGGTCATCAGTGATATGCAAAACATCTTTTATTACAATAATCATATATTGAATACTTCTCTGCCAGTTTTGGCTGTAACTTTGCATCATCGTAGTCAACACTGGAGTCAGACTCCGTGGGGTAAATTTACTAAGGTGGGAGATTTTTAGAACTGGTAATGTTGCCCATGGCAACCAATCAGATTCTACTTACCATTTATCTAGCTGCTTCTAGCAGATAATAGGTATAATCTGATTGGTTGCTATGGGCAACATCACCAGTTCTAAAAATCTCCCACTTTAGTAAATTTACCCCCGTGTCGGTATCAGTGTCTATTATTTTGGACAGTGGGCGTTTTGAGACTCTGAAGGTCCCTGCGACATAGGGACAGACATGGGTAGATTCCCTGTCTGTTCTCTAATCTTTTGTGCAATAAATTTACCTCAGCACTTAATTCCACATATCCAGTCAGGTGTCGGCGTTGTCGACGGAGACACCACACACACACATTTGCTCCATCTCCTCCTTAGAAGAGCCTTTTTCCTCAGACATTTCGACACACACGTACCGACACACCACACACTCAGGGAATCCTCTTATCTGAAGACAGTTCCCCCACAAGGCCCTTTGGAGAGACAGAGAGAGAGTATGCCAGCACACACCCAGCGCTAATACCCCAGGAAAAATACACAATGTGTTTACCCAGTAGCGCTGTAATACTATTATTTGCTGCCAATTATGTGCCCCCCCCCTCTTCTCTGAAACCCCCTTTCACCGTGGATAAGCAGGGGAGAGTCCGGGGAGCTTCCTCTCAGCTGTGCTGTGGAGAAAATGGCGCTGGTGAGTGATGAGGGAGAAGCCCCGCCCCCTCGGCGGCGGGCTTCTGTCCCGCTTAAATACAATAAAAACTGGCGGGGGCTCTTTATATATACAGTGCCTAGCTGTATATATATCTCTTTTGCCAGAAATGAGGTTTATATTGCTGCCCAGGGCGCCCCCCCTGCGCCCTGCACCCTTACAGTGACTGCCGTGTGTGAGGTGTGTGGGAGCAATGGCGCACAGCTGCACTGCTGTGCGTTACCTCAGTGAAGATCATGAAGTCTTCTGCCGCCTCTGAGGTCTTCTTTTCTTCTCATACTCACCCGGCTTCTATCTTCCGGCTCTGTGAGGAGGACGGCGGCGCGGCTCCGGGACGAACTCCAGGGTGAGACCTGTGTTCTGACTCCCTCTGGAGCTAATGGTGTCCAGTAGCCTAGGAAGCAGAGCCTTGAAACTCACAGAAGTAGGTCTGCTTCTCTCCCCTCAGTCCCTCGATGCAGGGAGTCTGTTGCCAGCTCCCTGAAAATAAAAAACCTAACAAATATACTTTCTGTCAGAAAGCTCAGGAGAGTTCTCTGAAAAGCACCCAGTCTCCACTGGGCACAGTATCAAACTGAGGTCTGGAGGAGGGGCATAGAGGGAGGAGCCAGTGCACACCAGATCTAAAGTCTTTCTTAAAGTGCCCATGTCTCCTGCGGAGCCCGTCTATCCCCATGGTCCTTACGGAGTCCCCAGCATCCTCTAGGACGTAAGAGAAATAGGATTTTAATTACCTACCGGTAAATCCTTTTCTCGTAGTCCATAAGGGATATTGGGCGCCCGCCTCAGTGCGTTGACTTTTCTGCAGGTTCTCTCTTCTGTGGTTACCTGTTCAGCTGTTGCTGTCTTGTTACCAGCCATTACTGGTTGTTTTATGTTATTGGTGTGCTGGTGTGTAAATCTCACCACTTGTTGTTATGTTCCTTCTCTCAAGTATGTCCTTTTTCGTTCGGGCACTATTTTATCTATAACTGCCTGTGGGAGGGGGAATAGAGGGGAGGAGCCAGCACACCATCTGCGGTGTGTGCATCTGTGGATCTGAGTGCTTAATCATCACACCAGAGAGAGAATCTGGTAGGTTGCTTACTGTGATCATTGGGCTGCATATGGCTGATGTACTGTATTACATAAACTGCACTTTGGGGCAGGCTATAGCTTGTTACATGCTAATCAGAGCCGTCTTAACAGCAGTGTGGGCCCCTGGGCACAGCAATGCACTGGGGCCCCTACCCATCCTCCAGCAGTAGGGGTGCTGTCAGCGGCAGCTTTGATGTCCCGCGGGCGGTAGGGGGTGTTCTATGTGTCCCTCAGCATGTAGGACCTGGAGAAATCATTTCTGCTAATTACTCCTTTACTGCACAGATGGGGCGGAGGGAGAACACTAAACTGTAGAAGGGGACATTGGGCTGAATGAAAGGGCCCTGGTACATGGCTTCCAGGGTAGTAGGGGATGTTTAATACGTAGGGGAGGGGTGGATAGTGGAGTGGGCTTAATAGTCATAATTTTCTGGTGGAAGGGCGGCTTGCTTGACTGCAGATATCTCAAGTTCCTGAAAATAGATTTCTTAGCTTTGAATGGGATAAAAAGCTAGAGAGTCCCACCTTTGAGTAGGTGCTGGGGACTTGGGGATCAGCGTTCAGGAGCCAGAGTAATCCACCGATGAAAATATAAACCTGCATATTGGGCGTGTGGAGCTGGAGCAGGGACCAGCTGCTGGAAGGCTGATATTTCTGGTTCTGGGCATAGTAGAGACAAGCTGCCAGTGTCCACCGAAAAGGTGAGAGTCTCAGTTTTTGGAATATACCATCATAAAAAAGTCAGACAGAACCCGAGATATCTGGCTGGGAAGAACAATTATCAGGCTAGGATGGGGACCACTGCTTTGAAGTCAGATATCTCCGGTTCCCCAGGGCCGATTTTAAAAAATCTGGTACCCCTGGAAAGAGGGGATCCTCAGCTATCAGCCTAGGGCCCTTTTACTCCTTGGGTCCTTGGGCAAGAGCCCATTGAGCCCATACGAAAAGACGGCCCTGATGCTAATTATGCATGGGCTGGCTTCACACTAAAATCAAACCTTTGGAAACCGCCCTCCAGAAATCCTGTGTTTGCATACTCTTGTCTGTCTAGAATACAGCAGGTGTTTTGCAAGAACAGAACAGGATCTTAAAAAATATTTTATTTCCTCACAGATAGTTTGTAAAATGAAGGTAATAGATCACTGGCGTAACTAGGGGGCTACAGCCATTGTGGTCTCTAGGAAGCGCAGGGCTGCGGGGGGCGCCTCCCTGCACCTCCAAGCGACAGCAGTGACTGCGGCCCCCTAGTGCGGCTGTTTTAGGAATGACACGGAGGGCACAGTGCGCGCCTCTCCTGTGTGTCCCTCCTGGGTCTCCGGCAGCAGCGGCGTGTCTGTTAAATGAAGTGCCCGTTCGTGTGCTCTGATCATCTGACAGACATGCCGCTGCCGCCAGAGACGCGGTAGGGACACACAGGAGAGGCGCGCACTGTGCCCTCCATGTACTTCCCAAAACAGCAGTGGGGGAGCCCGGGGGGGGGGGGCTGTTTGGCACTGGGGGTTTGTACCTGGCACTGGGGGGGGGCATGTTTGGCACTGGGGGTTTGTACCTGGTACTGGGGGGGGCATGTTTGGCACTGGGGGTATATGTGTACCTGGCACTCGGGGGTATATGTGTACCTGGCACTGGGGAGGCATGTTTGGCACTGGGGGGTATATGTGTACCTGGCACTGGGGGGTATATGTGTACCTAGCACTGGGGAGGCATGTTTGGCACTGGGGGTATATGTATACCTGGCACTGGGGGGGCATATTTGGCACTGGTGGTATATGTGTAACTGGCACTGGGGATATATGTATATCTGGCACTGGGTGGGCATATTTGGCACTGGGAGTATATGTGTACCAGGCACTGGGGGGGCATATTTGGCACTAGGGGTATGTGTGTAGCTGGCACTGGGGGGGCATATGGGGCACTGGGGGCATATGTGTATCTGGCACTGTGGGGGAATATCTGGCACTAGGGGCATATGTGGCACTGGGAGCACAGGCCTAGCAATAAGCATTACCCCCTGGTTGCAAGCACAACACCCAGCTCATGAAATCCCTGGCAACAAGCATTACCCCCTAGCAATGAGCATGAGACCCAGTGCATGAAACCCCTGGCAACGAATATTACCCCCTGGCAACAAGCTTAAAACCCAGCACATGATACCTCTGGCAACATGCATAACACCAACCGCATGAAACCCCTGGCAACAAGCATGACACCCTGAGCATGAAAACCCCTGGCACCATGCATGGAACCAAGAGCATGAAACCCCTGGCAACGAGCAGGTAATTTAAAAGTAATTAGAAGCCTTACTGTAGGACTTAATGTGTAATGGGCATTACGATGTGTGGCATAATGTATCACGGAAATTGCGGTGTGTGTCATAATGTGTCACAGGCATTACGGTGTGTGGTATACTATATCATGGGCATTGTGGTATGTGGTATAATGTCTCAGGGGCATTGTAGTGTGTGGCATAATGTATAACAGGCATTGCGGTGTGTGGCATAATGTATACTGGGCATTACTATAAGGAGGAAAAATGACAAATAATGTAAGGGGCATGAATCAGGATTTTTTTTTCTTCCTGCGGTGGCCAACGTCTGGGCATGCAGGTTGCAAAACTGGGGTATAAGGTAGTCTTTTCCTGCAATGCCACACCCCTTTATGCAAAGCCACGCCCATTTCAGGAAGGCCATGCCCCTTTTTGCGGCACGCACGCAGATTCATCGCTTTAGTGGTTCCAAGTATGGGGGGGGGCACCAGAGAATGTTTTGGCTTGGGGGAGAAAAATTTCTAGTTACGCCACTGTAGTAGATGTTGCATAACCCTTATATAGGGCATTTCATATACAATTTTCATAAATAATGCATGTTGTCAGGCAGTATTCTGGTCCTGTCTTATTCAGCTAATTGATCTTGCACGTGAATCAGCCCAAACAATATTATTACTTAAAAATTGTTCTCAGTATGTTGTCCTCCCTGTATGCCCTGCTAGTAAATCTGAGCTGAGAAATCTATATTTTAATCTCTTAGACAAAATACATTCTGGAATCCCTTCTCTGTGGTTTAGCACCAGGCATGGCGACAGGGGGGTACAAGCTGGCTCTTGTATGAATATTACCCCCTACATCTGAAATGGTAATAAACGTGATGCAATGTAATGGTGCGTTAGCCATGTATGCTAATGTAGGGACTTGCAGAGACAGGCTGCAAGCTTGAATGCTTTGATCAAAAATATGAGAAAAATCCCCAAGCTTTTATTTGCTAGATACACAGAGATTTGCAGTACACTGTTGATAGTGCTGATAACAAAACTGTTTGTTTTGTATACATACTGTATGTTGCATATATATTGCTAGAACCATCAACTACATGGGTGAAACCGAGCGCAGGCAGGCATATTTCTTTTCTGTTTTGAATAAAATACTATCCTGAAGGCTTGTCTGTAATATTAAAGCTACTATCAATCTATTAAAAACACAGGCCTTAATACATTAACCCGCTACAGCTGGGTACACACACCTATACAACCGTCAGCCCCATCACCCCATATCTGTATAGGTGTGTATGCAGTACATACATACTGAAATATGAGGTCTTCCATCCGGGAGAAGCAAGAAGAAGTAGGTGGGTGGTGACGGGGAAGAAACGGAATAGTTGCATCATTAGGCCCTACCGTCAATCTGTGATTCTGTCATGCGGCCGCCGGGCTTGTCTCTACGGGGGTGCTGGCTGTCCGGGCGGTCGTCCTCGCTGGCGGTCTCTGCCTCCCGGCGCTCCGTCCGGCGCCCGTAGTGTGGACGTCGCGGGTGCGCCCGATGTTCACTGGGGATGGGTGACGTCATCAGCGCTCCTCCAATCAGGTGCTGGCGGGAAGTACCGGCGCCTGAGTATCATCGCTACTACTACTGTACCTGTGATCTCCAGAGCTCCGTGCCTCCAGCGCCTCCGTGCCTCAGCATTTCCGTGCTCCAGCATCTCCGTGCCTCAGCATTTCCGTGCTCCAGCATCTCCGTGCCTCAGCATTTCCGTGCTCCAGCATCTCCGTGCCTCAGCATTTCCGTGCCTTAGCATCTTCGTGCCTCAGCACCTCCGTGCCTCCAGCACCTCTGTGCCTCAGCACCTCCGTGCCTCCAGCATCTCCATGCCTCAGCACCTCCGTGCCTCAGCACCTACGTGCCTCCAGCACCTTCGTGCCTCCAGCATCTCAGTGCCTCAGCATCTTTGTGCCTCAGCACCTCCGTGCCTCCAGCACCTCCGTGCCTCAGCACCTCCATGCCTCCAGCACCTCAGCATCTCTAAGCGCCTCAGCGCCTTCAAACACCTCAGTACCTCTAGCATTTCAGTGCCTCTAGCACCACAACACCGCTCACAGTGAGCTTTTGGTACTCTCCACCAATTCATCAGCACCTCTACAAGTCTTGTCTTTCAGGAGACCTTAAAGGGTCCACCTGTGCCTTCTGCCTACCGTCCTAATCCTGCATGAGGAAGACCTACATCCGGCCATCTCTGCTGCGACCCAGTAGCGGTTCCTCTTCCTGGTCACCGGAAGAAGCCCCGAGTCCACAGCACTTCCAGACCAGGTCAGTGATAGAATACTCAGGCCCCATGGACCCGGGGGATCGGAACACAGAGTCGAGCGCCATCCAAAGTTTGGCTTCCCGAGTTCAGACTCAAGAGGCGACACAGGGCCAGGTGATGCAATATCTCCAGGAATTGTCCGGCCGATTGGATCAAATTCAAGCTTCCTTAGCTTCCGTAATTCCGGTTCCAGTTCCCGTAACTGCTCCAGTTGCTGTTTCCAGTAATGTCCAACCTCCGGCTGGTACCAGGTCACGTCTTCAGCTTCCTACTCCTTCCCGCTATAATGGGAACCCAAAGAATTGCCGTGGTTTTCTAAATCAGTGCGAGGTGCACTTCGAGCTTCTCTCTCATAATTTCCCTACGGATCGCTCTAAGGTAGCGTATATCATTTCCCTGCTTGAAGGGTCAGCGTTGGATTGGGTGTCTCCGTTATGGGAACAATCTGATCCCGTGGTTTCCAACTACACCAACTTCATCATGTCCTTTCGAAGAATCTTCGACGAGCCCGGCAGGATGACCACTGCTTCTTCCGACTTGCTCCGTGTTCATCAGGGCTCCCGTTCCGTGGGTCACTACGTGGTTCATTTCCAGACCATTGCCTCTGAACTTCGCTGGAATAATGACGCTCTGAGGACTGCCTTCTGGAACGGTCTCTCCGACCGGCTGAAAGATGAGTTGGTCACTAAGGATCTGCCAGATCCATTAGAAGAGTTGATCTCCCTTTGCGTCAAGGTGGATCTTCGGATGCAGGAGCGTGGAGGAGAACGTAGCCGTTCAGATCGTTGCAGGTTCCGGCATCCTACTCCTAGACCGGCGGCTGGGCCCAGCTCGGACGAACCCATGCAAATTAACCGATCCCGACTGTCTCCGGAGGAACAACAGCGTCGTCGTGAGGGTAAACTTTGCCTTTACTGTGGAGCCGCAGATCATTTCCTTAAGTTTTGTAAATCCCGTCCGGGAAACGGGCAGGCCTAGCTTGTTCCGGAGGAGTCAAGTTGGGGGTCACGACTAAATCTTCTCCAATTTTGGAGTGTTTGCTTCCCGTGTCTTTAATCACCAATTCAGTCTCCAAGTCTTGTAAAGCCCTGTTGGATTCCGGAGCTGCGGGGAACTTCGTTTCTTCCTCCTGTGTCCAAAGCATGGATTTAAAGGTACGGCCTATCGAGCGGCCTATTTCGTTGATGGCTATCAATGGTACTAGAATTTCCAAGGGTCTCATAACGTGGCGCACGGAGCCAGTGAAGCTGCAGGTCGGGGCTCTACATCAAGAATGTCTGGAACTCTTGGTGATTCCGGAAATGCATCACGATCTGGTCCTTGGAATGCTCTGGCTCAAAATTCATAATCGCCACATTGACTGGAAGTCTTCTCAAATTCTGTCTTGGAGTTCTTTTTGTCACGCTAACTGTCTCACTCCCGTTTGTCCGCTCCGTGTCTCTTCTAAATCGGATGAAGAGCATATTCCGGAGGCGTATCAAGGGTTCAAGGATGTGTTTTCGGAACAGGCGGCTGATCAGTTACCACCTCATAGGCCTTGGGACTGCCCTATTGATCTTGTCCCAGGGAAGATGCCACCCCGTGGCCGCACATATCCTCTGTCACTTCCCGAGACTCAAGCTATGTCGGACTATATTAAGTCCAATCTGCTCAAGGGATTAATTCGCCCCTCTTTCTCCCCTGCTGGAGCGGGCTTCTTTTTCGTGAAGAAGAAGGACGGGGGGGTTGAGACCATGTATCGACTACCGCGGCTTCAACGATATCACCATCAAGAATAAATACCCCTTGCCACTAATCACAGAGTTATTTGATAGGGTTCGTGGCGCCCGCGTTTTCTCCAAACTCGCCTTGAGGGGAGCTTATAATCTTATACGCATCCTAGAAGGGGATGAATGGAAGACCGCCTTCAATACCCGGGATGGGCATTACGAATACCTGGTGATGCCGTTCGGCCTTAGTAATGCTCCTGCTGTCTTCCAGGGATTCGTCAACGAAATCTTCCGAGACATGTTATATCAAAGTGTTGTGGTATATTTGGACGACATCCTGATTTTTTCCAAAGATCTTGTTGAACACAGGACTCAAGTCAAAGAAGTGCTCCACCGTTTACGAGAGAATCATCTCTATGCTAAGTTCTCCAAATGTACCTTTGAAGTAACATCAATTCCGTTCCTCGGTTATATCATCTCGGGGACGGAGCTTCGCATGGATCCGGAGAAGCTCTCTGCCATTCGTGACTGGACTCAGCCTCTCTCTTTAAAAGCAATACAAAGATTCCTGGGCTTTGCGAATTACTACAGGAAATTTGTTAGGGGTTTCTCCACCATTGTTGCGCCCATTACTGCCTTGATGAGAAAGGGCTCTAATCCGAGTTTGTGGCCTCCCGAAGCCATTGAGGCTTTTTCCCACTTGAAGTTAGCTTTCATGTCCGCTACAGTTCTCCAACAACCAAATTTCGATGAACCTTTCTTCCTAGAAGTTGACGCATCTTCGGTCGGAGTTGGGGCCGTTCTCTCTCAGTACTCCTCAGATAAGAAATTACATCCGTGTGGCTTACACTCTCGTAAATTCTCTCCGGCCGAACGAAATTACACTATTGGAGACCAGGAACTTTTGGCAATTAAATCTGCCTTGGAAGAGTGGAGATATCTCTTAGAAGGGGCCAAACATGTGATTACCATTTACACGGATCACAAAAATTTGTTGTATATCAAATCCGCACAATGCTTGAATCCTCGCCAAGCGAGATGGGCACTTTTCTTTACTCGATTTTCTTTTGTTATCAAGTACCGTGCCGGGACTCTCAATACTAAAGCGGATGCACTGTCTCGTTCACAAATTTCCACAGACGAGGATGATTCTTTCGAGCAGAGTTTAATTCTAAATCCAATTTCTGTCTCCGCTGCTTCAACTACCCCAGCTCCTCCTTCTGGAAGAATGTCCGTACCAGCTAGATTCCGGCCGAGAATACTACAGTGGGCCCATATCTCCAAGTTTTCCGGTCATCCCGGCGCCCAGAATATGTACAAGTTTCTGCAAAGATCTTACTGGTGGGACACCATGAGGAAGGATGTACAGGATTACGTTAATTCTTGTCCACAGTGTACACAACATAAATCTCCTCGCCTGCCTCCTGCTGGGTTGCTTCGTCCTCTGCCCATTCCTGTCAAATCCTGGACTCACATTTCCATGGACTTCATCACTGACTTGGCTTGTTCCAAAGGTTGCAACACCGTCTGGGTGATCGTCGACCGTTTCTCGAAGATGGCGCACTTCGTTCCATTGACTGGTCTGCCGACAGCTCCTAAACTAGCCCTACTATTCATCCGAGAACATTTTCGGTTGCATGGGTTGCCTCAGGAAATAGTCTCTGATCGAGGGGTACAGTTCACCGCAAGGTTTTGGAAAGCCCTCTGCTCGGCCTTACAGATTAAACTTAAGTTTTCATCCACCTATCATCCCCAAACGAATGGACAAACGGAACGAGTCAATCAAGATCTAGAGACTTTCCTTCGCCTTTATCTCTCCCCTTCACAGGACAACTGGGTGGAGTTGTTACCTTGGGCGGAGTTTGCCCATAACCATTCATTTCATTCTTCCACTGGTTAGTCTCCGTTCTTCGTCAACTATGGGTTCCATCCACAAGTTCCGGAATTACCAAGTCTTCCGACAGAAGAGGTTCCAGCTGTAACGTCCACTCTACTGCACTTCAGACAAATTTGGTGTAGGATTCATGCTAGTCTTAAAAAGGTTTCTGTCCGATACAAGTTCTTCGCCGGTAGGAAACGACGAGCCGCTCCTCAATACAAAGTTGGTGATAGGGTATGGCTGTCCACACGTAATCTCCGGTTGAAGGTGCCCACTATGAAGTTTGCTCCAAGATTCATCGGTCCTTACCCTGTGCTACAAGTCCTGAATCCTGTGGTCTGTAAGTTGGGTTTACCTTCTCACCTACGTATTCCAAATGCCTTCCATGTCTCTCTTCTTCGTCCTCTCGTCCTTAATCGTTTTCATTCAAAGTCCTCTAGCCCCACCTCAGTGGAAGCTGAAACAGGAACAGACTTCGAGATCAAAACAATTCTGGACTCTCGTTAACTTCACAAGAATCTGCAATATCTGGTGGAATGGAAACGGTACGGTCCTGAGGAGAGAAGTTGGATAAAGGCTTCTGAGGTCTCGTCTCCTCGACTAATCCGGATTTTCCATTCTAGACATCCTACGAAGCCAGGAAAGTGTCCAGGGGCCACTCCTAGAGGAGGGGGTACTGTCATACCGCCGCCGCGGCCGCCGGGCTTGTCTCTCCGGGGGTGCTGGCTGTCCGGGCGGTCGTCCTCGCTGGCGGTCTCTGCCTCCCGGCGCTCCGTCCGGCGCCCGTAGTGTGGACATCGCGGGTGCGCCCGGCATTCACTGGGGACGGGTGATGTCATCAGCGCTCCTCCAATCAGGTGCTGGCGGGAAGTACAAATTCAGACGCCGGGCAGAGCTCCGGCGCCTGAGTATCATCGCTACTACTACTGTACCTGTGATCTCCAGAGCTCCGTGCCTCAGCATTTCCGTGCCTCAGCATTTCCGTGCTCCAGCATCTCCGTGCCTCAGCATTTCCGTGCTCCAGCATCTCCGTGCCTCAGCATTTCCATGCTCCAGCATCTCCGTGCCTCAGCATCTCCGTGCCTCAGCATTTCTGTGCCTCCAGCACCTCCGTGCCTCCAGCACCTCCGTGCCTCCAGCACCTCCGTGCCTCCAGCATCTCCGTGCCCCAGCACCTCCGTGCCTCAGCACCTCCGTGCCTCCAGCACCTCCGTGCCTCAGCACCTCCATGCCTCCAGCATCTCTGTGCCTCAGCATCTCTGTGCCTCAGCACCTCCGTGCCTCAGCATCTTCGTGCCTCAGCACCTCCGTGCCTCCAGCACCTCAGCGTCTCTAAGCGCCTCAGCGCCTTCAAACACCTCAGTACCTCTAGCATTTCAGTGCCTCTAGCACCACAACATCGCTCACAGTGAGCTTTTGGTATTCTCCACCAATTCATCAGCACCTTTACAAGTCTTGTCTTTCAGGAGACCTTCAAGCGTCCACCTGTGCCTTCTGCCTACCGTCCTAATCCTGCATGAGGAAGACCTACATCCGGCCATCTCTGCTGCGACCCAGTAGCGGTTCCTCTTCCCGGTCACCGGAAGAAGCCCCGAGTCCACAGCACTTCCAGACCAGGTCAGTGATAGATTCGTGCAAATGTGAATAGGGGCTGAAATGATGCAGTTACCATAGAATCGCATCATTAGGCCCCATCCCCTCCTGACGGTCTGCAAATTCACAGTATTTATTTCCACATTCAACCTGCTTCACTAGGAAGCGGACAGGATGCGGGGGTGCCCATTCTTCTGGTGGTTCTGGGTACTATGGGAAAAATTGGGTGTTTTCCGCAGGATCCAGGAGAGTAGGCAAGTATGATGCAGGACAGGGGCAGGAGCGATAGCTGATAAACATTATGCCGTTAAATATTTTAGATGCCGAACTCCCAATCCCATAGAAGGCCATACACACAGCTATTTCTAGCACAGTGTGTACGGGGCTCACAGGGGGTCAAGCTGGGGATACAGTGCTCAGGTCATCAGGAGTATTTACCCAGTCAGCTGAGTGATTACAAAAGTGTGTGCCCAGATTTAGTCCAGCTGTAATAAAGTAGTTGTTTTTTTTGCTGAATATGCTGCTGTAGTCAGTCACCCATGAAGTGAAACTAATGAAATGAGGAAGGATGTGAGCTGAAAAACGAAAACTAAATCTAGACCAGTACCAGACTAGAGAATGCCTCATCTAATCGGCCACAATTCTAGTTATGGGCCTAATTCAGAGTTGAACGCAGCAGCAAATTTGTTAGCAGTTGGGCAAAACCATGTTCACTGCAGGGGGGGGGGGGGCAGATATAACATGTGTAGAGAGAGTTAGATTTGGGTGGGGTGTATTCAAACTGAAATCTAAATTGCAGTGTATAAATAAAGCAGCCAGTATTTACCCTGCATGGAAACAATATAACCCAGCCAAATCTAACTCTCTCTGCAAATGTTATGTCTGTCCCACCTGCAGTGCACATAGGGGGTCATTCCGAGTTGTTAGCTTGCTGCCGTTTTTAGCAGATTTGCCATCAGGCTAAAAACCGGCAATTCAGCGCATGCATATGGGGGTTTGTGACGTCAAACCAGGAACCAAACAAGTCTGCAGTGATCGCAATCTAGGAGTAGGTCTGGAGCTACTCAGAAACTGCAGGGAAATATTTAATAGCAGAACTGCTAACCTGTCGTTAGCAATTCTGCTAAGCTAAGATACACTCCCAGAGGGCGGCGGCCTAGCGTTTGCAATGCTGCTAAAAGCAGCAAGCGAGCGATCAACTCGGAATGAGGGCCATGGTTTTGCCCAACTGCTAACAAACTTGCTGCTGCGATCAACTCTGAATTATCCCCTATAATGTGAGAAAAGTAGTAAAATAATTGGTTGAGTAAGGGCAGAAATGCCTTTGGTTGAAATTGAAGCAGTGTTTTAGGAGAATGAACATGGGCCCTCATTCCGAGTTGATCGCTCGCAAGGCGAATGTAGCAGAGTTACACACGCTAAGCCGCCGCCTACTGGGAGTGAATCTTAGCTTCTTAAATGTGCGACCGATGTATGCGCAATATTGCGATTACAAACGAGTTAGCAGTTTTTGAGTAGCTTCAGACTTACTCTGCCTGTGCGATCAGTTCAGTGCTTTTCGGTCCTGGCTGACGTCATAAACACACCCAGCGTTCGCCCAGGCACACCCACCGTTCCCCCGGCCACTCCTGCGTTTTCTCCGGAAACGGTAGCGTTTCCAGCCACACGCCCCTAAAACGCCGTGCATCCGCCCAGTAACACCCATTTCCTGTCAATCACAATGCGAACGTCGGAGCGATGAAAAAGCCGTGAGTAAACTTACTTTCTTCATAGTAAAGTTACTTGGCGCAGTCGCAGTGCGAACATTGCGCATGCGCACTAAGAGAATTCTCACTGCGATGCGATGAAAATCTCCGAGCGAACAACTCGGAATGAGGGCCATCAATGTGATATTTTTGTCAAAATCACACCAAAGCAGGAATTTATAAAGCAGTGAGTTTTAAAAACAGCAGATTTTTTTGCAGGAATTTATCAAATCCAATCCACTAAAAAAAATCCAAGCAAAACCTCTTTTCTCATGCAGGATCTCTCACCAGTTGTCATTCAAAATTTCTTTTTTTATTAAATATATACAAAGCAATGGACACACCATCTTGCGGATATATGAACCACAGATTACACTTGCTTAAAACAATAGAAGGCTTTAACAGGCTAAATAGATGAAACTCGGTTGGGGTGGCCTGTTCTCTGAATCATGTAATTATGTCAGGAGGGAGGAGCTGCAAGGAATACGAGAGGTCCGTCTCTTGAAGTGGGCAACTTTATAAAGTGGGGATGAGTTTCTGTGCCCACTTTAATAAAGTAAAGGGTGTGATTACAGGGAATCATGCCTGCAGACTGACGAGACCCTCTCCCAGGCAAGATGCAACGCGTTTGCAAACTTCTTTGCAGATAAAATATCCACCATCCGGGCTGGACAGTGCCATCAAAGGAGTGCCAAACTAGAAAGCCTGCCAATACAAGCTACCTGCCTTCATGGACCAGCTTTGACCCAGTGGATGTAAAGGACACTGCTGAAATTGCTCGGATTTTGCGTCCCACCACCTGTGATCTGGATACGGCCTCAACCAAGCTTCTAATAGGTTGTATGGATATAATTGGTCCTGTCTTTGCAAAAATTGTTCAATGCTCTTTGCAGACAGGCATTTTTCCTGGACCCCTAAAGGAAGCAATTGTTAGACTGCTTCTTAAAAAACCTAATTTAGATCCCAACTGCATGACCAACTACAGACCGGTATCAAACCTTCCTTTCCTAGGAAAGGTTATTGAGAAAGTGGTTGCAAATCAACTGGAAACCCGTCTGACAACCCATGATATTTATGATCCATTTCAATCAGGATTCAGGAGAAGACATAGCACTGAAACTGCCCTGGTGTGTGTGTGTTAAATGATCTTCTGATGGCAAGAGACAGAGGTGACTGTTCAATATTAATCCTTCTGGATCTCTCGGCAGCATTCGATACCGTGGACCATGGGCTTCTGATTGAGCGACTGATACATTTCTGTGGTCTGGATGGCACAGTCCTAAGCTGTTTCAAATCATTTCTCACAGGCAGGTCACAGAGAGTATCGTCTGGATTATACTCATCACCACCAGTGCCATTGCCATGTGGAGTCCCACAAGGTTCTATACAATCCCCCATGCTTTTTGCAGTATACATGCTCCCATTGGGCGAAATAATCAGGCGCCATGGCCTGGTCTACCACTGCTATGCAGATGATACACAACTGTACTTGTCCTTTGCTCCGGGCACTGATAACCCAATAGCAACCCTAAATGGCTGTCTAGCTGAGCTACAGGAGTGGATGAGCGCCAGTTGGCTGCAACCGAATCCGGATAAAACAGAGGTCCTTATGATACGACCACAACATCAAAGGACAAGACTGCAGCATAGCCAACCAACTGGACTTAAACTCGGGGATTCAGAATTACAGACCAGTGATCGTGTGCGGAATCTTGGCATTGTCCTGGATGGTGGCTTGACACTTAAACATCAAATATCAGCCACAATCAAATCCTCATTCTTTCACCTGAGGAACATAGCCAGAATCAAGCACTTAATTCCCTCAGATGATATGCCAAAAGTCATACATGCATTTGTATCCTCTCGATTAGACTACTGTAATGCCCTCTACCTTGGTCTCCCAGGAAAAGAATTGCAACGCTTACAGCTGGTGCAAAACACAGCTGCCAGGCTGTTAACCATCTAGCCCCGTTCTAGCCACATAACTCCCATCCTCTACTCCCTTCACTGGCTGCCTGTAAGATGGCGAATCATCTTCAAGATTGGCTTACTGAGTTTCAAAGCATTACATGACCAGGGCCCAAGGTACCTGAAACAGCTTCTGACCTCATACTGCCCCACTCGATTACTGCGATCTGTAGATGAAGGACTTTTAGCAGTACCTAGAATCTACCGTAATTCATCTGGGGGTCGAGCTTTTAGTCATGCGGCTCCGACTCTATGGAACTCACTTCCCCGCACAGTGCGAGAGGCCCCAACTATAGAATCCTTCAAAAGTAGACTCAAGACTTTTCTGTTTACTCAAGCATTTCCATAATGTCCCTTTTAGTATCTTCATGCTTCTGTATTTTATGAAAATGTACTTCATTATTTTCTGTACTATATTATGCTATGTATCTGTTAAGCGCCTTGAGTCCTATTGGAGAAAGAGCGCTATATAAATAAAATTATTATTATTATTATTATTAAAACTAGGTGTGGTTTACGACTGAGGTGAACACAGGACACAGATATAAATCAAATTGCTGCATTCTTAATGTTTATAACTGCAGTGAAACAAAACAACCATACACAATGTTACTAATAATGTGTGTGTCAGGAATCAGCATTCAGTGATGTCTCATTTACCGGCGCGCTGGTGTGCAGGCCTCCGGAGGTCTCGGCCCCAGTCTGCGGCTGTATGAGCATCCTATCTGCGGAGCGCAGTACCCACTATTGTGGTGAACCCCTGAAGTCCATTCTGTGGGTGCCCTCCTGTGTACCGGCCATCTGTACAGCATGGGCGCCGCCATGACACCTGCGGTCAGCTGACCGGAGAGCTCCCAATCCTGCGCTGTGATTGCTCACGTGATCCAAGTATCCAATGACTGCCAACCAGGGGGTATAAGTCCAGAGCATCTACTCAGTCTCATCACCTTGGACAACGCGTCGCATTGCTGCATAGCGTCTCCTGGTTCCAGTTTCCAATCTCCAGGTTCCAGTTTCCAATCTCCAGTTTCCTATCTCCAGTTCCAATTTCCAGTCTTCAATTTCCTGTTTCCAGCGATCTCCTATTTCTGGCATCTCCAAGTGATCTCCCGGTTCCAGTATTCCTGTGGAACTACAGGTCCCAGCATTTACTTCAGCTCCAACTTCTGCTACAGTCAGCCTCCACCTTTTGCAGTAAGATACTTTCTTCGGGTGCTATTCATTATCTACACCTGTGTAAGGTTAACTTGCATTCAGCATTGTGCTATGGCATATGGCACTTAATACAACCACTTCATATCGGTTTCAAGTTGTCTCCTGCTTAACCTTGCTTGATTGTGGACTTTACATTACAAACTGACTGTGTGGAGTATCATTGCTGGTTTCCAAACCAACTGTGAGAGTGATCACCATCTGATTGCTATACTAGTTTCCAGACTAGTTCATTGCCTGTATTTCATTGCCTAATTACTGCACTGGTTTCCAGACCAGCTAAATATCTGTGACTGTTTATTTAATCGTTGTCAGCATTTCTTGTACCATCCATCTCAAGTTATCATCTGCTTCAATTCCTGTATATATTTGTGAGCATTTAATAAACATCATTGCGCACATGCGCAGGAATATCCTACAGCCTCCTTGATTTCTCCATCACACCACCACTGACCCACTAGTGCCCCCTCCGGGGACAGACATAACCATAGATCTGACAGTGTGGTGGTAACCACAGACGTGGAATTTTCCTGAGATCAAATATTAACTGACAATTTTAGCATTGTGTAGCAATAATAGTGTTTTTTTTTCTTGGGGTCCATGCATAAGCAATAGTGAAAAAAAAAAATAAGGATTCACCACTTCTGCATATTTTTTTTCAACGATTTACCGACTTTGCAATCCACCAATATGCAACTATACATTGCCTCCTCCGGCTCACCTCACCCAATGTGTGCCGGCGCCGCAGGGAGATGCCAGGCGCCCGCTGAGATTGTGTTACCAGCGGCGCCCGGCTCTCCCTGCCCAGCGAAAGCAGGCGGCAGGAGCTCACTACTGAACTCCGGCTTCCGGCTCCCGGCTGGGGAGCCGGATGCCAAGAGGATCACAACGGTCGGACGTGGGAGCGGGGCTTGGTAAGTATGGTGTTTTTTTTATTTTTTTATTTTTTTTTAAACATGTGTGACTACTACTGGGGGCATAACTACAGGGGGGCTAAACTACAAGGGGGCAAACTACAGGGGGGCATTACTACTGAGGGCTAAACTACAAGGGGGCTGAACTACTGGGGGCAAACTACAGGGGCTAACTACAAGGGGGCAAGCTACTGGGGGCATTACTATTTGGGGAAAACTGCATGAGGCTAAACTACAGGGGCGCATTACTACTGGGGACATAACTACACGGGCGCATTACTACTGGGGGCATAACTACAGGGACATTACTACTGGGTGCATAACTACAGGGGCTAAACTACTGGGGGCATTACTACTGGGAGCAAACTACATGGGGCTAAACTACAGGGGCGCATTACTACTGGGGGCATAACTACAGGAGCACATTACTACTGGGGGCATAACTACAGGGGCGAATTACTACTGGGGGCATAACTACAGGAGTATTACTACTTGGGGCATTACTACTGGGGGCATAACTACAGGGTCTAAACTACTTGGGGAATTACTACTTGGGGCAAACTACATGGGGCTAAATGACTGGGGGCATTACTACAGGCGACATTACTACTGGGGGCAATACTACACAGGGGCATTACCATTAAGGGCATTACTAATGGGGGCACTACTAATGAGGGCATTGTAAAGGGGGCACTTCATAAGGGGCATCACTCTTAGGGACAAAAGGGGCACTACTACTGCTTGGCATTGCATAAGGGGCACCACTACTCTTTGGGCTCTATATAAGGGGCACTACCACTGTGGGCACTACCAGTACAGTGGACATTGTATAAGGAGAACTACTACTACGGGCATTGTAAAAGGGGTGCTACTGCTGTTGACATTGTGTATTACGGGGTGCTACTACTGTCGGCATTATGTGTATTAGGGGTGCTACTACTGTGGACATTATTACTATTGTGTGACCACGCCCCATTCTTTTCAAGATCACGTCCCTTTATTTACCTTTATTGCATGGGCGCCGGGGAGAGGGGGAGGGGGTGAGAGTTCCACCACCTCTCTAGGACCACTTTAAGCACTGGAGAAGGACAACTAAAATGGTGCATGGCCTATATCACAAAACATACCCAGAAAGACTAAAAAAAATCTCAATATGTATAGTTTGAAGCACAGAAGGAAAAGGGGGGACATGATAGAAACTTTCAAATATATCAAGGGTTTTAACAAAGTCCAGGAGGGAAACATTCTCCAAATGAAGAGAAGCAATAGGACACAGGGACATGCACTGAGGCTGGAGGGGGGAGGTTCAGGGGAAATTTGAGGAAAAATTACTTCACAGAAAGGGTGGTGGACAAGTGGAATAGCCTCCCATCACAGATGGTAGAGGCTAAGACAGTAGAGTAATTTAAATATGCATGGGATAGACATAAGGATATCCTTACAAATAAATAATGCTCAAATAAGGTTTGAGATAAAAATATGGTAAACAAAAAAAAAATGGGGGCAGACTAGATGGGCCAAGTTGTTTTAATCTGCAGTCAAATTCTATATTTCTATGTTTAATGGTTGTCAATAATCAAAGGTGATTACAGGTTAGAATGCAGTGTCCTGATTTCTTGCAGATATTACCAGTAAGAAGGAGTCCTCATCGCTGGGTGCATTTCCATCTTCTACATTGTGTTGCCAATGAGGGGGGTAATTCAGACCTGGGCAGCGATTTTTGCAGACCTGCGATTGGATAGTCGCCGTTTACAGGCGGAGTGTATTTTAGCTGTGCAAGTGTGCGATCGTATGTGTAGCAGAGCTGCACAAACAGATTTTGTGCAGTGTCTGCGCAGCCCAGGACTTTCTCAGCCGATGCAATCACTTCAGCCTGTCCGGGACGTCAGACACCCTCCCTGCAAACGCTTGGACACACCTGTGTTTTTCCAGACACTCCTTGAAAACGGTCAGTTGCCACCCACAAACGCCCTCTTCCTGTCAATCTTCTTGCGAATGCCCGTGCGAACGGATCCTTCTCACAAACCCATCGCTGAGCGATGATCTGCTTTGTACCCGTACAAAGCGCCTGCGCATTGCGGTGCATACACATGCGCAGTTTAGACCTGATCGCCCATTGTACGAAAACGCAGCCTAGCAATCAGGTCTGAATTAGGCCCAAAGGTGTAAGGTTGCTGCTCTGCGGTCAGGGATACCTATGTCCTCAGTCAGCCACTTTGGCTGCAGATAAGACAGGAGCCACATCTGTTACACATTTGAAACCAGAATTGTATAACAAAATAGGGTCTTCACTACAGTCCAAAATCACACACAACTCCCTACACAATAACACACTCTTCACTCTACAAAAGGGAATGCAGCTGCACTGTAAGCTCGGGCTTGTGGGGAAGGGGAGGCGGAGTGGACATTCAGGCACCTGTCTAATATAGATTGTGGTGGCGGCTGGTTCCACCCCAGGTCATCCTGTGCTGTGTGTGAGGCACACAGCGCACATACCTAGGTCAGCCTATCTTTGTTTTCAAAGTTTCGGATTATTTCAACCGTCATTCCTGATATTGCGGCTTGAGCTGTGGAGGGCACCCTGCTTGCTGAAGGCTATTCTATACGTGAGTGGCAAGTAACTATATATATATATATATACATACATACATACATACATACATACATACATACATACATACAGTTGTGCTCGTAAGTTTACATATCCTAGCAGAATTTGTGATTTTCTGACCATTTGTCAGAGAATATGAATGATAACTCACAAACTTTTCTTTCACTCATGGTTAGTGGTTGGGTGAAGCCATTTATTGTCAAACAACTGTGTTTACTCTTTTTCAATCATAATGACAACAGAAACTACCCAAATGACCCTGGTCAAAAGTTTACATACCCCAGTTCTTAATACCGTGTATTGCCCCCTTTAACATCAATGACAGCTTGAAGTCTTTTGTGGTAGTTGTGGATGAGGCTCTTTATTTTCTCAGATGGTAAAGCTGCCCATTCTTCTTGGCAAAAAGCCTCCAATTCCTGTAAATTCTTGGGCTGTCTTGCATGAACTGCACGTTTGAGATCTCCCCAGAGTGGCTCAATGATATTGAGGTCAGGAGACTGAGATGGCCACTTCCGAACCTTCACTTTATTCTGCTGTAGCCAATGACAGGTCGACTTGGCCTTGTGTTTGGATCATTGTCATGTTGGAACGTCCAAGTACGTCCCATGCACAGCTTCCGGGCTGATGAGTGCAAATTTTCCTCCAGTATTTTCTGATAACATGCTGCATTCATCTTGCCATCAATTTTGACCAAGTTTCCAGTGCCTTTGTAGCTCACACATCCCCAAAATATCATCGATCCGCCTCCGTGTTTCACAGTAGGAATGGTGTACTATTCATCATAGGCCTTGTTGACTCCTCTCCAAATGTAACGTTTATGGTTGTGGCCAAAAAGTTCAATTTTGGTCTCATCACTCCAAATGACTTTGTTCCAGAAGTTTTGAGGCTTGTCCTACGGTATTATTAACCTCAATATCATTAATTTCCACTCATTTACAGTCTATTCTGAACACCTCACACCTCACAATATTGTTTTTAGGCCTAAAAGTTGCACCGAGGTGGCTGTATGACTAAGCTAAGCGACAAAAGTGTGCGGCACAAACACCTGGCCCATCTAGGAGTGACACTGCAGTGTCAGACAGGAGGGCAGATATAAAAAAAAGGCCCCAAACAGCACATGATACAAAGAAGAAAAAGAGGTGCAATTAGGTAGCTGGATGGCCAAGCTAAGTGACACAAGTGTGCGGCACAAACACCTGGCCCATCTAGGAGTGGCACTGCAGTTACAGACAGCATGGTACAAAATGAAACTAGTCCCCAAACAGCACATGATGCAAAGAAGAAAAAGAGGTGCAAGATGGAATTGTCCTTGTGCCCTCCCACCCACCCTTATGTTGTATAAACAGGACATGCACACTTTAATAAACCAATCATTTCAGCGACAGGGTTTGCCACACGACTGTGGCTGAAATGACTGGTTTGTTTGGGCCCCCACCAAAAAAGAAGCAATCAATCTCTCCTTGCACAAACTGGCACTACAGAGGCAAGATGTCCACCTCATCACCATCCTCCGATTCCTCACCCCTTTCACCATGTACATCCCTCCTCACTGAGTATTAATTCATCCCCACTGGAATCCACCATCACAGGGTCCTGTGTACTTTCTGGAGGCAATTGCTGGTAAAGGTCTTCCCAGAAGACTTTATAATTCATTTTGATGAACATCATCTTCTCCACATTTTGTGGAAGTAACCTCCTAAGCCAATCGCTGACAAGGTTACCGGCTGCACTAAACACTCTTTCGGAGTACACACTGAAGGGGGGGCAACTTAGGTAAAATAAAGCCAGTTTGTGCAAGGGCCTCCAAATTGCCTCTCTTTCCTGCCAGTATACGTACGGACTGTCTGACATGCCTACTTGGATGCTGTCACTCATATAATCCTCTACCATTCTTTCAATGGTGACAGAATCATATGCAGTAACAGTAGACATGTCCGTAATCATTGGCAGGTCCTTCAGTCCGGACCAGAAGTCAGCACTCGCTCGTGACTGCCCTGCATCACCGCCAGCGGGTGGGCTAGGAAATATTATCCTTTTCCTTGCAGCCCCAGTGGCGGGAGAAATTGAAGGAGGAGCTGTTGATGGGTCACGTTCCGCTTGAGTTGACAATTTACTAATCAGCAGGTCTTTGCACCTCTGCATACTTGTGTCTGCTGGAAAGAGAGATACAACATAAGCTTTAAACCTAGGATCGAGCACGATGGCCAAAATGTAGTGCTCTGATTTCAACAGATTGACCACCCTTGAATCCTGGCAAAGCGAATGAAGGGCTCCATCCACAAGTCCCACATACTTTGCGGAATCGCTCCGTCTTCGCTCCTCCTTCAATTTCTCCAGCTGCTTCTGCAAAAGCCTGATGAGTGGAATGACCTGACTCAAACTGGCAGTGTCTAAACTGACTTCACATGTGGCAAGTTCGAAGGGTTGGAGAACCTTGTACAGAACGGAAATGATTCTTTCACTCATGGTTAGTGGTTGGGTGAAGCCATTTATTGTCAAACAACTGTGTTTACTCTTTTTAAATCATAATGACAACAGAAACTACCCAAATGACCCTGATCAAAAGTTTACATACCCTGGAGATTTTGGCCTGATAACATGCACACAAGTTGACACAAACGGGTTTGAATGACTACTAAAGGTAACCATCCTCACCTGTGATCTGTTTGCTTGTAATCAGTGTGTGTGTGTGTATATAAGGTCAGTGAGTTTCTGGACTCCTGAAAGACCCTTGCATCTTTCATCCAGCGCTGCACTGACGTGTCTGGATTCTGAGTCATGGGGAAAGCAAAAGAATTGTCAAAGGATCTGCAGGAAAAGGTAATTGAACTGTATAAAACAGGAACGGGATATAAAAAGATATCCAAGCAATTGAGAATGCCAATCAGCAGTGTTCAAACTCTAATTAAGAAGTGGAAAATTAGGGATTCTGTGGAAACCAAATCACGGTCAGGTAGACCAACAAAAATTTCAGCCACAACTGCCAGGAAAATTGTTCAGGATGCAAAGAAAAATACACAAATAACTTCAGCTGAAATACAGGACTCTCTGAAAAAAAGTGGTGTGGTTGATTCAAGATGCACAATAAGGAGGCATTTGAAGAAAAATGGGCTGCATGGTCGAGTCGCCAGAAGAAAGCCATTACTACGCAAATGTCACAAAGCATCCCTCTTACAATACTCCAAACAGCACAGAGAAGCAAAATTACCCCCAAATACTGTGATTTTAGCTGTTTTTATGTTTTTCCCCCAAAAAAATCATCCAGATCCAAAACCAAAACACAAAAGGGTGGTTTTGGCAAAACCAAGCCAAAACCAAAACACGAAAATGGAATTAAAACCAAAACACAAAACACGAAAAGTGCCAGCCGCACATCTCTAGTTAGAAGAATAGAATACAACACCTCTCACCTGCACGTTTCCAATACCCAGCTCTGTCAGCAAAACATACTACACAAGTAATTAATCACGAGCGGGCACAAGTGCTGTGCGTTCCATGAGCCGCAGGCGGAAGTGACATGCGTTCCACAAGCACTTTCCGCCCGTGTATGACAATCAACAGGTAAATAGAAACACGTGGTAACGCAGCCCCACAACAGGGGTCACATGCATTCCACAAATAGTGGACACAAAAGGTATGCGTTCCACCTAATAAACGACTCTCAGGGGACCTCTAAGGTGTACTACAACTAGTAGAACATCCACAATACGGATAGACAGGCTATAGGACCAGATCCAAGAGACACACAAAGTCCATAGGAGGCCCGTGATGTTGTCAGGAAAATAAAAAATTAAGTAAAAAATAAAAAATGAAAAATATAGTTATACAAATAAGGCATGTTAATGTTATACAATGAAAAACATTGTTATACATATAAATAATAAATACATCAATCATATAATATATTTCACAAATTATGAATACCCAAAATTAACGATGTAATCAGGTGATGTCAAAAAGAAACCTTAAGTATAATTCAAAGCTCCATCATCAAATGCACAGGTACGTGTCATCCGAAGGAGCTCAAAGACGTAATTGTTTGTATATAATAAGAATTTACTTACCGATAATTCTATTTCTCGGAGTCCGTAGTGGATGCTGGGGTTCCTGAAAGGACCATGGGGAATAGCGGCTCCGCAGGAGACAGGGCACAAAAAAGTAAAGCTTTACTAGGTCAGGTGGTGTGCACTGGCTCCTCCCCCTATGACCCTCCTCCAGACTCCAGTTAGGTACTGTGCCCGGACGAGCATACACAATAAGGGAGGCATTTTGAATCCCGGGTAAGACTCATACCAGCCACACCAATCACACCGTACAACTTGTGATCTAAACCCAGTTAACAGTATGACAACAGAAAGTGCCTCTTAAAGATGGCTCCTTAACAATAACCCGAATTAGTTAACAATAACTATGTACAAGTATTGCAGATAATCCGCACTTGGGATGGGCGCCCAGCATCCACTACGGACTCCGAGAAATAGAATTATCGGTAAGTAAATTCTTATTTTCTCTATCGTCCTAAGTGGATGCTGGGGTTCCTGAAAGGACCATGGGGATTATACCAAAGCTCCCAAACGGGCGGGAGAGTGCGGATGACTCTGCAGCACCGAATGAGAGAACTCCAGGTCCTCCTTTGCCAGGGTATCAAATTTGTAAAATTTTACAAACGTGTTCTCCCCCGACCACGTAGCTGCTCGGCAGAGTTGTAATGCCGAGACCCCTCGGGCAGCCGCCCAAGATGAGCCCACCTTCCTTGTGGAGTGGGCTTTTACAGTTTTAGGCTGTGGCAGGCCTGCCACAGAATGTGCAAGTTGAATTGTGTTACAAATCCAACGAGCAATCGACTGCTTAGAAGCAGGTGCGCCCAACTTGTTGGGTGCATACAATATAAACAGCGAGTCAGATTTTCTGACTCCAGCCGTCCTTGCAATGTATATTTTTAAGGCTCTGACAACGTCCAACAACTTGGAGTCCTCCAAGTCGCTAGTGGCCGCAGGCACCACAATAGGTTGGTTCAGATGAAATGCTGATACCACTTTAGGGAGAAAATGCGGACGAGTCCGCAGTTCTGCCCTATCCGAATGGAAGATTAGATAAGGACTTTTATAAGATAAAGCCGCCAATTCAGATACTCTCCTGGCAGAGGCCAGGGCTAGTAACATAGTCACTTTCAATGTGAGATATTTCAAATCCACCTTTTTCAATGGTTCAAACCAATGGGATTTGAGGAAATCTAAAACTACATTTAGATCCCACGGTGCCACCGGAGGCACCACAGGAGGCTGTATATGCAGTACTCCCTTGACAAAAGTCTGGACCTCAGGGACAGAGGCCAATTCTTTTTGGAAGAATATTGACAGGGCCGAAATTTGAACCTTAATGGATCCCAATTTGAGACCCATAGATAATCCTGATTGCAGGAAATGTAGGAAACGACCCAGTTGGAATTCCTCCGTCGGAACCCTCCGATCCTCGCACCACGCTACATATTTTCGCCAAATGCGGTGATAATGTTTCACGGTGACTTCCTTCCGTGCCTTAATCAAGGTAGGAATGACTTCTTCTGGAATGCCTTTCCCTTTTAGGATCTGGCGTTCAACCGCCATGCCGTCAAACGCAGCCGCGGTAAGTCTTGAAAAAGACAGGGACCCTGCTGTAGCAGGTCCCTTCTCAGAGGTAGAGGCCACGGTTCGTCCGTGAGCATCTCTTGAAGTTCCGGATACCAAGTCCTTCTCGGCCAATCCGGAACCACTAGTATTGTTCTTACTCTTCTTTGCCGTATGATCTTCAATACCTTTGGTATGAGCGGCAGAGGAGGAAACACATACACTGACTGGTACACCCAAGGAGTTACCAGTGCGTCCACAGCTATTGCCTGTGGATCTCTTGACCTGGCGCAATATTTGTCCAGTTTCTTGTTGAGGCGAGACGCCATCATGTCTACAATTGGTCTTTCCCAACGGTCTATTAACATGTTGAAGACTTCTGGATGTAGACCCCACTCTCCCGGATGAAGATCGTGTCTGCTGAGGAAGTCTACTTCCCAGTTGTCCACGCCCGGGATGAACACTGCTGACAGTGCTATCACGTGATTCTCCGCCCAGCGAAGAATCTTGGCAGCTTCTGCCATTGCACTCCTGCTTCTTGTGCCGCCCTGCCTGTTTACATGGGCGACCGCCGTGATGTTGTCCGACTGAATCAACACCGGCTTTCCTTGCAGGAGAAGTTCCGCCTGGCTTAGAGCATTGTAGATTGCTCTTAGTTCCAGAATGTTTATGTGAAGAGACTTTTCCAGACTCGTCCATACTCCCTGGAAGTTTCTTCCTTGTGTGACTGCTCCCCAGCCTCTCAGGCTGGCGTCCGTGGTCACCAGGATCCAATCCTGAATGCCGAATCTGCGGCCTTCTAATAGGTGAGCCTTCTGCAACCACCACAGAAGTGACACCCTTGTCTTTGGTGACAGGGTTATTCGCAGGTGCATCTGCAGATGCGACCCTGACCATTTGTCCAACAGATCCCTTTGGAATATTCTTGCATGGAATCTGCCGAATGGAATTGCTTCGTAAGAAGCCACCATTTTTCCCAGGACTCTTGTGCATTGATGTACTGACACTTTTCCTGGTTTTAGGAGGTTCCTGACCAGATCGGATAACTCCTTGGCTTTTTCCTCTGGAAGGAAAACCTTTTTCTGAACCGTGTCCAGAATCATTCCTAGGAACAGCAGACGAGTTGTCGGGATTAAATGGGATTTTGGAATATTCAGAATCCACCCGTGTTGTCTTAGCACCTCTTGAGATAGTGCTAAAGCTGTCTCCAGCTGTTCTCTGGACCTTGCCCTTATTAGGAGATCGTCCAAGTATGGGATAACTAATACGCCTTTTCTTCGAAGAAGAATCATCATCTCGGCCATTACCTTGGTAAAGACCCGAGGCGCCGTGGACAATCCGAACGGCAGCGTCTGAAACTGATAGTGACAGTTTTGAACAATGAACCTGAGGTACCCCTGGTGTGCGGGGTAAATCGGAACGTGTAGATACGCATCCTTGATGTCCAAGGATACCATAAAGTCCCCTTCTTCCAGGTTCGCTATCACTGCTCTGAGTGACTCCATCTTGAACTTGAACTTTTTTATGTAGAGGTTCAAGGACTTCAGATTTAGAATAGGCCTTACCGAGCCATCCGGCTTCGGTACCACAAATAGAGTGGAATAATACCCCTTTCCTTGTTGTAATAGGGGTACTTTGACTATCACCTGCTGAGCGTACAGCTTGTGAATGGCTTCCAACACCCTCTCCCTTTCGGAAGAGACGGTTGGTAAGGCAGACTTCAGGAAACGATGAGGAGGATCCGTCTCTAATTCCAACCTGTACCCCTGAGATATTATCTGCAGGATCCAGGGGTCTACCTGCGAGTGAGCCCACTGCGCGCTGTAATTTTTGAGACGGCCCCCCACTGTCCCCGAGTCCGCTTGAGAGGCCCCAGCGTCATGCTGAGGTTTTTGCAGGAGCCGGGGAGGGCTTCTGTTCCTGGGAAGGAGCTGCCTGTTGGTGTCTCTTCCCTCTTCCTCTGCCTCGTGGCAGGTACGACAAGCCCTTTGCTCTCTTATTTTTGTAGGAGCGAAAAGGCTGCGGTTGAAAGGTCGGTGCCTTTCTCTGTTGGGGAGTGACTTGAGGTAAAAAAGTGGATTTCCCGGCAGTAGCCGTGGCCACCAAGTCTGATAGACCAACTCCAAATAACTCCTCCCCTTTATACGGCAAAACCTCCATGTGACGTTTTGAATCCGCATCGCCTGTCCACTGTCGTGTCCATAAGGCTCTTCTGGCTGAAATGGACATAGCACTCACCCGAGATGCCAGTGTGCAAATATCCCTCTGTGCATCACGCATATAGATAAATGCATCCTTTATTTGTTCTAACGACAGTAAAACATTGTCCCTATCTAGGGTATCAATATTTTCAATCAGGGATTCTGACCAAACTACTCCAGCACTGCACATCCAGGCAGTTGCTATAGCTGGTCGTAGTATAACACCTGCATGTGTGTATATATTCTTTTGAATAACTTCCATCTTTCTATCTGATGGATCCTTAAGTGCGGCCGTCTCAGGAGAGGGTAACGCCACTTGTTTGGATAAGCGTGTGAGCGCCTTGTCCACCTTAGGGGGTGTTTCCCAGCGCGCCCTAACCTCTGGCGGGAAAGGGTATAATGCCAATAACTTTTTTGAAATTATCAACTTTTTATCAGGAGCAACCCACGCTTCATCACACACGTCATTTAATTCTTCTGATTCAGGAAAAACTGTTTGTAGTTTTTTCACACCATACATAATACCCTGTTTTACGGTATCTGTAGTATCAGCTAAATGTAACGTCTCCTTCATTGCCAAAATCATATAACGTGTGGCCCTACTGGAAAATACGTTTGAATTTCTACCGTCGTCACTGGAATCAGTGCCCGTGTCTGGGTCTGTGTCGACCGACTGAGGCAAAGGGCGTTTTACAGCCCCTGACGGTGTTTGAGGCGCCTGGACAGGCATTAATTGATTGTCCGGCCGCCTCATGTCCTCAACTGACTGTTTAAGGGAAGATAAACCATCACGTAATTCCACAAATAAAGGCATCCATTCTGGTGTCGACCCCCTGGGGGGTGACATCTGCATATTTGGCAATTGCTCCGCCTCCACACCAATATCGTCCTCATACATGTCGACACCACGTACCGACACACACCGCAAACTCACAGGGAATGCTCTAATGAAGACAGGACCCACTAGCCCTTTTGGGGAGACAGAGGGAGAGTCTGCCAGCACACACCACAAAGCGCTATATATACAAGGGATATCCTTATATTAAGTGCTCCCTTATAGCTGCTTTAATATATATATATATAGCCATTAATGTGCCCCCCCTCTCTGTTTTACCCTGTTTCTGTAGTGCAGTGCAGGGGAGAGACCTGGGAGCCGTTCTGACCAGCGGAGCTGTGACAGAAAATGGCGCCGTGTGCTGAGGAGATAGGCCCCGCCCCTTTTTCGGCGGGTTCTTCTCCCGCTATTTTTCCAGTCAGGCAGGGGTTAAATATCTCCATATAGCCCCTATGGGCTATATGTGAGGTATTTTTAGCCTTGTATAAGGTTTATATTTGCCTCTCAGAGCGCCCCCCCCCAGCGCTCTGCACCCTCAGTGACTGCCCAGTGAAGTGTGCTGAGAGGAAAATGGCGCACAGCTGCAGTGCTGTGCGCTACCTTATGAAGACTGAGGAGTCTTCAGCCGCCGGTTTCCGGACCTCTTCACGCTTCAGCATCTGCAAGGGGGTCGGCGGCGCGGCTCCGGGACCGGACTCCACGGCTGGGCCTGTGTTCGATCCCTCTGGAGCTAATGGTGTCCAGTAGCCAAGCAGCAAATCCACTCTGCATGCAGGTGAGTTTACTACTTTCCCCCTAAGTCCCACGTTGCAGTGATCCTGTTGCCAGCAGGACTCACTGTAAAGAAAAAAAAAACCTAAACTAAACTTTCTCTAAGCAGCTCTTTAGGAGAGCCACCTAGATTGCACCCTTCTCGTTCGGGCACAAAATCTAACTGGAGTCTGGAGGAGGGTCATAGGGGGAGGAGCCAGTGCACACCACCTGACCTAGTAAAGCTTTACTTTTTTGTGCCCTGTCTCCTGCGGAGCCGCTATTCCCCATGGTCCTTTCAGGAACCCCAGCATCCACTTAGGACGATAGAGAAATATATATATATATATATTAAATATATTCTAAAATAATTCAATACATCAGACCTAAAAACAAATTCCAAAGGACAGAAAAATACTAATGCAAATAAATGCAAACTACATATAGGTGGAAAATAGGAATGCATACTTCATGGACCACCCCTAAACATGTTGACTAATACCCAACCCAAATATACAAAGGATCTGGTATAGTCAATAAACCTAAAGAAAATTATTGAGGGGATTATACTTGTTCAAACCCCGAGTTGCAACCGTATCCAGTGGGGATATCCAGTAGCTCTCACATTTCTTAAACATCAATAGTCGATCTCCACCCAGGTTCTGGGATGGAACCCAGTCTATCAACATACACTTCAGATTCACCACTTGGTGCCCATTAAGCATGTAATGCCTGGCTACAGGTTTATCTGTTTTCTTTGTCTGGAGGGCATCTTGAATGGTAGTCCTGTGGTTGGCCATACGATCTTTAAAGCATCTGGACGTTAACCCCACATAATATAGCCCACACAGACTTGTGAGCAGATGTATAACATGATCCATCTTACAATGTAGGTGATATCTGATCTTGATATTTTTCCCGGAGTGGGGATGAGGGAAGGTCTTACTGACCAGCATGGATCTGCAAGTGGTGCAGCTCCAACAGGAGAAACTGCCTGGTTTGGAACTCATGATCTGAGTGATGTCGGGATGCTCATCAGGAACTAGAGTGGGACGCATCAACAGCTGCTTCAGATTTGCTCCTCGGGTATTTGCCATCATAGGGGGTTGCATATGAGAGAAAGGCAAGGTCATATCAGTGGTTAAAATTGGCCAATGTTTTCTCAATGTCCGTTGTGTGAAATGTGAGTACTGATCAAATTTAGTGGTGTAAATCATTTGTCATTGATTCGTGCGTGTAACACTACTTTCACCATTGAAAATTTTCCTGGCCTTCTGCAGACATCTCCTTAGTGTTTTAGGCTGATATCCCCGATCATGAAATCCATGTGTCATCTCCTCTAGTTGTACTTCGCTGACAGATGCTTCAGTGTCAATACGCATGACTCTCAGGTACTGTGATACAGGTAGGTTATCCTTCAAACCAGGGGGATGGAAACTGCTGGCCAGTAGGGTGGTATTACGATCTGTAGATTTCCTGAATAATGATGTAGTTACACGACCACTGCTGATATTAACCGTCACATCAAGGAAATTGATGCTACCGTTGGAAAGATCATATGTGAACTTGATGGGGGTGTTAAGGAGATTAATCTTCTCCACCATGGCAATGAAGGATTCCCTAGTGCCACTCCATAAGAGAAAAACATAATCTGTAAAACGTTTATAGAATAGGATCTGAGAGCCAAATTCCGGAAAAATATGCATGTTCTAGAAGCGTGTCATATATAAGTTAGCATATGATGGCGCAAGGTTGAAACTCATGGCGGTACCTGACTGCTGTATATAATACGCATCCTTATATTTAAAATGATTTTGGCTAAGAACCAAATGTACAAGATCTAGAACGTACTCGGTCGGAATCCCCTGGCATGGATCAGCTGGTAATGTTTCTCTAAGTGTTTCAATGCCATCACTACGCGGTATAACCGTATAGAGCAATTGTACATCTATCGTAGCCAACAGAGATAGATTCTCAAAATTTTTTATTTGCTGAAGCTGGTGAAGAAAGTCACTGGTGTCACGAATATTGCTGGAGCTCTTAATAACATACGGCTGGAAAATGTGATCAACAAGTTCAGCAAGTGGTTGTAACAATGACCCCTCGGCGGCTATAATAGGACCTCTAGGTGGTCGAACAAGGGTTTTATGTACTTTAGGAAGTGTGTAGATGATGGGACATTTAGGTGAGTCCACAGAGAGAAATTCAAAAAAGTCATGGTCAATCCATGAGTGATCTTAGCCCATTTTCAGGCTCCCATCGATTTTTCTTTTTAACAGACGGAATCGGGTTCACAGCTACTTTCAAATAAGTGCTTTGATCAGAAAGTTGACGGCACATCTCAGTGTCTTAGTCGATCCAGTTCTGTACGACCACCGCCCCACCTTTATCGGCAGGGCGTATTACTAGCGAGTGGTCATTCTTTAAACTATTCAGGGCCATTCTTTCATCACAAGACAAATTATCAAAGAGTGGTGGAGAAGTATATGTCCGGATGTCCTTATTGACCATCCGCAAAAAGGTTCTAATACTGGCGTTGTTTGATGAGGGATCAAATTTGGATGCCTTCTTGAATGGTCGTATTTGGTCTGAATGATGGGGTTGATTGGAGAAAAACTCCTTAAGATGGAGCTTGCGCCAAAACTTATATTGGTCCACAGACCCTCTGAATTTCTGATGATAAAAAGTAGGTACACATGACATCCCCTTTGCCAGAAGCCTCAGTTCAGACTTATTAAGATATTTGCTGCAAAAATTAAAGACTGAGTTTATGTACGTTTTCTCCGTCCTCTTCTTTGTATCCACCCCGCTGCAGGTGTGGTCTATGGCCCTTGGATCCCCTGAGGGTAGTGATAAACCCGTGGATGCTGTGCCAGGATCTAAAAAAACAATGATTGCCACGTGGAATTTCTGATTGGTCTGTGTCTGAAGTCGAAAACGAAGATCCAAATTCCCTTGGATATGCCGGTCTGCGATGTCTAAACTGACGTGTAGATCTGTCTTTGTAAGAAGTGTCATTGTTACCCAACAACCATCGATACACGGTGTGATTTTGATAATCCGCTGTGAGAGTGGCTAACTTTTTTCTTTTAAATGATGTGAGCACTCTCCGATAGGCCTCAGTTTGTGACTGAAGTCGTTTAATCCAATTAGAGCTTTTATCATCTCGCAGGGAAGGTATGGTTGTAACGTCCAACTGTTCAATTTCTGACTTGACTTTTTTTAACTCACTCCCCGCCTCCTCAATCACTAGGATGAGAAGGTCCAAGGAGCATTTATTGAGGACCCCACACCATCTACTGCAGAAGATTGGGTTGTTTCTACCCAGGGTGGGTACATTATTGACGTGAAATCCTCTGGGGATCAATTTACGACGATGATACTCCAACAGGAATTGCCCAAGAAGGAGAAGGTCTATCTCTCGTCTACGTAATTTCAACAGACGATAGAACATGTCAGGTGATGTTTCAGCGGGTAGTGCGTCAAAGTCAAGTTTCTCAAATAACACTTTTTCAATATCATCATCGGTGAAAGAAATAGTCCCTTGCTCAGCCTGACACAAAAGGCCCTCGTCAATAAGATAAGAACGTCCCTGCGCCATAGTATTGGATGAACAATCACGGGTACTCATAAAGTGGGTATATTTCCTATATCCTCCCATGCTCCAAATATTGATAAAGGGATGGGTGTCAGGAAGTGTGATCTATATGACAATCACACAAATAATATATATGCATGTAAATCCTGCACTCTCATCAAGCATATCACCTTGGTGGGGTGCACACAGTGAAATTCCACTATAACGGTGGGTCCACATATGTAGAACTTTTCCCAAATTGGGGGGGGGGGGGCACTCTCCAAAGAATAGGAAGTACATAGAGGTTCAATAATTTTTAATGTTCAATGTAGTGGCTCCAAGAAGTCGACGTTTCAATTCATGATTGGAATCTTTATCAAGACAAGCCAAATAGTGCATCCATACAAGTAATGGAACTATACAAAAATAAAAAAATAAAAAGAAAAGAGTATGAACAATGCCTCACGGGCCCACAAGTAGACCAAAAAGTGCTCCACAACCGTACCATCACATGTGTCATGTCCCAACGGGTAGTGAACCCCAAATATAGACGTGGTTACCATGCACCACGGAGTGCTGAAGCAATAACGGACAATTAAAAACCAGAGATAAAAAATACGGATGTGTTGCTTCAAAATACACAATGAGTAATGTAAAACCAAAAGGTAATTTACAAGATTCTCAGTAATGATAATCCAAAGCCCTCAGTATATAGACAATTCATACATCAATTAATACCTAGACAACATAAACAACATCTAGTAATGATCCTCCCAGATCTATAATCAAATACACAATACAAAATCATATGCATAATACAAAATCAACAGCACATTTACTCACATTCTAAGCAGGTGAGTGGCATCTCTGCTACTCAGTAGAATCAATCCACCAGGCACTAAAACATGAACATGAACATATAAGCATAAAATGCACGTCAGGCTCACCACAGGCAAATCCTAATAGGACAGACAGGCGCAGGAGAAAATAGAAATGAAAAACTTACAAGTGATGCATGGTCTCAAAGCAGACAACAGGTGTACACACCGTATGTGTGCAAGTCAGGTCAAGGCTGTGCAACACAAGGCTTCCACAGCGCCCTGATATAGTAACCAAAGCCGGAAGTGACGTCATGTGATAAACACAGCCTATAATCGCAACAAAGCCATAAAACAGGATTTTGATACCTACCAGTAAATCCTTTTCTCCTAGACCATAGAGGATGCTGGGGTCCACTTCATGACCATGGGGTATAGATGGTTCCGCAGGAGCCATGGGCACTCTTAAGACTTTACAATGGGTGTGAACTGGCTCCTCCCTCTATGCCCCTCCTCCAGACCTCAGTTATAGGAACTGTGCCCAGGAAGACGGACATTTCGAGGAAAGGATTTACTTTAAACTAGTGGTGAGATACATACCAGCTCACACCTCAACCATGCCACACAACATGGCATTCAACAGAACACACGCCAACAGGCATGAACCAATTACAGCAACATACTGAAACTAATATAACACAACTTGTGTAACTCTAATAACAAAACTGCAGGTAAAGTACGTACTGGGATGGGCGCCCAGCATCTTCTATGGACTAGGAGAAAGGGATTTACCAGTAGGTATCAAAATCCTGTTTTCTCTGACGTCCTAGTGGATGCTGGGTACTCCGTAAGGACCATAGGGAATAGACGGGCTCCGCAGGAGACTGGGCACTCTTTAAAGAAAGATTAGGTACTACATCTGGTGTGCACTGGCTCCTCCCTCTATGCCCCTCCTCCAGACCTCAGTTAGAATCTGTGCCCGGCCTGAGCTGGATGCACTTAGTGGGCTCTCCTGAGTTCACTATAAAGAAAGTATTTGTTAGGTTTTTATTTTCAGTGAGATCTGCTGGCAACAGACTCACTGCTACGTGGGACTTAGGGGAGAGAAGCAAACCTACCTGCTTGCAGCTAGCTTGTGCTTCTAAGGGTGCATACACACGGTGAGATTCGGACTTATCCGATTCTCACCGTGCGACAGGGGGCCGGGTCGGCACTTAGCCAGTATCGCAAGCACATAATGAGTGTGCTTGCGATGCTGGCTATGTGCGATGTCAATCCTGACTATCTCTTCTATAGAGATAGCCAGGATTGACTTGCCTGCACAGCCTATTTTTTCTGCCGATGCCGACCGCGCGGGGCCGCGCATCGGCATCGGATCGGGATCGCAAGGTGACTGTCACCTTGCGATCTGCACTATCTTTTCTTCCGATTCTGACTATATAGTCAGAATCGGAAGAAAATATCGTACCGTGTGTACACACCTTTAGGCTACTGGACACCATTAGCTCCAGAGGGATCGAACACAGGGCCCGACCTCGATCGTCCGTTCCCAGAGCCGCGCCGCCATCCCCCTTGCAGAGCCAGAACACGGAAGAAACCGGAGAAAATCGGCGTCTGAAGACTCCGGTCTTCAATAAGGTAGCGCACAGCACTGCAGCTGTGCGCCATTGCTCCCACAGCACACCACACGCTCCGGTCACTGGTGGGTGCAGGGCGCTGGGGGGGGGGGGGGGGGCGCCCTGGGCTGCAATTAGTATGCCTTTTGGCACAAAAAGCACATAATACAGTGTACAACACTGTATATGTGCAAAACCCCCCGCCATTAACAGTGGCAAACGCAGGATTTGCATGGGGGGGTTTCCAGAACTGGGCGGAGCCAATCACGGGGGTGGGGACTGAGGTGACCCAGTATATGCTGGGTCCGTAAAACTAGTGTGTCTGTGTGTGTGTGTGTGTGTGTGTGTGTGTGTGTGTGTATATATATATATATATATATATATATATATACATACATACACACACACAATAGCATATTAAACATGCATACATATATATATATATATATATGTGTGTACACACATACAGTACATATATATATATATATATACACATGTGTGTATATATATATATATCATGTGTGTGTGTGTGTGTGTGTGTGTGTGTGTGTTTATATGTATGTATATACATGTGCATATATGTATGCACATGGATATATTATTATTATTATTATTATCCTTTATTTATATGGCGCCACACGGGTTCCGCTGCGCCCAATTACAGAGTACATGAATAATCAAACAGGAAAACAGCAACTTACAGTTGATGACAGTATAGGACAAGTACAGGGTAAATAAACATAGTTACATCAGCAGATGACACTGGAATAAGTATCAGGTGGCAGAAGACTGCTGGAGTTGATGCAGTTGAAGATTATTAAAGTAAGAATGGATAAGCACATGAGGGAAATATATATATGTACTATAATTAAAATAAACTTTTATTGCACTTACAAGTGCCACCAGGAAGACAGCAGGCTGCAGAGGACGCTAGACAGCCATTAATAATACTCATGCAGGAAAAAAAAAAATTTTTTTTTTTTTTTTAGTGGAGGGGGGTTTCTGGGTGCTCGGAAACCCCCCCTGGGTGCGCCACTGATTAACATTATAAAAAGCGGGAGAAGCCCGCCGCTGAAGGGGCTATCTTCCTCAGCACAGCCAGCGCCATTTTCTCTTCACAGCTCCGCTGGAAGGACGCTCCCTAGGCTCTCCCCTGCAGTATACACTACAGAAAGGGTAAAAAAGAGAGGGGGGGCACATAAATTTAGGCGCAAATTGTGATATAAGCAGCTATAGGGGGAAAATTCACTTTGTGTATAGTGTATATCCCTCTGTTATATAGCGCTCTGGTGTGTGCTGGCATACTCTCTCTCTGTCTCCCCAAAGGACTTTGTGGGGTCCTGTCCTCAGTCAGAGCATTCCCTGTGTGTGTGTGCGGTGTGTCGGTACGGCTGTGTCGACATGTTTGATGAGGACGCTTACGTGGAGGCGGAGCAGGTGCCGATAAGTGTGATGTCGCCCCCTGCGGGGCCGACACCTGAGTGGATGGATATGTGGAAGGTATTAACCGACAGTGTCAACTCCTTGCATAAAAGGTTCGATGACGCAGCTTTGGGACAGCCGGCATCTCAGCCCGCGCCTGCCCAGGCATCTCAGAGGCCGTCAGGGGCTCAAAAACGCCAGCTACCTCAGATGGCAGACACAGATGTCGACACGGAGTCTGACTCCAGTGTCGACGAGGATGAGACAAATGTACAATCCATTAGGGCCATCCGATGCATGATTACGGCAATGAAAAATGTGTTGCACATTTCTGACATTAACCCGGTTACCACAAAAAAGGGTATTATGTTTGGGGAGAAAAAGCAGCCAGTGACTTTTCCCCCATCTCATGAGTTAAATGAATTGTGTGAAGAAGCGTGGGGTTCCCCAGATAAGAAACTAGTAATTTCTAAGCGGTTACTAATGGCGTACCCTTTCCCGCCAACGGATAGGTTACGCTGGGAGACATCCCCTAAGGTGGACAAGGCGCTCACACGCTTATCAAAAAAGGTGGCACTGCCTTCTCAGGATACGGCCGCCTTAAAGGAGCCTGCAGATAGAAAGCAGGAAGCTATCCTGAAGTCTGTGTATACACACTCAGGTACTATACTGAGACCTGCTATTGCTTCAGCATGGATGTATAGTGCTACAGCAGCGTGGTCTGATTCCCTGTCTGATAACATTGATTCCCTTGACAGGGACACTATATTGCTAACCATAGAGCATATTAAAGACGTAGTCTTATATATGAGAGATGCACAGAGGGACATTTGCCGGCTGGCATCTAGAATTAATGCAATGTCCATTTCTGCCAGGAGAGTATTATGGACTCGGCAGTGGACAGGTGATGCTGATTCTAAAAGGCACATGGAAATTTTGCCTTATAAGGGTGAGGAATTGTTTGGGGACGGTCTCTCGGACCTCGTATCCACAGCAACAGCTGGGAAGTCGACTTTTTTACCTCAGGTTCCCTCACAGCCTAAGAAAGCACTGTATTATCAAGAACAGTCCTTTCGGCCTCAGAAAGGCAAGCGGGTTAGAGGCGCGTCCTTTCTGCCCAGAGGCAGGGGTAGAGGGAAAAAGCTGCACCATACAGCCAGTTCCCAGGAACAAAAATCCTCCCCTGCTTCCACTAAGTCCACCGCATGACGCTGGGGCTCCACATGTGGAGCCAGGTGCGGTGGGGGCCCGTCTCCGGAACTTCAGCGACCGGTGGGTTCGCTCACAGGTGGATCTCTGGGTTCTACAGGTGGTATCTCAGGGATACAAGCTGGAGTTCGAGACGTCTCCCCCTCGCCGTTACCTCAAATCAGCCTTGCCAGCTACTCCCCAGGACAGGGAGGTAGTACTGGCGGCAATTCACAAGCTGTACCTCCAGCAGGTGATAATCAAAGTTCCCCTCCTTCAACAGGGACGGGGTTACTATTCCACAATGTTTGTGGTACCGAAACCAGACGGTTCGGTGAGACCCATTCTAAATTTGAAATCCTTGAACACTTATATAAGGAAGTTCAAGTTCAAAATGGAATCGCTCAGGGCGGTTATTGCAAGCCTGGAAGAGGGGGATTACATGGTATCACTGGACATCAAGGATGCTTACCTACATGTCCCCATTTACCCACCTCATCAGGTGTACCTCCGTTTTGTGGTACAGGACTGCCATTACCAATTCCAGACGTTGCCGTTTGGTCTGTCCACGGCACCGAGGGTATTTACCAAAGTAATGGCCGAAATGATGATACTCCTTCGAAAGAAGGGAGTTATAATTATCCCGCACTTGGACGATCTCCTTATAAAGGCGAGGTCCATGGAGCAGTTGTTGGTCGGAGTAGCACTATCTCAGGAAGTGCTACAACAGCACGGCTGGATTCTGAATATCCCAAAGTCGCAGCTGGTTCCTACGACGCGTCTGCTGTACCTGGGTATGATTCTGGACACAGAACAAAAGAAGGTGTTTCTCCCGGAGGAGAAGGCCAAGGAGTTGTCATCTCTGGTCAGAGACCTCCAGAAACCAAAACAGGTGTCGGTGCATCACTGCACGCGAGTCCTGGGAAAGATGGTAGCTTCTTACGAAGCAATTCCCTTCGGCAGGTTCCATGCAAGGATCTTTCAGTGGGATCTGTTAGACAAGTGGTCCGGATCGCATCTTCAGATGCATCGGCTGATCACCCTGTCCCTGAGGGCCAGGGTGTCTCTGCTGTGGTGGCTGCAGAGTGCTCATCTTCTCGAGGGCCGCAGATTCGGCATACAGGACTGGGTCCTGGTGACCACGGATGCAAGCCTCCGAGGTTGGGGGGCAGTCACTCAGGGAAGAAACTTCCAAGGACAATGGTCGAGTCAGGAGGCTTCCCTACACATAAATATTCTGGAACTAAGGGCCATTTACAATGCCCTAAGTCAGGCAAAACCCCTGCTTCAAAACCAGCCGGTGCTGATTCAGTCAGACAACATCACGGCGGTCGCCCATGTAAACCGACAGGGCGGCAAAAGAAGCAGGATGGCGATGGCAGAAGCCACAAGGATTCTCCGATGGGCGGAAAATCACGTGTTAGCACTGTCAGCAGTGTTCATTCCGGGAGTGGACAACTGGGAAGCAGACTTCCTCAGCAGGCACGACCTCCACCCGGGAGAGTGGGGACTTCATCCAGAAGTCTTCCAGCTGATTGTAAATCGTTGGGAAAGGCCACAGGTGGACATGATGGCGTCCCGCCTCAACAAAAAGCTAAAAAGATATTGCGCCAGGTCAAGGGACCCTCAGGCGATAGCTGTGGACGCTCTAGTGACACAGTGGGTGTACCAGTCGGTTTATGTGTTCCCTCCTCTGCCTCTCATACCCAAGGTACTGAGGATAATAAGAAAGAGAGGAGTAAGAACTATACTCATCGTTCCGGATTGGCCAAGAAGGACTTGGTACCCGGAACTACAAGAAATGATCTCAGAGGACCCTTGGCCTCTGCCGCTCCGACAGGACCTGCTACAGCAGGGGCCCTGTCTGTTCCAAGACTTACCGTGGCTGCGTTTGACGGCATGGCGGTTGAACACCGGATCCTGATGGAAAAGGGCATTCCGGTTGAAGTCATTCCTACGCTGATAAAAGCTAGGAAGGATGTGACAGCAAAACATTATCACCGCATATGGCGAAAATATGTTGCTTGGTGTGAGGCTATGAAGGCCCCAACAGAAGAATTTCAGCTGGGTCGATTTCTGCACTTCCTACAGTCAGGAGTGACTATGGGCCTAAAATTGGGATCCATTAAAGTCCAGATTTCGGCCCTGTCTATTTTCTTTCAAAAAGAACTGGCTTCACTGCCTGAAGTTTAGACGTTTGTTAAGGGAGTGCTGCATATTCAGCCCCCTTTTGTGCCTCCAGTGGCACCTTGGGATCTCAACGTTGTGTTGGATTTCCTAAAATCACATTGGTTTGAGCCACTTAAGACCGTGGAGTTGAAATATCTCACGTGGAAAGTGGTCATGCTTTTGGCCTTGGCTTCGGCTAGGCGTGTGTCAGAATTGGCGGCTTTGTCATGTAAAAGCCCCTATCTGATCTTCCATATGGACAGGGCAGAATTGAGGACTTGTCCCCAATTTCTCCCTAAGGTGGTATCAGCGTTTCATTTGAACCAACCTATTGTGGTGCCTGCGGCTACTCGGGACTTGGAGGCTTCCAAGTTGCTGGATGTAGTCCGGGCCCTGAAAATCTATGTTTCCAGGACGGCTAGAGTCAGAAAAACTGACTCGCTGTTTATCCTGCATGCACCCAACAAGCTGGGTGCTCCTGCTTCTAAGCAGACTATTGCTCGCTGGATCTGTAGCACGATTCAACTTGCACATTCTGCGGCTGGACTGCCACATCCTAAATCAGTCAAAGCCCATTCCACGAGGAAGGTGGGCTCTTCTTGGACGGCTGCCCGAGGGGTCTCGGCTTTACAACTTTGCCGAGCTGCTACCTGGTCGGGATCAAACACGTTTGCAAAATTCTACAAGTTTGATACCCTGGCTGAGAAGGACCTTGAGTTTGCTCATTCGGTGCTGCAGAGTCATCCGCACTCTCCCGCCCGTTTGGGAGCTTTGGTATAATCCCCATGGTCCTTACGGAGTACCCAGCATCCACTAGGACGTCAGAGAAAATAAGATTTTACTCACCGGTAAATCTATTTCTCGTAGTCCGTAGTGGATGCTGGGAGCCCGTCCCAAGTGCGGAATTCTGCAATACTTGTACATAGTTATTGCTTAACTATAGGGTTTTTTGTTCTGAGCCATCTGTTTAATGAGGCTCAATTGTTGTTCATACTGTTAACTGGGTATAGTTATCACGAGTTGTACGGTGTGATTGGTGTGGCTGGTATGAGTCTTACCCTGGATTCCAAATCCTTTCATTGTAATGTCAGCTCTGGCCGGGCACAGTTTCCCTAACTGAGGTCTGGAGGAGGGGCATAGAAGGAGGAGCCAGTGCACACCAGATGTAGTACCTAATCTTTCTTTAAAGAGTGCCCAGTCTCCTGCGGAGCCCGTCTATTCCCCATGGTCCTTACGGAGTACCCAGCATCCACTACGGACTACGAGAAATAGATTTACCGGTGAGTATAATCTTATTTTCTCATACGTCCTAGAGGATGCTGGGGTCCACTTCATGACCATGGGGTTTATGCCAAAGCTCCAGTACGGGCGGGAGAGTGCGGATGACCCTGCAGCACCGATTGACCGAACTTGAGGTCTTCATCGGCCAAGGTGTCAAACTTGTAGAATTTAGCAAATGTGTTTGACCCCGACCAAGTAGCTGCTCGGCAAAGTTGCAATGCCGAGACTTCCCGGGCAGCCGCCCAGGATGAGCACACCTTCCTAGTGGAATGGGCCTTCATCCGACGTCGGTAACGGCAATCCAGCCATAGTATGAGCGTGCTGAATCGTACTTCTGATCCAACGCGCAATAGTCTGCTTGGAAGCAGGACACCCAATCTTGTTGGGAGCATACAGGACAAACAAAGGCTCTGTTTTACGTATTTGAGCTGTTCTAGCGACATAAATCTTCAAAGCCCTAACCACATCTAGAGACTTTGACTCAGTGAACGTGTCAGTAACTACTGGCACCACAATAGTTTGGTTTATGTGGAAAGATGAAACCACCTTCGGAAGAAAATGTTGATGAGTCCTCAACTCTGCCCTATCTTCATGGAAGATCAGGTAAGGGCTCTTGTGAGACAAGGCCCCCAATTCAGACACCCGCCGCGTGGATGCCAATGCCAAAAGCATCACCACTTTCCAAGTGAGAAACTTCAACTCTATCTCTTGTAGAGGCTCAAACCAATCTGATTGAAGGAACTGCAACACCAAGGTCCCATGGTGCCACTGGAGGCACAAATGGAGGCTGGATGTGCAGAACCCCTTTCACGAAGGTCTGAACCTCTGAAAGAGAGGCCAATTGTTTTTGGAAGAACACTGACAAGGCCGAAATCTGGACCTTGATTGATACCAATCGTAGGCCCACCTCCACACCAGCCTGCAGAAAATGGAGAAAACGTCCCAACTCAAACTTTTCCGTAGGAGCCTTGTTGGATTCACACCAAGACACATATTTTCTCTGAAATACTCTCTGAACTTCTGTGTCCAGAATCATCCCGAGAAAAGACAATCTTGACATCGGTTCCAATTGTGACTTTGGATAATTTATGATCCAACCGTGTTGTTGGAGTATTGACAGGGAGAGTGTGATGTTTTGTAACAACTGCTCCCTGGATCTCTCCTTTATCAGGAGATCGTCTAGATAAGGAATTATATTGACTCCTTTTTGACGCAGGAGAACCATCATCTCCGCCATCACCTTGGTGAATACCCTCGGCGCCGTGGAGAGACCGAAAGGTAACGCCTGGAATTGGTAATGGCAATCCTGAACCGCGAATCTCAGATAAGCCTGGTGAGGAGGATAAGTGGGAACATGCAGGTAAGCATCTTTTATGTCTACAGACACCATGTAGTCCCCCTCCTCCAGACCGGAAATCACTGCCCTCAGTGATTCCATTTTGAACTTGAATCGTTTCAAGTAGAGATTCAGATTTTTCAGGTTTAGGATCGGTCTGACCGAGCCGTCCGGCTTCGGAACTACAAAAAGGCTTGAATAAAAACCCTCCCCTTGTTGTGACAAAGGTACCAGGACTATGACCTGATCCTGACATAATTTTTGGATTGCCGCTGTTACTGCTTCCCTTTCTGGAAGAGAAGCTGGCAAGGTCGATTTGAAAAATCGGCATGGGGGAACGTCTTGAAACTCCAGCTTGTATCCCTGGGACACTATTTGCAACACCCAGGGATCCAGGCCAACAGATTCCAACCTTGGCTGAACAGTTTGAGACGTGCCCCCACCTGAGTGGCCTCCCGCAAAGGAGCCCCAGCGTCATGCTGAAGATTTGGCAGAAGTAGGGGTAGACTTCTGCTCCTGGGAACCTGAAGCTGCTGTGGACTCCTTTCCCTTTCCCCTACCGCAAAGAAGGGGGAACCTCTCGCTTTTTTGTATTTATTGGGCCGAAAGGACTGCATGTGCGGGTGATATGTCTTTTTTGCCGGTGCAGGCGCAGAGGGCAAAAATGTCGACTTACCTGCGGTAGCCGCCGAGACTAACGCATCCAGTCCATCGCCAAATAAGGCCTCATCTTTACATGGGAGAGCCTCCATATTTCTTTTGGAATCTGCATCCGCGTTCCACTGGCGAATCCACAATGCCCACCGAGCCGATACTGCCATGGTAGCGGCTTGTGAACTCAAGAGTCCAATATCTTTCATCGCTTCTAGCATGTATGTGGCATCGTCTTTGATATTCCCTAACTTAAGGAGTATCTCATCTTTATCAATCGTGTCAATTTCTGATGACACGCTTTCTGACCATTTTTCAATAGCGCGACTCACCCACGCGCAAGCAATTGTGGGCCTGAGCAGCGTACCATTGGCAACAAAAATGGATTTCAATGTAGTTTCCATCTTTCGGTCTGCCGGCTCTTTTAGTGAAGCCGTGCCAGGTGGAGGGAGAATTACCTTCTTTGTCAACCTGGACAGTGCACTGTCTAACACAGGGAGTGACTCCCATTTTTTTCTGTCCTCCACCGGGAAAGGATAAGTTAACTGAATTCTCTTGGGAATACGGAATTTCTTTTTGGGATTCACCCACATCCCTTCAAAGAGTGTATTAAGCTCGTGGGAAGGAGGGAAAGTGACCTTAGATTTCTTTTCTTTATAGAAATAAGCATTCTCCTGAGGTACAGGAGTGGCTTCCGTGACTTCCAGAACTTCCCTTATAGCCACAATCATATATTGTATATTTTTTGCCAATTTATAATCTATTTCTCTGGAGTCACTATCGTCGACACAAGAATCATTGTCCGTGTCGGTATCAGTATTCACAATATTCGCAAATGGTCTCTTATGTGACCCAGAGGGGTAGCCTGCGGATGGAAGAACAGAGCCCTGAAAAATCACATCCTCCACAGATTTTCTCCAGCACTCAGCATGAGATTCAGACTTATCTAATCTCCTATTGATATGATGCATACTATCACGTATTTCTTTCACCCATGCAGGCTCTTGGCGTGCCAGCAGCGCCACCACATTACACTACTGTGTCCCTAAAATGGTTTCATCCGGGGAGGAACTCCCTGCCTCTGACATGTTTTACACACGTGTACAACACACACACAGACACACTGGGACTTATAGGGGACAGACCCACAGTAAAATCTGTCAGAGGGACACAGTTTAGGAGCAGCCAGTTCACAACCCCAGCGCCAGTATCTAATGCCTGTTAACACAGAATGCCCACTGACATGCAGCGCTTTTTACACAGTAAAACACACTTGTAAAGCACCAAATTCGCTTGTGCCCCCCCCCCCCCCTGTTTTGCACCCTGATACTTGTAGTCAGAAGTGAAGGAGGACCAGCGATGTCTCTGCAGCCTGAGGAGAGAGAACATGGCACTGAGCAGTGTGCATCTTATGCCCCCTTTTTGCCAGTTTATAGAGGTGTTTTTGCTGCCCAGGGTGCCCCCCCCCCCCCCCCCCGCGCCCTGCACCCTGCAGTGCCTGTGTGTGTGGGCAGCAATGGCGCGCTGCGCTCCCGCCAGCCGCGCTGTACCTCAGCCGTCACTTTTCTTGATAGAAGATCTGTCTTCTACTCACCTGTCTTCTGACTTCTGGCTCTGTGAGGGGGGTGACGGCGTGCTGTGGGAGTGAGCATCTAGGCACAGCTAGTGTTCAGTTCCCTTCAGGAGCTAATGGTGTCCTGTCAGCCAGAAGCAGAGCCATGAAACTCTTCAGGAAGTTGGTTCCTACTTCTGCCCCCTCAGTCCCACGAAGCAGGGAGTCTGCTGCCAGCAGTTCTCCCTGAAAATAAAAAATCTAACATAAGTCTTTTCAGAGAAACTCAGTAGAGCTCCTCAGAGTGCATCCAGTCTGCCTGGGCACATTTCTAAAACTGAGGTCTGGAGGAGGGGCATAGAGGGAGGAGCCAGTTCACACCCATTGAAAAGTCTTAAGAGTGCCCATGGCTCCTGCGAAACCGTCTATACCCCATGGTCATGAAGTGGGCCCCAGCATCCTCTAGGACATATGAGAAAAACCAATAACAATCCAAAGGATTAGAAGAATAAAATACAACACCTACACGTTTCCAATAACCAGCTCTGTCAGCAAAACATACTACACAAGTAATTAATCACGAGCGGGCGGAAATGCCACGCGTTCCACGAGCGGAAGTGACATCCGTTCCACATGCACTTTCTGCCCGTGTATGACAATCAACAGGTAAACAGAAACACGTGGTAACGCAGTATCACAACAGGGGTCACATGCGTTCCACAAATAGCGGACACAAAAGGTATGTGTTCTACCTAATAAACGACTCTCAGGGGACCTCTTAGGTGTACTACAACCAGTATAACATCCACAATACGGATAGACAGGCTATAGGACCAGATCCAAGAGACACACAAAGTCCATAGGAGGCCCGTGATGTTGTCAGGAAAATAAAAAATAAAAAATAAAAAATATAGTTAGTTATACAAATTAGGCATGTTAATGTTATACAATGAAAAACATTGTTATACATATAAATATTAAACAGGATTTTAATACCTACCGGTAAATCATTTTCTCCTAGTCTGTAGAGGATGCTGGGGTCCACTTCAGTACCATGGGGTATAGACGGTTCCACAGGAGCCATGGGCACTTCAAGACTTTTTCAGAGTGTGAACTGGCTCCTCCCTCTATGCCCCTCCTCCAGACCTCAGTATAGGAACTGTGCCCAGGGAGATGGACATTTCGAGGAAAGGATTTACTTTTTTTTTAAAATAAATTAACAACTGCAGGTAAAGTACGCACTGGGCTGGGTGCCCAGCATCCTCTACGGACTAGGAGAAAAGGATATACTGGTAGGTATTAAAATCCTGTTTTCTCATACGTCCTAGAGGATGCTGGGGTCCACTTCAGTACCATGGGGTTATACCAAAGCTCCAGAACGGGCGGGAGAGTGCGGATGACCCTGCAGCACGATTGACCAAACTTGAGGTCCTCATCGGCCAAGGTGTCAAACTTGTAAAACTTAGCAAACGTGTTTGCCCCTGAACAAGTAGCTGCTCAGCAAAGCGGTAATGCCGAGACCCCCCGGGCAACCACCCAGGATGAGCCCACCTTCCTAGTAGAATGAGCAGTCACCGAATTCGGTACCGGCAATCCTGCCGTGGAATGAGCGTGCTGAATCGTACCTCTGATCCAGCGCGCAATAGTCTGCTTAGAAGCAGGACACCCAATCTTGTTGGGAGCATACAGGACAAACAGCGCCTCTGTTTTTCTTATCCGAGCCGTTCTGGCGACATAGATTTTTAAAGCCCTGACCACATCCAGAGACTTTGAAGCAGCGAAGGTGTCAGTAGCCACTGGCACCACAATAGGTTGGCTTATATGGAAAGAAGAAACCACTTTTGGAAGAAATTGCTGACGAGTTCGTAACTCAGCCCTATCTTCATGGAAAACCAAGTAAGGGCTCTTGTGAGACAAGGCCCCTAACTCAGACACCCATCTTGCGGATGCCAAGGCCAACAGCATGACCACTTTCCAAGTGAGAAATTTTAACTCTATCTCCTGGAGAGGTTCAAACCAATCCTATTTAAGGAATCGTAACACCACGTTAAGATCCCATGGTGCCACAGGAGGCACAAATGGAGGTTGGATGTGTAGCACCCCTTTCACGAATGTCTGAACTTCCGGAAGGGAGGCCAATTGTTTCTGAAAGAAAACGGACAAAGCCGAAATCTGGACCTTGATTGAACCCAATCGAAGGCCTGCATCCACACCCGCCTGGAGAAAATGGAGAAAACATCCTAATTTAAACTCTTCCATTGGAGCCTTCTTGGTTTCACACCAAGACACATATTTTCTCCAAATACGGTGGTAACGTTACTCCTTTCCTGGCCTGATTAGGAGTGGGAATGACTTCTTTTGGAATACCCTTTCGGGCTAGGATCCGACGCTCAACAGCCATGTCGTCAAACGTAGCTGCGGTAAGTCTTGATAAACGCATGGTCCCTGCTGCAGCAGGTCCTCGCGGAGAGGAAGAGGCCGAGGATCTTCTATGAGCAACTCCTGAAGATCTGGATACCAAGCCCTCCTTGGCCAGTCTGGCACAATAAGGATTGCCCGAACTCCTGTTCTTCTTATTATTTTGAGAACTTTCAGAGTGAGTGGAAGTGGAGAGAAGACATACACTGACTGAAAAACCCATTGGGCCACCAGTGCATCCACTGCTACTACTTGAGGGTTTCTCGACCTGGAACAATATCTCTGAAGTTTCTTGTTGCGACGAGATGCCATCATGTGTATTTGAGGAATTCCCCAAAGACCTGTCATCTCTGCGAAGACTTCTTGGTGGAGGCCCCATTCTCCTGGATGTAGATTGTGTCTGCTGAGGAAGTCTGCTTCCCAGTTGTCCACACCCGGAATGAAAATTGCCGACAGAGCTCTTGCATGTCATTCTGCCCAGCGGAGGAACTTTGACACCTCTGCCATTGCCGCTCTGCTTTTCGTTCCGTCCTGACGGTTTATGTACGCGACTGCTCTTACATTGTCTGACTGGATCTGTATGGGTTGATCTTGAAGACGATGCATCGCTTGTAGAAGGCCGTAGTAAATGGCTTTCAACTCCAGAACATTTATGTGAAGACAAGTTTCTTGACTTGACCACCTTCCCTGGAAGCTTTCCCCCTGTGTGACTGCTCCCCAGCCTCGGAGACTTGCATCCGTGGTCACCAGGATCCAGTCCTGAATCCCGAATCTGCGTCCCTCTAGTAGGTGAGATCTGTGTAGCCACCACAGGAGCGAAATTCTGCCTTTGGATGACATGATTATCCTCTGATGCATGTGTAGATGGGATCCGGACCACTTGTCCAACAGGTCCCACTGGAATACTCTGGCATGGAATCGGCCAAACTGTATGGCCTCGTAGGCCGCTACCATCTTTCCCAACAGCCGAATGCATTGATGAATCGACACTCTTGTTGGTTTCAGGACTTGTTTGACTATTCTCTGGATTTCCAGAGCCTTTTCTACTGGAAGAAATACCCTCTGTACTTCCGTGTCCAGTATCATCCCCAGAAAGGACAATCTTGTCGTCGGTTCCAACTGTGACTTTGGAAAATTTATGAGCCAACCGTGATGTTGAAGTATTGTCAGGGAGAGTGCAATGTTCTGCACCAACTTTCCCCTGGACCTCGCTTTTATCAGGAGATCGTCCAGGTACGGTATTATATTGACTCCTTTCTGTCGAAGGAGGACCATCATCCCTGCCATTACTTTGGTGAACACCCTCAGAGCCGTGGAAAGTCCAAATGGCAACGTCTGAAATTGGTAATGACAATCCTGCACTGCGAATCTCAGATAAGCTTGATGCGGAGGATAAATGGGACCATGTAAGTAGGCATCTTTTATGTCCACTGACACCATGAATTCCCCCTGCTCCAGACTGGAAATCACTGCCCTCAGAGATTCCATCTTGAACTTGAACCTTTGCAGGTAGAGATTCAGATTTTTCAGGTTTAAGATTGGTCTGACCGGAACTACAAATAGGCTTGAATAAAACCCTTCTCCTTGTTGTGACAAGGGAACCAGGACAATGACTTGATCCTGACACAATTTTTGTATTGCTGCTGCTACTACTTCCCTGTCTGGAAGAGAAGCTGGTAAGGCTGATTTTAAAAAATCGGCCTGGGGGAACGTCTTGAAACTCTAGTTTGTACCTGTGGGATACAATTTGTAATATCCACGGGTCCAGGACAGATTGAACACAGACCTGACTGAAAAGTTTCAGGCGGACTCCCGCAAGGGAGCCCCAGCGTCATGCTGCAGATTTGGCAGAAGCAGGGGTTGATTTCTGCTCCTGTGATCCCGGAGACGCTGCAGACTTTATTCCTTTTCCCCTTCCTCTACCCGCAAAGAAATGGGAACCTTTACCCTTTTTGTATTTATTGGGCCGAAAGGACTGCATCTGAGAGTGATGTGTCTTTTTCGCCGGCGCAGGAGCATACGGCAAGAATATCGACTTACCTGAGGTAGCCGCAGAGACTAAAGCATCCAACCCATCTCCAAACAAGGTCTCACCTTTATACGGGAGAGCCTCCATATTTCTCTTGGAATCTGCATCAGCATTCCATTGGCGAATCCACAACGCCATCCTTGCTGAAATAGCCATGGTAGCAGCTTTTGATCCCAAAAGCCCAATATCTTTCATGGCCTTTAGCATATATGCAGCAGTGTCTTTGACATGCCCCAAGGTTAGGAGAATCTCGTCTTTATCTATTGTGTCAATCTCTAATGACAAGTTTTCTGACCATTTTCCAATAGCACTACTCACCCACGCGCAGGCAATGGTAGGTCTGAGTAGTGTTCCATTGGCCACATAAATAGATTTTAACGTAGTCTCTAACTTGCGGTCTGCCAGTTCCTTTAGGGAAGCCGTCCCAGGTGCAGGGAGAATCCCATTTTTTGTTAAACGTGACAGGGCACTGTCTAAAACGGGGGGGGGTTTGACTCCCACCTTTTCCTGTCCTCTGCCGGGAAAGGATAAGCTACCTGAATTCTTTTGGGAATCTGAAATTTATTTTCAGGGTTTACCCAGACTCCCTCAAAGAGACTTAATTCTCTTTTCCTTATAAAAGTAAGCCTTCTCCTGAGGTAAAGGAGGGGCTTCTGTAACTTCTAAGACCTCCTTTATAGCAACAATCATGTACTGAATGTTCTTCGCTAATTTTGGATCTATTCCTCTGGAATCACTAGTGTCGATACACGTGTCGGTATCAGTTTGTACTATTTGTGCAAATGGTCTTTTATGTGACCGAGAGGGGTCCCCTGTGGATGAATAAGCAGAACTATTAAAAATCACATCTTCCACTGATTTTCTCCAGGTTTCTGCATGAGACTCAGACTTATCCAATCTCTTACTGATATGGTTCACACTATCACGTAATTCTTTCACCCATTCAGGCTCGTGGTGTGCCGGCAGCGCTACCACATTGGAACTCTGTGTCCCTAAAATGGCTCCCTCAGGGGAAGAGCTCCCTGACTCAGACATGTCACACACATGCACAAACACACCACAGACACTCCGGGGCTAATAGGGGACAGACCCACAGTAAAATCTGTCAGAAGGACACAGAAGGATTTGCCAGTTCACAACTCTGCACCAATATAAAATCCCTGTGTAAACTAAATGTCCACAGAGACCTGTAGCGCTTTTATATATGTCAAATTATACAAATACAGCACCAAATGCACTGTGCACCCCCTTATTTACACCCTGATACTTGGTTCAGCAGTGGAGGAGGACCAGCGTTTCTTCTCCTGCAGCCTGTGTGGAGAAAATGGCGCTGAGCAGTGTGCTGGCTGACTGAGGAGGAAGCCCCGCCCCCATAATGGTGCGTTTCTCCTCAGCAATTTCAACACTACTTTTTATACTGGCAGGGGCTAGGGCTGTGCCTCAGCATCTTATGTCCCCTTTTAGCCAGTTTTGAGTTGGTTTCATGCTGCCCAGGGCGCCCCCCTCCCCCCCGCGCCATGCACCCTGCTGTGCCTGTGTAATGGGTAGCATGCGCGGTACCTTTTAGCCATCACGATGACTGAAGATCCTCTCTTCTGTACACTCACCTGTCTTCTGACTTCTGGCTCTGTAAGGGGGGGGGGTGACGGCGTGCTGTGGGAGTGAGCGCATAGCCGCAGCTGGTGTTCAGTACCCTTCAGGAGCTAATGGTGTCCTGTCAGCAAGAAGCAGAGCCATGAAACTATTCAGGAAGTTGGTTCCTACTTCTTCCCCCTAAGTCCCACGAAGCAGGGAGACTGTTGCCAGCAGCCTCCCTGAAAATAAAAAACCTAACATAAAGTCTTTTTAGTGAAACTCAGTAGAGCTCCACTAGAGTGCGACCAGTTTGCCTGGGCACAATTTCTAAACTGAGGTCTGGAGGAGGGGCATAGAGGGAGGAGCCAGTTCACACTCTGAAAAAGTCTTGAAGTGCCCATGGCTCCTGCGGCACGGTCTATACCCCATGGTACTGAAGTGGACCCCAGCATCCTCTAGGACGTATGAGAAATACATCAATCATATAATACATTTCACAAATTATGAATACCCAAAATTAACGATGTAATCAGGTGATGTCAAAAAGAAACCTTAAGTATAATTCAAAGCTCCATCATCAAATGCACAGGTAAGTGTCATCCGAAGGAGCTCAAAGACTAGAGAGTGCACCGGAAAATTTTTGGGTTTTGTGCTTTGGTTTTGGATTCGGTTCCGCGGCCGTGTTTTGGATTCGGACGCGTTTTGGCAAAACCTCCCTGAAAATTTTTTTGTCGGATTTGGGTGTGTTTTGGATTCGGGTGTTTTTTTTTTCAAAAGCCCCTCAAAAACAGCTTAAATCATAGAATTTGGGGGTAATTTTGATCCTATAGTATTATTAACCTCAATAACCACAATTTCCACCTATTTCCAGTCTATTCTGAACACCTCACAATACTATTTTTAGTCCTAAAATTTGCACCGAGGTCGCTGGATGACTAAGCAAAGCGACCCAAGAGGGTGGCACAAACACCTGGCCCATCTAGGAGTGGCACTGCAGTGTCAGACAGGATGGCACTTAAAAAAATTGGCCCCAAACAGCACATGATGCAAAGAAAAGAGAAAAAGAGGTGCACTGTGGTCGCTGGACAGCTAAGCTAAGCGACACAAACACCTCAATATCACAGGAATTATTCATTCTAATCAATGGTATTATTGGTCCAAATCACTGGAAAAAAATGACAAAATCACTGGAATTATTCGTTCTAATCAATGGTATTATTGGTCCAAATCACTGGAAGAAAATGACAAAATCACTGGAATTACTCGTTCTAATCAATGGTTTTATTGGTCCAAATCACTGGAAGAAAATGACAAAATCACTGGAATTATTCGTAAACATTTGTAGAAAGTTGCTGCTTTCTGATTACAGAAATGCTCAGATATTCCTGCGAATCCACAATCCCTTCCCAGAGGAAAAATAAATTGAGAAACCGTTGTTTGAGAACGTTTGTTCTCTTTCCCTTACAAAGGAACAAACCACTTTCCAAGATGACTGACGTTTTTGGGATTATGGAGACATAATGTTTTTGAATATAAATCCTAAAGCAGGTGATGTATTAGAGCAAAAGATTGCAAGAGACCAGCTATGCAGTTTCTGAAATATTATGACAAAATGTTACTGTATTTCATAAGCACTCATTCCTAACTCTGCTAAGTACTGTTTGGTATACTGTATCTGGCTTCCATGAGGTAGTTGTCCATTATTTCAGCCTCCATTGACCTTTTTGAAAGCGGTAGAAGTTATCGATTCTCCCCCCCCCCCCTATTTTTAATTTTCTCCTGCATAGCCCAGTAAAATGTTGCAATGTTAATGTCACGATCCGGATACTGAGACACCATTTCCCTTCAGGATGTACGTCCTCCATGGGCCTCTGCTGCCACTCCTGTCTCGCTGACCGCCGCGCGCCGCTGGGCGCATGTTATTCTGCTACTGCGGCCTACATCGCAAGTGTTGCACCTTTCCTATAGTACTTAATTCCCCTTCTTTGTTTGTTCATGGGTGCAGCCATGTTAGACTCCAGTCACATGACATTATTCCTCCTATCCACGGTGCTGGAGCCTTGTCATAATTGCTCAGCCAATCCCTGCTATGCAGCAGGTATAAATATCCGGTCCCAGCTCCCAAAAGATCGTCAGTGCTTTCATTGTCATCTGTGATTCCAGCCTACAAGCTTCACTACAGATTTTCTCCTGCAATTCCATTCTGCAGATCAGCCTGACTTCCCTGGTGATTACACTCTGCCTGTGTAACCCGACTCTCCAGTGTTAACCCCCTACAGCCTACTTTGGATTCCTGTGTTTGAACTTTTGCTTTGCAGTAATCATCCTTCATTCTTCAGTTCCTGCGTACTCCAGTTTCATTTCTCATCTTCCAGTGAATCCCAGCCTCACTTATTGTTTACAGGATTTTCTTCCATATTCCAGGTTACTGGCCTTTACCGATTGTGAACCTAATTATCACGTGTGATGTGACTTTATATTATTCTTTTGCACGTTATTTGACTTTTTATTTAATAAAAGCACTTAAGGAATTCCCAGTTGTCGTGGTCACGCCCTCGGGCATTCTTTGCTGCTGTCAATACGTATGTCCAGGAGTCACATAGCTCCTCCTAAATTTAAGTACCCGTCAGCCCCTACAACTGAGGCTCCCAGTCACGGTCTCCAGGCCTCAGTTGTGACAGTAAGCACTGACCCAATGGATCCAGCCGGAGACCTGTCCCAAGCGCTTAGGCTGATACAAGAATTGGCAACCCGCCTTGAACGTCAGGAGGCTGCTCATGACCATGTTGTTCGCTGTCTCCAGGACCTCTCCTCCCGGCTGGATGAAATTCAAGCGGCCCTCCGTGGATCAGGGGCGTCCAGTGTGCCGACTCCAGCGCCTCCGGTGGTGTCCCCACCCACCGTACCTGTTCCTGTTCCCTATCTTCACTTGCCGACTCCTGCTAAATATGATGGATCCCCTAAAGCCTGCAGGGGTTTCCTAAACCAGTGCGAGATCCAATTTGAATTGCAACCCAGCAGTTTCCCTACTGACCGCATTAAGGTGGCATACCTTATTTCTCTACTCACTGGTGCCGCTCTAGACTGGGCCTCACCTATGTGGGAAAGGTCTGATGCCCTGTTGTCATCCTATGCTAACTTCGTGGCAACGTTCAGACGAATTTTCGATGAGCCAGGTCGAGTGACATCAGCTTCCTCAGAGATCCTTCGACTGCGTCAGGGGACGCGAACTGTCGGTCAGTATTTGGTGCAATTCCAGACCTTGGCATCTGAAGTCTCCTGGAATGATGACGCTCTTTATGCAGCCTTCTGGGGAGGGCTATCCGAGCGTATCAAAGATGAGCTCGCTGCTAGAGACTTGCCTTTAACTTTAAACGAGCTCATTTCCCTCTGCACTAAGGTCGATTTACGGTTCCGTGAAAGGGCTGTTGAACGAGGAAGATCCACATTTCCCAGGATTCCTACGGTTTCCATTCCTCGTCAGCCATCTCCGTCTCGGGAGGAACCTATGCAGATAGGTCGCTCTCGTTTATCTCAGGCAGAGCGTAGTAGACGTCTCGCTGAGCGTCTCTGTTTGTATTGTGCCGAATCTTCTCACGTTATCAAGTCCTGTCCCAAGCGTCCGGGACAACCTCAATTCCTAGCCCACCAAGGAGAAGGTCAGCTAGGAGTGACGAATTTCTCTCCATTTCCAAGTAACTGCAATCTCTCCGTTTCTCTGCAGGTGGCTCAGCGTACTAAGAATCTCACTGCCTTATTGGATTCTGGAGCAGCCGGAAACTTTATTACAGAGAGGTTCGTTAAGCAGTGGTCTCTACCCACTGAGAGACTGTCATCACCGATATCTCTAACTGCCGTGGACGGCAGTAGGATTCCTGAGGCGTTGATTACCTCCAAGACCCTACCTATCCGTCTGAAGGTAGGGGACCAGCATACAGAGTTGATTTCTTTCCAGGTTATCCCCAGGGCCACCCATCCTGTGGTCCTAGGCCTTCCATGGCTACGTCTGCATAATCCTCAAGTTGATTGGAAGTCGACCCGTATCCTGGCATGGGGTCCTTCCTGTTCAGAGACCTGTCTCCAAAAAGAGCTTCCAGTTCGCATATCCTCCTACAAGTCTTCTGATGTCCAGTCTCCTCTGTGCCAAGACTCCAAGCTACAGTTTTGTCCAGGGTCACCGAATCACAAGGCTGATGCTCTTTCCCGCTCTGGGGAGCAAGAAAATGAGTCTGAGTCTACTGACAAGCATTGTATTGTTGATCCAGTGGCGTTCTCCGCAGTGAGTATGGACTCTATGCCCCCACCAGGGAAAAATTTTGTGAAGCCGGCTTTCAGGAGGAAGCTCTTGCATCGGGCACATTCCTCTCGCTTTGCCGGACACGCGGGCATACGCAAGACCTTAAAATTAGTCTCCAGGTCAAATTGGTGGCCGACCCTAAAGAAGGACATTGCTGAATTTGTGGCCTCCTGCCCGAAATGTGCCCAGCACAAAGTATCCCGCCAGTTACCCACTAGGCAACTGGTTTCCTTGTCTGATCCTCATCGTCCGTGGTCTCATCCCTCGATGGATTCTGTCATGGATTCCCCACTTCCAAGTTGGTACAAGTCTTCATCCAGAAGTTCCATTCCAGATGGCCAGGTAAACTTAAGAAGTGTCCTGGGGCCACTCCTAAAAGGGGGGGTACTGTCACGATCCGGATACTGAGACACCATTTCCCTTCAGGATGTACGTCCTCCATGGGCCTCTGCTGCCACTCCTGTCTCGCTGACCGCCGCGCGCCGCTGGGCGCATGTTATTCTGCTACTGCGGCCTACATCGCAAGTGTTGCACCTTATCTATAGTACTTAATTCCCATTCTTTGTTTGTTCATGGGTGCAGCCATGTTAGACTCCAGTCACATGACATTATTCCTCCTATCCACGGTGCTGGAGCCTTGTCATAATTGCTCAGCCAATCCCTGCTATGCAGCAGGTATAAATATCCGGTCCCAGCTCCCAAAAGATCGTCAGTGCTTTCATTGTCATCTGTGATTCCAGCCTACAAGCTTCACTACAGATTTTCTCCTGCAATTCCATTCTGCAGATCAGCCTGACTTCCCTGGTGATTACACTCTGCCTGTGTAACCCGACTCTCCAGTGTTAACCCCCTACAGCATGGGTCTTCATCCTGTGGCCCTCCAGCTGCTGTGAAACTACACATCCCAGCATGCCCTGCCACAGTTTTGCTATTAAGGTATGCTAAAACTGAGGCAGGGCATGCTGGGATGTGTAGTTCCACAGCAGCTGGAGGGTCGCAGGTTGAAGACCCATGCCCTACAGCCTACTTTGGATTCCTGTGTTTGAACTTTTGCTTTGCAGTAATCATCCTTCATTCTTCAGTTCCTGCGTACTCCAGTTTCATTTCTCATCTTCCAGTGAATCCCAGCCTCACTTATTGTTTACAGGATTTTCTTCCATATTCCAGGTTACTGGCCTTTACCGATTGTGAACCTAATTATCACGTGTGATGTGACTTTATATTATTCTTTTGCACGTTATTTGACTTTTTATTTAATAAAAGCACTTAAGGAATTCCCAGTTGTCGTGGTCACGCCCTCGGGCATTCTTTGCTGCTGTCAATACGTATGTCCAGGAGTCACATAGCTCCTCCTAAATTTAAGTACCCGTCAGCCCCTACAACTGAGGCTCCCAGTCACGGTCTCCAGGCCTCAGTTGTGACAGTTAAGTATTGACTTGTGCCTTCTGGGGATCCACTTCTTCACCAAACCCAGCCAAATCTCATCCTAACCCTCTGTTCTACGTTCTCTATGTACCCCATCTGTGTCACCCATGTCTGTCTACCCCTCCCCTTTAGATTGTAAGCTCTCACGAGCAGGGCCCTCTTCCCTCGTGCTTATCCTTTGTCTTACTTTAATAATCTTCAACTGTACCACATCCAGCAGTCTTCTGCCACCTTTTACTTATTACAGTGTCATCTGCTGATGTAACTATGTGTATTTACCCTGTACTTGTCCTATACTGTCATCAACTGTAAATTGCTGTTTTCCTGTTTGATTATTTATGTACTCTGTAATTGGGCGCAGCGGAACCCTTGTGGCGCTATATAAATAAAGGATAATAATAATAATATAGGGTGTATAATCCCCAGGTGTATCTCACACATCATACAGTACAGTATATAGAGTGTATAATCCCCAGGTGTATCTCACACATCGCTCAGTACAGTATACAGGGTGTATAATCACCAGGTATATCACAAACATAGCACATTACAGTGTACAGGGTGTATAATCCCCAGGTGTATCTCACACATCGCTCAGTACAGATTAAAGGATGTATAATCACCAGGTGTATAACACACGTCGCACAGTACAGTATACAGGGTGCATAATCCCCAGGTGTATCTCACACATCGCTCAGTACAGATTACAGGATGTATAAAATCACCAGGTGTATAACACACATCGCACAGTACAGTATACATACTGGTCACAACAATGCAGCAGATATTGAGCACTGATCAGGATACTAGAAGTGACATAGAGCTGCAAGATACAGCAATGGCCTACTGTACTGTACTATATATGTATACTGCTGGTCACCAAAATGCTGCACTATCCTACTATATACTGCTCACAATAATGCAGCAGAGAGATAGTATACTTGACACAGAGCTGCAAGATACAGAATTGGCCTACTGTACTGTACTATATGTATACTGCTGGTTACCAAAATGCTGCACTGTCCTACTATATACTGCTCACAATAATGCAGCAGAGATAGTATACTTGACACAGAGCTGCAAGATACAGAATTGGCCTACTGTACTGTACTATATGTATACTGCTGGTTACCAAAATGCTGCACTGTCCTACTATATACTGCTCACAATAATGCAGCACAGAGATAGTATACTTGACACAGAGCTGCAAGATACAGCAATGGCCTACTGTACTGTACTATATATGTATACTGCTGGTCACCAAAATTCTGCACTGTCCTACTATATACTGCTCACAATAATGCAGCACATAGATAGTATCCTTGACACAGAGCTACAAGATACAGCAATGGCCTACTGTACTGTACTATATATGTATACTGCTGGTCACCAAAATGCTGCACTGTCCTACTATATACTGCTCACAATAATGCAGCACAGAGATAGTATACTTGACACAGAGCTGCAAGATACAACAATGGCCTACTGTACTGTACTATATATATATATATATATATATATATATACTGCTGGTCACCAAAATGCTGCACTGTCCTACTATATACTGCTCACAATAATAGAGCACAGTGATAGTATACTTGACACAGAGCTGCAAGATACAGCAATGGCCTACTGTACTGTACTATATATGTATACTGCCGGTCACCAAAATGCTGCACTGTCCTACTATATACTGCTCACAGTAATGCATCACAGAGATAGTATACTTGACACAGAGCTGCAAGATACAGCAATGGCCTACTGTACTGTACTATATATGTATACTGCTGGTCACCAAAATGCTGCACTGTCCTACTATATACTGCTCACAATAATGCAGCACAGAGATAGTATACTTGACACAGAGCTGCAAGATACAACAATGGCCTACTGTACTGTACTATATATATATATATATATATATATATATATACTGCTGGTCACCAAAATGCTGCACTGTCCTACTATATACTGCTCACAATAATGGAGCACAGTGATAGTATACTTGACACAGAGCTGCAAGATACAGCAATGGCCTACTGTACTGTACTATATATGTATACTGCCAGTCACCAAAATGCTGCACTGTCCTACTATATACTGCTCACAGTATTGCATCACAGAGATAGTATACTTGACACAGAGCTGCAAGATACAGCAATGGCATACTGTACTGTACTATATATGTATACTGCTGGTCACCAAAATGCTGCACTGTCCTACTATATACTGCTCACAATAATGCAGCACAGAGATAGTATGCTTGACACAGAGCTGCAAGATACAGCAATGACCTACTGTACTGTACTATATGTATACTGCTGGTCACCAAACTGCTGCACTGTCCTACTATATACTGCTCACAATAATGTAGCACAGAGATAGTATACTTGACAAAGATATTTGCAGCACACTGAGCACAGATATGGAGCGTTTTCAGGCAGAGAACGTAGATATTTTCAGCACACTGAGCACAGATATAGAGCTTTTCAGGGAGAGAACGCAGCCACGTCCTCTCCGTTCAATCTCCAATGCACGAGTGAAAATGGCGGTGACGCGCAGCTCTTTATATAGAATACGAATCTCGCGAGAATCCGACAGCGGGATGGTGATGTTCGGGTTAACCGAGCAAGGCGGGAAGATCCGAGGCTGCCTCGGAACCGTGTAAAATAGGTGAAGTTCGGGGGGGGGGGGGGGGGGTCGGATCTCGGATAACCGAACCCGCTCATCTCTATCAAAGACGTCATTGTTTATATATATATATATATATATATACATATATATATATATATATATATATATATATAAACTGCTCAAAAAAATAAAGGGAACACTAAAATAACACATCCTAGATCTGAATGAATTAAATATTCTTATTAAATACTTTGTTCTTTACATAGTTGAATGTGCTGACAACAAAATCACACAAAAATTATCAATGGAAATCAAATTTATTAACCCATGGAGGTCTGGATTTGGAGTCACCCTCAAAATTAAAGTGGAAAAACACACTACAGGCTGATCCAACATTGATGTAATGTTCTTAAAACAAGTCAAAATGAGGCTCAGTAGTGTGTGTGGCCTCCACGTGCCTGTATGACCTCCCTACAACGCCTGGGCATGCTCCTGATGAGGTGGCGGATGGTCTCCTGAGGGTTCTCCTCCCAGACCTGGACTAAAGCATCTGAAATTGATAATTCTGCTAGTTTGCCTTATATTCCTGCACAGCCTAAGAAAGCACATTATTAAATGCAGCCTTTCGAATAAAGAAACAAGAAAGTCTGAGGTGCGTCCTTTCTTGTCAGAGCCGGGCAGCTAGTTCCCAGGAACAGAAGTCCTCCCCGGCCCTTACAAAAATCCACCAATGTTTAATCCCAGCATCCACTACGGACTACGAGAAATAGATTTACCGGTGAGTAAAATCTTATTTTCTCTGACGTCCTAGTGGATGCTGGGTACTCCGTAAGGACCATGGGGAATAGACGGGCTCCGCAGGAGACTGGGCACTCTAAAAGAAAGATTAGGTACTATCTGGTGTGCACTGGCTCCTCCCTCTATGCCCCTCCTCCAGACCTCAGTTAGAATCTGTGCCCGGCCAGAGCTGGATGCACATAGTGGGCTCTCCTGAGCTTGCTAGAAAGAAAGTATTTGTTAGGTTTTTTATTTTCAGTGAGATCTGCTGGCAACAGACTCACTGCTACGTGGGACTGAGGGGAGAGAAGCAAACCTACCTGCGTGCAGCTAGCTTGTGCTTCTTAGGCTACTGGACACCATTAGCTCCAGAGGGTTCGAACACAGGGCCTGACCTCGATCGTCCGTTCCGGGAGCCGCACCGCCGTCCCCCTTGCAGAGCCAGAAGACAGAAGAAGGAGATAAAATCGGCGGCAGAAGACTCCGGTCTTCATTAAGGTAGCGCACAGCACTGCAGCTGTGCGCCATTGCTCCCACTGCACACCACACACTCCGGTCACTGTAGGGTGCAGGGCGCTGGGGGGGGCGCCCTGGGCAGCAATAAGTATACCTTTTGGCAATATATACACATAATACAGTCTGGAAAACTGTATATGTGTTAAACCCCCGCCATTTTTAGTCAGAAACAGGACAGAAGCCCGCCGCTGAGGGGGACGGTCCTTCTTCCTCAGCACACCAGCGCCATTTTCTCTTCACAGCTCCGCTGGAAGGAAGCTCCCCAGGCTCTCCCCGGCAGTATCCTGGTACACAAAGGGTGAAAAGAGAGGGGGGGAGGGGGGGGCACATAAATTTAGGCGCAAAATTTGTATATACAGCAGCTACTGGGTAAACACTGAGTTGTAGTGTAATCCCTGGGTTATATAGCGCTGGGGTGTGTGCTGGCATACTCTCTCTCTGTCTCTCCAAAGGGCCTTGTGGGGGAACTGTCCTCAAATAGAGCATCCCCTGTGTGTGTGGTGTGTCGGTACGCATGTGTCGACATGTCTGAGGTAAAAGGCTCCTCTAAGGAGGTGATAGAGCGAATATGTGTGTGAGAGGGTGTCTCCGTCGACAACGCCGACACCTGTTTGGATATGTGTAAGTAGTGGCTGCAGAGTGCTCACCTTCTCGAGGGCCGCAGATTCGGCATTCAGGACTGGATCCTGGTGACCACGGATGCAAGCCTCCGAGGGTGGGGGGCAGTTACACAGGGAAGAAATTTCCAAGGTCTGTGGTCAAGTCAACTGACTTGCCTTCACATCAATATCCTGGAACTAAGGGCCATATACAACGCCCTAAGTCAAGCGGAGATCCTGCTTCGCGACCAACTGGTTCAGATTCAGTCAGACCGCAGGGGTTCATGTAAACAGCCAAGGCGGCACAAGGAGCAGGGTGGCGAGGGTAGAAGCCACCAGAATTCTTCGCTGGGCGGAGAATCAAGTAAGCGCACTGTCAGCAGTGTTCGTTCCGGGAGTGATCATCTGGGAAGCAGACTTCCTCAGCAGGCATCCACCCGGGAAAGTGGGGACTTCATCAGGAAGTCTTCACGCAGTTTGCAAATTGATGGGAACTGCCTAAGGTGGACTAGATGGTGTCCCACCTCAATAAAAAGCTAAAAAAAGGTTTTACGCCGGGTCAAGGGACGCTCAGGTGATAGCTGTGGTCGCACTAGTAACACCGTGGGTGTTCCAGTCGGTCTCTTTATTCCCTCCTCTTCCTCTCATACCCAAGGGCTGAGAATTGTAATAAAAGGAGGAGTGAAAACAATATTCTTTGCTCCGAATTGGCCAAGAAGGACTCTGTACCCGGAGCTGCAGGAAATGCTCTCAGAGGACTCAGGGCTTCTGCCTCTCAGAGAGGACATGTTGCAACAGGGGCACTGTCTGTTCCAAAATTTACCGCGGCTGCATTTGACGGCATGGCGGTTGAACGCCGGATCCTAGCGGAAAAGGGCATTCCGGATGCAGTTATTCCTACGCTGATAAAGGCTAGGAAAGACGTGACAGCAAGACTTTTTCACTGTATATGGCGAAAATAGGTTGCTTGGTGTGAGGCCGGGAAGGCCCTACAGAGGAATTCCAGGGGGGTCGATTCCTGCACTTCCTACAGTCAGAAGTGACTATGGGCCTAAAATTAGGATCCATAAAGGTCAAGATTTCGGCCCTATACATTTTCTCTAAAAATGAACTGGCTTCACTGCCTGAAGTTCAGACGTTGTTCCGGGGGTGCTGTATATTCAGCCTCCCTTTTGTGCCACCGGTGGCACCTTGGGATCTTAACGTTGTATTGGATTTCCTGAAATCCCACTGGTTTGAGCCACTTAAGACCATGGACCTAAAATATCTCACGTGGAAAGTGGTCATGCTATTGGCCTTAGCTTCGGCTAGGCGTGTGTCAGTATTGGCGGTTTTGTCATGTAAAAACCCTTATCTGATCTTCCATATGGACAGGGCAGAATTGAGGACTCGTACCCAATTTCTTCCTAGGGTGGTATCATCGTTTCATTTGAACCAGCCTATTGTGGTGCCTGCGGCTACTAGGGACTTGGAGGATTCCAAGTTGCTGGACGTAGTCCGGGCTTTGAAAAATAAGAATTTACTCACCGGTAATTCTATTTCTCGTAGTCCGTAGTGGATGCTGAGTACTCCGTAAGGACCATGGGGTATAGACGGGCTCCGCAGGAGGCTGGGCACTCTTAAAAGAAAGATTAGGTACTATATCTGGTGTGCACTGGCTCCTCCCTCTATGCCCCTCCTCCAGACCTCAGTTAGGGAAACTGTGCCCGGAAGAGCTGACATTACTAGGAAAGGATTTGGAATCCAGGGTAAGACTCATACCAGCCACACCAATCACACCAATCACACCGTACAACTCGTGATAACTATACCCAGTTAACAGTATGAACAATAACTGAGCCTCTCTCAACAGATGGCTCATACAATAACCCTTAGTTAAGCAATAACTATATACATGTATTGCAGAGAGTCCGCACTTGGGACGGGCTCCCAGCATCCACTACGGACTACGAGAAATAGAATTACCGGTGAGTAAATTCTTATTTTCTCTGACGTCCTAGTGGACGCTGGGTACTCCGTAAGGACCATGGGGATTATACCAAAGCTCCCAAACGGGCGGGAGAGTGCGGATGACTCTGCAGCACCGAATGAGCAAACTCAAGGTCCTCCTCAGCCAGGGTATCAAACTTGTAGAATTTTGCAAAAGTGTTTGTACCCGACCAAGTTGCAGCTCGGCAAAGTTGTAAAGCCGAGACCCCTCGGGCAGCCGCCCAAGAAGAGCCCACCTTCCTCGTGGAATGGGCTTTTACTAATTTAGGATGCGGCAGTCCAGCCGCAGAATGTGCAAGCTGAATCGTGCTACAGATCCAGCGAGCAATAGTCTGCTTTGAAGCAGGAGCACCCAGCTTGTTGGGTGCATGCAGGATAAATAGCAAGTCAGTTTTTCTGACTCTAGCCGTCCTGGAAACATAAAGTTTCAGGGCCCGGACTACGTCCAGCAACTTGGAATCCTCCAAGTCCCTAGTAGCCGCAGGCACCACAATAGGTTGGTTCAAATGAAACGATGATACCACCTTAGGGAGAAATTGGGGACGAGTCCTCCATTCTGCCCTTTCCATATGGAAGATCAGATATGGGCTTTTACATGACAAAGCCGCCAATTCTGACACACGCCTAGTCCAAGCTAAGGCCAAAAGCATGACCACTTTCCACGTGAGATATTTTAGCTCCACGGTCTTAAGTGGCTCAAACCAGTGGGATTTTAGGAATCCAACACACGTTAAGATCCCAAGGTGCCACTGGAGGCACAAAAGGGGCTGAATATGCAGCACCCCTGTAACAACGTCCGAACTTCAGGCAGTGAAGCCAGTTCTTTTTGAGAGAAAAAGGGATAGGGCCGAAATCTTGGCCTTTATGGATCCTAATTTTAGGCCCATAGTCACTCCTGACTGTAGGAAGTGCAGGAATCGACCCCCCTGGAATTCCTCTGTAGGGCCTTCCCGGCCACACACCAAGCAACCTATTTTCGCCATATACAGTGAAAAAGTCTTGCTGTCACGTCTTTCCTAGCCTTTATCAGCGTAGGAATAACTGCATCCGGAATGCCCTTTTCCGCTAGGATCCGGCGTTCAACCGCTATGCCGTCCAACGCAGCCGCGGTAAGTCTTGGATCAGACAGGGTCCCTGTTGCAACATGTCCTGACTGAGAGGCAGAGGCCATGGGTCCTCTGAGAGCATTTCTTGCAGTTCCGGGTACCGAGTCCTTCTTGGCCAATCCGGAGCAAAGAATATTGTTCACACTCCTCCGTTTATTACAATTCTCAGCCCTTGGGTCTGAGAGGAAGAGGAGGGAATATATAGACCGACTGGAACACCCACGGTGTTACTAGTGCGACCACAGCTATCGCCTGAGAGTCCCTTGACCCAGCGTAAAACCTTTTTTATCTTTTTATTGAGTTGGGACGCCATGTAGTCCACCTGAGGCAGTTTCCATCAATTTGCAAAACTGCGTGAAGACTTCCTGATGAAGTCACCACTTTCCCGGGTGGAGGTCGTGTCCACTCCCAGAATGAACACTGCTGACAGTGCGCTTACTTGATTCTCCGCCCATCGAAGAATTCTGGTGGCTTCTACCCTCGCCACCCTGCTCCTTGTGCCGTCCTGGCAGTTTACATGAGCCCCTGCGGTCTGACTGGATCAGAACCGGTTGGTCGCGAAGCAGGAACTCTGCTTGACTTAGGGCGTTGTATATGGCCCTTAGTTCCAGGATATTGATGTGAAGGCAAGTCTGTTGGCTTGACCACAAACCTTGGAATTTTCTTCCGTGTGTAACTGCCCCCCACCCTCGGAGGCTTGCATCCGTGGTCACCAGGACCCAGTCCTGAATGCCGAATCTGTGGCCCTCGAGAAGGTGAGCACTCCGCAGCCACCACAGGAGAGACACCCTGGCCCTGGGGGATACGGTGATTAACCGAAGCATCTGAAGATGTGATCCGGACCACTTGTCCAGTAAGTTCCATTGTCCTTGCATGGAACCAGCCGAACGGGATGGCCTCGTATGATGCCATCATCCTTCCCAGGACTCGAGTGCAGTGATGCACTGACACCTGTTTTGGTTTTCAATGGATTCCTGACCAGTGTCATGAGCTCCTGAGCTCTCTCTATCGGGAGATAAACCCTCTTCTGGTCTGTGTCTAGGATCATGCCTAGGCGAGGCAGATGAGCTGTAGGAACCAACTGCGACTTCGGAATATATAGAATCCAGTCGTGTTGCCGTTTCACTTCCAGAGAAGGTGATACGCTGTCCAGCAACTGCTCTCTTGATCTCGCTTTTATGAGCAGATCATCCAAGTATGTGATAATAGTGACACCTTGCTTCCGCAGGAGCACCATCATATCCGCCATTACCTTGTGAAATTGGTAATGACAATCCCGTACCGCAATTCTGAGGTACGCCTGATGAGGTGGATAAATGGGGACATGAAGGTATGCATCCCTTAGGTCCCGATTCATTTCAGGCTTGCAATGACCGCTCTTAGCGAATACATCTTGAACCTGAACCTTTTCAGGTATATGTTCAGGGATTTCAATACAATATGGGTCTAACCGAACCGTCTGGTTTCGGGATCTTAACATGGTCGAATAATAACACCCTCTTGTTGAAGGAGGGGACCCTTGACCACCACCTGTTGAAGATACAATTTACGAATTGCAGTTAACACTGGCTCGCTCTCTTGGGGGGGAAGCCCGCCGGGTCCTCGGTGAGGGGGCATCTTCTCACAGTCCAGCCTGTATCCCTGCGATACAATTTCTATTGCCCAGGGATCTAACAGGGAGTGAACCCACTTGTTAGCTGAACTTACGAAGGTGTGTCCCCACCGGGCCTAGCTCCGCCTGTGGAGCCCCAGCGACATGCGGTGGATTTTTGTAGAGGCCGGGGAGGACTTCTGTTCCCGGGGACTAGCTGTGTTGTACAGCTTCTTTCCTCTGCCCCCGGCTCTGACAAGAAAGGACGCACCTCAGACTTTCTTGTTTCTTTATTCGAAAAGCTGCATTTAATAATGTCGTGCTTTCCTAGGCTGTGCAGGAATATAAGGCAAAATATCAGAATTACCAGCTATAGCTGTGGAGACCAGGCCCGAGAACCTTTCTCCACACAATCCTCAGCCTTCCATATGCCTCTTAAGTCGGCATCATCTGTCCTATTCTACAGGACACGTCAAGCAGAAATCGACATAGCTTTTGTCTCTAGGACCCAGTATACTCATGTCCCTTTGGGCATGCTTTATAATTATATATCTATCACTTAAGACAGCATCTTAAAATATTTATATGCATACTAGGGTCTCAATCTCTGCTGATAAGGTACCTGTCCACGCTGCCACAGCGCTATAAACCCATGCCGACACAATCGCCGGTCTGGGTAGTATACTAGAATGTGCACACTATCTGCAGGATCCCTGAGAATAGCTAGTGCAAACAGGACACCCAAGGGGAAGATTCTCAACACATCCTGGCCCTAGTGGGGAAAGGATACAGCTTGAGAATTCTCTTGTGGGAAGCTGCCATCTCTTGTCTGGAGATTCCCGCTCTTTTTCCTCATGAGAGGAGGGAAATTTACCTCAGCATTCTTCTACTTAACATGTGTACTCTCGTGTCAGGGACAGATGAGTCATCAGTGATATGCAAATTATTTTTTATTCCAATAATCATATATTGAATATCTTTTAGCCCTCTTGGCTGTACCTTTGCATTATCGTAGTCGACAGTGGAGTTAAACTCCGTGTCGATACTTTGTTATTTTGGATAGTGAGCATAGAGAGACTCTGAAGGACTCTGTGACATAGGGACAGACCAGGGTAGATTTCCTTTCTATTCCCTAACCTTTTGTGCAATAATTTTACCTCAGCACTTACACATATCCAAACAGGTGTCGGCGTTGTCGACGGAGACACCCTCCCACACTCATATCCGCTCTATCACCTCCTTAGAGGAGCCTTTTACCTCAGACATGTCGACACACGCGTACCGACACACCACACACACAGGGGATGCTCTATTTGAAGACAGTTCCCCCACCAGGCCCTTTGGAGAGACAGAGAGAGAGTATGCCAGCACACACCACAGCGCTATATAATACAGGGATGTACACTATACTGAGGAATTTTTCCCCTATAGCAGCTTATATACACAGTTTTGCGCCTAAATTTATGTGCCCCCCCTCTCTTTTTTACCCTTTGTGTACCAGGATACTGCAGGGGAGAGCCTGGGGAGCTTCCTTCCAGCTGAGCTGTGAAGAGAAAATGGCGCCGGTGTGCTGAGGCAGAAGGCCCGGCCCCCTCAGCGGCGGGCTTCTGTACTTTTATGTACTTTAATGGCGGGGGTTGATGCACATATACAGTTTATCAGACTGTATTATGTGCTTTTCGCCAAGTAAGGTAATCTAATTGCTGCCCAGGGCGCCCCCCCCCCCCCCCAGCGCCCTGCACCCATCAGTGACCGGAGTGTGTGGTGTGCTAAGGGAGCAATGGCGCACAGCTGCAGTGCTGTGCGCTACCTTAATGAAGACCGGAGATTTTCAACTTCTCTTCGTTCTTCTGGCTCTGCAAGGGGGACGGCGGCGCGGGTCCGGGACCGGACGACCGAGGACTGGGCCTGTGTTCGATCCCTCTGGAGCTAATGGTGTCCAGTAGCCTTAGAAGCCCAAGCTAGCTGCAAGCAGGTAGGTTCGCTTCTCTCCCCTCAGTCCCACGTAGCAGTGAGTCTGTTGCCAGCAGATCTCACTGAAAATAAAAAACCTAACAAATACTTTCTTTTCTAGGAAGCTCGGGAGAGCCCCTAGGGTGCATCCAGCTCTGGCCGGGCACAGATACTAACTGAGGTCTGGAGGAGGGGCATAGAGGGAGGAGCCAGTGCACACCAGATATAGTACCTAATCTTTCTTTTAAGAGTGCCCAGTCTCCTGCGGAGCCCGTCTATACCCCATGGTCCTTACGGAGTACCCAGCATCCACTAGGACGTCAGAGAAATTTATGTTTCCAGAAAGGCGGGAGTCAGAAAGACTGACTCGCTGTTTATCTTGCATGCACCCAACAAGCTGGGTGCTCCTGCTTCAAAGCAAACTATTGCTCGCTGGATCTGTAGCACGATTCAGCAGGCTCATTCTGCGGCTGGATTGCTGCATCCAAAATCGGTGAAGGCCCATTCCACAAGGAAGGTGGGCTCTTCTTGGGCGGCTGCCCGAGGGGTCTCTGCTTTACAGCTTTGCCGAGCAGCTACTTGGTCGGGTTCAAACACATTTGCAAAGTTCTACAAGTTTGATACCCTGGCTGAGGAGGACCTTGTGTTTGCTCATTCGGTGCTGCAGAGTCATCCGCACTCTCCCGCCCGTTTGGGAGCTTTGGTATAATCCCCATGGTCCTTACGGAGTTCCCAGCATCCACTAGGACGTCAGAGAAAATAAGAATTTACTCACCGGTAATTCTATTTCTCGTAGTCCGTAGTGGATGCTGGGCGCCCGTCCCAAGTGCGGACTTTCTGCAATACGTGTATATAGTTATTGCTTAACTAAGGGTTATTGTTATGAGCCATCCGTTGAGTGAGGCTCAGTTGTTGTTCATACTGTTAACTGGGTAAGGTTATCACAAGTTGTACGGTGTGATTGGTGTGGCTGGTATGAGCATGGCCGGATTAACAATGGGGCGGATGGAGCTGCAGCTCCAAGCCCCCCATTGAAAATAGGCCCACAGACCTCCCTGCAGTGCAGGCAGTAGCCAGTGCTGGCAGGAAATTTTTTTTTTCCTGTCAGCACATACATCAGCTCACTCACTTCCGGCTGCCCATTCACCCCCACACCAAACTGGTCAGCTTGTGTCCTGACCGCTTTGTGTCGCAAGGGGCGGGGCTTCGGACGGGCAAGGGGGCGGGACTTCGGACGGGCAAGGGGGCGGAGCCACGTAAATAGTTACGAGACAGCAGCCTCCTGTCAAGACCCTGCCCCTCTTTCATGAGGCATGTTATTGTTGGAAAGCTGCAGCAGGAAAGGTATGCTGCAGCAAAAGCAATCATGTTTTGATGGGCGAGGGGGCGGGGCTTCGGACGGGCATGGGGGCGGAGCCTCGGAGATATCTCCGAGACTCCGCCCCCGAACACATCAGAAGCCCCACCCTCTTGTCCATCCAAACGTAAATGTTTTTGCTGCAGCATACCTTTCCTGCTGCAGCTTCCCAACAATAACGTAGAAAGAGGGGCAGGGTCTTGACAGGAGGCTGCTGTCTTTTAGGAGAGCTGGGTCCCTGGATGTCAGAGCTGAGGGGGCATGCAAACCATGTGAGTAGCAGCCCACACCAGGCCCCGAGGTCTGCTACGTAAGTGGTGTCTATGTCAGTAAGTTTTGAAGGGGGGGGGGGGGGGGGGGATGTGTGTGTGTCGCTAAGTAAGTAGTGTCTGTCAGTAAGTAGTGTCAGTAGGTTTTGCGTGTGTGTGTGTGTCAGTAAGTAGTGTCAGTAAGTTTTGCATTGTGTCTGTGTCAGTAAGTTTTGCATTCTGTGTGTGTGTGTGTGTGTGTGTGTGTATGTGTGTGTGTGTGTGTGTGTGTGTGTGTGTGTGTGTGTGTGTGTGTAAGTTTTGTGTTGTGTCGTGTGTGTCAATATGTTTTGCGTTGTGATTGTGTGTTAGTCAGTCCTGCAAGTGTGGCAGTACGCTCCGGTATGGCGTACCATTAAGAATGTGTCCGCCAGTACGCCATACCCCCGCCACACTGTAAAACACCACCACCAAGCTCCTAGATCTTGCTCGGAGGCGCCGCCAGAACCTTCTTCCTTTTCCAGGAAAAGGACTGCTGGAAGCATGAAGGTGATGTCATCACCCTCCCACACCTGGCAGACTGGCAGAGAAAAAGTGACGATGGGGTGCCGGGCCACCGGTGTGTGGGTGGTATTCAGTATACCAGTTGTTGGGATCCCAGCGCACAGTATACCGGCGCCGGAATCCCGACAACCGGCATACCGACACCTTTTCTCCCTTTTGGGGGTCCATGAACCCCCTGGAGGGAGGATAGCGTGGCGCTTACGCGCGCCACTGAGCCCGCAAGGGGCTCATTTGCGCTCACTTTGCTGTCGGGAAGCCGGCAGTCTGGATCCCGGCGCCGGTATGCTGGCCGCCGGGGACCCAGCCGCTGGCAACTCATACTACACCCCGGTGAGTAACTAATGGTCGGGACCCCTCCCCACAAGTGCAATAAGGCGGCACTACCAAGTTTTGCTGGTGCAGTAAGATTTATTGATCCAGAATCTTACTAAATAAATCTTACTGCACCAGCAAGACTCGGGAGTGCTGCCTCATTGTACTGTGTCCACAGCTTGAAAAACCGAAGTAGGGCACTGGAGCAAATATTCACATCATAACAGGATGAGTGCTGGGTACACATCTTATATATAATATTTTTTATTCTATAACAAGTGTCACATCCTGCTGTCCTTGTCTCTGTAGTCCGCGGGACAGGCGGTGTCTGTGCCATGGATTCACATAATATATAACCACTTCACCTAGTGTCACATGGTTACATCCCTTAATGACATGTGACCACGCCCACGGCACGCAGGCACAGTACCACTGAGAAAAAAATGCTGTGTGCAGCACAGGTGTCAGTAAGAAGTGTCTGTCAGTAAATAGTGTTTGTGTCAGTACATTTTGCATGGTGTCTGTGTCAGTAAGTTTTGTGTGTGTCAGTAAGTAGTGTTTGTCAGTAGGTTTTGTACTGTGTGTGTGTGTGTGTCAGTAAGTAGTGTCTGTCGGCAGAGGCGTCACCAGGTGTGGTGACACCCGGTGCGCGCCCCTGATGTACTGCCGCGATCGTGGCAAAAAAAGGGGCGTGGCCGTACAGCCAGGGGGGGTGGCTTCACGGGGATACTGGTATCGTCACTCTGGGGGCGTGCCCAGCATCTCCGGAGATGCTGGGCTTCCCCCAGAGACGGTCTCAGTGTGCTGTCGGCTCCTCTGCTATGACAGGAGCCGGGTGCTGTAGCGGAATTTCACACTGCAGCACCTGGCTCCTGTCACTACGGAGGAGCTGACATTTGGTGTCACCCCCTCCAGGTGTCACACCCGGGTGCGGGCCGCACCCCCCGCACCCGCCTTGTGACGCCACTGTCTGTCGGTAAGTGGTGGGTGTCTGTGTCAGTAATACCCCTTTCACTCCGCAAAAATAACCTGGTATAGACTGGGTATATTGCTGGGTCGACACGTTCCGATGTGTGTTGTGAAAGGGGTCATGGGCGAATTTCGGATTGCCTGACCCAGTAATTCAACCCGGGAATAAAGAAGGGTTATTCCTGGGTTAAATACCAGGTCCGGTGCATTGTGAACGGGTCACCCAGGTCGATGCAACCCGGGACCCGTTCACTGCATAGGGATGATCTCATCTCCCAGCACTGCCTCTGCACCTGATGCCGACTCCATCTCCGCCCACAGATGGCAACCCGAACCGGCAAATTGCCGGGTCGGGTTGGCGGTGTGTAGGGTCAAATGCCGGGTCCCACCCAGGAATGGACCCATTTCCAATTCCCAGGTGGGACCCGTCATTGTGATGTGAGAGCGGTATAAGTATTGTGTTGTGTGTGTGTCAGTAAGTAATGTCTGTGTCAGTAAGTTTATCTGTGTTGTGCGTGTGTGTCAGTCAGTAATATCTATCAGTAAGTGTCTGTGTCGGTAAGTTTTGTGTTGTGAGTGTGTGTGTTAGTAAATAGTGTCTGTCAGTAAGTGGTGATTGTGTCAGTAAGGTGTGTGTGTGTCAGTAAGTAGTGTCTGTCACTCACATGGCATAGGCCACACCTCCTATTTAGACCACACCCACACCACACTGATCACACCCCCACATCACTAGTCACACCACTGCAGCGCTTGTTACACCTCCTGCCGAGACACACAATAGGCCCTTCCTAAATTTCAGCTCCAGGCCCATATGGACCTTAATCTGGCACTGGGTATGAGTCTTACCCGGGATTCCAAATCCTTTCCTTGTAGTGTCAGCTCTTCCGGGCACAGTTTCCCTAACTGAGGTCTGGAGGAGGGGCATAGAGGGAGGAGCCAGTGCACACCAGATAGTACCTAATCTTTTCTTTAGAGTGCCCAGTCTCCTGCGGAGCCCGTCTATTCCCCATGGTCCTTACGGAGTTCCCAGCATCCACTACGGACTACGAGAAATAGAATTACCGGTGAGTAAATTCTTATTTTCTGATGGAATATTAAAACATATTTGTGATAAACAGCCTAACCGGCGTGGGAGAAACGGTTCCCAGGACAAATATTGCCGTTAAGGCCCACATCAAATATTCTCTGATGCTTTTATGGAACAGTAAATGTTGATACATTTTGTATTTATTTTGTGCAAATATTTTGATAGTGTGTTTATGTGAAATTCTAAACTACGTTTTTTATGAATCTTGATGGCTGTAAAAAGCTTGTTTTAAATTACTAGCATACACAAATCATTGAAAATAATATACTTAAATAAAATCAGTCTGACTATCTTCTCTATACTTTTCTTCATTTCTGCTCTAAGCCCTCCTATCATTGGTGCGCCAAGATTCTCCCTATTTCATAATAATATTAATACATTAGAGACTGTACAAAGAAAGACAATTAAAATGGTGCATGATCTACACCACAAAACTTACCCAGAAACACTAAAGGATCTAACATATATAGGCCCTCATTCTGAGTTGTTCGCTCGCTAGCGGCTTTTCGCAGCATTGCACATGCTAGGCCGCCGCCCGCTGGGAGTGTATCTTCGCTTAGCAGAATTGCGAACGAAAGATTAGCAGAATTGCGAATAGAAAATTCTTAGCATTTTCTGAGTAGCTCGAGACTTACTCCTACACTGCGATCAGCTCAGCCCGTTTTGTTCCTGGTTTGACGTCACAAACACGCCCTGCGTTCGGCCAGCCACTCCCCCATTTCTCCAGACACTCCCACGTTTTATCCTGGCACGCCTGCGTTTTTCCGCACACTCCCAGAGAACGGTCAGTTTCCGCCCAGAAACACCCACTTCCTGTCAATCAAACTCCGATCACTTCAACGATGAAAATTCTTAGTTCGGACGTGAGTAAATCTACTAAGTTTTGTGCTAAAATACTTAGCGCATGCGCACTGCGTACCATGCGCATGTGCATTTTTGCCTTAATCGCTCCGTTGCGAAAATCCGCAACGAGCGAACAACTCGGAATGACCCCCATAGTCTGGAGCAGAGAAGGAAAACGAGTTTTATGGTAAGAACTTACCCTTGTTAAAACTCTTTCTGCGAGGTACACTGGGCTCCACAAGTCTGGACAATGGGTGTAGAGTAGGATCTTGATCCGAGGCACCAACAGGCTCAAAGCTTTGACTGTTCCCAGAATGCACAGCGCTGCCTCCTATATCACCCCGCCTCCCAGCACAGGAGCTCAGTTTAGTTAACCAGCCCAATGCAGTAGCAGGAGAAGAGACGACAATGGTTAGTAGCCACATACACCACACTCTCACGACAAGAGAAGTGTCAGCGGCTAATGCCATATCAACCCAAAGAAGCCAAGTGCGTCAGGGTGGGCGCCTTGTGGAGCCCAGTGTACCTCGCAGAAAGAGTTTTAACAAGGGTAAGTTCTTACCATAAAACTCGTTTTCTGCTGCGGGGTACACTGGGCTCCACAAGTCTGGACAATGGGGATGTCCTAAAGCAGTTCCTTATGGGAGGGGACGCACTGTAGCGGGCACAAGAACCCGGCATCCAAAGGAAGCATCCTGGGAAGCGGCAGTATCAAAGGCAAAGAACCTTATGAACGTGTTCCCGGAGGACCACGTAGCCGCCTTGCACAAATGATCAAGGGTCGCACAAAGTTGGGCCGCCCAAGAAGGTCCAACAGACCGAGTAGAATGAGCCGTAATGTGAACAGGAGCTGGCAGACCAGCCTTCACATAAGCATGCGCAATCACCATTCTAATCCACCTGGCCAGGGTCTGCTTGTGAGCAGGCCAGCCACGTTTGTGAAATCCAAACAAAACAAAGAGAGAATCAGACTTTCGAATAGAAGCAGTTCTCTTCACATAGATACGGAGAGCCCGTACCACATCCAAAGACCGCTCTTTGGGAGACAAATCAGGAGAGACAAAAGCTGGAACCACAATCTCCTGATTAAGGTGGAACGAAGAAACCACCTTAGGTAAATTTACGGGACGAGTCCTAAGAACCGCCCGGTCATGGTGAAGAATCAGATATGGGGAACTACAAGACAAGGCACCCAAATCCGACACTCTTCTAGCAGAGGCAATAGCCAGCAAGAACACCACCTTAAGGGAAAGCCACTTAAGGTCAGCTAAACCAAGAGGTTCAAATGGAGGCTCCTGCAACGCCTCCAAAACCACCGACAAGTCCCAAGGAGCCACAGGCGGGACATAGGGAGGTTGGATACGCAACACACCCTGAGTGAAAGTATGAACATCAGGTAAAGTCGCAATTTTTCTCTGAAACTACACCGACAAGGCAGAAATATGAACCTTGAGGGAGGCCAGACGCAGGCCTAAATCTAGGCCCTGCTGTAGAAAAGCCAAAAGTTTGGCTGTACTAAACTTGGAAGCGTCATAATGGTTAGATGCGCACCAAACAAAGTAGGAATGCCAGACCCAATGGTAAATCCGAGCAGAAGCCGGTTTCCGGGCCCGCAACATAGTTTTAATAACCTCTTCAGAAAAACCCTTAGCTCTTAAGACGGAAGATTCAAGAGCCACGCCGTCAAAGACAGCCGGGCTAGTCCTGGTAGACACAGGGGCCCTGAACGAGGAGGTCTGGGCGTTGTGGAAGTAGAAGTGGACGCTCTGATGATAGGCCTTGCAGGTCTGAGAACCAGTGCCGTCTGGGCCACGCCGGAGCTATGAGAAGCAGATTTCCTTTTTCTTGCTTGAACTTCCGAATTACCCTGGGCAGGAGTGACACCGGAGGGAACACGTACGGCAGCCGAAACCTCCACGGCACTGCCAGCGGATCCACGAATGCTGCTTGAGAATCCCTTGTTCTTGCTCCGAAGACCGGAACCTTGTGATTGTGTCGAGACGCCATCAGATCCACATCTGGAAGACCCCACCTTTCCACGAGGAGTTGAAACACTTCTGGATGGAGGCCCCACTCGCCGGCATGCACATCCTGACGACTGAGAAAGTCTGCTTCCCAATTCAGGACTCCCGGAATGAATATTGCCGATATTGCCGGTAGATGGCGTTCTGCCCAACGTAGAATCCGTGAGGCTTCCTTCATTGCCAAACGGCTTCGAGTGCCGCCTTGATGATTTATGTAAGCCACTGTGGTGGCGTTGTCCGACTGTACTTGAACAGGACGGTTCTGAATCAAATGCTGGGCTAGGTTCAACGTATTGAAGACCGCCCGCAATTCCAGAATGTTGATCGAGAGGAAAGATTCCTCCTTGGTCCACCGACCCTGCAAGGAGTGCTGCTCCAGCACCGCGCCCCAACCTCTTAGACTGTCATCTGTCGTCAACAGGACCCAGTTGGATATCCAGAAGGGACGGCCTCTGCACAATTGTCGGTCCTGGAGCCGCCAGAGCAGCGACAGATAGACCTCCGGAGTCAAAGAGATCATTTGAGACCTGATCCGGTGAGGCAGGCCATCCCACTTGGCTAGAATCAGCATCTGGAGGGGGCGAGAATGGAATTGAACATACTCCACCATGTTGAATGCTGATACCATGAGGCCCAGCACCCGCATTGCCGAATGTATCGACACTTGCGGACGAGAAAGGAAGCAACAAATCCTGTCCTGAAGTTTCAGGACTTTCTCCTGAGACAAGAACAACCTCTGGTTGTGAGTGTCCAACAGCGCTCCCAGATGCACCATGCTCTGAGCAGGGACCAGGGAGGATTTCTTCCAGTTGATGAGCCACCCGAGGGCTTGTAGAAACTGGACCGTCATATCCAGATGATGCAGAAGAAGATCTGGGGAATTTGCCAGGATTAACAAGTCGTCCAGATACAGCAGTATCCTGACCCCCTGACGGCGGAGTACCACCGTCATCACCGCCATAACTTTGGTGAAGACTCGCGGAGCCGTTGTTAAACCAAAAGGTAACGCCCGAAACTGGTAATGGAGGTTGCCAATAGCGAACCTCAGGTATTGTTGATGTGACACTGCTATAGGAATATGCAGGTAAGCATCCTGTATGTCCAGGGAGACCATGTAGCCCCCAGGTTCCAAGGCCAGAACTATAGAGCGAAGGGTTTCCATACGGAACTTGGAAACCTTCACAAACTTGTTCAGTGCCTTGAGGTTGAGAATGGGCCGGGAGGACCCATTCGGTTTCGGGACTAGAAACAGCGGAGAATAGTACCCCCGGCCCCTCTGAGCAAGAGGCACCTGTACTACAACTCCTGTATCCAGGAGGGTCTGTACCACCGAATGCAGAGTGTTTGCCTTTGTCTGGTCCGACGGGACATCTGTCTGGCAAAATCGATGAGGGGGTCGGTTTTTGAAGGCTATGGCGTAACCTCGAGTGACGACTTCCCGTACCCAGGCATCTGAAGTGGTCTTCAACCATTCCTGGGTATACCCTAGAAGCCGGCCCCCCACCCTTGGATCCCCCAGGGGGAAGCCCGCCCCGTCATGCGGCAGGCTTATCGGTCTTGGCTGCTGGCTGACGAGCAGCCCAGGCTCTTTTGGGCTTCGGCTTACCAGAAGTGCGGGCCTGCTTATGGTACACCTGACCTTTTGCTTTACCTGAAGGACGAAAGGGGCGAAAGGACGTGCCTTTGGCCTTCGACACAGAAGGAGCTGTATTAGGCAGACAGGCAGTTTTGGCAGTAGCCAAGTCAGCCACTATCTTATTTAAGTCCTCCCCAAACAGAATATCCCCCTTGAAAGGGAGTACCTCCAGGGTTCAGATCCAGGATCTCAGCCACAATATCCTGCGAGCCAGGACTGACGTAGTAGAGGCCTTGGCTGCTAGGATACCGACATCAGAAGCCGCCTCTTTAATATAGCGAGAAGCTGTGACAATATATGACAAGCATTGTCTAGCATGGTCAGAGGAGATTTCTAACTCCAAGGCCCATGCTTCAATAGCCTCTGCCGCCCATGTAGCTGCAATAGTGGGCCTTTGTGCAGCACCCGTGAGGGTGTAAATCGCTTTTAGACAACCCTCGACACGTTTATCCGTAGGCACTTTTAGAGACGTGACGGTAGTGACAGGTAGAGCTGAGGAAACCACCATCCTAGCCACATGTGAGTCTACTGGAGGAGACGTTTCCCAATTCTTAGACAGCTCTGGCGCAAGGGGATAGCGAGTCAGCATCTTCTTTTGAGGCACAAACTTCGTACCCGGGCTTTGCCAGGGTTCCTGACGTATATCCACTAGGTGGTCAGAGTGAGGTAAAACTTGTTTAATCACCTTCTGACGCTTGAACCTATATGGTTTCTTAGGAGGAATGGATGGCTCGGGATCATCCGTAATCTGCAGAATTAACTTAATAGCCTCCAAAAGATCAGGAACATCCACATGTGAACTACTCTCCCCATCAGCCGTATCTGAGTCAGAACCTGTGGGGTCAGTGTATGTGCTGACTTTATCAGACGAGGTGTCATGACAGCAGTGGATTGTGAGGAGACGAGCGCTCGCTTAGAGGACCTCTTGGACTTAGGCGAGCGATGGTCAGACTTTTTAGTAGTCAGGGACTGTTTCAACTTCTTTAATTGAGCAGATAAATCGTCCGCCCACGGCGGGTTAGCTGCAGGGACCACATACGGTTGTACCGGCATTGGGGGTCCTATAGGGGGTGTTAGTTTATGAACTAGCGTATGCAGAAGCATGGACAAAGCGGCCCACGGAGGGTCAGTATGTGCCTCCGTTGCCACAGTCCCACTGGGGGGCAAGGAGCCCCCAGAACCAGAGCCCACAGCTGCTATATTCTCCCCATATGTGCCTGTGGCTTCAGCAACACCAGCAGTGTGTTCCGCCCAGAACCATTACCCTCAGAAGCAGACATGATATAACTTGCAGTATGAGGTAACAGTACAATTATTAGCAGCACTATATCCCTAAACCCAAACCCCTGTGCAGTGTAGTCAGCACCAGCAGAGATAAAGGAGAGATATGGTGACTAAATCACAGAGAAAAATACGTAATACAATATATCTTTGTGAAAATCCTATATTAAATAACACCTGACGCACCAAGCCCCCTCAGGTTATAGAATATAGGTATAGCAAGTTGAGTGAAAGACACGAGATGGACACCACTCAGCTATCAATGCACACACAAATAGTCACAGTTTGTACAATGCAGAGGTTATTACAGACAATAATACTGCACTGGACTAGCTTACACAGCTATATAGTCAATAGATATAACACTACACAGTAAGAACTGGATGTATATCACAGGGTAATTGTACTATAAACCCCTGACTAAATGCACTCTTTCTTACTAACACTGACTAAAAAGGCAGGTAGAATACTTAAGTGTCATGTAAAGGCACAGCGCTGACAACCAGGCGGCTTTACATAGGAGGATTTGCCCAAGCAGTCCCAGGAACAGTGAGCTGAGGAGTAATGGTGCCGCAGACACTGACAGGGAGTGAGGAAAAGACAGAGATGCAGCTCCAGGGCAGGAACACTTGCTGGAAATGGCGCCCTGGGGCTGGGGGAGGGGCTTCAGCTCTAAGCCTTATCCCCCTTGCTGGCAAAACCACAGGGTACAGTGGGCGATATTAAAATCGGTTTTAAGAGAAAACCTGACCTGCGCCCATGCCCTGGCGATCTAGTGGGATCGCCTGTATCCAGTGTCCACCGCCAGCACGCGCGGCCCACCTCCCACTGACCGCGCCGGATCGCGATAAAGACCGGGTCCCACGAGTGGGACCCACTTACCACCCCTCGAAGTGCGGCCACACGATCCTGGAGAGCCCCAGCCGTGTGTGTCTAACATGAAGAAAACCAGAGCCTCCGCTGTAGGTACCCGGCAACCAGGGCTCGGGAGTGTACAGCGCCGCTGGGGAGAGCTGGAGCTGCAGCAGTGAATGTCACAAGACATTTACCACCACTGCTGCCCTTGAAGTCTTCACTTTTTACCTCATAAAAAGCTTTTCTCAGGGCTGCTTGGAGCAGCCCCTCTGTTAAGTGCCTGCTTACTGCAGCACCAACTGACAAACTGAGCTCCTGTGCTGGGAGGCGGGGTGATATAGGAGGCGGCGCTGTGCATTCTGGGAACAGTCAAAGCTTTGAGCCTGTTGGTGCCTCGGATAAAGATCCTACTCTACACCCATTGTCCAGACTTGTGGAGCCCAGTGTACCCCGCAGCAGAAAAGAAGAGATATGATAGAAACTTTCAAATATATCAAGGGTTTTAACATGATACAGGAGGAAAACATTCTTCAAAGGAAGAGATGTATTAGAACTAGAGATGAGCGGGTTCGGTTCCTCTGAATCCGAACCCGCCCGAACTTCATGTTTTTTTTCACGGGTCCGAGCGACTCGGATCTTCCCGCCTTGCTCGGTTAACCCGAGCGCGCCCGAACGTCATCATCCCGCTGTCGGATTCTCGCGAGGCTCGGATTCTATCGCGAGACTCGGATTCTATATAAGGAGCCGCGCGTCGCCGCCATTTTCACACGTGCATTGAGAGTCATAGGGAGAGGACGTGGCTGGCGTCCTCTCCGTTTAGAGAAGAGAGAGACACAGTAGAGACGAGAGAGACACAGTAGTAGTAATTTTGGGGAGCATTATTAGGAGGAGTACTACTATACTACTATACTACTTGCTGAAGTGATATAGATTAGATAGTGTGACTGTAAGTGTATTGTATTATCTGACTTGTGGGGGAGACACTGACAGTGGGGAGCAGTTAGAGTCTGAGAGCAGGACTCAGGAGTACATATAACGTACAGTGCACACTTTTGCTGCCAGAGTCAGTGCCACACTGCCATTGTTGTGACCACACTGACCACCAGTATAATAATATATTTTGTGATTGTCTGCTTAGGACTCGGAGTACTAGTTGCAAGTTGCAACGTGAGTGACCTGACCACCAGTTTAATAATCAATCACCACCAGTTTAATATATATATATATATATATATATATAATTGTATATTATATATATATATATATATATATATATAATATTGTATACCACCTACCCGTGTTTTTTTTTTTTTCATTCTTCTTTATACATACTACTATAGTAGCTTACTGTAGCAGTCTGCGGTGCTGCTGACCTGACAGTGTCCAGCAGGTCCGTCATCAGTCATTACATAATAAATATATATAGTACCTGTCCGGCTGCAGTACTAGTGATATTATATTGATTTCATCTCATTATCAATAATTTATCATCCAGTCTAGACTCTATATTAGCAGCAGACACAGTACGTTAGTCCACGGCTGTAGCTACCTCTGTGTCGGCACTCGGCAGTCCATCCATAATTGTATACCACCTACCCGTGGTTTTTTTTTTTCTTTCTTCTTTGTACATACTACTATAGTATAGTAGCTTACTGTAGCAGTCTGCGGTGCTGCTGAGCTGACAGTGTCCAGCAGGTCCGTCATCAGTCATCATTACCTAATAAATATATTATCTACCTGTCCGGCTGCAGTACTAGTGATATTATATATACATACATATATATATTGATTTCATATCATTATCATCCAGTCTATATTAGCAGCAGACACAGTACGTTAGTCCACGGCTGTAGCTACCTCTGTGTCGGCACTCGGCAGTCCATCCATAATTGTATACCACCTACCCGTGGTTTTTTTTTTTTCTTTCTTCTTTGTACATACTACTATAGTATAGTAGCTTACTGTAGCAGTCTGCGGTGCTGCTGAGCTGACAGTGTCCAGCAGGTCCGTCATCAGTCATCATTACCTAATAAATATATTATCTAACTGTCCGGCTGCAGTACTAGTGATATTATATATACATACATATATATATTGATTTCATATCATTATCATCCAGTCTATATTAGCAGCAGACACAGTACGTTAGTCCACGGCTGTAGCTACCTCTGTGTCGGCACTCGGCAGTCCATCCATAAGTATACTAGTATCCATCCATCTCCATTGTTTACCTGAGGTGCCTATTAAAATATGGAGAACAAAAATGTTGAGGTTCCAAAATTAGGGAAAGATCAAGATCCACTTCCACCTCGTGCTGAAGCTGCTGCCACTAGTCATGGCCGAGACGATGAAATGCCAGCAACGTCGTCTGCCAAGGCCGATGCCCAATGTCATAGTACAGAGCATGTCAAATCCAAAACACCAAATATCAGTAAAAAAAGGACTCCAAAACCTAAAATAAAATTGTCGGAGGAGAAGCGTAAACTTGCCAATATGCCATTTACCACACGGAGTGGCAAGGAACGGCTGAGGCCCTGGCCTATGTTCATGGCTAGTGGTTCAGCTTCACATGAGGATGGAAGCACTCAGCCTCTCGCTAGAAAAATGAAAAGACTCAAGCTGGCAAAAGCAGTAGCACCGCAAAGAACTGTGCGTTCTTCGAAATCCCAAATCCACAAGGAGAGTCCGACTCCAATTGTGTCGGTTGCGATGCCTGACCTTCCCAACACTGGACGTGAAGAGCATGCACCTTCCACCATTTGCACGCCCCCTGCAAGTGCTGGAAGGAGCACCCGCAGTCCAGTTCCTGATAGTCAGATTGAAGATGTCAGTGTTGAAGTACACCAGGATGAGGAGGATATGGGTGTTGCTGGCGCTGGGGAGGAAATTGACCAGGAGGATTCTGATGGTGAGGTGGTTTGTTTAAGTCAGGCACCCGGGGAGACACCTGTTGTCCGTGGGAGGAATATGGCCACTGACATGCCTGGTGAAAATACCAAAAAAATCAGCTCTTCGGTGTGGAAGTATTTCAACAGAAATGCGGACAACAGGTGTCAAGCCGTGTGTTGCCTTTGTCAAGCTGTAATAAGTAGGGGTAAGGACGTTAACCACCTCGGAACATCCTCCCTTATACGTCACCTGCAGCGCATTCATAATAAGTCAGTGACAAGTTCAAAAACTTTGGGTGACAGCGGAAGCAGTCCACTGACCAGTAAATCCCTTCCTCTTGTAACCAAGCTCACGCAAACCACCCCACCAACTCCCTCAGTGTCAATTTCCTCCTTCCCCAGGAATGCCAATAGTCCTGCAGGCCATGTCACTGGCAATTCTGACGATTCCTCTCCTGCCTGGGATTCCTCCGATGCATCCTTGCGTGTAACGCCTACTGCTGCTGGCGCTGCTGTTGTTGCTGCTGGGAGTCGATGGTCATCCCAGAGGGGAAGTCGTAAGACCACTTTTACTACTTCCACCAAGCAATTGACTGTCCAACAGTCCTTTGCGAGGAAGATGAAATATCACAGCAGTCATCCTACTGCAAAGCGGATAACTGAGGCCTTGGCATCCTGGGTGGTGAGAAACGTGGTTCCGGTATCCATCATTACTGCAGAGCCAACTAGAGACTTGTTGGAGGTACTGTGTCCCCGGTACCAAATACCATCTAGGTTCCATTTCTCTAGGCAGGCGATACCGAAAATGTACACAGACCTCAGAAAAAGAGTCACCAGTGTCCTAAAAAATGCAGCTGTACCCAATGTCCACTTAACCACGGACATGTGGACAAGTGGAGCAGGGCAGGGTCAGGACTATATGACTGTGACAGCCCACTGGGTAGATGTATGGACTCCCGCCGCAAGAACAGCAGCGGCGGCACCAGTAGCAGCATCTCGCAAACGCCAACTCTTTCCTAGGCAGGCTACGCTTTGTATCACCGGTTTCCAGAATACGCACACAGCTGAAAACCTCTTACGGCAACTGAGGAAGATCATCGCGGAATGGCTTACCCCAATTGGACTCTCCTGTGGATTTGTGGCATCGGACAACGCCAGCAATATTGTGTGTGCATTAAATATGGGCAAATTCCAGCACGTCTCATGTTTTGCACATACCTTGAATTTGGTGGTGCAGAATTATTTAAAAAACGACAGGGGCGTGCAAGAGATGCTGTCGGTGGCCAGAAGAATTGCGGGACACTTTCGGCGTACAGGCACCACGTACAGAAGACTGGAGCACCACCAAAAACTACTGAACCTGCCCTGCCATCATCTGAAGCAAGAAGTGGTAACGAGGTGGAATTCAACCCTCTATATGCTTCAGAGGTTGGAGGAGCAGCAAAAGGCCATTCAAGCCTATACAATTGAGCACGATATAGGAGGTGGAATGCACCTGTCTCAAGCGCAGTGGAGAATGATTTCAACGTTGTGCAAGGTTCTGATGCCCTTTGAACTTGCCACACGTGAAGTCAGTTCAGACACTGCCAGCCTGAGTCAGGTCATTCCCCTCATCAGGCTTTTGCAGAAGAAGCTGGAAACATTGAAGGAGGAGCTAGGCATGTGGGACTTGTGGATGGAGCCCTTAATTCGCTTAACAAGGATTCACGGGTGGTCAATCTGTTGAAATCAGAGCACTACATTTTGGCCACCGTGCTCGATCCTAGATTTAAAGCCTACCTTGGATCTCTCTTTCCGGCAGACACAAGTCTGCTGGGGTTGAAAGACCTGCTGGTGAGAAAATTGTCAAGTCAAGCGGAACGCGACCTGTCAACAACATCTCCTCCTTCACATTCTCCCGCAACTGGGGGTGCGAGGAAAAGGCTCAGAATTCCGAGCCCACCCGCTGGCGGTGATGCAGGGCAGTCTGGAGCGACTGCTGATGCTGACATCTGGTCCGGACTGAAGGACCTGACAACGATTACGGACATGTCGTCTACTGTCACTGCATATGATTCTCTCAACATTGAAAGAATGGTGGAGGATTATATGAGTGACCGCATCCAAGTAGGCACGTCACACAGTCCGTACTTATACTGGCAGGAAAAAGAGGCAATTTGGAGGCCCTTGCACAAACTGGCTTTATTCTACCTAAGTTGTCCTCCCACAAGTGTGTACTCCGAAAGAGTGTTTAGTGCCGCCGCTCACCTTGTCAGCAATCGGCGTACGAGGTTACATCCAGAAAATGTGGAGAAGATGATGTTCATTAAAATGAATTATAATCAATTCCTCCGTGGAGACATTGACCAGCAGCAATTGCCTCCACAAAGTACACAGGGAGCTGAGATGGTGGATTCCAGTGGGGACGAATTGATAATCTGTGAGGAGGGGGATGTACACGGTGATATATCGGAGGATGATGATGAGGTGGACATCTTGCCTCTGTAGAGCCAGTTTGTGCAAGGAGAGATTAATTGCTTCTTTTTTGGTGGGGGTCCAAACCAACCCGTCATTTCAGTCACAGTCGTGTGGCAGACCCTGTCACTGAAATGATGGGTTGGTTAAAGTGTGCATGTCCTGTTTATACAACATAAGGGTGGGTGGGAGGGCCCAAGGACAATTCCATCTTGCACCTCTTTTTTCTTTAATTTTTCTTTGCGTCATGTGCTGTTTGTGGAATGTTTTTTGGAAGGGCCATCCTGCGTGACACTGCAGTGCCACTCCTAGATGGGCCCGGTGTTTGTGTCGGCCACTAGGGTCGCTTATCTTACTCACACAGCTCCCTCATTGCGCCTCTTTTTTTCTTTGCGTCATGTGCTGTTTGGGGAGGGTTTTTTGGAAGGGACATCCTGCGTGACACTGCAGTGCCACTCCTAGGTGGGCCCGGTGTTTGTGTCGGCCACTAGGGTCGCTTATCTTACTCACACAGCTACCTCATTGCGCCTCTTTTTTTCTTTGCGTCATGTGCTGTTTGGGGAGGGTTTTTTGGAAGGGCCATCCTGCGTGACACTGCAGTGCCACTCCTAGATGGGCCCGGTGTTTGTGTCGGCCACTAGGGTCACTTATCTTACTCACACAGCTACCTCATTGCGCCTCTTTTTTTCTTTGCGTCATGTGCTGTTTGGGGAGGGTTTTTTGGAAGGGACATCCTGCGTGACACTGCAGTGCCACTCCTAGATGGGCCCGGTGTTTGTGTCGGCCACTAGGGTCGCTTATCTTACTCACACAGCTACCTCATTGCGCCTCTTTTTTTCTTTGCGTCATGTGCTGTTTGGGGAGGGTTTTTTGGAAGGGACATCCTGCGTGACACTGCAGTGCCACTCCTAGATGGGCCCGGTGTTTGTGTCGGCCACTAGGGTCGCTTAGCTTAGTCATCCAGCGACCTAGGTGCAAATTTTAGGACTAAAAATAATATTGTGAGGTGTGAGGTATTCAGAATAGACTGAAAATGAGTGTAAATTATGGTTTTTGAGGTTAATAATACTTTGGGATCAAAATGACCCCCAAATTCTATGATTTAAGCTGTTTTTTAGTGTTTTTAAAAAAAAACACCCGAATCCAAAACACATCCGAATCCGACAAAAAAAATTCGGTGAGGTTTTGCCAAAACGCGGTCGAACCCAAAACACGGCCGCGGAACCGAACCCAAAACCAAAACACAAAACCCGAAAAATTTCCGGCGCTCATCTCTAATTAGAACACGAGGACATGCACTGAAACTGGAGGAAGGTAGGTTCAGGGGAAATTTTTGGAAAAATTACTTCACAGAAAGTGCAGTGGACAAGTGGAATAGTCTCCCATCAGAGATGGTAGAGGCTAAAGCCCCGTACACACGGTGAGAGATGTGTGCTGAGCAATCTATCACAGACCGCTCAGCACACATCTCTACCCGCTCAGCACACAGCGCGATGTGTGGGTGAAATGAGTGATCACTAGATTTAGCATGCATACATGCCAAATCTAGAGTCAGTGATAGCGACGCGCGTGGCTGCAAATCCCTGTCGCTGTGGGGCATACACACGGAGAGATCCGTGCTTAAGTTCTAATCAATCTAGTCAGATTGCTTAGAATTTAAGCACGGATCTCTCCGTGTGTAACCCCCTTAAGACAGTAGAGCAATTTAAACATGCATGGGATAGACATAAGGATTTCCTTACAAAGAGCTAAGGATCTAATAGGGTTTGAGATATTAACAAGATTAAAAAGGGGCAGACTAGATGGGCCAAGTTGTTCTTATCTGCTGTCAAATTCTATAGGGGGGTACTGACGGGAGAGATGTGTGCTGAACGATCTTAACACAGACCGCTCAGCACACATCTCTCACCCCGCTCAGCACAGCGCAATGTGCTGTGCGGGGGGGCATAACGGAGGGCTGCTCACTTCACACAGCGCTGAATCTAGCACCGGCGATCGCTATCGCTGGGGGGCATACACACGGCAGATCCGTGCTTAAAATCGAAGCAATTTAGTCAGATTGCTTAGATTTTAAACACGGATCTCTCCGTGTGTACCCCCCTTATGTTTTATAAATCAGTCCAATCTTGTCCTCTGCATACCTCAACTAGTGTATTATGCCAGTCTAAAATGTATATACTGTCATAGTTCAGTTCTCTATATCCTTATACAGGATCACTTTTGAGAGAGAAATTCTATAAAAACTAATAGTCTTCAAAATGTGCTCCAATCAATACTCAGCAAACAGCAGATGACATCAATGCTTGTTTTATGACAGATATACTGTAGGAAGAGATTCAATCTTTAATAGATAAAATGTATATATTTTTACAATGATAGGGGCTGTTTGATGACATTTCAAGTAAATCTTAAGTATTTTTATGTTACAGTTAATGTGAAGCTACAACATAATACACCGAGCAGCAGTAGGAGCAGAGTGCTCATTTGTCTATAAATACTATAATTTTCAGCTTGACATACCCAAGTGTCTACTTCAGAACATACTGCTCTCACAACAAATTACTATGCTTCATAAGTATGTTGTTTACAATGCTGTGTGAGATACAGAGCTTTGCCTTGGCAGGTACCAATCTGTATGCAGTACAGACTGGAATGCATTGTGACTAAGCCTAGCAAGTCATTTTGGGCCAGGAAACAATGAATCCCATGACTGACTGTTAATACTCAGTGACCTGGCTTTATGGTAAACTGGGGTAGTTTCTGCATATATCAAAAGGGTTGGGTATGATATGTCGGTGTTAGGGATGCCGCTCTAACCCTCCCTTTCCGCAGCCTAAACCCTGAGGCCCCCGGTGGGTGCCTGAACCTAACCCCCCCCCCTCCCCGCACCCTAACTTTCCCTTTCCTGGAGCCTAACCTTCCCTCTGCAGACTAAACAAACCCCCCCCCCCCCCCCACACACACACACACACACCCCGCAGCCCCGGTAAACATTTTTTGGGATCCCTGCAGTTGAGATTCCGGAGCTGGGATTGTGATCCTTGTTGGGATGCCTGCGCCAGCATTCCGAGCAGTGTTGGGATTCTGACCGGATCCCTTTCAGAGGCATTTATAATAATCAATAAAACTGGGTATCTGCCCAAGGCCATTTTGCCCATGTACCAGGCACATGCCTCTGGCAGTACTACAGAAGTAGTTGCTTGGGGGTGTGGCTTGTTCACTTACCTACTCTTGACTTATGTAGACAAGTCTTGTGCGAGGGCTTATGTGGACATCCAAGGCCTTCAACCTATGACAGTGAGTACTGAAGTAGAAAGCTGCTGTACTTTCACAAAAGCAATCCTGCCTGAATGCAGTATATCTGTTCCTAAGGATCCATCAGAGCCCATATAAAATTAACTTTAAGGTCAAAAGATATAAAATTATAATGGCGCCCACACCTCTCCAATCGAACAATAACATGATAAAAATAATTCTATATACTGTAAAGGTAATTAGGCGGTAATTCAGACCTGATTGTAGCAGCAAATTTGTTAGCAGTTGGGCAAAATCGCTACACTGCAGGGGGGCAGATATAACATGTGCAGAGAGAGTAAGATTTGGGTGGGGTGTATTCAAACTGAAATCTAAATTGCAGTGTAAAAATAAAGTAGCCAGTATTTACTCTGCACAGAAACAAAATAACCCACCCAAATCTAACTCTCTCTGAACATGTTATATCTGCCCCACCTGCAGTGCACATGGGGGGTAATTCCAAGTTGATCGCAGCAGGATATTTTTTAGCAGTTGGGCAAAACCATGTGCACTGCAGGGGGGGCAGATATAACATTTGCAGAGAGAGTTAGATTTGGCTGGGTTATTTTGTTTCTGTGCAGGGTAAATATACTGGCTGCTTTTTTTACACTGCAATTTAGATTGCAGATTGAACTCACCCCACCCAAATCTATCTCTCTCTGCACATGTTATATCTGCCCCCCCCCCCTCCCTGCAGTGCACATGGTTTTGCCCAACTGCTAAAAAATATCCTGCTGCGATCAACTTGGAATTACCCCCATGGTTTTGGACAACTTCTAACAAATTTGCTGCTACGATCAGGTCTGAATTACCCCCTAACCTTGTAAGTTCTGAGGTTAAGGCAGTGGCGTGCGGTGAGGTCAGTGGCTGGTGAGGCATGCCCGCTAAAGCCGCCCCTATGGCCGTCGCCAAAGGCAGAATTAGCCCTCATGGGATCCTAAGCATGACACCAATTTGGGGCCCCCTTCCTCATACAATCCATAGCACTATATCCTGTCATCACAGCCCCTGGCTGTGCCTGCTGTGCTTGTGTCTTCTTCTACCTGCACTACTGCAGTAGGGGCAGATTCCAAAGCTTCCTCTCAGGCAGCATGGGGACAGACTCTGCTCACCCCCATCCTCCGCCAGCAGAAGCAGGTCTCCCAGCAGCTGCGCTGCTGCTGGGAGAGCTGCTGCTTGTGGTGGAGGCTGGAGATGAGCAGAATCATCCCTGAACAGCAGCACCAGCAGGGTTGGATCTAGACTTTTCTTTAAGGAGGAGCTGGCAGTGGACATAAGCCTGCTGTGAGAGAATTGTGTTGCAGTTTGGAGTGAAGAAAGTCAAAAGGAGCCAAGAACAGGGTCAGGCTGCAGGCAGGGAGGGTTAGGGGGGTTGGAGATTAGGGTTAGGGTAATAACCTAACAGTTGTCGGGATCCTGCACGTCAGGATGCCTCTATTGGTATTCTGACCGTCGGCATCTCAAGTGCCAGGATCCCAATACCATCCCTCACATTTACTATATGTCACACATATATACAGGGGGCAACTATTAGTCTATTATATTTGTGGATGCAGCAGTCCCTGATGTCTGCACGCCCGTCTTGCTCCTTAAACCGGTGGAGAATGGTGGCAAAGCTGATCACTTGCCTCCAGCATAATAATCTCGAATCATCTATCACTCTCCTGTATAGGGACCACAGGCTATCCCACCTCTCCTTCAATCTGTATAATGGAGACACCACTTTACATCTATTTCCAAAAACATCATCACTGCTGACCCTTCCCAGAGTAACAGTACCACCTACTTTTATCTACCCTTCCGCCCCCCCCCCCCCCTGTGTAGCAGAGACCATTCCTATAAATCAAACCCTCCATAGTCAGGCAGCACCACACAATCTATCTCTCCATTTCAGGTGTTTCATTTCCATTTAACTATTCCCGTAACCCACTCCACACTGCCAGTACACAGACACTCCTGGCACCCGAACACAGTGCTCAGGTAGAACAGGCCATCCCAAGTCCCTCCCCCATTAGACTGTCAGCTCCTCAAAGTAGACAAGAATGATATATGGCCCACTGCTCCTCTCCGCCGCAGCTGCCACCCGCACACCCGCCACATCACCTTTACCTTGTTCCAGATCAGGGTATCTTTGACTCAGCGACAGGAACCCGCAGGTGACTGAATGAGGACAGGCACCAATAAAATCATCCAGGTGTGTGAGGAAATATCTGGGGGGATGGTTGCTTGCTCCTACTCCCTGGCGCATTTCAAGTGGTCCAGGTGTGTGCAGGTCACCACAGCCCACTTCTTCCAGTCCCAATTTCTCCGTCCTCACACAAAGGCTGCCCACGCCCTGCCAAGGCCGGCCGCCAGTGAAGACAAAGCACATACGGAGGAAAAGGGCTGGGTGGATATCAGGGGCGGATTGGGATGGGAAACCAACCTGGGAATTTTTTTAAAAGCAGCCCTAATGGGGGGGGGGGGGGGGGGGGTTGTGGAGGAGGTCATGATCACTCCTCATAGGGCCTGATTCTAAGTTGGGCACAGTTTCTGCATTTCCTGCATTTTTTGCTGCAGTTTATGACTTTATGTTAATGCAGCTACAATGCCCTCCCCTGGTGTGCATCCGTGCAACACAATATATATTTATTTGAATAATATACCACCTATCCATGGAGTACTGCCTTGTTTATTCACAAAGAGTGGACTGCTATGTGTCATGGAGGATTCTTCTCTATATATCTATATGGAGGGCACCCTGGCATAAATCTGTTTTCATCCAGAGCGCTAAATGTCACAAATTTAATCAGACCATGCCCAGGTGCCCCCCAGAGACAAAAAATCATCCAAGACATACGTAATGAAAGATGGCCCTCTCAGGACCTCCAAATGAAGAATAGCGAGACAATTTATGTCAGCTTGTTCAACGTTTTAGTTGTGGGTTATACAGATTCTTCATTTGGAGGTCCTGTGAGTGCCGTCTTTCATTATGTATGTTTTGTATATATGTGCGTGTGTGTGTTTAAATATATAAATAAATATATCCACATATGTATAATATATTTATATGTAGAAATCATCATATATATAAAATATTATATATCTACTCATCCTCCCCGGTGCAAAAGACACTTAGGTCCTGACTCAGAGGTGCGCACAAACTCCATAGTGACTGTGAATTCATATGCAGCGGATCTGTGAAAATCAGCAAATATCGCTGCTGCAGGGCTATGTATTGAGACGCCCAATGACGGCCACTCTAATATACCTACAAAGACGTAGCTTTGGATGCACATCTTCTCGGCAACCTTCAGCCACCAACAAATGCTCTCTGCTATCTGCGTCCAAGTCATCACTGCAACTGCCACCAGTAATCTGAACTGGAGCGTGTGCAGTCCCAGACACATATCCCAGCTGTGCAAACATCAGCACTGTGTTCACCTCTCAATCAGGCCCTTATATCCTCAGCGGTTGTGTGCTCCTAGGCCGTAATATAGTTCCGTCCCTCCCTGATCATATCACTACTCAAATGTAAATAATACATATGTGGTCAGTTTAGCGCCATATTGTCTGAAACCGTCCCATTTTGTGCTCTTACAACCTTATCAAATTATACACATTGCCCCCTAATAACGCTGCAGTGTACATAAGCACTCATAGTACCCCTTAGTACACAGAGTACCACTCAGTATACACAGCCTGCCCAATTACCCCTCAGTACACACAGTGCCTACCATGGTACCCCTTCAGTATTCACAACAGCCCTCTTGATACCTTTCATTATATACACAAAGCCCTCCACCATACTCCTCAATATGCACAGCTCCATGGCTTTCCCCAGTACACACAGGGCCGCCATATAACCCCTAGTTTATACAGCACCCCCATATTACCCCTCAATTCACAGTAAACCCATATTAACCCCAAATACACAGCACTCTCATATTGCCCCCTCCAGTACAAAGTGCCCTCCCAATTCACACACTGCCCTCCTATTACCCTCCAATACACAAAGTGAAGTGCACCCATATTAACCCCCAGTACCTCATATTACCTCACAAAGTGCCTCCCAGTCCACATAACCCCATATTAACTTCCAATAGAGTGCCCCCATGGTACCTGCTTTTTTCTTTCTCATGTAAAAAGCACAGGGTCTCGGGAGCCAGGAGAGTGTGGTGAGGTGAGGTGACAAAGGCTGGGACACTTACAAGGATTGAGGGCTGTAAAACATTGTCCAACAGCTCTGATATGTGTGGCGTCCTCGGCTAGGTTGGTAATTTTCTTTATTTTGTTAGCAACATAGGCTCATATCCGCGCGGCTGCCGTGGAAAAACCGCAAGTCCAGCAGCAGGAGAAGCTGGCAGTCAGGAAAAGTAGGGGGCGGAACCGTGCGTTGTGGCCGTAGAGTCTGTGCTGCTGCAGTGCACAGCCCAGTTGCTAGACATCTCCGGCAGCGGCCCCTACCTCCGCTCACGGCCACGGGAACAGTTCAGAGAGCATTGCCCCAAGTGCGACGCCAGCCCTATCCATGTGTGACAAGACAACGTCTATTGATAAGAGAGGGGGGCCGTCCCAGATGCAAATTGGCCCGGTATCCCGGCAACCCAAATCCGCCCCTGGTGAATATCCAGGGTGGATGGGAGAAGTGACTGCGCCAAATCCCTGCAAGAAGTGCCAGGTTGAGGGGAGCAGCGTAGGGTCTGCCCGGAGGAATGGACGCGGAAGCCAAGCTACAGGCCGGTGATCGAGTCAGCAAAAAGTAGGCTGGACCCCAGGGAGAGATGAGAATCTGGTGCCCAATGATATTTGCCTCAGCGACAGGGGCGTGCATTCATATGGGCTGAAAGCACGCCCCTGTCACTGAGGCACTTATGCTAGTGCCGCTTATACTGCTTTTTTTAATGGGCTTTTACAGCCCTCTCCTTGGCCCCGCCCCCCGCTTCCTGCACTTTATCATTAGCTGCGGGAGGCACCGCTCTCGGTGCCTCAAAAACACATTTAAACCTCTTGTATAATGTAAAAATGATTACAGTAATATAAAGAGTATACTTATGACACAGAGTATATGTCATAAGTATCTTCTTTGTATTATTGTAATCATTAATGACAGGGGAGGCACTGCCTCCCCTGCCTCCCCTGACTGCACGTCCCTGGGTTAAGGAGATACATACCTACAATGTTCTCATCAGGCTCTAAAGTGAATATAAGAAACAGTTGTAAACAACATATAGGGGGATTCAATTAGCCGCAGTAATTTACTGTGAGCTAATTTATCCCCAGGGCTATACAATTAGCTCTGAAGCACAGCCATCAGCAGCTATTACTGGGAATTTTTGTGGGACTTCAGCAGGCTCTGAAAAATATCCCCAATAAAAGCCACTTTCCACGAATCCAGCAGCGAAAACACACAGGATTATAAACTTATCACGGATTCTATGGGGGAAATTTACTAAGCTCCTGATTTTGACCGAGATGCCGTTTTTTCATCAAAGTGTCATCTCGGTAATTTACTAAACACTAATCACGGCAGAGATGAGGGCATTCGTAATTTTTTGCAAGTCCAAGTAAAAAATTACGAATGAATACACCATCGGTCAAAACGCGGCTGTTTAAGGGGTAAATTTACTAAGATTCGTATTTTCCAGAATCATGTCCAAGTTCAATCACGAATGACATCGACAGTGTAAAATTGCAACTTTTTGAATTGATTACGACTAATTTACTAAGCGGTCGTATTCGTGTTTTTCGTTTCTTCCGATGTCGATGTCATTCGTGCTTTTCTGCTGTAGATTGCGGCCGCGTTTGCTGTTTCGCGGCCGCGTTTATGTTTTTTTTTTACGACTGCGTCACGTCTGTTACGGCAGTGATTTAGAAATTGCTGCCGCGTTTTTAGTCCTAAGTTTCGTTTTCGTCACGCGGCCGTGATTGGTTGTATTCGTGAAGGAGGAGTGTCTGTGCATATTACTATAAAACCGCCCCAAACACACCGCACCTCGTGGGTTTAGCTAGTGGAGAGGAGAGAGGAAGGTGTATTTGGAGTTGGTGAGTTTGGTGGAGTTTTTGGTGGATTTGGAGAGGAGTTTGGTGATTGTTGAGTGCTGTACTGTGTGTGTAAGTAGTCTTGTCATATTTGTAGTATTGTTTTTTCACAGTTTGTCTACTTTTTTGTCCTTGTTTTTTTTTTACAGTCTTTTGTCATTGTTTGTGAGTGAGTGAGTGAGTGAGTGAGTGAGTGAGTGAGTGAGTGAGCGTGTGTGTTGGCTGTGTGGTGTGTAGTAGTAGGAGTAGTGGAGGAGTGTGTTTTGTGTTTTGATTTTTCAGTGTTTTTTGTCGTTTGTCATGTCAGACTCAGAGGTCAGTGTGGTGGCGGAGGTTAGTGAGGTGGAGGCTGGTAGTGAGGTGGAGGCTGGTAGTGAGGTGGAGGCTGGTAGTGAGGTGGAGGCTGGTAGTGAGGTGGAGGCTGGTAGTGAGGTGGAGGGGGGTAGTGAGAGGGAGGAGGTTAGTGAGGAGGAGGAGGAGGGGGTGCCTGTTGCTGTATTTTCCAGTGATAGTGATGGTGTTGTGGCTCCGCAGCCACGCACCACTACCAAGACTGGCAGGAATATTAAGTTCAGCTATGCTGAAAACATGGCTTTGGTGCGTGAGCTGATGAAGCACCATCGCCAATTGTTTGGTCAGGATGCTGGCAAGGTGTCCTCCCGCAGGAAGTCTGTCCTGTGGGGGCAAGTAATACTTGCCGTGAATAGTGAGGGTGTGGTGAGGCGGACTGAGGACACGTGCCGCAAGAGGTTTTATGATATAAAGCGGCGTGTCAAGGCCAAGATGGCCAAAGAGGCCAAATCTGCACGAAAAACCGGAGGTGGCCCCCCTTTCCGGGCCACCTATCGGGACTGGGAGGAGCCTGTGCGGGCATTGATTCCTGCCGAAGTGGTGTCTGCTACTCATGTCCGGGATTCGGACCGACCCACGCAGGATGGTAAGTTTGATTTGTTAGATTTTTATTTAAATGTCCTCTAAATGTTGTAAATGTCATTTTTAAAGGGTAAAGGATGCATAAATTGTGTTTCACATATTGCAGGCCTATGCACCCTTAAGGTGTGTTTGTGTTTCGAATTTGCTTTTTTCACCTTGCATTGGCTGTTTGGTAAATTTAATATTGCGCAAAAACATGTGCAATGGCTGCTGTTTTTTTTTTTTTTTTTTTTTTTTTTTGGCGATATTGCTTGGACATCTGTGTTGTATGCTTATTTTAAAAATATTTTTTGATTTATTTACTTCTGAAAAACGGTGCAATTATTTCAACATTACATTTTTAAAACATTTGCAAGTAGTCAATCTCTGCAATATCTGAGGCATAATTCTCAAATGTAACAGATTTATTGTGTGCAACATCATGTACATTTGGATATACAACACAAAATAATGAAGCTTGAAGCTCTTAATCAGAAATTATTTGTTTATCCAATACCTAATAGATGGTTACAGTACACTAAGGCTTTGCAGTTATAATTTTTACACAAAGCATGGTAATAATGTTTGGTCCACTTTTTCAACAGTCCCACAGACCAGCCGGCCAGACAGGCCTCAGACAAGTCAGGATGAGGCTGGGATTGCAGGTAAGACTTCACTGTAGTCACATATTCTGAAAACACATAGAAGTACAAAATATTAATGTTTATATTTTCACATAGGTTCTGCTTCTGGAAGCCGACCTCCTGTAAGGCGCCCATCACAGGGCTCGGGCCACTTACCCAGGAGGCCAAGTAAGACACGGCGTCTTGGCACGGAATCTGCGGCTCCATCATCCCCACCCAGGCGACGCATTTCGGCAGTGTCACCCCAGCCACCACTGGCACTATTGGCGAGTTCGCAGAGTGATGAGCCCCGATCACCTCAGTTATCTGGTGAGTAAAAACAGAAATTAAACACATAGGCAATAATATACACAGTACAGTTAATATGTTGTTAGATGCTTTTGAGATTACATGTTTTCCAGAACAAGCAATGTGATGTCTTCAATTGCTAAAGGTGAAAATGTTTTTTTTTTAAAGGTCTTAGTGGATGATCTCGCCAACATCATTTTTAATAAATAACAGACATTTGTTTAAAATTTGGCCACACACGTGCACATTAAAATAAAATACCAATAAAATTCCAAAACAAAAACAGCATCCACAACATTATATTGTTCACACATCTCCCCTGTCCAGTTTGTAGATGGCTTACTTGCTCCGCTCATCTGGACTATCCAGGTAAGTAGTCTATATCGTGGTCAGGGGAGGTGATATAACACTGTAATGCTGTGGAGGGGAGGTAGTTAGGTGTGGATTATGCAAATCTGTCTATGTGGCCGCCTGTGTTGGTATATATGTTTTTGAACAAAAAAAACATTATAAGTTTTGAAAAACAACGCCAAAAACTATACAAATGGAGTATTATGAATGTAGTAATGTGTAGAAGTAGCCTTTAAACAAATTGACAAATAAACATTGCATGTTGGCCACCCCATACAGAGCCCAGCTTGATGGCCGACGTGGACCAGCAGGGACAAGACCAACAGGCAACCATCACACTGCAACTTACACCTGTTGACCCAAGCCAGCCAATACAGCTGCAGGATATCCCCCAAGCCTCCATCAGTCCACAACTGGCACAAGCTCCGCCCCCAACCCAAATACCAGATGACTTTTGGGCCAGTTGGACAAGCCAACAGGCCCAAAGCAATGCCAGCCTGACCGCACATACACAACACCTTGCCAGTCTGCCCCGTCATCTACCGCGCATTAGTCGCAACTCGGGCAGACTGATTGTACAAGTAGGGCGAATGGCAACCTCAATGGAGCAAATAAGGGCTGACAACAGCCAAATGCTTGCTCATTTAACGCGCATCATAGATGAGCAACAGCGCCATCAGCAGGCACTCGTTCAGCTCATTCAGCACAACCAGGTTGTGAATGAGTCGTTATCCCGGATTGTAGCCAGCCACACTGCAACCAACACTCAACTGATTGCAAGCATTAATAATTTGAGCAGCAATATTACATTGATGGGAGCTCACCAAGTAACCTCCAGCTCGGGGACCACGACCCCTATCCAAACGCCAGTAACCTCCCCTGTTCGGCGTTCCTCCAGAGCACGTGCCAGTGAGCCAGCACAAAGCACAGCACCCAGCACACACAAGCGGAAAAAATAACCCCAATGTGATTTGCAAACTAAAAATTTGTATTTGACAAACACACAACTTCCTGTGTCCGTCTCAAACATTGTCGAAGCTGCTCTGTATGTATGTATGTTTTTCATGGGTAATGACTGAAAATGTATTTTTAGCATAAACTAAGTACAAGGGCCCTCATTCCGAGTTGTTCGCTCGGTATTTTTCATCGCATCGCAGTGAAAATCCGCTTAGTACGCATGCGCAATGTTCGCACTGCGACTGCGCCAAGTAACTTTACTATGAAGAAAGTATTTTTACTCACGGCTTTTTCTTCGCTCCGGCGATCGTAATGTGATTGACAGGAAATGGGTGTTACTGGGCGGAAACACGGCGTTTCAGGGGCGTGTGGCTGAAAACGCTACCGTTTCCGGAAAAAACGCAGGAGTGGCCGGAGAAACGGTGGGAGTGCCTGGGCGAACGCTGGGTGTGTTTGTGATGTCAACCAGGAACGACAAGCACTGAACTGCTCGCACAGGCAGAGTAAGTCTGGAGCTACTCAGAAACTGCTAAGTAGTTAGTAATCGCAATATTGCGAATACATCGGTCGCAATTTTAAGAAGCTAAGATTCACTCCCAGTAGGCGGCGGCTTAGCGTGTGTAACTCTGCTAAATTCGCCTTGCGACCGATCAACTCGGAATGAGGGCCAATGTACACACCACTATAAACAACAAACAGTAAGTAACAAAACACACAATAGAAAGTAGTGCAAAGTGTTTAGTCAAGGATAATTACAGCCTACTAAAACTGACCTGAAAAATAGCGCAGGATCACTTCTTGCCGTACCTGCCTCCCTACATATGTACTCACACTGTCACCAGATGGGTCTAACTCCTCTGCTTGCTGACTGCTTTCTCCCTCATCATGTGCCAGATGTTGGGTTAAACACAGATTATGGAGAAAACAGCAGCAGAACACAATTCTAGTCACCTTTGAGGGACTATACAACAAAAGGCCTGCAGATTTATCCAGACACCGAAACCGTGACTTCAGCACACCAAAACATCTTTCTATCACATTCCGCGTAGCCTTATGTGCATGATTGTAACTGTGTTCAGCAGGAGAATCAGGTTGGGACAATGGAGTAAGGAGCCAAGAGTAGCAGCCGTAACCCCCATCACCTGAAAAACAGATATAGTCAACATTAGTACATATGTTAGATTATTCTTTCACCTAATCAAAACTCGAGTTTGTGGTTAAAAGACATACACACAAAACATTTTAAACATACCCAACAGCCAGCCATCAGGCATTTGTCCGTCCTCAAATTTATCGAAGAGCGATGACTGACTGAGGATGAAGGAGTCATGGCAGCCACCAGGGTAACCTGCAACAACACTCATAATTTTTATGTTTGCATCACAGACCACCTGGACATTAGTTGATTGTGCCAGATGCCTATTAGTATATATATATTGGCGGCCCTTAGGTGATCTCAGCTGAACGTGTGTGCAATCTATGGCCCCCAGCACATTGGGCATGCCAGCAAGCTCATAGAAAGCTACCCTGACAGCACTCCACTCCGACTCCTCGGTAGGGAAGCAGATTGAGGCATTAATGTGTGGCTCCAACACATCCAAAACCTGAGTGGACATTAAACAAGCTAAGGTGAGTGTCATGTTAGGTATTCTCTACAATACTGTGTTGTTTGTACTTACAGAAGCAACACCTAGACATAACCGCCTATGTATTTTTAGACTCACCTGAATCAAATATCTGGAAAAGGTGGGCTGTGAGATACCAATGACGTCGCCTGCCACAGCCTGGAAGCTCCCAGTAGCCATAAAGTGTAACACAGCCAGGAGTTTGTGTAGGCCTGAGACAGAGCGAGAGCGTGCTGTCTCAGGGTCTATGCCCAGTTTGACAAGGTCATACAGGTGGAAAATGTTGGTTCTATTTAGGCGGAACATCTGTATGACCCTATCATTGGACAATGCATTTAAGTTTAAACGCCCTCTAAAAAAACGAGGCTGGCGCAGCCTCCGCGGTACCTGGACAACCTGTTGACCATGTTCACTTACCTGGGCCTGATTCCTGGAAGCCTCATGGAGCAGTCTAAGGTATCCCACAGCAAACCAAAAATCATTGGCACACACCACAGCCGCCATTTCAGAGTGAGAGAAGTTCAAAATGTGCCTGGAACACTTTTATAGGGCCAAACATTTAGGTGTGAGTAATGGATAATTGAGTACACATGTAAACACGCTTTTCAAATGCTGGCGCGTTTTTTTTTAGGAAAAAATTACGATGTGTAATTTTTCGCGGCCGCGAATGCATTTTCACGGCAGCAATTACAATTACGAATGGATAGTAAATGACCGAGATTCATATCTAAACAGGCGTAATTTGACCGATGGTGTATTCATTCGTAATTTTTTACTTGGACTTGCAAAAAATTACGAATGCCCTCATCTCTGCCGTGATTAGTGTTTAGTAAATTACCGAGATGACACTTTGATGAAAAAACGTCATCTCGGTCAAAATCGGGAGCTTAGTAAATTTACCCCTAAGTATGAATCTCGGTCATTTACTAAGAAGTGCAAAGCAAAAAACAAACAAACACTGCCGTGAAAAATTACAACTCGTAAAAAAGTGCTAAAAAAAAACAGACCTTTTTTTTCCCCCCGTGATTAGATAGGCATGCACGGATCCATGAGATCCGTGCATGTATATCAGTGGGAAGGGGTGGGAAAGTGCTTATTTTTTCTAAAAAAATTGCGTGGGGTCCCCCCTCCTAAGCATAACCAGCCTCGGGCTCTTTGAGCCGATCCTGGTTGCAGAAATATGGGGGGAAAAATGACAGGGGTTCCCCCATATTTAAGCAACCAGCATCGGGCTCTGCGCCTGGTCCTGGTTCCAAAAATACGGGGGACAAAAAGAGTAGGGGTCCCCCGTATTTTTAAAACCAGCACCGGGCTCCACTAGCTGGACAGATAATGCCACAGCCGGGGGTCACTTTTATCTAGTGCCCTGCAGCCGTGGCATCAAAAATCCAACTAGTCACCCCTGGCCGGGGTACCCTGGGGGAGTGGGGACCCCTTCAATCAAGGGGTCCCCCCCCCCAGCCACCCAAGGGCCAGGGGTGAAGCCCGAGGCTGTCCCCCCCATCCAATGGGCTGCGGATGGGGGGGCTGATAGCCTTTGTTGTAAAAGAAAAGATATTGTTTTTAGTAGCAGTACTACAAGTCCCAGCAAGCCTCCCCCGCATGCTGGTACTTGGAGAACCACAAGTACCAGCATGCGGCGGAAAAACTGGCCCGCTGGTACCTGTAGTAGTACTACTACTAAAAAAATACCCAAAAAAAGACAAGACACACACACCGTGAAAGTATAATTTTATTACATACATACACACATACATACATACTTACCTTAAGTTCCCACGCAGGTCGGTCCTCTTCTCCAGTAGAATCCAAGGGGTACCTGTTGAAGAAATTATACTCACGAGATCCAGGGGTCCAGGCTCCTCGGGAAATCCAGGGGTAATCCACGTACTTGAAAAAAATAACAAAACGGTGTCCCGACCACGAACTGAAAGGGGACCCATGTTTGCACATGGGTCACCTTTCCACGAATGCCAGAAACCCACTCTGACTTCTGTCTAAGTGGGTTTCTTCAGCCAATCAGGGAGCGCCACGTTGTAGCACTCTCCTGATCAGCTGTGTGCTCCTGTCCTCACTGACAGGCAGCACACGGCAGTGTTACAATGTAGCGCCTATGCGCTACATTGTAACCAATGATGGGAACTTTCTGCTCAGCGGTGACGTCACTTTAGGTCAACCGCAGGGCAGAAAGTTCCCATCATTGGTTACAATGTAGCGCATAGGCGCTACATTGTAACACTGCCGTGTGCTGCCTGTCAGTGAGGACAGGAGCACACAGCTGATCAGGAGAGTGCTACAACGTGGCGCTCCCTGATTGGCTGAAGAAACCCACTTAGACAGAAGTCAGAGTGGGTTTCTGGCATTCGTGGAAAGGTGACCCATGTGCAAACATGGGTCCCCTTTCAGTTCGTGGTCGGGACACCGTTTTGTTATTTTTTTCAAGTACGTGGATTACCCCTGGATTTCCCGAGGAGCCTGGACCCCTGGATCTCGTGAGTATAATTTCTTCAACAGGTACCCCTTGGATTCTACTGGAGAAGAGGACCGACCTGCGTGGGAACTTAAGGTAAGTATGTATGTATGTGTGTATGTATGTAATAAAATTATACTTTCACGGTGTGTGTGTCTTGTCTTTTTTTGGGTATTTTTTTAGTAGTAGTACTACAGGTACCAGCGGGCCAGTTTTTCCGCCGCATGCTGGTACTTGTGGTTCTCCAAGTACCAGCATGCGGGGGAGGCTTGCTGGGACTTGTAGTACTGCTACTAAAAACAATATCTTTTCTTTTACAACAAAGGCTATCAGCCCCCCCATCCGCAGCCCATTGGATGGGGTGGGGGACAGCCTCGGGCTTCACCCCTGGCCCTTGGGTGGCTGGGGGGGGGAAACCCCTTGATTGAAGGGGTCCCCACTCCCCCAGGGTACCCCGGCCAGGGGTGACTAGTTGGATTTTTGATGCCACGGCCGCAGGGCACTATATAAAAGTGACCCCCGGCTGTGGCATTATCTGTCCAGCTAGTGGAGCCCGGTGCTGGTTTTAAAAATACGGGGGACCCCTACTCTTTTTGTCCCCCGTATTTTTGGGACCAGGACCAGGCGCAGAGCCCGATGCTGGTTGCTTAAATATGGGGGAACCCCTGTCATTTTTCCCCCCATATTTTTGCAACCAGGATCGGCTCAAAGAGCCCGAGGCTGGTTATGCTTAGGAGGGGGGACCCCACGCATTTTTTTTAATTATTTTACAGTGTTTAATTAAAAAAAAATTAAAAATAAACCCCAGCACGGATCACACAGATCCGGCCGAGATTGATTGTAAAAAAAGTCGGCAGTGTTTTGCTAATCACTGCCGTAAAAATAGAAAAAAAAACACGAATGACATCGACATCGGAACAAAAGAAAAACCCGAATACGACAGCTTAGTAAATTAGTCGTAATCAATTCAAAAAGTTGCAGTTTTACACTTTCGATGTCATTCGTGATTGAACTTTGACCTGAATCTGGAAAATACGAATCTTAGTAAATTTACCCCTATGTGTGTTCTCCCAAAAATGATATTCTACTTAATTTAATGGTATAATCTCTCTTTTCAACATACTCTCTATGGTATGCAGATAACATACCGCCCATTGGGATCCCGGCTGTCTCAATACCACCACCGGAATCCCGACGGGGGTACTATACCGCCGCCGGAATACCTGGGAGGTGGGTAATCCCCCCCTCTATGGGTGTCCTCGACACCCATAACTCAATTAATAGCTTGTACTCCCGGGTATGTCAGCATCTTGAAATGTACCCTTTGCCTCATATATTGTGTGTAAATCTGGTTCTGGTACTAGCCAGTGCCTCCTGAGCCATTTACCTCATTGTACATCCCTGTAGTGCACACTTTGAGAGCCGGAAGCAGGAGTTCAGGAGTGAACTCCTGCCCTAGGCTGCCACTGTGGGGAAGAAGCCGGGCACCCGCTGGTAACAAAATCTCAGCGGACGCCTGGCATGTACCTACAGTGCCGGGCTGACATCCTGGGTTAGGTTCCGTCTCCAAATGGAACTGATGGAACGCAGTTCCTCCCTGGTTTTGCCCACTTTAACCACTGGAAATAACTTTATGTGGTGCCTGCAAAATAAGCAATTGCCATAAGCATCCTACAGAAACATACTATGGCCCTCATTCCGAGTTGTTCGCTCGCTAGCTGCTTTTAGCAGCATTACACACGCTAAGCCGCCGCCCTCTGGGAGTGTATCTTAGCATAGCAGAATTGCGAACGAAAGATTAGCAGATTTGCGATTAAAAATTCTTAGCAGTTTCTGAGTAGCTCCAGACTTACTCAGCCATTGCGATCAGTTCAGTCAGTTTCGTTCCTGGTTTGACGTCACAAACACACCCAGCGTTCACCCAGACACTCCCCCGTTTCTTCAGACACTCCCGCGTTTTTCCCAGAAACGCCAGCGTTTTTTCGCACACTCCCATAAAACGGCCAGTTTCCGCCCAGAAACACCCACTTCCTGTCAATCACACTCCGATCACTAGAACGATGAAAAATCCTTGTTATGCCGTGAGTAAAATACCTAACTTTTGAGTAAAATAACTAAGCGCATGCGCTCTGCGAACCTTGCGCATGAGCAGTAAGCGACTAATCGCAATATAGCGAACAACTCGGAATGAGGGCCTATGTGAGGCTGCAAACAGGCATTGCATAATAGATTGTTCCACAAAGAGGATCTTAGTGACTAATATACAGCACATAGAGCATCCTAGTTATCGATATACAATACAGAGAGCACTCTAATGAATATAATACAACACAGGTAAAATCCCGATTGCCACCATGCAATTCAGAAAGTATACTAGTGACCTCCCTATTCCATACAGGGGCAAGTATGACATCTATGCAGTGCAGAAAACAATCAGCACCTGCTCTGTTTAGTGCTCTGATTTGAGCATTGCATCAGTGGGTGGGGCCAGAAGGATGAAATTTGAGTTGCCTCCAACACTGGGGTCGATTCAATTCGGCAACAGTTGAATAGCGCCGGGAGTTTGCTCCTGGCGCTATTCAGTACAGCAATGACTGACCCTCAATTGTCAGGAATTCTTCTCTCATCCCCGGGGGATGAGAGAAGAAACCTGACAAAAGTGCTGCCGCGCGGCCGGCGCGAGGCTGATTCTGTCGGGAATCAGCATCGCCGCGGGTAGTTAAGTCGGAGAATGCCCGTTCTCCCGACAAAACTACCTGTTAAGTCGGCGAGAACGGGCCATCGCCGACTTAACTGGAGCTGAATTGAATAGCGTCGGGAGGTAATTCCCGTCGCTATTCAACTGTTGCCGAATTGAATCGACCCCACTGACCTGCAGCATCTCCTATCCTGAAGGGGAGACGTATAATGTTGGAAATTATGACATAGGGGCTCATACATTACCACCTTTGTGTCCCTTTGTTACTTATGACATGAAAGTATTGGAAGTATCGCAAAGGTTGTATTTAAAACCCACTAGAACATTAAGAAAGTAGTAAAAACTAATACTAATTAGTTCCAGAAAATAAATTACATATATAGACAAGCACAAATCTGTATAAAATAATCCCAGTCTTAAAATCCTCATAAAAGGCCCCCAAGCTACCCAGTCACACTGTACTGACACCATTGATTTTTACATTCAAATTCAGCAGAACAAAACAGTTTTCTTTGTCTCAGATGACTAGCACAATGGACAGACTGGTCATGGTAGCTTCGGAAGCTCTTGTAATTGGTGTTGGTTTTGTCTTTTAAATTATTAGTATTCTTCTTAGTATGCAGACTTCTCACTGGCATGTTTTAATATTAGTATTACATGATATTGGTAATCTATATGGCATGTTATTTAGCCAGATTGATGATATGACCAATTATGAAAGACACACAGCACTTTATATACTGCATTTTGGTACGTTTGCACCTATTTTTGAAAATTGAACTCCTTCACTAAAATACTACACAAGAGGGTGTTATTTTCTCCCCATGAAATACAGTAGACATAATACACAATGCACAGTCTGGCCCTCCACTCAAATTATATGTACTTGCCACGCAGGGCCGGATCTAGCCCTTGTGGCACCCCGAGTGAAAAAATAGGGGCGTGGCTTCATGAAAGCGCGTGGTCAGTTATGCCCCCAGTAGTATTGCCCCCACTAGAGTTGTTGTGCCCCCTAATTTGTGCCCCCAGTAGTATTGCCCCCAGTAGAGTTGTGCCCCCTAGTTTGTGCCGCTTACAAAAAAAATTAAAAAATGTAATACTCACCATCCCCGCTTCTGATTCCCGACCGCTGCTGCCCTCCGTGTCCGGCCGCCGGTGCCGCTCCTCTTATCTATGGGAGAGACGTCTCTCCCATAGCACCGCATAGACACTAGTGGTCAATCATGACCTCTAGTGTCTATGTGCCGCTCCCACAATGCACTGCGGTGCGCAATGACTTCATCGCGCACTGCACAGTCAGCACCGCACAGCATGGGGGCACCACCTGTAGCGGATCTTGCCACAGCGGCAGCACCCTCTGGAAGGCGGCGCCCCGGGCAAAAATCCTGCGTGTCCGTAGCAAGATCTGCTACTGTTGCCATGGTGCTCTCCAAAATCAAATAGATGTCACTTATATTTCTAAACAGGCAGTACTTATGGACGTATAACCAGTAATGAAGACAAAACAGATGCTCAAGGGATTATGTAAGATCTTCACATATGGAGAAACAATATTCCCTACCATTATAGAGTATGTTGTTTTCACCTAGGCTGAACCTGTGGTGGTGCTTGGCTCCAAATGACTGACCGCCAGATTTTAGAATCAAGGACTGTTACATTTGTGCCTCTGAAACCCCCAAATAGTGTGCCTTTTGGGTTTATTTGAAACTATTTGGCACCACAGAAAGTGGTTCTGGACCTCCTGTAGCACTACCCCCAGATCCATCCAGACCACCCAGAGAAAGTACATTCAGATAATAAATCATTTTTAAAAATTTCACACACGTAGCACACTAGTGCTCACTTGTAAATCTAAACATGTGCAGGGTCAGGGTAAAGGGACGTGGTAATAATCTCTAACCCCTCAGTTTAGAAACATGAGGAATGGGAACCTCCACACCAACACTGAAACTAACCCCCTTAAAGCTGCATTACTGCCTAAAAAACATTTTTCTAATGTTATGAAGGCTGAAACACGCATCTCTGCTACTAAACACAATATTAAAATGTGGGAAAATGTCAAGGCTCATTCATGAGTAAGATTAGTGAATGTCTGGACTGGAGAGGGACGGGATTACAGACAGGGCCGTCTTTTTGTATGGGCTCAATGGGAAGTTGCCCAAGGGCCCCAGGAGTATAAGGGCCCTGGCTGATAGCTGAGGGTCCCCTTGTTCCAGTGGTACCAGATTTTTTAAAATCGGTCCAGGGGAACCAGAGCTATAGATGACTTCAAAGCAGTGGTCCCCATCTGAGCCTGTTAATTGCTCTTCCCAGCCAGATATCTCAGGTTCTTTCTGCTTTAGAGTTTTTCTGAGGGTAATCTCCAAAAGCTGGGACTCTCCCCTTTTGGTGGACACCTTTAGCTTGTCTTTACTGTGCCCAGAGCCAGAGATATCAGCCTTCCAGCAGCTGGTCCCTGCTCCAGCTCCACATGCCTGGTATGCAGTTTTATATTTTCGCTGATGTGTGCTGCGCTAACTCTGCAATAAAAAAATACTGTATATTATAGGGGGGAACATTCTGTGCTAACTCTGCTTTAAAAATTATATATTTAGGGGGGAACATTAATTTATTACTATATAGGAAGGGAAGTGGAACATAATATATTTATAGGGGATACACTGCTGCATGCCTGCAACCGATGTGTCCAGAATCTCACAAGGGGTTGTATTGGTAGTGTGGATGCACTATTAGTGTGTCTAACTATAGGGGGTACACTCTCTGCTGTTAACTGTGCTGTGTCCACTCCAGACTCAGTCTCACATATAAAATATATAATTAATTTCTATTGTTTGTACTATTTGATGCACTTTACCCTAGTGCACTTCTTTCACGTGCATCTTATCCTGTGATTTACTTAGTTTGAAAGGTGCCGCAAGGTATAAAAAAATATATATACACATATCTACCTATCGTAGAGTTCTATTGTTTGTACTATTTGGTGCGCTGTACCCTAGTGCACTTTCTTCACGTGCATCTAACCCTGTGATTCATGTTATATACAATATATATTAGACACACACATGTATACATATGTAGTGTTCACTATAGGTGCAGTGTGCTCATCAGTGATGAGGGCATATTTACTTTTTTAAAGTGCAAACTTTAGATGTGCCATATCACTACAGCTATTGTAGCTGTAGGTTAGAATGTGCATTCAATTTTGCCTTTCAAAATGTAAATATGCCCCCCTTCCCCACCCCCCTCCCCTCACCCCACACTTTTATTGTTTAATTTGAAATGTTTATTTAAAAAATTAACAAGTTTATTTTACAGCTAGATAGGTGCGTACACACTATACAATATGCTCTATGAGCAATATCGCACAGTGTTTCCCGGCACGACCCGGTCACTAGACATTTTTTCCAATTTTTTTTTATTTTAAAGGTGTATATGATGATATGTTTTATGGTTTGATTCTATTTATTAATTTTTTTATTTTTTTTCATTATTTGTTTTTTAGAATTATGGAACACCACAAAGAATTCTGGACTGGAATCGTTGACTTGTACCAGGCCAGGGCCGAAACTAGGGGGGGGGGCTAGGGGGGCACGTGACCCGGGCGCGAGACTGGAGAGGGCGCCGAGACAGTCAAATTAATCCCTCTTAAATTCCACCGCCGCTGCAGCAGAGGCCGCTTGTTGGTTTGCGGAGCTTAAGCCTTGTGAGGACTGACTGTGTTGCTGCTGCTATATGGTGATGTCCTGCGCTGGCCACGCCCCCTTCACTGCTGCTCTGCTCCCGGCCGCTGCTGCAGCCTCCGATGTTACCTGTATGGTCACATCAGGGGTTCCCAGTGCAGCGCCAGCCACAGCTCTCCATCCACCTCCCCCGCCCCCAGTCCTGCCCACATATCCGTCCAAGAGTGGGTGGCCCACTAGAGATGACCCGGAAACAGCAGTGCCGGAGGCGCCCGTGAAGCCCAAGTGTACGATGGCCCCCAGAGACCTCTCTGTCTCTCCAGTTTCAGGATCTGCCACTGCAGCAGCATGCTGACTCCTCGGTTTCTGACCGAGGTCCTCAGTCCCTTAGAGAAAGCATGCATGTCGGACTCTTCTCCTGATAGAGGTGCCTCCAGTGCTGACCATGAATGGAGACCGACTACAAGGAGATAGAGGCAAAAGAGGTGAGGGTTCAGAGTGATCGGTGGGTGCAGCAGGTAGCAGCAGGTACGGGTAGTAGTGTATGCACAGAGACAGCAGCTGGCAGTCTGTCATTACTGCAGTGCAACAATGCAACATGCATGTATGCATACTGCTTCCTGTGTGGTGGCAGTCAGGTCCCTAACTGTGTTCATCTGTCACATGTTTATTTTCTTAGTTCTATTAGAATTTCATATGCAGATATGTGGAGAATAAATAATACATTTTAGTTTTGCCTCAGTAGCCGTTTTCCAGCCTAAATATACTGTATCGTTACAGACACAGGCATCACTTGATTGAGCTCAACAAGGGGGTCATACCTCAAAGGGTCACCGCTTGCCATTGTGTTTGCTGGCAAGTGTCATGAAGGTACCTTCACAATACTACTGCGCACTCTACTAAATTACTCCTTTTTGCTTTTAAACAGTGTACTTTATTGCTTGAGTAAAACATTTTATCTTAGTTCAGTAACGTTTAAAAAAAAGTTACACTGAGCCTGAGGCACTAATAATGCATGTTAATAGTCACTGGCTTATCATGGATGGGGATAATTAAATAGGGGTACTACTGTGGCACACTGTGTATAAGGGGTACTACTGTGGCATAACGTGTGTGGTGTTTTTTTATTTTGTTGTTGTTGGGTTTTTTTTTTTTTTTGGGGGGGAGATATTACTGTCTCGCCCCGGGTGACAAAATGCCTAGTTTCGGCCCTGACCAGGCCAACGAGTGCCTCTGAAGAGTCAAATAAAAAATTACTCCAACAGGCAAAAGAAGGTTATCTGAGCTATCTGCCCTTGCATAGAATGGTAGATAATTCTAAGCTAGAGAATTATAACTACTTGAAGCTTACCTTGTACTTTGTGAATAAAAAAGATCAGCATTGCGGCTGAGCAGATCTATGTAGTGTGTGGCTGCAAGAGATTGGATGTGTGGCTGCACACTACATAAATTGCAATGCTGATTATTGTTTTACAAAGTACAAGTAGCTTCATAAACTGTTCATAGTGTTTATGCAGGATCAAATAGCTCAATGAGCATAGGCGTGCGCAGCTAATTAGGCCCTAAAAGAACTAAAGATGAATGAGGGCCTTATTAAACCAGCGGATAAGGGATTGGGGGGGGGGGGGGGGGGGGCGCATTGTTCTAATGGATCTGGAGAAGTATGAAAAAGAAGTGTTCAGACAACTAGATGATACAAGTACATATAGAAAATTTGCTTGAGAAATTTGTTAAAAAGGGAACTATTACTGTCAAAGAGGCTTCCTTCATTCTAAATGAAGATCCAAAAATCCCAGTGATCTACCTGTTGCCTAAAGTGCATAAAAGTCTGGTAGACCCCCCGTGTAGACCCATTATTTCAGGGGTTGACTCTGCCACTGCTAATTTATCTCAGTATATTGATTTTTTTCTACAGCCCTTGGTGAGAAAAAATTGGTCCCATCTTATGGATACAAGGGACTTTATTGTTAATCTTGAAAATGTTACATGGGAAGAGGGACTCACTTTGGTGACTGCCGATGTGAGTTTCCTCTACACTATCATAGACCATAACCAGGGCACTGACGCCACCAAACACTTTTTGGAGCAGTCTGATTTGTCTAGGGACCTTCAGGAAATGTTGATGGAAGGTATTCGGTTTATTTTGACCAATAAGGGGGGTCATTCTGACCCATTAGCTCACTGCATTTTAACGCAGCAGAGCAAATTGGTCCTGGCTGCGCATGCGCCGGCGCATGCCAGACGGCCGAAGGCCGTAGCAGGATGCGATCCCCTCTGCCTGATTGACAGACAGAGGCGAGCGCTGGGTGGGAGGGGGCGGAACGGCGGCATTTGGCCGCCGTTTCGTGTGTTTGGGACCGAACGGGGGGGCGGGCCGCAGCGGCTGCGTGATGTCACACACAGCCACTGCGGGTCGGTAAGCGATGAGTAGCTCCGGCCAGCACGCTAAAGCTGCACTGGCCGGGAGCTACTCTTGAAGTGCAAAGGCATCGCCGCTGTGCGATGCCTTTGCACTTCTGCGAGGGGGGGCCGGACTGACATGCGGGGTGGGCTAGCCCTGTGCTGGGCATCCCCCCGCATGTCAGGGAAGATCGTAGCTGAGCTAAATTTAGCACAGCTACGATCAACTCGATCAACTCGGAATGACCCCAATGTCTTTTTATTTAGAGATGATTTTTACATTCAAAAAATGGGAACCGCAATGGGCAACAGGTTCACTCCAAGTTACGCTAATCTATTCATGTGACTATGGGAACTTGAAACCATTTGGTCCAATAACCCCTTTGGAGCGAACCTGGTGTCCCATATATAGATGACATTTTTTTAATTTGGAGAGGGGGAAGGAGTCTCCTAGATGAGTTTTTAATGTCTCTCAATACAAATAATAGAAATATTAAATTATCATTTGAGGCCAGTGAATTAACGATCAATTTTTTAGACATTTCTGTTTATTTCAAGGAAGGGAAATTGCATACTATGAACTATATGAGGCCAACCGATTCAGGTTCTTATATTCCAGTGACCAGTTGTCATCATGACAGCTGGATCAATTCTATACCTAAGGGTTAGATAAACCGCCTGAGACGTAACTGCACAGAACAGGATGTATTTGTTCACCAAGCCTTGGAAATTAAAACCAAATTTAAGGCATGTGGTTATGATGAGCAAAAAATCGACAAAGAGATTACTAAATTTAGTACTTTGGAGAGGGAGGAATTACTGGCTATTAAGCCTAAAGAGGACAATAAGGACGATAAATTCCAATGGGCTTTCGTTACATAATTTACCAGCTAACACAAAGCGATGGAAAAAATTATGAAAAAACATTGGAATGTCCTTGAAAAAGATCCAGTGATTGGACCTGTCCTCCCGGATAAAACAATCCACATCTATAGAAAGGCACCAAATCTGAAAACCAAATTAGTATCTAGTATGCTTTCATCTAAGGCAAAAGATACGACTATAAAATCACAAGGCTTCTATAGATGTGGATGTTGCCAAAATATTAAGTATAGGAGCAATAATAAATATGATAAATTAGAAATCAATGGGATAGAAATTCAGATTAATGATTTTATGACCTGCAACTCAAAATTTTTTGTATGGGGCGTGGCCTGGACGCAATAGAGAGAGGCTGCCTGAAGTGAGGGCTCCGTACTCTCAGTGCATAAGCAAGGGTTTATATCTGCTAGAAACCCTCCCTAGCGCACCAGCACTACCCCTTTACCTTGCTGAGGAATCGCTGTGGTGTTTGAGCAGGCCCGCGAAATCAGGGAGCCCGTTTGCGTGCTCCTGCGGGTTGCGGCCTGCCTTCGCCTTTCAAGCCGGGGACTGTGGTAGCGGGAGCGGCCGAGACGGCGTCTGACGTCACTGCGGCTCACTGTGGGGATCCAGAAGAGGAGAGAGGACCGGAGACTGAGGCGGCTTCTGCCTGGGAGCGGTGGTTCTCGCTGGGGCTCGTACCACAGGAAAGAGCAGCCTGGGGCCGGTGAGTTGCAGGTAGTATGTGGAGAATCCCTGGAGCAGGCGCCGCGGTGGCCATCTTAAGTGTGGGCACTACAGGCTGCAGTAGCTTAGAAACAGAAGCTGAGGAGGCCATCTTGACTGTGGGCACTGTGGGAAGCAGTTCACAGGGGATACTAGACGTGCACACACTCTGGCAGACGATATAAGCCCCTGTCTAGTAGCTCTCGGGACGGTATCTCCCTCAGCTGATTCACCCTTATATTCAGCCACAGCACACTTTACCTTTTATGGGAAAAAGGGCACAGAGATTGTGTTCTCCCACAGCAGCCTGGCTTGTGCTATCTCATCTCCACACATTCACCTCACACCCAGTGCTGCTGTAATACTTTAGCTGCATCCATCCTCATCTGCTCCCTGTGGTGCCTGGTGTTTATATGCATTTTCTGATTGATACCTGAAAATCTATCTCACAGCCTACTCAGACCCCCCCCCCCCCCCCCCTGCAGCTCTAATGCCTTGAATTTAGCCTTTGCTCCATGCCATGACCCCCTGAATCACCCGCATACAATGGGGTTTGGTGGCTGATGACATAGCCCGGGACACTCGTACCGCAGCGGGGACTCTACAAGTCGGATATGGAGTGCTTCTGATCCACCTATGTGACTTTCCTCTGTTTCACTGTGCACTATTATATATCACATCTGCTGATGGGAAAAACGAAGAGGGGAGGGAAATCATCTGCAGCTAAGAAATCCGGTGACAAGTCCCTACAATCTAATTTGCTCCGCTATCTTCAACCGGACATGGAGAGCGAGGACACTTGTTTATCATCCTCTGTTTCTGGCTCTCCTGCCGACACCGGAGGGATGGCGGGAGCCGACTCTTCACCATTGGGCAAGGGGCCTGAAGCCTCTATGGCTGATGTTTTGAACTACTTGCATTCACTTCCTACTAAAAAAGATCTGCCTACCAAAAGAGACTTTTTGGATTTGGAACAAAAGATACGTGACACGGTCAAATCTGAGATCTCCGTACTTCAGGCAGATATCTCCCAAATATCCCATCGAGTTTCAGATATGGAAGACCACGTAGATGAAGTTTAGTCATTTCAACGGAAGCTCTGTGATGCTGTCGCACTTCAGGCTCAGGAACTGAGGGCGCTTTGGCGTCCACAGGACGATTTTGACAACAGAGGCCAGAGAAACAACTTACGCATCAGGGGGTTGCCGGAAGATGTCCAAGGTTCGGGGATTGCGGACGCCCTTACTAAGATCTTCAATGAGATTATGGATGCAAAACCGGACAACATCATACTGTTTGATAGGGCTCACAGAGCACTACGGCCGAAAGGTCTTCCTTCTGAGGCTCCCAGAGACGTTATATGTCGTTTTCACTATTATCACATAAAGGAGGAGATTCTTACTAAAGCCCGCAAATTAGATCAATTGGAATTCAATAATAATGTTATTCAAATATTTCCGGACTTGTAATGGTCTACGCTCCAGCAACGTAGGTCTCTCAAGCCCCTGACGGAGGCTCTTAAAGAGAAAGGTATACAGTTCCGATGGAGCTTCCCCTTTAATATACAAGCCACCTTTGAGGGAAAACAGGTTTTCTTGCACACGCCAGACGACTTGGACAATTTTTGTTCTGCACTGTCTATACCTAAACCTGCCTTAACGGATTGGACTCAATCTTATCACCGTTTTGATCCTCCGATGCCTCCAGTCCCACGGGCATCATGGGCCCCAGTCAGCAACAGGAAACGAGGTTCGACTCGGTCACCTCCGAATCATGGTGAGGCTGGGACCTGATTTATAACATTTTTCTTTCTACTTGGTATAAAATTGTTTTATAAAGTTTAGTTTTGAGCGGCTCTGCTTGCTCCTTCGATGTCTGGTGAAGCCAGTCCTAGAGCTCAACGCTAGGCCATTGCTCCTCCTCCGCACCAGAGATTCTGCCTTAAAGTTTAATCATTTAGTGATATTGCCTTCTCATGCTTCCACCCCTTCCCTGACACTCCTGCTGTTTGGATTTGTTGCATTCTATGGTTTTCTATAAGATTTTTATTTTTATTTTCAATTGTTTATGTCGAGTTGCTTGTTCCCGCTGCGTTTACTACCAGAGCCGGCGCAACCATTAGGCAGCTTTAGGCAGCTGCCTAAGGGCGCCGGCACCTGAGCGGGCGGCTCTGAGGCTGCTGGCATCATAAGGGTGTCTCTTAAAGAGACATCCTTATTTTACTTATCACTGGCGGCGGCTGTGGTTTGCATAACCAGCGGCCGCCGCTCCCGCACTTCCGAACTGCTGTCTTGCTGAGTCTGCAGACATGTCACAGCCTGACATGTCTGGTGCAGCCAGCAGCAGCGGTGCCCTCCGTCCGCCCCCTTTCCTTCTCTGCACAGTCCCCCGGGACCAGCCTCCAATGTTCTCCTTCCCCTCCCGAGGCTCCGCCTCCTCCCTCAGGCTCCGCCCCTTTTCGATCCTTCATTCTGACTGTCTTGAGCCTGCAGTGCTATACTATAGTCTTCTGCAGTTCTACAGTATGGGGGACCATGATGATGACTGACAGGAGACTACAGGACCTCCTTCAAGCAGAGGTAAGTATCTTATGGTGATATATATATATATATATATATATATCATTCATTTATTTTTATTGAGGCATTTGCATGTAATCTGGGGTCTATTAATATAATCTGGGGAGGCGGGTATTGCAGCAATATCATGTGGGGTGGGGGTGTAGTACTATTATGGAGTCATGCATTAATGTTTTATTTTGGTATATTGATGTTATTTATGGGTGACTTAAATTTATGTGTATGTGTGTGTGGGAGGGGGGGAGGGGAGGCTGCACTAATATTTTGTGGGAACTCATTAAGAGGATGTATTGATGATTAACATGTACTGTAGATAGGGCTGTAAGGGGTCTATTCAAGTAGCAGAAAAAAGCCCAGTTTTGCATTAAACAGGGCTTTTCTCTGCCTAGTGCAATCCACACAGTGGGTTACCGGAGAGCAGTCCCCGACTTCCCCAGCGGCATTCCCGCTCTGTGCCTGAATCGCATCACCATACTTTTGTATGGTGAGTGCGATTCATGAAGGAGTGGAAAGCTCTGCTTTCTGCTTCTCCATGGAGTTCAGGTTCACCATCTCAGGATGGTGTAACCTGAAATGTGGTGCAGAGACGGCATGGAAGCTCAGTGCTTCCCTGCTCTCTGTCCGCACTCGATGCTGGCTCAGCCTCCCGACCTCCAAGAAGCCACTGCTGCCTGCCAGGAGGTCAACAGGTGGCGCATGCGCATGGGGACCCACCGGCTGGCTCCGCGCATTGGAGAGGGGACTGCCTGCAGAAGCCGTCACCGCTGGACCCCCGGATTTCGCAGCGCTTCAACGGAAGGGTGAGTATACATGAATTGCTACTTATTACAGCTGTACATCGGATCGAAGCCATGCGATGTATAGTGATAAGTAACAATTCAGTTTTAATTTTCTTAATGAATAGACCCCTTAGTAACAAGTCCCAGGTGCAGCACAGAGGAGCCAGGATATAGGTGATGGGATGGGTGGTAAGCGGCATAGAGGAGCCGGGATACAGATAATGGGATGGGTGGTAAGTGGCACAGAAGAGCCGGGATACAGGTGACGGGATGGGGAAAAAGCGGCACAGGGGAGCCGGGATACAGATGACAGAATGGGGGGAAGCTGTAAATAGGAGCCAGGACACAGGTGACACTATGGGAGGAGGTGGCACAGAGAAGCCGGGATACAGGTGACAGGGTAGAGGGGAGTGACACAGAGGTGCAGAGTTGCAGGTGACAGGTTGGGGGGAAGCGGCACAGAGGAGACGGAACACAAGTGACAGGATGGGAGAAAACGGCACAAACAAGACAGGAAACGGATGATGGTATAGGGGAAGCAGCACAAAGGAGCAAGGATACAGGCAGCGGAATGGGAGAAAGCGATAAAGTGATACAGAAGAGTTTGGAAATGGATGATGGGATGGGGGAAGTGGCACAGAGGAGTCAGGATACAGATGATAGAATGGGAGAAAGTGGCACAGTAGCCTCGACACAGGTGACGGGATGGGGGGAGGTGGTACAGAGGAGCTGGGATACAGGTGATGGGATTGGGACAAGGGTTACAGGTAATGGGATTGGGCTAAGTGGGACAGGAGACCCAGGACACAGGTGACGGGAAGGGGGAAGCGGTACAGAGGAGCTAGGATACAGCTGAAACCGTGGCACAGGTGACGGGATGGGTGACAGGACAAATTTTGCCTAGGGTGCCCAGAAACCTTGCACCGGCCCTGTTTACTACAATTTGGGGGGACCTTTTTATGTATAATACTGAAGTCAGATGATCGTTTTTGGAGTCTCCTTAGTTACGTACTGTTCTACTCTTGTCCCGGGGTTGTGTTGTCACTACTGTGCCCCAGTTGGGTCAGGCCGCCTGCCTGTTTTGGCTCTTAGGTCGTGGGTATGACCTCCCTACGACTTAACGGCAGTGAAATCGCCATTCTACAAGACGTAATACTATTGTCATATAGTTCTATGTTCTCTGTATTAGTTTTTCTTCTTGTGTTCTTTTTCTTGCTCCTTCTCCCTTCTTCTTTTCTCTTTGTTTCTCCGCCTATCTCCATTGCAGTCCGATGTACCCAATGCGATTGGACCCTGTACCTTCCTCGCATCTTCGGTAAGTCAATGTTACCTTTATTGCTCATCGTAGGCAACAAATTCAGCCTCCTTAATGTCTTCTGACCTTAGGCTATGTTCCATCAATGTGAAGGGACTTAATATCCCCGAAAAGCGGTCCACCTTGCTAGGGGAGTTATGGGCGGAGCGTATAGACATTGCTTTTCTCCATTTTAAAAGTCAAGCCTCTGTTAGGCGCCGGGGTCCGCAATGTCCGCGTGGCCCGGCGCCTAGCAACTAGGGACGCCGTGCGCGTTCAGCCACCGGCTTCCTAGCAACGCTAGACGCCGGGCGCGCTGAGCTGCACGGACCCTAGCAACGGGGACGCCACGGGCGGACCGCGTTCCCCGTTGCAGGGTCTAGTTACACACGCACACACACTTGTCTTCTGGCCGTGCAGCAAGGCAGCTGCACGGCATTAATACCAATCAGGCTCTGAACAGCTGATTGGAGGACTCCCTGCTAAATACCTTCTCAGTGCTTCTCACAGACGCCGGTAATAGCTTCCTGCATGCTGCTTTGGTTTGCTGAGAGTCTGTTCCAGTCCTGCTGTATCCGGTCATTCTTGTCCTCAGAAGTCCTGTATCCGGGAGTTGTCATCTCATACCAGGAAGTCGTTGGGTCCCCAGTAGTCCTGACTGATCACCTTTGAATATCGAGTGGTGTTTCGTGAGTTGCGGCTCTGCCGTGTGTTGCGGCTCAGCCGCTTTATCTTTACATATTTTGTCTTTGGAGCATTTGCGGAGGGTTCCGCTTCCACAAGTCCTCTCTGGAACTCGGCGGTGCCGGGTAGGAGAAGTGGACAAGTGGATATTTTGGCTGTCCTTTTCCCTGGCGGTTTTTCCGCACATATTCTAGTTTTTATTAGCTTGTAGCCCCTGGCCTGGTTGTTTAGTCAGAGGGCCCCTTGTTATCACCCTGTCTCGGATTTCCCTTTGTCTCTCATTAAGACCTGGGGGGGCATCAGAGTTGGGCAGAGGTAATCCGCCCTTCAAACGCGGCTGCCATGGGCTCAAGCAACCATAGTCTCGCAGGGGATTTCTGACAGCACGGGCGAGACAACGGAGTTAGGGCGCAAGGGGCTATTTTCCATTCCCGCTCCCTTCCCCAGCATTACGTTCCAGTGCTCCGGTCCTCGCAATAAGATCTCCTCAGACCAGAGTGCTGGAAGCATAACAGCCTTCCCTAAGTTAGGAAATTATTATTATCCGCGGGTTTTTTGTAACAATAACTCCGTCAATAAATCTCTGGGGGTAGCGATCTTAGTGGCACGTCGGGTCCCGATCACAGATGTTTCTCACCTAATTCTGGAAGAAGGTCGGTGCCAGGTTGTTAAATGCACAATATATAACCAGGTTTATACTCTTGTTAATATATACGCTCCTAATCAACGCCAAAGACAGTTTTTTACCAAAATACTGCGACAACTAGAACCCATTAAAGAAGGGAGTCTGATTGTGGGGGACGACTTTAACTGGTCCTTGGACCCAGGGATAGACTGTTCTCCTTCCCTGACTAGACGGTTGACACGTAATCACCGTCGTGTGAGCCGACTTCTTCGTGAGTTTCAGCTGATGGACTTATGGAGAACTCAACATCCGACAGGGAAGGATTTCACTTTCTTTTCTTCTCCTCACACTATGTATTCACGCCCAGACTACTTCTTAGTTGAGCATAATTTCTACACTTATTTCCTTCAAGCGCAATTGGGCACATCACATGGTCAGATCATGCCCCGATGTACATCTCTGTTGCGCTTTCACCAGCCCCCACCACACCATGGTCATGGAGGTTTAATAATTCATTGACTCAGGATCCTTGTTTAAAGGCTAAGCTCACATCCGCCATCTCGGATTATATTGCGACAAATGACACCCCAGATGTTAGTGCAGTCACAATTTGGGAAGCACACAAATGTGTAATTCGAGGTAGATGTATACAGCATGGCTCCCAACTCAAGAAAGAGTGAATGGCACAGAGGCTGCAGCTCATTGAACGAATAGCGACTTTAGAGGCCTCGCACCAGGCCTCCCTTGATGCAGGGGTTTTTCTAGAACTAACTGAGGCCCGTCAAGCCCTTAATAAATTTTTATGGGACAAAACTAAATTAGGAATGACTAAATGTCGCCATAAATTTTATTTGTGGGGCAAAAAACCAGGTGCTATGCTCGCTAGGGCGTTAAGGGCCCAAAGACTGCAGTCTTATGTTCGCTCTATCCATGAGCCGGGGGGACGTGCTGCATATACATTGCCTCAGATTGCTCATTCCTTCCAAAATTATTATGAGTCTCTCTATAATCTTAGAAAGGACCAAACCCCTCAGGCTGCCTCTGATCTGAAGGTACTGATACAGAGATACCTAGCGGAAGTTGAATTTCCAAAACTTCCTGAATCAGACCTGGATGCTCTGGATCAACCCTTCACCACAGAAGAGCTGGAAACAGCATTGGCGGCTACACCGACTGGGAAGAGTCCGGGCCCGGATGGTTTCCCAGTCGGATACTATAAAGCCTTTAAACAATCCTTGTTGCCTCTCTTCTTGAAGGCGTGCAATTCCATCTCTGCTGAGAAAGGCTTTTCTCCGCAGACCCTGGAAGCACACATAACTGTACTCCCAAAAGAGGGTAAGGACCCCACCCAGTGCTCGAGCTACCGACCTATTTCCCTCCTCAATTGCGACATTAAACTCTTTGCTAAACTGCTTGCGGGCCGTTTGGGCCACCTTCTCCCGCCGGTGGATCATGGGGACCAGGTGGTATTTATACTGGGACGAGAGGCTAAAGATAACGCTTCCAAAGTTATAGATCTTATTCACCTTGCTCAGAGCGGGTCCTCCCATATGGTCCTCCTGTCCACTGACGCGGAGAAGGCCTTTGACAGGATAGATTGGCAGTTCATGGAGGGTCTTCTTGAGCACATGGGTCTGGGTCCGACCTGTCTTAGTCGTATATTAACTCTCTATAAGTTACCATCAGGGCCGTAACTAGGTGTGTGCGGAGGGGGCACCGCACATAGCGCTGCAAGGTAGAGGGCGCTGTTGGCAGCACTCGTCAATAATCTGTTTTAAATGCCTTCACTTGCAGCTTCCCACCTTTTTAAAGCCCAGCATCTCCTGACTGCCCCTGTCTCCTACCCTGACCCCTTCTGTTGCTAATACCTATACAACATTCATGAACTCAGCTTGAGATTCCTTTGCTATTCAGTCACACTGTCCTTTATTACATTTTAAGATGCTGACTTAGCCGGGATTCGAACCCATTGCCTGTGGCATTGCAGTCAGACAATCTATTCATTGAGCTATCTGCCCTTGTATAGCAAGGTAGATAATTCTAAGATAGATAATTCTAATTGAAGTTTACCTTGTACTTTGTGAAAAAATTATGAGCATTGCGGCTGAGCAGATCTATGTAGTGTGTGGCTGCACACTACATAGATCTGCTCAATTCGAATGCTGATTATTATTTTTTTACAAAGTACCAGTAGCTTCATAAAGTGTTTGATAGTTTTTATGTAGGGGGGCAATTCTCTCTCTGGCACAGAGCACCAAAAATTCTAGTTACAGCTCTGGTTACCATCAGCTAGGGTCCGTGTGAATGGTGCCCTTTCTGCTCTCTTTATGATACGAAATGGAACAAGGCAAGGCTGCCCCCTGTCCCCGCTCATATTTGTTCTCTGCATGGAGGCACTTGCAAGAGCAATTCGGGCCAATCCGAATATTCACGGTGTATGGGCTGAACAGCGGGAACACAAATTGGCATTGTACGCGGACGACCTTTTGGCTACTTTGACGGAGTCGGTAACTTCCCTTCCAGCTCTTATGCAAGAATTCAATAGGTTCAACTTGCTTTCTAATTTCAAAGTAAATCTCACTAAGTCTGTTGCCTTGAATATTTCAATACACACACGAGTACTTGAAGGAATTCGAGATTCGTTCCCATTTCAGTGGCATCCTACTCAGCTAAAGTACTTAGGAGTTCCCTTGACTAAAGACCTCACTGATTTATACCGGGTAAATTTTCTTCCTTTACTACATAAGATTACCACGGATCTCAATAAATGGTCTGCACTTCAACTTACTTGGCTGGGTAGGATTAACACGGTAAAGATGACTATTCTTCCTAAAGTTTTATATCTGCTGCAAACGTTGCCTGTAACAGTACCTACTTCCTTTTTCACTACTTTGCAGTCATCTGTGGGTCTTTTTATTTGGGGGCGGAGAGGGCACCGACTTTCCCAATTCACATTGACCCGTTGTTATGATCCTGATACTCAGGTCAGGGGAGGTCTTATACGGTGGAACCTGAGTACCAGAACGTAATGCTGGGAAAGGGAAACGGAATGGGAATAGCCCCTGGCACCCTTTCTCCGTTGTCTTACCCGTGCTGTCAGTTCACTCTTGCGAGACTATGGTTTCTTGGGCCCATGGCAGCCGCGTTTGAAGGGCGGATTACGTCTGCCCAACTCCGATGCCCCCTCAGGTCTTAATGAGAGACAAAGAGTGAACTGAGACAGGGTAATAACAAGGGGCCCTCTAACTGAAACAACAAGGCCAGGGGCTACTGGCTAACCTTAAACTAAAAGTATCCGCGGCTTACCGCCAGGGAAAAGAACAACCAAAATATTCCACTTGTTCACTCTCCTACATGGCACCGCCGAGTTCCGGAGAGGACTATGGAAGCGGAAACCTCCGCAAATGCTCCAGTACAAGAAAACAATACTAAAGCGGCCTAGGCCACAACACGCGGCAGGGCCGCCACTCACGAAACCAAGTGAGAACCTCAATCGACTGCCACAGGTAAATGAGGACCAGAAGAACTCCTTGGGACCGGGTGACGAATTCCAAGATTCAAGAACTCAGAGAACTGGAGGGACCGGGCACAGCAGACCAGGAACAGACGTTCACCAAACATGAGCAGCATGCAGGAAGCTATCACCGGCGTCTGTGTGAGGCACTGAGGAAGCATATAACAGGGAACCCTCCAATAAGAGCACAGAGCCCAATTACACAAAATGTCGTGCAGCTGCCTTGCTGCACGACCAGAGAAACATGTGTGAACACTTAATTAATCCATAACTGCAACGGGGAACGCGGTCCGCCTGTGGCGTCCCCGTTGCTATGGACCCGGCGGCTCGGCGCGCACGCCGTCCTAGCATTGCTAGGGACCCGGCGGCTCAGCGCGCACGGCGTCCCTAGTTGCTAGGCGCCGGGCGGGTAAGGAGGAAGGTGCAGCGGCCGCGGTCGTTGCTCGGAAACGGACCGAGCGGCGCCACGGACCGCGGCGCCTAACAGTACCCCCCCCTTGAGGAGGGGTTAAAGAACCCCTAAAGCCAGGTTTCTGAGGAAATTCCTGAAAGAATAACCTCTTGAGTTTAGGGGCATGTAGATCCTTATCCAGGACCCAAGACCTTTCCTCCGGACCATAGCCTTTCCAGTGAACCAAAAAATAAAGCCGGCCCCGGGAAACCTTTGAATCTAAAACCTTCTCTACCAAGAACTCCTGTTGCCCCTGAACATCCACCGGAGATCTACCCTGGGAAGTCCTCCAAGGAAATCTCCTGGAAGAAAAATACTGTTTCAAAAGGGAACAGTGAAAAGTGTTTCCAATTCTGAGAGATCTTGGCAAGCGTAGCTGAAAAGCAACTGGGTTGACCTTCTTAACGATAAGGAATGGTCCAATAAATTTGGGTCCCAATCTAGCCGAGGGTTGTCGGAGCTTGATGTTGCGAGTTGACAACCACACCTTATCTCCCACCTTAAAAGTGCAAGGACGTCGAAGCCTGTCAGAAAATGTATTTTCTCGGAAGGCAGCTTTTCTCAAGGCAAGGTGCACTTTTCTACAAATTGTTCTGAGATGGGAGGTTAAGGTCAACGAGGAAACTGGAGAATGATGGAAAAAAGAGTTGGCTCTAGGATGAAAACCAAAGACTGAAAAGAATGGGGACTCCTTGGTGGAAGAATGACAAGAGTTATTATAAGCAAATTCGGCTAAAGGTAGAAATTCAGACCAATCATTCTGGAGTTTGGCCGAATACAAGCGTAAATATTGTTTTAATGACTGGTTGACTCGTTCGGTTTGCCCGTTAGACTGTGGATGGTAACCAGATGTTAAAGACAGTTTCATATTCAATGAGGCACAGAAATGTTTCCAGAATCGTGCGATGAATTGCGGACCCCGATCAGAGACAATATCAGTGGGCAAACCATGGAGCCTAACCACATGGCGGAGGAACAAAACTGCCAACCCTTGAGCAGAGGGTAATCGGGGGGAAGAGCAATGAAATGAGCCATTTTACTAAAACGGTCCACTACCACCCAAATGACTCGAAATCCGGCTGAAAGGGGAAGGTCCACCACGAAATCCATGGATATATGAGACCATGGCCTGAGAGGCTAAAGGTACGAGTTGCCCGATCGGCAACGAACGAGGGACCTTATGCTGTGCACAAACCTGACAGGAATGGACAAATTCCTTTACGTCTTTAGAAAGACTAGGCCACCACACCGAGCGAGAGACTAACTCCAAGGTCTTAGTGATACCTGGATGACCCGAGACTTTGTTGTCATGAAACTCAGCTAAAACAGTGCCTCTCAAAAATTCAGGGACAAAAAGACGACCAGCAGGAGTAAGTCTAGGAGCCTGGTGTTGAAGCTGGTTTAACTGAGTAAATAAATCCTGTGTGAGGCCTGTCCGGATGACTGAAGATGGAACTATGGGGGTAGTAACAGGATTGCTATTGTGAACCGGAAGAAAGCAACGTGACAGGGCATCAGCTTTCGTATTCTTGGAACCAGGCCTGAAGGTGATAATAAACCTGAAATGAGTAAAAAACAATGCCCAACGTGCCTGCCAAGCATTAAGCAGTTTAGCTGACTCAATATATTGCAGGTTCTTACGGTCAGTAAATACTGTAATAGTATGCCTAGCTCCCTCCAGCCAATGCCTCCACTCCTCGAAAGCCCATTTTACTGCCAGTAATTCTCTATTACCAACGTCATAGTTGGATTCTGCGGAGGAGAATTTCCTGGACATGAAGGCACAAGGATGTAATTCCTGAGACTCCGGATCTTCCTGAGAAAGGATAGCCCCCACTCCAACCTCTGAGGCATCAACCTCAACAATAAAGGGGAGCTCCGGATTAGGGTGTCTGAGGACAGGAGCCGAGACAAAGGCCTGCTTCAGGGCCCGAAAGGCAGACTCAGCTTTAGGCGACCAATTGGAAGGATCCGCTCCTTTTTTAGTCAATGCTACTATAGGAGCGACCAGATCAGAAAAGGTATGAATGAACCGCCTATAATAATTTGCAAACCATAAAAAGCGCTGAATTGCTTTTAAATTAGTGGGTTGCGCCCAATTAAGGATGGCCTGGAGTTTTTTCGGTTCCATGAAAAATCCCTGGGGAGAAATAATGTACCCCAAGAAGGACACTTCTGTGATGTGAAAATCACATTTCTCAAGCTTAGTGTATAAATGATTCTCCCGTAGTTTTTTAAGAACCAGACGCACCTGGGTAACATGTTGTTCCATAGACTCAGAGTATATCAAAATGTCGTCTAAATAAACGACTACGAACTTCCCAAGGAAGTCACGGAGAACATCGTTGATGAGGTCTTGAAATACCGCAGAAGCATTTGACAGCCCAAACGGCATCACCAGGTATTCATAGTGACCCGACTGAGTGCTGAAAGCCGTCTTCCACTCATCCCCAGATCTTATTCGGATGAGGTTGTAAGCTCCCCTAAGATCGATTTTTGAGAAGATCACGGCGGAGCGTAACTGATCAAAAAGCACTGAAATCAATGGCAAAGGATAGGTGTTCTAAACAGAAATTTTATTCAGAGCCCGAAAATCTATACATGTTCTGAGCGACCCATCTTTTTTCTCAACAAAGAAAAAACCTGCACTCAATGGAGATTTCGAAGGCCTAATAAAGCCTTTTTTCAGGCTCTCCTGAATGTAATTATTCATGGCCGTGGTCTCTGGCCCGGACAGGGCATACAATCTCCCCTTAGGCAAAGCGGCACCTGGAACTAACTCTATCGCACCGATGGGGAGGCAGAATGTCCGCATTGCCTTTGGAGAACACATCGGCAAAATCCTGATATTCCACAGGAATAAGTTCTGGGACGACTGCTGCAACCCGGACTGGATGGGAAATACATTCCTTAACACAAAAAGGACCCCATTGGGAAATCTCCCCAGACCGCCAATCAATGGTGGGATTATGAAAGGCAAGCCAGGGGTGACCCAAAACTACAGGAACTGCCGGACAATGTGTAAGGTAAAATTCTATGTCTTCTGAATGTAAGGCCCCCACTGTCAGCAATACTGGAGGTGTGCGGTGAGTAATTATCCCATTGGAAAGCGGCCCCCATCCAAGCCGTGCATGGTGATGCGTTTATCCAATGGTATCTGTGGAATGCCTAAAGCCTTAGCCCAAGCTAAGTCCATAAAATTTCCTGCAGCTCCACTGTCGACGAAGGCAGACACCAATGAACTGAGGCTGCCAAAGGAAATCTTAACAGGAACTAATAGAGAATCTTTAGAGGAGATTAGCTGCAGACCCAAGTGAACCCCCTCACAATTCACTTGGTCAGAGCGTTTCCCGACTTGTTCGGGCAGTTGCGAGCAATATGTCCCTTACCACCACAATACAAACAAAGACCAGAACTTAATCTTCTGGTTCTTTCCTCTGGGGACAGCCGGGAGAGACCCATCTGCATGGGCTCCTCGACGTCCTCAGGAAAGGTATAAACACAAGGATTAGGCCTAAAAGTTGTTCCTCTTTCAGCCCTCCGCTCTCGGAGACGACGATCTATTTTAATAGCAATCTCCATGAGTTTGTCGAGAGTCTCAGGAGCGGGGTACTGAAGGAGACTGTCTTTAATAAGTTCAGACAAACCGAGGCGAAACTGACTGTGCAGGGCCGGGTCATTCCAGCCACAGTCGTTCGACCAACGGCGAAATTCGGTACAATACACCTCTGCTGGATTTTTACCTTGTTTTAGGGCACTCAGGTGACTCTCAGCTGACGCCTCTCTATCTGGGTCATCATATAACAGGCCTAAAGATCTAAAAAAGGCGTCTATTGATAACAAAGCAGGATCATCTGTTCTTAACCCAAACGCCCAGGACTGTGGATCACCCTGGAGCAACGACATAACAATCCCAACCCGCTGAGACTCAGTACCAGAGGAACGAGGCCTTAAACGAAAATAAAGCTTACAAGCTTCCTTGAAATTAAAAAAATCTTTTCGGTTACCCAAAAAACGGTCAGGTAAATGCATTTTTGGTTCTGGGACCACACTCAGGGAGGCACGCAAAAGATCTTCCTGCGATTTCACCCGAAGAGAAAGGTCCTGAACCATCTGAGTTAGTTCTTGAATTTGGTTAACCAAAAGCTGACCGGGATTTGGCCCTAAACCTGCCGGATTCATGAAGCCAAATTTTTACACTCACCAAAACAAAAATGGAAAAAATTAAACCCCTTTTTTTTTTAAATGTTTTGGGCCGGTGATAATGTTATGATCCTGATACTCAGGTCAGGGGAGGTCTTATACGGTGGAACCTGAGTACCAGAACGTAATGCTGGGAAAGGGAAACGGAATGGGAATAGCCCCTGGCACCCTATCTCCGTTGTCTTACCCGTGCTGTCAGTTCACTCTTGTGAGACTATGGTTTCTTGGGCCCATGGCAGCCGCGTTTGAAGGGCGGATTACGTCTGCCCAACTCCGATGTCCCCTCAGGTCTTAATGAGAGACAAAGAGTGAACTGAGACAGGGTAATAACAAGGGGCCCTCTAACTGAAACAACAAGGCCAGGGGCTACTGGCTAACCTGAAACTAAAAGTATGCGCGGCTTACCGCCAGGGAAAAGAACAACCAAAATATTCCACTTGTTCACTCTCCTACACGGCACCGCCGAGTTCCGGAGAGGACTATGGAAGCGGAAACCTCCGCAAATGCTCCAGTACAAGAAAACAATACTAAAGCGGCCCAGGCCGCAACACGCGGCAGGGCCGCCACTCACGAAACCAAGTGAGAACCTCAATCGACTGCCACAGGTAAATGAGGACCAGAAGAACTCCTTGGGACCGAGTGACGAATTCCAAGATTCAAGAACTCAGAGAACTGGAGGGACCGGGCACAGCAGACCAGGAACAGACGTTCACCAAACATGAGCAGCATGCAGGAAGCTATCACCGGCGTCTGTGTGAGGCACTGAGGAAGCATATAACAGGGAACCCTCCAATAAGAGCACAGAGCCCAATTACACAAAATGTCGTGCAGCTGCCTTGCTGCACGACCAGAGAAACATGTGTGAACACTTAATTAATCCATAACTGCAACGGGGAACGCGGTCCGCCTGTGGCGTCCCCGTTGCTATGGACCCGGCGGCTCTGCGCGCACGCCGTCCTAGCGTTGCTAGGGACCCGGCGGCTCAGCGCACACGGCGTCCCTAGTTGCTAGGCGCCGGGCGGGCAAGGAGGAAGGTGCAGCGGCCGCGGTCGTCGCTCGGAAATGGACCGAGCGGCGCCACGGACCGCGGCGCCTAACACCCGTACTCGTAGGGAAGGTGGTTTACAACTACCTCATTTTATTAGCTATTATTAAGCTGTGCATTTGTCCAGAGTTATTGATTTGTCCAGATCTCCCTATACTAAGCAAGGGCCACTAATAGCTGTAGCGACTGTGGGTACTCCTTTACTTATTCTCCCCTGGCTTAAAAAAATCCCACACATAAAACCTCCCACCCTAGACTCGACCCTTAAGATATGGAAGAAATTTAGGTACTTAGACTCTTTTAGCCCGAGCCCCTGCTTGCCGACACCTTTATTACTTAACCCAGACCTACACGCGAACCCCCTCTCCTTGTCTCCTTGTCTCCGTATGGGCTAAAGCTGGCATTTCTCGGTTGAGTCACTTGATTGGTTCATCGGGATTCCATCCCTTCGCAGACTTACAGTACAACGATCTTTCAGTCTACAGCCTAATTGTTTTTGGGCTTACCTACAAATTCGGCATTATGTTACTGCGATACCGGCTCGTGCGGTGCGATGGAGACTGACGATTTTTGAATCCTTGTGTCTCTCTGAGAATTTGCCACGACACCTAATATCTTTATTGTACAGACACTGCCTTGCGAACACTCCCACTCGACCTCTGGCATTCGTTACGGCTTGGCATGAGGATCTGGGTAAGGAGTTGACCACTGACCAATGGTCGCGCATTTTTCAGTTCACATTTGCTAGTTCTCCTTCACTCCAAGTTCTGGAGACACAATACAAAGTGGTCCCGAGATGGTATAGATGCCCAGACCGGGTCCACCACATGTTTCCGAGTGTTTCGGATGTCTGCTGGAGGTGTGGCCGATCTCGTGGTACTTCTTGCCATATATGGTGGCGGTGCCCGGGACTGGCTTCCTTCTGGCAACAGATTCATTCTATTACCAGGCGTATCACGGGACTCCCAATACCAGAGACACCTGAGTTTTGGTTACTTAATTTAATTGACCTTCCCCTATCCCAGTTTAAAATTTCTCTACTGCGACATTTAATGAATGCTGCTAGGGCGACCATTCCGTGCTTCTGGAGATCTCAGGTACAGCCTCCCATTGCCAAGTGGTTCCAAAGAATCGATTACTATATGGCAATGGAAGACTTGACGTCTTCTTCCGACCAGTCTGCGTCTCAATTCACAGCCGTCTGGCTTGACTGGCTGGAATTCAAAGGGACGCAGGAATATAAAACCTCTTTGCTACTCTCCTCCCCTACGACATCTTAGGGTTGTGATGGTGATGGCGGTTCTTCCCTCTTTCCCCTTTTCTCTTTCTTTCCCTTTCTCTGTCTATCCCTTATGCTTCCTGTATGTTCTATTTTCCTTGTTATTAATATTTGAAGATAATACAAATTAATGTCTTTAGCTAAGTGGGCTAATGATGTCATACATTGCTTTCGCTTTTTTGTATACTTAGTCTACGATTGGAACGACAGCTTCTGCTATAAGAATTCTTGTATTACATGCATTTCCATTGAGCTGTATACTGTTATCTCTTTATTAATAAAACACAATTTGCATTAAAAAAAACCCGTTGTATATGCGATACAGTGTACATGCAATAAGTTTTACATTGGCCGTACATCGAGACATTTGAAGATCCATATTTCCGAACATATTAGAAATATTAAAAAAGGCTTGGAAACTCATGCCCTATCCTCTCACTTTAAAGAAGTCCATAGTAGTTCTATCGAACATGGGAGGTCATTCCGAGTCGTTCGCTCGGAAAATTTCTTCGCATCGCAGCGTTTTTCCGCTTAGTGCGCATGCGCAATGTCCGCACTGCGACTGCGCCAAGTAAATTTGCTATGAAGTTTGGATTTTTACTCACGGCTTTTTCTTCGCTCAGGCGATCGTAGTGTGATTGACAGGAAATGGGTGTTACTGGGTGGAAACAGGCCGTTTTATGGGCGTGTGGGAAAAAACGCTACCGTTTCCGGAAAAAACGCGGGAGTGGCTGGAGAAACGGAGGAGTGTCTGGGCGAACGCTGGGTGTGTTTGTGACGTCAAACCAGGAACGATAAGCACTGAACTGATCGCAGATGCCGAGTAAGTCTGAAGCTACTCTGAAACTGCTACGAGATGTGTAATCGCAATATTGCGAATCTTTCGTTCGCAATTTTAAGAAGCTAAGATTCACTCCCAGTAGGCGGCGGCTAAGCGTGTGCAATACTGCTAAAATCGCCTTGCGAGCGAACAACTCGGAATGAGGGCCATATTTAGATGTTTTGTGGAATCAAAATGGTAAAGGGAACCATTAGAGACGGCAATATAGCCAAGGCTCTAGCCAAACTGGAAATTAACTGTATACACCAATACAAGATCTTATTACCTCAGGGCCTTAATAAAGATTTTGAATTGAAATGGTTTCTTTAAAATGTTAGTTTATCTGAATTTTTTTTTTTTTTTTGCACTATCTGACTTTTGGTTCTTTCTAGATATCTGTATGATTGGACTGCCATATAAATTTGGGGACTGAATAATATTTTGGACCATATACCATTCCTGGAAAAGTAACAAGTACACCGCGGACTTCACGATGCCAAGAATAGGAAGAACTGTATATTTATATATGTATATGTTTCATTATTGGGCTCATGGCTATCTTTTTATTGTTTATTTTTCATGCAGTCGCGTGTCGCTTTGGGCGCCGCCGTGTGGACACCTGTTCCCGGGTGGCACGTAAGCGGCGGTCTCGGGGTCATGAGGTCCGCAATGTTTTCAGAAATTTTTTGTATGGAGTGTCATTGGATCTTACATTGTTATACATATCCTATTAATTTATGCATTTTTGTATCGCTGAATTGAAGAATCAGGTTCAAATTGTTATTTTTTTGTTATAATTTGTGCGGTTGCTATAACAACCAAGCACTTACAGATTCCGTCTTTAGAGAGACGTCACTTCCTGGTGACGTCAGTGGAACGCAGGAGGACATCGGCTGGAATGCAAGTGATACTTCCGGTGACATATGTGTAGTGCAGGAGAATGCCCGCTGTAATACAGCAGACTTCCCCAGCCCTGTCCCGGAGAAGAGTAGTGGAACACAAGCGGCGCCGCTGTGAGATATAAGCAGTGCCTCTTGTGAAAGTATCACTTAATTTAGATCTCTATTTATGTTTATTTAAACCACGTACCTCGGGCACGCCCACTTCCGGCTGGACGCTGACATTGTTTTTTCAGTTAAACAACCAATATGTCAAATATTATCCTTTGCAACGAATGTGCACTTTATTATTGGATTCTTCACTTCTAGTGATCTGTATATACATTATGACTCTTTTAAATGATTTACATTTTTGAATAATTAATTATGCATGTCATTTCCTGTGCTGTTTATTGGCCAGGACCCAGTTAAATAGCATGGGGTTTCACAGTGCCCACATGTCTTGAGAAAGGCTCCTGTAGAACCAAAACGCGTCGACAATACTGGGCACTGTGACACAACTTTTTCATTCCAGGACAAGGTATTTTTATGTCTTTTACATTGTGAGTGATCCGGATATTAATGTTTACATTTTTTTTTTTACTTTTTTCTTCTTCTTGGATTGTATTTTTTTTAGCTATTTTTTTTACCGCTGTACCACCTTTTTGAAACGTTCTTTTTTGTGATTGTATACATCCCAACTATGGGAAATTTTGTGCATTACATCTTTTTTTTACAAACACATGGAATAGTTGGTACAGCTACATATTATTTATCCATCTGGGACGAGTGGAATTATTCACTAATTCTCTAAATAAAAGGGACTGTGGATTTAAAAGAAACCCAGATGGGAGTTGCCTTGCAATCTTTCCTGTGAGTGCGTTACGCATATCAACTGTTATACCATGAGAAAAGATACCTGTATATGATTTATGTACTAATTATTTAAGTGAGTTGGGTAAGCTGTCCTTAATCACTTTAGGGTGGAAGATTCACGAAAAGGGTGAAAAAACGAAAGAAACCTTTATGTGCACGAATAAGTTGGTTTAATTGTGAGTTGGGGTATGTCCCTCATCTATATATCTAATGGAGAAGGACTCTTCTAATAGAAAAAGAGGGTTGAATGAAACAATAATACACAGTGTTTGTTCTTTATTTTTTCTTGTTTTCATACAACTGCCGAGCTTGAATTGACACAATCAAATCAGAGGATCAACAAAAGGAAAGAGGAAGGAACGTCTTGAAAAAAATAAGGGACATATACAAGTTTATTGTTCTATTGTGGTGCTTAGACCGGTAGAGATTACCTTTTCTCTGTTTAGCAGCTAATTATATTAGGGAGTGCACTGTTGGAGGGGCGTGTCTAGCACAGCCTTTTGGGCGTGTCTAGCACTATTTTACATTCTCTCAGTAAAATCACATTGTTTAATCTAATTTCTCCCTAATTCCTAAACATAAAGAAGATATAATACACCCCAGAGAAATATAATGACAACATAATGGTGCAGCCACCGGCCTGCACTGACTGTCCGCTGTGGCATATACCTGAATCCTAGCTGCCACTCCTCCCTATCACTGCTTACACTTCCCCAACCTATCCATAACCCAGATCTAGAGAGTGGTGGGCCTAGGTCAGTGATGGGGAACCTTTGGCACTCCAACTGTTGTTGAACTATACATCCCAGCATGTCCTTCTACAGTTATAGCATAGCCACATAGCATAACTGTAGCAGGGCATGCTGTGTTGTGTAGTTCAATAACAGCTGGAGTGCCAAAGGTTCCCCATCACTGGCCTAGGTGTATATGCATTCCCCAGCCCCCCCTCCCCCACACACCACACCCCTAGCAACCCCTAGTACCTACACCCTTATTTTGAGTGGGCCACTCTGAAAGTACGGGAGATTTAGGGTGCCGAACACTTGAGTTTTAATAAAACACAAGTACAGTTTAAAATGTACACATGTGCCATCAGAGCCACATCTGCCTCTTTCTATGCCATCAGACCCCTCCACTGCAGGACACCAGCATTTGTCACACATGTCCCCATGTTCACCATCTACTGACAGTATGAGTCAAAATTCACATTACGCCACACAGTATGAGCCGAAATTCACATTACACCACACAGTATTAGCCGAAATTCACATTATGCCACACAGTATGAGCCAAAATTCACATTACGTCACACAGTATGAGCCGAAATTCACATTACACCACACAGTATTAGCCGAAATTCACATTATGCCACACAGTATGAGCCAAAATTCACATTACGTCACACAGTATGAGCCGAAACTCACATTACGTCACACAGTATGAGCTGAAATTCACATTACGCCACACAGTATGATCTGAAATTCACATTATGCCACACAGTATCAACCGAAATTCACATTACACCACACAGTATGAGCCAAAATTCACATTACACCATACATTATGAGCCGAAATTTACATTAAGTCACATGGTATTAGCCAAAATTCACATTATGTCACACAGTATGAGCCCACATTCACATTATTCCGCACAGTATGTGGGGGGCCTGCCGGCCTGGGACTGACACAATAGGCAGCCCTCCACCCCTACCCCTCCACTGTCCAGACTCAGTCCCAGGCGCAAACGCAGGGTGTTTAGGAAGGTGTTTCCATATGTGAGATGTGTGTGTATATATATATGTGTATATATATATATATATATATATATTGTCAAAGTCAAAAAATATAGAAACCTACATTGCCTTGTTTTATCCCCATGCGTGTGCTCGCTGCACATGCACAAGCCCTCCCGTGCGTGCGCATATTCGCAGTCGCGTGCACGCTCACGGTATGTGCATTTACGGTAGAGTTTGTGTGCGTCTAGCATGCGACTCGATCGCTACATATTTAATCAAAATAATGTATTTTAGAAGTTAATATTCCCCTGAGTTCAGCAGGTATCAGTGGGTCTTAGACCTGAGAGATTCCCCTTTGCATGCTGGGAAAGCTTAGACAAAGATTTCAGGGTAGTATTTGGTGTCCAGCTGTGGGGTATTGTAGAGGTGTTAGGCTTATGGTAGTTGGGAGGGCTTCACATGGTCTTATGCATAGTTAAGCACAGAAATAGTAATTAAAGATTAATTGTATTCCGAATAAATTACACCTAAGACCAGTCAGTTTCTTTCCCGCAGACGGAATACAATAGCCTTTAATTACACTAAGCTTTGAGATTCTATGAGGAGGGCTGACACCTTTTGTTTATGAATGGGTCTAGGTTTCTCTCCAGAAGAATGATTGCTGAGATGTCATTGTCTCAACTGAAAGTGGACAGTGAGAAAACAAAACAAAACCCAGAGACAGGGTTTGTTTTGTTTTCCCCAAACAATAGTTTCCCACAAGACAGAAATTTTAAATAATAACAAGTGTTAGTCATCACCCAACTTCTTGAATTAATCAATGATCCCAGGTGCAGTACATGTCCCACCCCCTAACCAATGGAAAGAGGGCATACAGTATCTATTGTAGTATGACTTGAGCTAGTGTGAATAAATATAACTTGCAATAGGCTTGGGGTGACAACACTCTACTCTCCTCAACGGTTCTCATCACTGACAATCGGGAGCTGGATATCCAGGAAGGCGACTGTTTCCCCTCGTGTGTAAGTTCTCTGCAGCCATTTTGTTTTTCCATCTTTGTAAGCCATTTCACTCTTTCCCCCTTATATGTTATCTTGTACGGTTGTGCCACTATTGTATATTTACGTGTAGTTATTCTGTTTAGGTATTAATGTTAGCATGGTAGTGTATAAATTGTATCGTGTATTCTTTTGCAATTGAACGTTCATTCTCTCCCTTAAAGGTGTTGGAACCTTAGACAGGCATTTGCGTGTTTATTATATTGCTAAGGGTTCTCTGAGCGTCTCAATCGCTCATACAGCTTTTATACTAACAGGGTTATTCAGCGTTGCATCTACACATTATCACTGCATAAAGGTTTACAGTATAAGTACATTTTTTTAAGGTATAGTTATTAAGGTTTAAATCTGTAAGTGTCTGCGACGCCTGTGTTCATACCCTGTGCACAGCGTCTGCTACGCTAAGGGCGTACCCTTGCGGTACTTAGTGCGCCAATTGCGTACTGTGTCTCTTAACCTTTTATAGTGTTTATTATAGGATAAGTATTAGGCTTTGTCAATTGAGGGCTCCTCCGCACTTCACATATCTGCACTAAGTAACTTTAAGCAGACTTTATCGGTCAGCAAAGGGCGGAAAGGTAGTATCCCTCGTTAAACCGTTTGGAGGTCGGGGATACTGAAGTGCTGACCAGATAAGCTTCTGCTTCGCTTAGTAAGGAGTGCTGAGAGAATCCGGAACCAGAAGGTAAGAACAGTATGTTATTGTCTTTTAAAACTGTTTAGTTTCTGTTTTGCATACGCACACACACCTGTATTTCTTGCTTAGTAGTATTTGTCCGTATCTCATTCTCCTGATTGCCACATACCATTGATAACGTGCTGAGAGATTTGTTGTTATTAATAGTTAAAAGATAAAAAAAGTAATATTTAAGGGAATAGTTGTAAAGGCACGCACACAGTCTCGCCTAGAAATACAAGGGAGATTTGGGTGGTGTCCAGTGAATGATTACAGTTAAAGATCATTTACATTGATAAACGTGTAGTTGTGTTACTGTGGACGTACTTGGTCTGTGTACACGTGTCCTTACAAGGGCGGGGCGTACACGACGCAAGGGTCGACACACGGAGCGTATATTACGCAACGGAGCGTACGGATACGCCCACATAATACAAACCACACGATAGTATTGTTTCAGTAGGCGATAAGGAAGTAACGCGATAATAACGCAAATCTATCTCAAATCCAAAAGTTAAAGTTAAAAGAAAAACCTTCTCTAGTGCAATTCCTCTGGGCTTAGACTATTACCGAATAAAAGGAATTCTGTACAGAAATAAGAGTGTTCGAATGCAAGAGTGTGTATATATAAGATTTCTCTCTTTTTACAGACGTGGGAACCATAGGAAATTAGAAAGAGGTATACCAGCGAAAGTGATAGCGCGGGGTGGCTTGGGAGGCGTCCCTTGTTAGTCTCGACATATAAAGAGCAGTAGAGTCTGCTGTACATAACAGACCAGGAGGTCACGGACCAGGAGGTTCAGGTACAGTAGACTAGAAGTAGAGAGCACAACCAAAGAGGGTTGGTGCGAGACCCATATAGGCCAACAAAGCTCATTGCTGAAGGAATTCGCAGCCGAAATTTTCGATTCCGTTGATCGTTCCGCACATAAGATTAGTTGCTTGTGTGCAGATACGATTGTACCGCATGTGACTGTGTGCATTAGCGTGTCTTGAATATTCATAAGAACGCTACTTGCACATTGTTAACGTGATTTGTGTAAATTTTATTTTATTTTAAGGGAGGTAGCCTGATCACTCAGGGACACTCCAACAACTGATACTTATTGGGGAGGGTAACATACTCCCACACGCCCGAGCAAGTAGACGTTCATAGGGGCCCTAGGTTGGGTACGGAACCTTTGGGGACTTTGGTCGCCGTATTGGCCAGCGTGGGCGGAGTTAAGTGGGCGGACCTCGGAGCAAAACCCCCACCGCAGCCTTACCCCGGACATCTTGGTTTTTGCAAGGCCTGCCGGAGACCCTGATTTGAAGTCAGAGGTAGCGAAAGCAGCACCTGCAAAGATGGGGGCCAGTTGTTCAGGTAGGGGGCGATCAACCCAGGTTCAGGTTGATTTAGTAAACCGACCAATCGGGTCGGCAAGGTATATCATGTGTGAGAAATATGGTCTACACACAGAAATGTTGTGCAATGAATGGGAAAGAATGACTGTGTATGACGGGGAGAAGTTTCCCCGGGTAAGCAGTTTTTGTCCAGAGGTGTTACAAAATTTTAGGAAAAGGTTAGGTCAAGTTATGACCGGTAAGAGGCAAAACAAACATTATGATTATTTACAATTGTGGCAACAGGAAAGTGAAATGCAAAGAAATTTAACTTACATATCTGACTCTCATCTTGGGAAGAGAGACATGGCAATGGAGAGGATTATGGCTGCAGAGAATGACACGATGGTGTACGATAAAAATGCACTTAATAACTGTATTAATAATGAAAGTAACAAATGTAATAATGTTTATAAAAATGAAAGTGTCAAAATTACAAATGTTAACCCGTGCAAGTCGCACCCCATGTTAAACTCCCCTCAGGATTACCAGCGAGAAGGTGAAACCAACACGATGTCAACACTCTACCCAGCAGTCATCATACGAGACACCCAGAGGGACACGGCCAAGTTGGTAAAGGCAATAGCAGAACCCCCTAACGGAGGGTCAGGTGAGGTCGTGTCAACAGGTAAGTACGGTATTGTATGTTACTCACAGACAAATGCATCATACACCGAAGAGTTAACACAAAATAGCATAATGGAACAAAATCCTGTCAGGGTGAACACAATCCCCAATGAAAGGACTAATAGTCACAAGGTCACTCCCATCAGAGACATTGCTATGCAATGTCCCTGGTCCAGGATGGAATTGATGACAATTATGTCTGAATTCCCTGATCCCAGGAGAAATCTAGCCGCATGTCAGAAGTACATTAGAGAGTTAGGTAATTCTGCAGAACCCACCAACAAAGGTTGGCGGGCAGTGCTGAGGGCATGTCTGCCCTCCAATGTTGACTCTGCGAAATTTATTACTGATTGTGAATTAGACACCGAAGTACCTTGTACGGAGGAACACAATCAGGAGAATATCAAGCAGATCAATCAACAGTTAGGAGTATATTTCCCATCCGTTGTGGAATGGGAAGAAATCTTCTCCATAAGACAAAGAGAGGGGGAAATCACTTCTAATTACTTTCATCGGGCACTGCAGGAAATGGCTAGATACACTGGTATAGAAGATATTAAAACAAATGTACACTACAGGAAAGTAGCAGTTTATGTGTTAATAAATGGTTTAAAGGAAGTATTAAGAACGAGTATACAAGCCTCTCTACCTAACTGGAGAGATATCTCAGTGGCCGATTTGAAAGAGTCCGCTATTAATCATGACCGGAACATCAAAAGCAAGCCACAAACCCCTGTGAATAGGTCAAAAGTAAGAAGGTGTTACAACTGCTTAAGGGAAGGTCATGTTGCACGAGATTGTAGGTCTAAAAACACACACAAGGTATATACACCCCCTAGACAACGACATGACCATAATAGTCAAAGAACCAGGGAAACACAGGAAGAGCGGTTGATGGTGATGAGCATCCAAGCATTAGAGGAGGCATCAAATCAACCAAAACCCCAGGCCATTGGCACATGGAGGAAACCAAGGATTTGTTATCTTTGTAAAAGAGAAGGGCATTATGCCAGAAACTGCAACAGCCCACATAAAGTCAGACCCCCTAGACAGAAACACGAGCAGAGTTACGACACTCGGAAGTATAATCAGGTATCACACATGTAAAATTTTGGTCCACACATATAATTTATGATTAGGAAAGTTGATCATTAACCTTGATAAAGCCTGAGGTAACAGTTAATAAATTGGGAGGTCATTCCTTGAAGACACAGGAATGACCGGGTAAAATTTGTAATGTATCTGTAAAATGTTTCTTTTTCCCCATCTCTGACGTTCACCACAACAGCTCCAACATCACCTGACTACCTGACCTTTTCAGAAGTCTACCAAACCCCAGTATGACCTACCAGCATCGATGTATCCTGGCCAGATACAAAGGGTGGAGTATGGAAATACTGGTGGGAGAGACTATGCAAAGATACCATTGGACATGTAGATGTGACAGCCTGATGGTGAACGGAAGATCGGACAATGTTTTTTTTTCCGTGAAAATGTTTTTTCCTGTTGTTGTTTATTGTTGGTTTATGTAATATATATATATATGAATTGTTCTCTCTCTCTCTTTTGTTTTTTTTCTTCTTTCTCATGTTCTCATACTTTACAGATGGTATGTCACACATCAGTTGGATAAATGGTAATGCAAGATTTATTCTCCTTACAGAAAGAGCACTGAGCTAGAAGGAATATTGTATCACCAGAATGTTTAGAAGACTGAGAGACAGCACCTTTGAGATGACAGCAGAACAAGAAGAACAACAAGACTAGAGAACTAATTATCGTACAAAGACTCGCTTGGAAGAAGGATTTGAAGACCACATTTATACAAAGATTTTTTTATGGACTATGTTGCCGGCCCCCAATATCCCTAGTGACTTTAATGAAAACGCTAGCCCAGAACTTTAGAGTTAGTAAATTCTTATGGACATTGGAATGGCTTTTTGCTCGCATTATAGCAAAAGCCCAAAGAGACATCAGGCAACATGTACATCGAGACCAGACTTCAGACAAAACTTCAATCGGCGAAATGTAAATTAACCTCACATAATGGTATCTCTACCCCGTAACGACACTTCTTATTTTCACCTATACAACCTCTAGGTAACGACACACATAGTTGATAGGGAATATAGACACAGATATTAGCACTCACATATTCCCCCATTCATGTATCATCAACTAAATGTGCTCCCCATTTGTTGCAACCAAAAGCCAAGAAGAGCTCGGTAGAGTTTGACAGCCCATCCACAGACCCTAAATACGGGATAAGAAGGATTCAAATGTATACTTCGCAATACCTCGAAGCTTGAATTAGAACACGTATGGCACGATGATACATGACCCCTCAGACATGGACTTCATACACACATGCTTTTTGCAAAAAACAGGGAAACGGCTGCGCAGTGTATCAGGGAAAAAATGAAAAGAGCCGACGTTTTGTTTAAAAATTAACACAATTTATTAACCATGAATACTGAATAAAAATATGCTTTTCATAAAACTAGTAATTTAAAAGTTAGTAGTATGTATAACTGTATAATGAAACACACCTTGATGAATATAGGTATCGTAGGAAATTTAGGAGCAGCTTATATAAGGAGACTTGTTGAAGATCCGTAATTACTCACAAGGTTTTCACTTGTGGATTCATTTGTATAGATGATAAATGAAAAACGGTCCCAAATAGTGCACAGTGTGCCAGTCACAAAGCTGTGTTGCTGTAATGTATACCTCTCCTGTGGGCTGGTCCGAGACCGGGCGTACCCGGTTCTTGATCCTGCGTTGCCCACTCGTGCTATGCAGCAAGGAGATGGTAAAAGCCGCCGGGCTGATGTAGTACGTGAGACGGATATAGCTGATAGGAGCCGCGGCCGTTTCCCTGTTTTTTGCAATCTCTATATAACACACACCTAGTGTTGTCGGCTGCGCGCCATATCAGGGAAATTTTGGTATTTTATAGTCTATTACTTGGGCGCTTTCAAGCAGTTATTTAGTTATTTTGTTTCGTTAATACATGCTTTTTGCTATCTCACTAGGTCATACCCTTCCCACCTTCTCCTCTCCTTCCTCTTCCCAATCATAAAAAGGTATACCATGATGACATATATTTTTCTGTTTGAAATGTTTAGAAAGTGGCAGTTATTGGTGACTGCCAAAGTGTGGAACTGTCAAAGTCGAAAAATATAGAAACCTACATTGCCTTGTTTTATCCCCATGCGTGTGCTCGCTGCACATGCACAAGCCCTCCCGTGCGTGCGCATATTCGCAGTCGCGTGCACGCTCAGGCGCACGGTATGTGCATTTACGGTAGAGTTTGTGTGCGTCTAGCATGCGACTCGATCGCTACATTTTTAATCAAAATAATGTATTTTAGAAGTTAATATTCCCCTGAGTTCAGCAGGTATCAGTGGGTCTAAGATGGCTCTTAGACCTGAGAGATTCCCCTTTGCATGCTGGGAAAGCTTAGACAAAGATTTCAGGGTAGTATTTGGTGTCCAGCTGTGGGGTATTGTAGAGGTGTTAGGCTTATGGTAGTTGGGAGGGCTTCACATGGTCTTATGCATAGTTAAGCACAGAAATAGTAATTAAAGATTAATTGTATTCCGAATAAATTACACCTAAGACCAGTCAGTTTCTTTCCCGCAGACGGAATACAATAGCCTTTAATTACACTAAGCTTCGAGATTCTATGAGGAGGGCTGACACCTTTTGTTTATGAATGGGTCTTGGTTTCTCTCCAGAAGAATAATTGCTGAGATGTCATTGTCTCAACTGAAAGTGGACAGTGAGAAAACAAAACAAAACCCAGAGACAGGGTTTGTTTTGTTTTCCCCAAACAATAGTTTCCCACAAGACAGAAATTTTAAATAATAACAAGTATTAGTCATCACCCAACTTCTTGAATTAATCAATGATCCCAGGTGCAGTACATGTCCCACCCCCTAACCAATGGAAAGAGGGCATACAGTATCTATTGTAGTATGACTTGAGCTAGTGTGAATAAATATAACTTGCAATAGGCTTGGGGAGACAACACTCTACTCTCCTCAACGGTTCTCATCACTGACAATCGGGAGCTGGATATCCAGGAAGGCGCTTGCGACTGTTTCCCCTCGTGTGTAAGTTCTCTGCAGCCATTTTGTTTTTCCATCTTTGTAAGCCATTTCACTCTTTCCCCCTTATATGTTATCTTGTACGGTTGTGCCACTATTGTATATTTACGTGTAGTTATTCTGTTTAGGTATTAATGTTAGCATGGTAGTGTATAAATTGTATCGTGTATTCTTTTGCAATTGAACGTTCATTCTCTCCCTTAAAGGTGTTGGAACCTTAGACAGGCATTTGCGTGTTTATTATATTGCTAAGGGTTCTCTGAGCGTCTCAATCGCTCATACAGCTTTTATACTAACAGGGTTATTCAGCGTTGCATCTACACATTATCACTGCATAAAGGTTTACAGTATAAGTACAATTTTTTAAGGTATAGTTATTAAGGTTTAAATCTGTAAGTGTCTGCGACGCCTGTGTTCATACCCTGTGCACAGCGTCTGCTACGCTAAGGGCGTACCCTTGCGGTACTTAGTGCGCCAATTGCGTACTGTGTCTCTTAACCTTTTATAGTGTTTATTATAGGATAAGTATTAGGCTTTGTCAATATATGAGAGAGAGAGGCATGGGGTCACAAGGGGAGAGAGGCATGGAGAGCGAGGGGCACTGGAACAGAGTAGGGGCATGGAGAGAGTGAGACGCATGGAGAGGGGGGCATGAAAGGTGATCGGGCATGGGGAGAAAGAGAGGCATGGGGTGGAGATAGAGAGAGGGGCATGGGAGGGAGGGAGTGGGAGAGCAGTTTACCTGGAGTTTGGGAGGAGGCTCCGCAGTCTCTCCAGTCACGTGCGGTGGCATGTGTAGTGGCTCCGGCGGGGTCACCGCAGCCGGGCAAGAGACACGGGAGGAGGGGGGAATCAGAGATGCAGGAGGAGGAGGATAAGCAGAGATGCAGCGGCGGCTGATGTGGTACGGTGTAAGAGAGGAGCCCGCTGCCCAGACTGCCTGAGCTCCTCCAACTGCAAGTCCCAGGAGGTCAGCATACAGGTAAATCCGCTACTGGCAGCACGTGAATGATATAGCGCATGATCATTCAGTGCGTACAGCTGACCGACATCTCATCCCGTTGGCCACAATCCCTGGATCGTTTGATGTGTACCCAATCTTTGATCTACTTGTTGGTGAAAACCCACTGATACTTTTTAGATTTGTTCATGTATTGTGTATTACTTGTCATAACTGTGTTTTTTGTGAACCTGGCGTATATGTGAAGTCGGTGCGGGTAACTGGAGGACTATGTATATTTGGCTGGTCTGTGGGATGAAGTAGTAAGGAGCAATCCCTGACCAGGGGTTGAACCCGGGCCTCGGCAGAGGGAGCCGTATCCTGACCACTGGATCACCAGGGACTTGCTGTTGATAGCAGGATGGTGAATGTATTGGTGAGAACAAACTGGATATACTGTCACAGGAGTAGGTGTTTGTGTACTCAAGGTTACTATGAAATAGGTTCTCTGGCGTTGCGCAGAACTGGGTGGAGAACTGAAGACGTTAAACCGGACTGGTTACCAGTGATACTGGGAACTGGGCTGATTACCAGTGAGACTGAGAACCACACTGTTAACTGGGCTGGGTACCAGTATAACTGGAACGCAACTGTAATCCAGGCTGGTACCGGATATAACTGGACACGCAACTGTATGTAGAACAATGACTGTGACTTTAAGACAAGGCTGAAAAAGAACTGAAGACTGTAGCTGTGACTTTAAGATGAGGCTGAAGAAGAACTGAAGACTGTAGCTGTAACTTTAAGATGAGGCTGAAGAATACTGCGGCTGTGTCTTTAATACGAGACTGAAGAATACTGGGGCTGTGTCTTTAAGATGAAACTGAAGAATACTGGATATAACTGGCAACACAACTGTAATCCAGACTGGGCAGCAAAAGAGCAGAATTTTACAGGAACTAGGTGTTAGTGATAGTGTTACCTCTTAGGGAGCTCAGCTACTAAGCTCACACTGAGCTGTGTGACACAAGGAACTGGCAGCTTCTATAACACAAGTCTCTTTACTTATACTTCCTGGTCCTTGGTGATTGATGAACAGGGTCAGGTGATTCAGGGAGTCTCATACTGGCACAGGATTGGATAGCTCATGGTCAGGTGATCTGTACCTGTCATGTCAATACTCCAGGTTAGGCTCTGATGTGGAGTGAGGTCTAGCAGGCCAGAAAAAAACACTAAAGCCTAAAATCCTAAAATGAGCAGAGGATGCTGGCTTTTAGGCCCAAACACCAGACAGCCGAGCACAGTGGAGAATGTATCTGGTGACCACTGGAGTCAGAGAGGCATATAGTATAATGACAACAATGATTGCTATATAGGCACAGCATAGAGAGACTTGCTGAATTCAGTATTCACACAGAAGGTTAATCAACACAGGTGGGGCTCAGAGAACTCAGCACTCAGGAAACTCATGGTACTGGCAAGCTATTTATCCCAGAGAGCAGAAAAGACACAGGACAGATGGCAGATGTAAGTCACCAAATATGAGAAATACAGTCAGGACTATGACATTCCTCACATGTGGTTCCATATAAGTGGCCACGAGAAACCATATTTCAAAATGTATTTAGCCATAGAGCTCATTGGGGCAGATGTATGAAGCCTGGAGAAGGGATAAAGAAGTGATAAAGCAGTGATAAATGCAAGGTGATAATGCACCAGCCAATCAGCTCCTAACTGTCATTTTTCAAATCCATAATGATTGGCTAGTGCGTTATCACCTTCCACTTATCACTTCTTTATCCCTTCTCCAGGTTAATACATCTGCCCCATTGTGCCTTTTAACCAATGTAGGGAAATGGCACTGGTGATCCTATTTGAGTATGTATATCTCTGATTTCCCCCCCCCCCCCTCCAAGTATATAAGAGCTACATAATGTGGGTAAGGGGCAATCAGGAAGATTGCTGCTGTATCAGGGATTCTTCCTGACATTTAGGGAGGGGTGTAATACGTTATGCTGGCGCTTGGGATCCCGGCGCCCAGCATACCGGCGGCAGGATCCCGACCGCCGGCATGCAGGCAGTGGGGAGAGCGCAAAATAGCCCCCTGCAGGCACCGTGGCACGCTACACGCACAACGCTATCTATTCTCCCACCAGGGGTGTTGTGGACACCCCAAGAGGGAGAATAGTTGTCGGTATACCAGCTGTCGGGATTCAGGCGCCGGTATACTGAGCGCCGGGATCCCAACAGCCGGAACATCAAATTCCTCCCTTTGGGAGAGTTGGCAAATATGCATAAGGATTAAGGGGCCTATACACTTAGCCTTGGAGACAGGTAAAGTGGATGGAGATAAAGTACCAGCTAATCAACTCCTTTCATTTTTCTAACACAGTATCACTGACCTGGTTTGGGAGTGTTGTGGACTCGGGGTTTCTTCCGGTGACCGGGAAGAGGAACCGCAACTGGGCCGCAGCAGAGATGGCCGGATGTAAGTTTTTCTCATGCAGGATCAGGTCGGCAGACAGGAGGCACGTGTGGACGCTGAAGGTCTCCTGAAAGACAGAACTTGAAAGGTGCTGGTGAATCAGAGAAGAATACTAGGTGCTGGAGGCACAACTGCGCAAACGTGCACTGGGGCTTGGAGACACTGAAGTGTTTGTAGGCGCTGAAGTGCTTGGAGGCGCTGAGGTGCTTGGAGGCGCTGAAGCGCGTGGAGACACTGAGGTGCCTGGAGGCACTGAGATGCTTGGAGGCGCTAAGGCGCTTGGAGGCACGGAGGTGCTTGGAGGCACGGAGGTGCTTGAAGGGCACAGAGGTGCTTGGAGGCACGGAGGTGCTGGAGGCACGGAGGTGCTTGGAGGCACGGAGGTGCTGGAGGCACGGAGGTGCTTGGAGGCACGGGGGTGCTTGGAGGCACGGAGGTGCTTGGAGGCACGGAGGTGCTGGAGGCACGGAGGTGCTTGGAGGCACAGAGGTACTTGAAGGCACAGAGGTACTTGAAGGCACGGAGGTGCTTGGAGGCACGGAGGTACTTGAAGGCACGGAGGTGCTGGAGGCACAGAGGTGCTGGAGGCTCAGAGGTGCTTGGAGGCACGGAGGTGCTGGAGGCACGGAGGTGCTTGGAGGCACGGAGGTGCTTGGAGGCACGGAGGTACTTGAAGGCACGGAGGTGCTGGTAGCACGGAGGTGCTTGGAGGCACGGAAGTCTATCACTGACCTGGTTTGGGAGTGTTGTGGACTCGGGGTTTCTTCCGGTGACCGGGAAGAGGAACCGCAACTGGGCCGCAGCAGAGATGGCCGGATGTAAGTTTTCTCATGCAGGATCAGGTCGGCAGACAGGAGGCACGTGTGGACGCTGAAGGTCTCCTGAAAGACAGAACTTGAAAGGTGCTGGTGAATCAGAGAAGAATACTAGGTGCTGGAGGCACAACTGCGCAAACGTGCACTGGGGCTTGGAGACACTGAAGTGTTTGTAGGCGCTGAAGTGCTTGGAGGCGCTGAGGTGCTTGGAGGCGCTGAAGCGCGTGGAGACACTGAGGTGCCTGGAGGCACTGAGATGCTTGGAGGCGCTAAGGCGCTTGGAGGCACGGAGGTGCTTGGAGGCACGGAGGTGCTTGAAGGGCACAGAGGTGCTTGGAGGCACGGAGGTGCTGGAGGCACGGAGGTGCTTGGAGGCACGGAGGTGCTTGAAGGCACAGAGGTACTTGAAGGCACGGAGGTGCTTGGAGGCACGGAGGTACTTGAAGGCACGGAGGTGCTGGAGGCACAGAGGTGCTGGAGGCTCAGAGGTGCTTGGAGGCACGGAGGTGCTGGAGGCACGGAGGTGCTTGGAGGCACGGAGGTGCTTGGAGGCACGGAGGTACTTGAAGGCACGGAGGTGCTGGTAGCACGGAGGTGCTTGGAGGCACGGAAGTCTGGCGATCACCACTCCTGGGGAACTGATGATACTCAGGCACTGATACAGCGCCTGATGCCTGAATTTATACTTCCCACCACCAGCTGGTTGGTGGGAAGTACCTGATGACGTCACCCGCCCAGACGCCGGGCCGAGCGACGGGAGCCGGGAGCCGCCAGCGAGGATGGCCGCAGAGAGGACCAGCGCGCCCGGAGAGGTAAGTAAGGAGCCCGGGGCGGCAGCATGACAGTACCCCCTCCTCTAGGGGTGGCCCCTGGACACTTACCGGGTTTCGTAGGGTGCTTGGCGTGGAAGATCCGGATTAGTCGAGGAGTCCAGGGTTTCATAGAAATGGACAGAGGACGAAGTAACCCAGCAGGAGGTAGACGGGGAGATTTATGCTGTGTACACTGGGGACAGGAATTAACGTAATCCTGTACATCCTTCCGCATGGAGTCCCACCAGTAAGATCTTTGCAGAAACTTGTACATCTTCTGGGCGCCGGGATGACCGGAAAACTTGGAGATATGGGCCCACTGTAGTATCCTCGACCGGAATTTAGCTGGTACGGACATTCTTCCAGAGGGAGGACCTGGAGTAGTTGAGGCAGCAGAGACAGAAATTGGATTCAGAATTAAACTCCGTTCAAAAGAATCCTCTTCATCTGTGGGAGTTTGTGAACGGGACAGTGCATCCGCTTTAGTATTGAAAGTCCCGGCTCGGTACTTGATAACAAAAGAAAATCGAGTGAAGAAGAGTGCCCATCTAGCTTGGTGAGGATTCAAGCACTGTGCGGTTTTGATATACAACAAATTTTTGTGATCAGTGTAAATGGTAATCACATGTTTGGCCCCTTCTAAGAGATATCTCCACTCTTCCAAGGCAGATTTAATCGCCAAGAGTTCCTGGCCTCCAATAGTGTAATTTCTTTCAGCCGGAGAGAATTTACGAGAGTGAAATCCGCACGGATGTAATTTCTTATCTGAGGCGTACTGAGAGAGAACGGCCCCACTCCGACCAAGGATGCGTCGACTTCTAGGAAGAAAGGTTCCTCGAAATTTGGTTGTTGGAGTACTGGAGCGGACATAAAAGCCGATTTCAAGTGGGAAAAGGCCTCTATGGCTTCGGGAGGCCACAAACCCGGGTTGGAACCCTTTCTCGTCAAGGTGGTAATGGGTGCAACAATGGTGGAGAAACTTCTAATGAACTTTCTATAATAGTTCGCAAAACCCAGGAATCTTTGTATTGCTTTCAAGGAGAGTGGCTGTGCCCAGTCCCGAATGGCGGAGAGTTTCTCCGGGTCCATGCGAAGCTCTATCCCCGAGATGATATAACCGAGGAACGGTATTGAAGTTACTTCGAAGGTACACTTGGATATCTTGGCATAGAGATGATTCTCACGTAGACGGCGGAGTACCTCTTTGACCTGTATCCTGTGTTCAGCAAGGTCTTATGAAAAAATCAGTATGTCATCCAAATACACCACGACACTTAGGTATAACATGTCTCGGAAGATTTCGTTGACTAATCCCTGGAAGACAGCAGGAGCATTGCTAAGACCGAACGGCATCACCAGATACTCATAATGCCCATCCCGGGTATTGAAGGCGGTCTTCCATTCATCTCCCTCTCTGATGCGTATAAGGTTATAGGCCCCCCTCAAATCGAGCTTGGAAAAAACGTGGGCACCACGAACTCTATCAAATAGCTCTGTGATTAGAGGCAAGGGGTATTTATTTTTGATGGTAATATCATTTAGGCCGCGGTAGTCGATACATGGTCTTAACCCTCCTTCTTTTTCATGAAGAAGAAGCCCGCTCCAGCCGGGGAGATAGAGGGGCGGATGAATCCCTTGTGAAGATTGGACTTGATATAGTCTGACATAGCTTGAGTCTCTGGAAGGGGCAGAGGATAAATGCGACCCCGAGGCGGCATTTTCCCTGGGATAAGGTCAATGGGGCAGTCCCAAGACCTATGGGGTGGTAACTGGTCAGCCGCCTGTTCCGAGAATACATCCCTGAACTCTTGGTATGCCTCTGGGATAAGTTCTTCCTCCGCCTTAGAAGAAACACGAAGCGGACAGACAGGGGTGAGACAGTTAGCGTGACAAAAAGAACCCCAAGACCGAATCTGTGCGGTCTTCCAATCGATATGAGGATTGTGAATTTTGAGCCAAGGTATTCCGAGAACCAGATCGTGATGCATTTCCGGAATCACCAGGAACTCCAAATATTCTTGATGTAGAGCCCCGACCTGTAATTTAACTGGAACCGTGCGTTCTGTTATGATACCCTTGGATATCCTAGTACCATTGATAGCTGTCAAGGAAATAGGCCGTTCGATGGACCGTACTTCCAAATTCAGGCTTTGGACACAGAGGGAAGAAACGAAATTCCCCGCAGCCCCGGAGTCCAACAGGGCTTCAAAAGGCTTGGAAGTAGCCTTGGTGATTAACGTTACAGGAAGCAAACAGTCCGAAGTCGGAGAAGATTTGGTCGTAACCCCCAACTTGACTCCTCCGGAACAAGCTAGGCCTGCCCGTTTCCCGGACGGGATTTGCAGGACTTGATGAAGTGACCCGCAGCTCCGCAGTACAGACAGAGCTTACCCTCATGACGACGCTGTCGCTCCTCCGGGGACTACCGGGATCGGTTAATCTGCATGGGTTCGTCCGGACTTGGGACCACCACTTGCCTTGCAGGAGGAAGCCGAAACCTAGAACGATCCGATCGACTACGTTCACCTCCACGCTCCTGCATCCGGAGATCTACCTTGACACAGAGAGAGATCAATTCCTCTAAAGAATCCGGAAGCTCTCGAGTGACCAACTCATCCTTCAGGCGATCAGAAAGACCGTTCCAGAAAGCGGCTCTCAGAGCCTCATTATTCCAGCGAAGTTCAGAGGCAATGGTTTGGAAATGAACCACATACTGACCCACGGATCGGGAGCCTTGACGGATGCGGAGCAAGTCAGAAGAGGCCGAGGTCATCCTGCCGGGCTCGTCAAAAATTCGTCGAAAAGACGTGATGAATTCGGAGTAATTGGAAACCAGTGAATCAGAACGTTCCCATAATGGAGACACCCAATCCAAGGCAGATCCTTCCAGCAGAGAAATTTTATATGCCACCTTGGACCGGTCTGTAGGAAAGTTGTGTGCAAGCAGCTCGAAATGTACCTCGCATTGGTTTAAAAAAACATGACAATTTTTAGGATTCCCATTATAACGGGACGGAGTAGGCAGCTGAAGGCGCGGAGTGGCACCGGCCGATGGTTGGACATTGCTGGAAGCGGCAACTGGTGCGGCTACTGGAACTGGTGCCGGAATTACCGAGGCTAGAGACGCCTGAATCTGATCCAGACGCCCGGACAACTCCTGGAGGTACTGCATCACCTGATCTTGTGCCGCTTCCTGACTTTGTACTCGGGAAGCCAGGTTCTGGATGTATAACATAAGGGTACACAATTGCGCCTGAATATGTGGTGGTAATGGTTGTAATACTAAATGACAAGTATACACTGTATATATGAAGAATTAGTGTATTTATTCTAAAACAAAATGACAGAAAGAGAATAAATGGAAAAAGATGTGAAAAATTAGAAAATTAATACATTAATGAAAGAGTGTATATATATATATGTATATGAAAGAATTCTATACATATGTATACTTTGGTCCGCAGTCCAGTACAATAGAGTGTGGCGTCCCACCTCGTTTAATTGTGCTCAAACTTCTACCACAATGTGTGGAGGGGTATATACAACACAGTCCCAGAGGAGCTCGTTCAGTAATATATGGGGGTCACGGTCAAAGAGTCTGTTGCAGCAGCTTGATCCTGTCTTGAGAGGGAGGGGGGGTGAGGTGATCTTCTGACGGTGCTAGCAAATGAAGAGGTTCTGGATGGCACTTGAGTCCGTGTTCCGATCCCCCGGATCCATGGGGCCTGAGTATACTATCACTGACCTGGTTTGGGAGTGTTGTGGACTCGGGGTTTCTTCCGGTGACCGGGAAGAGGAACCGCAACTGGGCCGCAGCAGAGATGGCCGGATGTAAGTTTTCCTCATGCAGGATCAGGTCAGCAGACAGGAGGCACGTGTGGACGCTGAAGGTCTCCTGAAAGACAGAACTTGAAAGGTGCTGGTGAATCAGAGAAGAATACTAGGTGCTGGAGGCACAACTGCGCAAACGTGCACTGGGGCTTGGAGACACTGAAGTGTTTGTAGGCGCTGAGGTGCTTGGAGGCGCTGAAGCGCGTGAAGACACTGAGGTGCCTGGAGGCACTGAGATGCTTGGAGGCGCTAAGGCGCTTGGAGGCACGGAGGTGCTTGGAGGCACGGAGGTGCTGGAGGCACAGAGGTGCTTGGAGGCACAGAGGTGCTGGAGGCACGGAGGTGATTGGAGGCACGGAGGTGCTGGAGGCACGGAGGTGATTGGAGGCACGGAGGTGCTTGGAGGCACGGAGGTGCTGGAGGCACGGAGGTGCTGGAGGCACGGAGGTGCTTGGAGGCACGGAGGTGCTGGAGGCACGGAGGTGCTTGGACGCACGGAGGTACTTGAAGGCACTGAGGTGCTGGAGGCACGGAGGTGCTTGGAGGCACGGAGGTGCTGGAGGCACGGAGGTGCTTGGAGGCACGGAGGTGCTTGGAGGCACGGAGGTACTTGAAGGCACGGAGGTGCTGGTGGCACGGAGGTGCTGGTGGCACGGAGGTGCTTGGAGGCACGGAAGTCTGGCGATCACCACTCCTGGGGAACTGATGATACTCAGGCACTGATACAGCGCCTGATGCCTGAATTTATACTTCCCACCACCAGCTGGTTGGTGGGAAGTACCTGATGATGTCACCCGCCCAGACGCCGGGCCGAGCGACGGGAGCCGCCAGCGAGGATGGCCGCAGAGAGGACCAGCGCGCCCGGAGAGGTAAGTAAGGAGCCCGGGGCGGCAGCGTGACACACAGCCTGTGACATGGCAGTTAGGAGTTGATTGTCTGGTACTTTATCTCTCTCCAAGGTTTAGTACATAAACCTCTATCATTAAACCTATGAGATGGCTGTATCAGTACTGCAGTTTATATCTTCTGTTGACTGTCCTGTTTATCACAGATTACTCCTCAGCCAGTTGACATAGAGCAGCAGAGGCATTTGTTAGATGAAGCCCATCTACCTAAGCTCACTCAAGATCACTGTGACAGCCTGGATTCATAAAACACAGACCAAGAACTTCAAGACACTATTAAGACTTTGCCTGCCTGCCCATAAAGCACCTGGTCCAGATGGTTACTTAGGAAAGTATTACAAAATTCTCTAAGATGATCTCTCCCCATTCCTCCTAGATTTATTTCAACACATTCACCATAATTCCCCTCCCCATTGATCTTGTAATGCCTCACATACGATTCTTCTACCTAAGCGATAGAGGCACCCCCTTCTTCTTGGTTCATACGGCCCCATCACATTGCGGAATGTGGTCTTTAAAATCTTTGCTAAAATCATGGCCACTCGCTTGCAGCAAATTTTACCTACTCTTTTAACTGAACATCAATTGGGATTTGTGGCGGGTAGGCATTCAGCTAACAGCATCCATACCGCTTTGGCCGCTATACTTACCTCCACTAAGGACCCCTGTCCCCTGACTTCTGAACATGCTCCTTAGCCTAGACACACATAAAGCATTCAATAGGATTCTCTGGCTCCATTTGTTTGAGGTTTTACATCGTAGAGAATTTGCCCTAGACTTTGTAAGACTGCTTCACTTCTTATACCATTTTACCTCCATGTCATTCTTAACGGATTGTGTGGCATGCCCATGGAGCTAAGACAGGGCACCTGTCAAGGATGCTTTCTCTCCCCTCCCCACCGCAATCTTACTATAGACACTCTCCTCCGTATTCTGCAGCAAAGGTCTTTCCAGGGAATACGTGTGAGTACCCAAAGTATTAGACTTATGGTATATGCAGACAACATCCTTTTATACATTGCAGACTCCCAACACACACTACCTTTGATTATACACAAGCTTGGGCAGTTTGGCGATATTTCTGGCCTAAAATTTAATGTGGACAAATCAAGAGCAATGTTTCTCCATTCCACCATTAAGACTCCTTCCTGTGCCTCCTCATGTCTAGAATATCTGGGTGTTATTTTACCTAAGGATCCTGCTCTATTATATGAAATGAATGAATCCCAGATTACTCAAATTATTACTGAGGAGCTCAGGGGTTGGAAAATAAGATTTTACTTACCGATAAATCTATTTCTCGTAGTCCGTAGTGGATGCTGGGGACCCCGTCAGGACCATGGGGATCAGCGGCTCCGCAGGAGACAGGGCACAAAACTAAAGCTTTAGGATCAGGTGGTGTGTACTGGCTCCTCCCCCCATGACCCTCCTCCAAGCCTCAGTTAGGATACTGTGCCCGGACGAGCGTACACAATAAGGAAGGATATTGAATCCCGGGTAAGACTCATACCAGCCACACCAATCACACCGTATAACTTGTGATCTAAACCCAGTTAACAGTATGACAAACGTAGGAGCCTCTGAACAGACGGCTCACAACAATAACAACCCGATTTTTTTGTAACAATAACTATGTACAAGTATTGCAGACAATCCGCACTTGGGATGGGCGCCCAGCATCCACTACGGACTACGAGAAATAGATTTATCGGTAAGTAAAATCTTATTTTCTCTGACGTCCTAAGTGGATGCTGGGGACTCCGTCAGGACCATGGGGATTATACCAAAGCTCCCAAACGGGCGGGAGAGTGCGGATGACTCTGCAGCACCGAGTGAGAGAACTCCAGGTCCTCCTCAGCCAGGGTATCAAATTTGTAGAATTTTACAAACGTATTTGCTCCTGACCAAGTAGCAGCTCGGCAAAGTTGTAAAGCCGAGACCCCTCGGGCAGTCGCCCAAGATGAGCCCACCTTCCTTGTGGAATGGGCATTTATATATTTTGGCTGTGGCAGTCCTGCCACAGAATGTGCAAGCTGAATTGTACTACACATTCAACTAGCAATCGTCTGCTTAGAAGCAAGAGCACCCAGTTTTTTTGGTGCATACAGGATAACAGCAAGTCAGTTTTCCTGACTCCAGCCGTCCTGGAAATCTATATTTTCAGGGCCCTGACAACATCTAGCAACTTGGAGTCCTCCAAGTCTCTAATAGCCGCAGGTACCACAATAAGCTGGTTCAGATGAAACGCTGACACCAACTTAGGGAGAAACTGGGGACGAGTCCGCAGCTCTGCCCTGTCCGAATGGACAATCAGATATGGGCTTTTGTGAGACAAAGCCGCCAATTCTGACACTCGCCTGGCCGAGGCCAGGGCCAACATCATGGTCACTTTCCATGTGAGATATTTCAAATCCACAGATTTGAGCGGTTTAAACCAACGTGATTTGAGGAATCCCAGGACTACGTTGAGATCCCACAGTGCCACTGGAGGCACAAAAGGGGGTTGTATATGCAGTACTCCCTTGTCAAATTTCTGGACTTCAGGAACTGAAGCCAATTCTTTCTGGAAGAAAATCGACAGGGCCGAAATTTGAACCTTAATGGACCCCAATTTGAGGCCCATAGACACTCCTGTTTGCAGGAAATGCAGGAATCGACCGAGTTGAAATTTCTTCGTGGGGCCTTCCTGGCCTCACACCACGCAACATATTTTCGCCACATGTGGTGATAATGTTGTGCGGTCACCTCCTTCCTGGCTTTGACCAGGGTAGGAATGACCTCTTCCGGAATGCCTTTTTCCCTTAGGATCCGGCGTTCAACCGCCATGCCGTCAAACGCAGCCGCGGTAAGTCTTGGAACAGACATGGTACTTGCTGAAACAAGTCCCTTCTTATCGGCAGAGGCCCTGAGTCCTCTGTGAGCATCTCTTGAAGTTCCGGGTACCAAGTCCTTCTTGGCCCATCCGGAGCCACGATTATAGTTCTTACTCCTCTACGTCTTATAATTCTCAGTACCTTTGGTATGAGAAGCAGAGGAGGGAACACATACACCGACTGGTACACCCCTGGTGTTACCAGAACGTCCACAGCTATTGCCTGAGGGTCTCTTGACCTGGCGCAATACCTGTCCAGTTTGTTCAGGCGGGACGCCATCATGTCCACCTTTGGTCTTTCCCAACGGTGCACAATCATGTGGAAAAAACTTCTCGATGAAGTCCCCACTCTCCCGGGTGGAGGTCGTGCAGAGGAAGTCTGCTTCCCAGTTGTCCACTCCCGGAATGAAAACTGCTGACAGTGCTATCACATGATTTTCCGCCCAGCGAAGAATCCTTGCAGTTTCTGCCATTGTCCTCCTGCTTCTTGTGCCGCCCTGTCTGTTTACGTGGGCGACTGCCGTGATGTTGTCCCACTGGATCAATACCGGCTGACCTTGAAGCAGAGGTCTTGCTAAGCTTAGAGCATTGTAAATTGCTCTTAGCTCCAGTATATTTATGCGGAGAGAAGTCCCCAGACTTGATCACACTCCCTGGAAATTTTTTCCCTGTGTGACTGCTCCCCAGCCTTTCAAGCTGGAATCCGTGGTCACCAGGACCCAGTCCTGAATGCATAACTGTGGCCCTTTAGAAGATGAGCACTCTGCAGCCACCACAGAAGAGACACCCTTGTCCTTGGAGACAGGGTTATCCGCTGATGCATCTGAAGATGCGATCCGGACCATTTGTCCAGCAGATCCCACTGAAAAGTTCTTGCGTGAAATCTGCCGAATGGAATCGCTTCGTAAGAAGCCACCATTTTTCCCAGGACCCTTGTGCAATGATGCACTGACACTTTTCCTGGTTTTTGGAGGTTCCTGACTAGCTCGGATAACTCCCTGGCTTTCTCCTCCGGGAGAAACACCTTTTTCTGGACTGTGTCCAGAATCATCCCTAGGGACAGCAGACGTGTCGTCTGAGACAGCTGCGATTTTGGAATATTTAGAATCCACCCGTGCTGTCGTAGAACTACTTGAGATAGTGCTACTCAGACCTCCAACTGTTCTCTGGACCTTGCCCTTATCAGGAGATCGTCCAAGTAAGGGATAATTAAGACGCCTTTTCTTTGAAGAAGAATCATCATTTCGGCCATTACCTTGGTAAAGACCCGGGGTGCCGTGGACAATCCAAACGGCAGCGTCTGAAACTGATAGTGACAGTTTTGTACCACGAACCTGAGGTACCCTTTGTGAGAAGGGCAAATTTGGACATGGAGGTAAGCATCCTTGATGTCCAGGGACACCATATAGTCCCCTTCTTCCTGGTTCGCTATCACTGCTCTGAGTGACTCCATTTAGAATAGGTCTCACCTAGCCGTCTGGCTTCAGTACCACAATATAGTGTGGAATAATACCCCTTTACTTGTTGTAGGAGGGGTACTTTGATTATCACCTGCTGGGAATACAGCTTGTGAATTGTTTCCAATACTGCCTCCCTGTCGGAGGTAGACGTTGGTAAAGCAAACTTCAGGAACCTGCGAGGGGGAGACGTCTCGAATTTCCAATCTGTACCCCTGGGATACTACTTGTAGGATCCAGGGGTCCACTTGCGAGTGAGCCCACTGCGTGCTGAAACTCTTGAGACGACCCCCCACCGCACCTGTTTGTACGGCCCCAGCGTCATGCTGAGGACTTGGCAGAAGCGGTGGAAGGCTTCTGTTCCTGGGAATGGGCTGCCTGCTGCAGTCTTCTTCCCTTACCTCTATCCCTGGGCAGATATTATGGGGACGAAAGGACTGAGGCTGAAAAGACTATGTCTTTTTCTGCTGAGATGTGACTTGGGGTAAAAAAAAAAGGTGGATTTTCTAGCTGTTGCCGTGGCCACCAGGTCCGATGGACCGACCCCAAATAACTCCTCCCCTTTATACGGCAATACTTCCATGTGCCGTTTGGAATCTGCATCACCTGACCACTGTCGTGTCCATAAACATCGTCTGGCAGATATGGACATCGCACTTACTCTTGATGCCAGAGTTTCGCATATATAGAAATGCATCTTTTAAATGCTCTATAGTCAATAAAATACTGTCCCTGTCAAGGGTATCAATATTTCCAGTCAGGGAATCCGACCAAGCCACCCCAGCGCTGTCCATCCAGGCTGAGGCGATCGCTGGTCGCAGTATAACACCAGTATGTGTGTATATACTTTTTAGGATATTTTCCAACCTCCTATCAGTTGGCTCCTTGAGGGCGTCCGTATCTGGAGACGGTAACGCCACTTGTTTTTATAAGCGTGTGAGCGCCTTATCCACCCTAAGGTGTGTTTCCCAACGCGCCATAACTTCTGGCGGGAAAGGGTATACCGCCAATAATTTTCTATCGGGGGAAACCCACGCATCATCACACACTTCATTTAATTTATCTGATTCAGGAAAAACCACATGTAGTTTTTTCACACTCCACATAATACCCTTTTTTGTGGTACTTGTAGTATCAGAAATATGTAACATCTCCTCCTTCATTGCCCTTAACAAGTAACGTGTGGCCCTAAAGGAAAATACGTTTGTTTCTTCACCGTCGACACTGGAGTCAGTGTCCGTGTCTGTGTCGACCGACTGAGGTAAAAGGACGTTTTAACGCCCCTGACGGTGTTTTAGACGCCTGGATAGGTACTAATTGGTTTGCCGGCCGTCTCATGTCGTCAACCGACCTTGCAGCGTGTTGACATTATCACGTAATTCCTTAAATAAGCCATCCATTCCGGTGTCGACTCCCTAGAGAGTGACATCACCATTACCGGCAATTGCTCCGCCTCCTCACCAACATCGTCCTCATACATGTCGACACACAAGTACCGACACACAGCACACACACAGGGAATGCTCTGATAGAGGACAGGACCCCACTAGCCCTTTGGGGAGACAGAGGGAGAGTTTGCCAGCACACACCAAAAACGCTATATTATACAGGGACAACCTTTATATAAGTGTTTTTCCCTTATAGCATTTTAATATATATATATATATATACATATCGCCAAATAAGTGCCCCCCCTCTCTGTTTTAACCCTGTTTCTGTAGTGCAGTGCAGGGGAGAGCCTGGGAGCCTTCCCACCAGCATTTCTGTGAGGGAAAATGGCGCTGTGTGCTGAGGAGAATAGGCCCCGCCCCCTTTTCGGCGGGCTTCTTCTCCCGTTTTTCTGAGACCTGGCAGGGGTTAAATACATCCATATAGCCTCCAGGGGCTATATGTGATGTATTTTTAGCCAGAATAAGGTATTATACATTGCTGCCCAGGGCGCCCCCAGCAACGCCCTGCACCCTCCGTGACCGTTGGTGTGAAGTGTGTGACAACAATGGCGCACAGCTGCAGTGCTGTGCGCTACCTTCATGAAGACTGAAGAGCCTTCTGCCGCCTGTTTCCGGACCTTTAATCTTCAGCATCTGTAAGGGGGGTCGGCGGCGCGGCTCCGGGACGAACCCCAGGGTGAGACCTGTGTTCCGACTCCCTCTGGAGCTAATGGTGTCCAGTAGCCTAAGAAGCCAATCCATTCTGCACGCAGGTGAGTTGAACTTCTCTCCCCTAAGTCCCTCGATGCAGTGAGCCTGTTGCCAGCAGGACTCACTGAAAATAAGAAACCTAAAAACTTTTTCTAAGCAGCTCCTTAAGAGAGCCACCTAGATTGCACCCTGCTCGGACGGGCACAAAAACCTAACTGAGGCTTGGAGGAGGGTCATGGGGGGAGGAGCCAGTACACACCACCTGATCCTAAAGCTTTAGTTTTGTGCCCTGTCTCCTGCGGAGCCGCTGATCCCCATGGTCCTGACGGAGTCCCCAGCATCCACTTAGGACGTCAGAGAAACATTTTACTCTCTTGTATATTGGTAGGGCTGCCATTATCAAGATGATGATGCCCATTTTAGTGACTTCACTCCCACTTTAGCAAGGACACACCTCCTCTCTGTGGAGTACGTGCAAAAAAATACTTTTTAGAATATCTATGGGGGGGGCACATTCTTTTTACTTTTCGCACCGGGAGCCAAATTGTCTAGTAACGGCTCTGGGCATAATCTCTTAGACCAATGGTGGTCATTCCGAGTTGTTCGCTAGCTGTTTTCGTTCGCAGTTCAGCGTTTAGTCAAAAAAGCGGCACTTCTGCACATGCGTATGCGACGCAATGCGCATGCGCGACGTACTTTCACAACAGCCGAAGTAGTTTCACACAAGGTCTAGCGAAGCTTTTCAGTCGCACTGCTGGCCGCAGAGTGATTGACATGAAGTGGGCGTTTCTGGGAGGTAACTGACCGTTTTCTGGGAGAGTGTGGAAAAACGCAGGTGTGCCTGGGGAAACGCAGGCGTGGCTAGCCGAACGCAGGGCGTGTTCGTGACGTCAAAACAGGAACTAAATAGTCTGAAGTGATCGCAAGCGCTGAGTAGGTCTGGAGCTGCTCAGAAACTGCACAATTTTTTTTGTAGCAGCGCTGCGATCCTTTCGTTCGCACTTCTGCTAAGCTAAAATACACTCCCAGAGGGCGGCGGCTTAGCGTTTGCACGGCTGCTAAAAGCAGCTAGCGAGCGAACAACTCGGAATGAGAGCCCAATTCCTTCTTGTAAGGCCATTTCTATCCTATACAATAAAAGGCTAAGGCTGCTCCTCACCTCTGTTATATGCGCCAGTGGCCACTAGAGGCCGCCACACAGACCAAATAACTCAGAGGTGAAAGTGATACTGCAGGGAAATGTTTAGGCCTCCTATATTTATTAATAATACTGATCTGTTTCACACTTGCTACATAAGGAGAGAGGCGGTAGGGGCAGATATGGACTGGAGAGAGAGGGGAGAGGGGTTTATGTAGATAGGGACTGGGGAGAGAGTGGAGTGGTAGGGGCAGAAAGGGACAGTGGAGAGAGAAATGCAGATTTTTTTTCAAAATAATCACCACTATGGTGCCGCCGCCGGCCACCGGATTGTACCCAACGGAGCTCCATTTGGGACACGGACACACACATGCACACTCTATGTACAATGCACCTCCATCCTCTTCCATATTCTGCACCCCCACCATATACTACCCCTATATACACACTGCACCCCCATACCCTCCATATAGTGCCCCCTATATACAGGGCACCCCCCTCCTCAATATATCCTGCTCCCACCATATATCACATACTCTGCACCCCCTCCTCCATATACTGTGCTGCAACACCAGGTTACTTGCCATCCTGAGACTCGGCAACAAGCAGCAGTAACCAGGAAAAGGATGCAGGAACCACCACATGGTCCCGCAGTGCTCAGAGCAGAGGCACCAGGACACGTGTCGGCCACTTACGAGTGGGTGAGAAGGTGAATCAGTCCAGATGGAAGGGGTGAGACCCTTTGTGGGGTGAGCAGTGTGGTGACTGGGAGCAGGAGGGGTCAGTGCTGGGGCTGCAGATGATGCGGGTGAGGAGGAGGCAGATAACCAGCTCAGCTGCTTTATATATACAGCACACCTGTAGATGGCGGGGTCCTGTGCTCGCCGCTCCCATACCCCGCACAGACCCTCCGGCATGCTGCTTGTGGTTACTGGTATCCTCTACCCCCTGACTGGCCAGGAGCTGTGTGGACACTGGTAAATTAACACGTGTCAGTAGTACTGGTGTATGTAGTACAACACCATCATTATAGCCTGCCCATTACAGATATACAGCATCTATATATGTAAAAGGTGAATGACACACACACACACACACACACACACACACACACACACACACACACACACACACACACACTCTCTCTCACTCTCACTCTCACTCTCACTCTCACTCTCACTCTCTCTCTCTCTCTCAGCATGACAGAACCCCAGCTCCCAGCAGCAGGACTTCAAGAAAACCTGGCAGCTACTGTGTGAGTAGCGACCGCCTCCCTATAATCCAGCCCTGGTGTCTGTCATTCTGTGTGTTATAAATTCCTGACACGATTCCCAAATCTTTCTATTAATGACTTAGTACATGGATTGCTGAGGTCTCACTCATTGCTGACTGCTAGTACATATAAATAGCTAAATGTGTACCATAGGACTTATTTGCACCCCTACAGCCAGTATACTATATATATATATATATATATATATATATATATATATATATATATATATATATATGTACATATCAGGAGCACTCACCAGTCTTCATAAGCCTTATTTTATTAGTAGCATCAGGAAATCAGCATAGGGGTATCGACGTTTCGGGACACGCAGGTCCCTTTGTCAAGATCACAAGCCAGTGTGAGTAACCCACTTTTATACCCATATAGCCCTCCCCTTCATTAGATAACCAGAAACACCTGTATTATAATCAAAGAATTATATACAAAAGCGCTGAATATACCAGCACAAACAACACTTATCATGACAAGACAACATATATAGACATACATCACAGTTATATTAAAATCAATGTGTAAACACTCACAGTTATATACTCAGACAGCACAGTAACGCGGTTTGCGTTCCACTGCGTCATACTTCCTGTATTTGGAATGCATCTTCCGGTCACATGACCGGAAGTACATGGTACTACAAAGTAAAGCATCAGGAAAGCGTCCCCATGGCAATCCGGTCTTTCTAATACCTATCGGGCACTTCAATGTCAAAATATTAACATTCCAATACCAGAAATACATACTTAGATGCCTATAATAGTCAGTAATATAACATTAAATCATATTACAATATTCAACTAGCAAAGTAATATACTGTGAGTACACAATGAATGGAGTACATAATATACCAGATATCCGCATGTGTCAATGTACAGATAGTCCCCCCTGGGAAAAGATACATAAAAGCGCACAGTGTTTGAGCGCATATATGTGTGCGTGCACACAAGTGTGCACACACACATACACACACCCCCACCAGCACGCACAGTGCTACATATATACATATATAAATTAATATTTAATTCAGACTACAAAGCATATATCCCAATTAATTCAATTCAATCCCAACTGATGGGGCAGGACACAGACCATATTCCAGACCACAGACCAAAAAACAAAAAAAACAAAAAAATAGATAAATGGTGAAAAATAAATAATGAAAAACAAATCAAAAAATCCATTGTATTAATCCAGAAAGATGCTATAATGTATGCCCTCATTCAGACCACGGGGCCGTATCGTGTCTAGTTGGTGGATCCACATTGCTTCACGCCGGAGTAGTAACTTAGCTCTGTCCCCACCCCTAATAAGGGGTGCAACACGATCAATTATCATGCATTTTAGTGATGCCAGAGTATGGTGAGCCTCATAGAAATGTCTCGCAACTGGTTTATCCGAATGTCCATCAGTCAATGCAGTCCTGATAGACAAACGGTGATTCGCCATCCTTTCACGGAATGGCCTGATGGTCTTCCCCACGTACATCAGGGAGCATGGACATACCAGTATATAGATCACAAAGTCTGAAGTACAGCTCACCCTGTGACGGATTTTAATTCTGCGTCCAGTGTGTGGATGATGAAAATATTCACCTGATGTCATACTTCTGCATGTCGTGCAGTTTATACAGCGGAAGCATCCAGTTCTCTGTGATCTAAGCCATGATTCCTGCCCAGATGTTGGTGACCTAATAGGTTGCATCAGTATATATTTTAAGTTACGTCCCCTTTTGAAGCTGATTAAAGGCTTATCTGGTAAGTGTTTGGAGAGTGTCGGGTCACTCTTAACCATCGGCCAAAGGTCCTTCACGGCATGCCTTATGGTAGGCCCTGCAGCATCAAATGTCGTAGTAACCACAAATGGAGTTTGTGCTTTTTGTCTCCTCCTCACATTGCCATTGGCAAAGATGTCTAGGGCTCTGTGTAGGCATCTATTGATAACTTGTTGGCTGTATCCCCGCATGGAGAACCTTTGTTTCATTTCTTCCAATTGTGCCTGTGAACTCTCAGGTTCAGAATTATTCCGCAGCACCCGAAGAAATTGTGAAACTGGTAAACTCTGTTTGAGAGAACCAGGGTGGTAACTCCCAAAGTGTAAAAGCGTATTACGGTCTGTAGTCTTCCTATATAGCCTGTACCCATACCCCATCTCAGTGGCATAGACAGTCACATCTAGAAAATTGACCTCCTCCCTGCTATATGTCATAGTAAACCTCACAGGTGATTCCAGGTGGTTCAAATAATCAACCATCTCCAGAAGGGCAGTCTCACTGCCTGACCAAATAAAGAAAACATCGTCGATAAAACGATGATAGAAGCCGATACTATCCCCAAACAGCGGGAGGATGTGCGTGTTTTCGTAGGCATCCATATACAAATTTGCGTATGCCGGTGCTATGTTGCTACCCATCGCTGTCCCCGCTGTCTGGAGATAGTATCGGCCTCCAAACTGAAAATAATTGCATGTCAATGTAAGTTCCAAAAGTTCAATCAGAAACTCAATAGGTGGTGGAGTGGTATGTAGACGAGCTAACGCCCGCCTAACCACCGCTACACCCTCATTATGAGGTATAATCGTATATAACGAGGTAACATCCATCGTTACCAAGATCTTATGCTGTGATGTAGGTAAGTGTCAGGTCCGGGTGTTTTTGTGAATCCGTTAACCTGGAACCAACCACAGGGGTTGGTGCTGGGGTATGAAGAAAACAGGGAGGACGAAGGAAGTTCCGTTTCATATATTTATTAAAGTAACAATTCAGTAAGGAGTTAAATGACTAGTTGTTAATCATCATTATACTGAAGTATTGCAGGAATGACAGAAATAATATGCAAGAGAAAACTCAGAAATAAATAAAAGAAATGTTCATGGAAACATATGCAAAAACAAGCTGAAGAATAAATGTTGAATTGTCCAAATATAAACAGGCTTTGATGCTAAACTGCAGATTGTGTTTAACTGGTTAATGCAGACATGGAGAATTAACTGTAAGAATTTGCAATGGAGTTTTAAGAGTTAACTGAGAGACTGTGAAGAATTATCCTTGTAATGACAACATAGAAAAAGTACAGAATTGGGTTACTTGCGGGTTCCGGAGATCACTGTGAAACTGTAGTAGATGGCGAGGTGATGAATGGGTTAAATGCAGAGTTGAACAAACGAACAGCTGAGGGAATTGGAATCCTCCAGACTTTGTATGATAGGCAGACAGACAAGGTAACCTCATGCAGGACACTGGGAATCCAAGTATTTCCAATAGGTGTGCAATTGACTGATAGCACAATGGAGAGCCGGCAGATCTTTGGCAGTGAAGGCTGCAAAACGGATCTCTGGGAACGGAGGCGATATCTGGACCACGGGAATCACACAGGAATGCACGGAGAGAGTTCAGAGCTAGAGCACAGCTTTGATACAACAAAGCACTGGCTCAGAGTAACATAATCCCAGCCTACTTAAAGGCAGCACAAGCACGGGATTGGCTTACACCTGCCCACAGGTGTTTTCACAAGTGCTCTGTATTAGCTATTTGGTCTCCAACATGGCCACCTCCTATACAGCAGACACACTGCAGTGCCTTAGGCCATTTGGTCCCCGCACTCACAGTTCCCAGACTCTGCATTACCTGTGCCATTGATCATGCCGTGTCCCCACACGGGCGCACAGCACCGCAAGCAACCGCACTGGCAATGGATGAACCCCAGAACCCGCAGAGGTGAGAGACCGGTTCGTGACAGTACCCCCTCTTCTACGGGTGGTCTCCGAACACCTTTGAACCTTGTCAGGATTTTTGGAGAAGTATTTCTGTACCAGTCTTGGAGCATGAACATCTTCAGAGAAAACCCAGGATCTCTCCTCCGGACCGTAACCCTTCCAGTCGACCAGAAACTGTAAACGTCCATATCGGGAACGTGAGTCCACAATCTCTTTAACTTCAAATTCCTCATTCTGCAAAGAGTGAACTTTAGGAGATTTGGACTGGGTAGTACGGAACTTATTGAGAATCAAAGGCTTCAGTAAAGATGTATGAAAGGCGTTAGGAATTCTCAAAGACGGTGGCAACTTGACTTTGTATGACTCAGGGTTGAGTACCTTTACAATGGGAAATGGACCAATAAACCTGAGAGCAAATTTCTTAGAAGGAACTTTGAACTTGAGATTGCGCGTAGAAATCCAAACTTGGTCTCCCACTTTGTAATTCGGTACAGCTTTACGTTTTCTATCTGCAAAAGATTTATAACGAGCGGAAGTTTTGACCAAGGACTTACGTACACAACTCCAGATGCTAGATAGACGTTGAAGCTCTTGATCTGCCGCTGGGACCTCTAGGGCTGGCAATGGATGAAACTCTGGTGGAGAACTTCTTGGACTCTTATGTTGGGCACATTTAGGACATGCTGCTATAAACTCTTGGACATCGGCTTTGAGACGTGGCCACCAATAAGACTGTTGAATAAATTCGAGAGTCTTTAGAACCCCATGAAGGAAGAGGAGTGAGCCCAGGTAAGCAGCCATTTTCGGAGACTTGTGGCAACAAAGGTCTTGCCAGGCGGAGGAACTGGAGAGGTTCGAGTCATTAAAAAGGACGTAGGATTCACAATGGCTTGATTCGTGGTAGCATCATTTAATTCAGAAGAAGCAAAGGACCGGGAAAGGGCATCTGCCTTTTTGTTCTGAGACCCTGGACGATAGGTGAGTTTGAAATCAAATCGTGAGAAGAAAAGCGCCCATCGAGTTTGTCGTGGATTCAAACACTGAGCTGACTGCAGATACAGAAGATTCTTATGATCAGTATAAACTGTAATGCGATGTTGAGCTCCTTCTAGAAGGTATCTCCACTTCTCAAATGCCAACTTGATGGCAAGTAACTCTTGCTCACCGATTGCATAATTACGTTCTGCCGGGAGGAACTTACGGGAGAAATATCCGCAGGGACGGACCTTTTTATCTTCAAAGACTTGTGACAACACAGCTCCTACTGCTTCTGTAGATGCATGCACCTCTAGTAGAAAGGGACGATTCAAATCAGGCTGTCGAAGAATGGGGGCTGACACAAAGGCTTGCTTTAAATCAGAGAAGGCTTTGATTGCTTCAGAAGACCAGTTCGTAGGATTTGCTCCCTTGCGAGTTAGGGCTGTGATAGGAGCAGCTAACGTAGAATAATTCTTAATGAATCTCCTATAGAAATTAGCAAAGCCAAGAAATCGCTGAATCCCCTTGAGAGTTGTAGGAGTGGACCAATCCCGGATAGCTCGCGTCTCTGGGATGGATAGCGGATGAATTTGTCCCCTAGGAGGGGTCTTGCCCGGAACCAGGACGACTGGGCAGTCCCATTCACGATGAGGAGGTAGAGAGTCTGCTGCTTGCTTACTGGAAACATCCGCAAGGGATTGATACACCGGAGGTAGATCAGAAAGGCTAATTGACCGAAGAGGTACAATTGCAGCTACACAGTCCTTGGTACAAGATTTACCCCATGAAAGGACTTCCATGGTTTGCCAATTGAGTTGAGGATTATGTTTCTGCAGCCAAGGTAAACCAAGTATCACATCTTGAGAGGCTTTGGGAATCACGTAGAAGGAGAGGTATTCGGAATGGAGCTCACCAACTTTCATCTTGAGACATACGGTTCGATGAGTAATTATACCATCTGGAATTCGACTTCCATCCACTGCTGTAACGGCAACTGCTGCTTCCAGAGGCATGGTTTGAACTTTAGACCGCATGACAAAGGCTGAGGAGATGAAGTTCTCGGCTGCCCCGGAATCTAGGAGAGCTGAAACTTTCACTGTAGAACTTGGAACTTCTAATTGAATAGACAAGGTCGGCTCTTTCCCAGAACGTGATTCTAGAGTAACTCCTAGCTTAACCTCTCTTGAATAAGCTAGGAGGCGAGAGTTTCCCGGTCGGAGTTTGCAGAATTTAACTAAATGTTCGGAGGACCCACAGTACATGCAGAGGTTACCCTGTCGACGACGAAGTCGTTCCTCCTCTGTGAGGCGAGAGCGCCCAATCTGCATAGGTTCTTCAGTCATTACTGGAGACTGTGATGAAGAATCTTGTCGAGGTCTAGGATGATCACGTGGACTGGATCGCTCTGCCCTGGATTTCTCTAAACATCGCTCCCTGTGACGTAGGTCAAATTTGTTACAGAGAGAAATCAATTCATCCAGTTTAATTGGCACATCCCGGATAGTTAAATCATCCTTGATTCTCTCTGAAAGTCCATTCCAAAACGCGGCGATCAGGGCCTCCTCATTCCAGTTTAACTCCGAAGACAACGTGCGAAACTGAATAATATATTGACTGACAGGACGTAAACCTTGACGTAGACGGAGAATCTCCAAGGATGCTGAGGTGGTCCTGCCTGGTTCGTCAAAGATTCTCCGGAAGGAAGATACGAACTCTTTGTAATTAGAGAGGATAGGATCACCTCTCTCCCATAATGGTGATGCCCACTCCAGAGCCTGACCGGAGAGGAGGGCAATAATATATGCAACTTTAGAACGAGCTGATGGGAAACTGGAGGACAACAGTTCGAACTGGATCTCGCATTGATTCAGGAATCCTCTGCAAAGTTTTGGGGTTCCGTCAAACTTACTCGGAGAGGGTAACTGCAAGCGGGACGTAGGTAGCGTCACAGGAGAAGCTGTAGTGGTAACTGGGACATCCAGGGTTGGAATCTGGACTTGGAACGTTTTAATAGCCGTATGAAGAGTCTCTAAACGGTCTGCCATAGTTTGCATAAACTGCACTATTTGTGTCTGTATAGACTCCTGGTTTTCCAGACGGGAAAGGATATTTGACGTAGCACCGCCTCCTGCGAATTGGTCACTTGACGGATCCATGTGGCCAGTGCTTACTGTCAGGTCCGGGTGTTTTTGTGAATCCGTTAACCTGGAACCAACCACAGGGGTTGGTGCTGGGGTATGAAGAAAACAGGGAGGACGAAGGAAGTTCCGTTTCATATATTTATTAAAGTAACAATTCAGTAAGGAGTTAAATGACTAGTTGTTAATCATCATTATACTGAAGTATTGCAGGAATGACAGAAATAATATGCAAGAGAAAACTCAGAAATAAATAAAAGAAATGTTCATGGAAACATATGCAAAAACAAGCTGAAGAATAAATGTTGAATTGTCCAAATATAAACAGGCTTTGATGCTAAACTGCAGATTGTGTTTAACTGGTTAATGCAGACATGGAGAATTAACTGTAAGAATTTGCAATGGAGTTTTAAGAGTTAACTGAGAGACTGTGAAGAATTATCCTTGTAATGACAACATAGAAAAAGTACAGAATTGGGTTACTTGCGGGTTCCGGAGATCACTGTGAAACTGTAGTACTGTAGATGGCGAGGTGATGAATGGGTTAAATGCAGAGTTGAACAAACGAACAGCTGAGGGAATTGGAATCCTCCAGACTTTGTATGATAGGCAGACAGACAAGGTAACCTCATGCAGGACACTGGGAATCCAAGTATTTCCAATAGGTGTGCAATTGACTGATAGCACAATGGAGAGCCGGCAGATCTTTGGCAGTGAAGGCTGCAAAACGGATCTCTGGGAACGGAGGCGATATCTGGACCACGGGAATCACACAGGAATGCACGGAGAGAGTTCAGAGCTAGAGCACAGCTTTGATACAACAAAGCACTGGCTCAGAGTAACATAATCCCAGCCTACTTAAAGGCAGCACAAGCACGGGATTGGCTTACACCTGCCCACAGGTGTTTTCACAAGTGCTCTGTATTAGCTATTTGGTCTCCAACATGGCCACCTCCTATACAGCAGACACACTGCAGTGCCTTAGGCCATTTGGTCCCCGCACTCACAGTTCCCAGACTCTGCATTACCTGTGCCATTGATCATGCCGTGTCCCCACACGGGCGCACAGCACCGCAAGCAACCGCACTGGCAATGGATGAACCCCAGAACCCGCAGAGGTGAGAGACCGGTTCGTGACAGTAAGGTGTTGACCATTCTCAAGAAGTCACCCGTGTCCTGTAAACATCTCAAAGTATCTTTAACACAAACCTGTAGAAAACTATCAAGATATTGTGCAATGGAGGAAAACAACGAATTGCGAGCCGATATTATCGGACGGCCCGGTGGTTTAACCAAAGTCTTGTGAATCTTGGGTAACAGATATAGAACAGGGCAAATGGGGAACTCTGACTTGAGAAAGGCCAACACCTCCTCACTAATACAACGATTCATCAGTCCAGTCTCTAGGACAGTATCTAATCGTTTTTTGAAGGCCTCGGCCGGATCTCCACTTAGCAATCTGTAAGTGTTTGTATCCGCTAATTGTCTAAGAGCCTCTTCATCATAGTCCCTAGTGTTCAAAACCACTACTGCGCCCCCCTTATCCGCAGGGCGTATAGTGAGCAAACTATTCTCTCTGAGATCCTTAAGGGCCCGCCTCTCAAGGGGATTCAAGTTATATCTCATATGCTTTTGTCTCTTGAGTGAACTCTGAACATTAACATCTAGAAGCCTGGTAAGTGTTTTTATACTGGAATTCTGTGAGGGGGGATCGTAAACACTTCTTTTCTTAAACGGTGTAGTTGCACGATCCATTCTCCCTGCACCCTGGAACTTTTCAGTGAGCCTAAGTTTCCTACCTAATTTAAATCTGTCGACTGACCACTGAAATTGATCAAATTTGGGAGTCGGTATAAAACTGAGCCCCTTCGAGAGTAAACTCGTCTCTGATTCAGTTAAGGTGTATGATGACAAGTTTATTACCGATTCTTCTGATTCTTCACTTGTTTCTTTTTTTCTTTTGAATTTGCCCCGCCGGAGGTGGGGCCTTCTGCGTTTAAAGGTAAATCACTAATCTTAGATCTAGTATTTGCTCTAGGCAACGGGGGTCTAGAGCTTGTTTGTGAATCTGAAGATTCCCTTTCTGAAGAGGAGTAGCTGTCAAACTGAGACTGATTATACCGATATCTATTTGTTTTGAACCTAGAGGAGAAAGAGTTTTCACTTCCCATAAGCCATCTATAAACACGATGATCCTTATAATCACACTCTACCTTAACAAGTTTGGCTCTCTTGAACGTCACCAGTTCCTTATGATATTTATCTACCTGCTCCTTAAGCTTGCTTAACCACTGCTGTGAGGTATATATATATATATATATACATACACAGGTTGAGTATCCCATATCCATATATTCCGAAATACGGAATTTTTTGAGTGAGAGTGAGATAGTGAAACCTTTGTTTTCTGACGGCTCAATGCACACAAACTTTGATTAATACACAGTTATTAAAAATATTGTATTAAATGACCTTCAGACTGTGTATATAAGGTGTATATGAAACATAAATGAATTGTGTGAATGTACACACACTTTCTTTAATGCACAAAGTTATAAAAAATATTGGTTAAAATTGCCTTCAGGCTGTGTGTATAAGGTGTATATGAAACATAAATGCATTCTGTTCTTAGACTTGGGTCCCATCGCCATGACATCTCATTATGGTATGAAATTATTCCAAAATACGGAAAAATCCGATATCCAAAATACTTCTGGTCCCAAGCATTTTGGATAAGGGAGACTCAACCTGTACTTTCACAAAAGCCGATGCAGTTTTACACAAGGTCTAGCAACGCTTTTCAGTCGCACTGTTAGCCGCAGAGTGATTGACAGGAAGTGGGTGTTTCTGGGAGGTAACTGACTGTTTTCTGGGAGTGTGTGTAAGCGTGACAGATACAAACACAGGCGTGCCTGGGAAAACGCGGGCATGGCTGGCCGAACGCAGGGCGTGTTTGTGACATCAAAACAGGAACTAAATAGTCTGAAGTGATCGCAAGCTAGGAGTAGGTCTTGAGCTTCTCAGAAACTGCACAATCTTTTTGTGTAGAAGCGCTGCGATCCATTCGTTCGCACTTCTGCTAAGATACACTCCCATAGGGCGGCGGCTTAGCATTTGCACGGCTGCTAAAAGCAGCTAGCGAGCGAACAACTCGGAATGAGGGCCTTTATCACTGTCTGTGAGAGTGTACGGTGGTCCATGGCATCTGGAGACAGGTAAGCGGGAGGCTGAGACCCACCTGGTTAACTTTGTGTATTTTACTCCTACAGTAAGTGGGCCGTTCTAGGCGCCAGACACCCTTTTTTTTTACCTTTGTTTTTAATTGTGTCTCTCACATTTATATCCAAGCACTATGGGGTAAATTTACTAAGATAGGAGATCTATTTAAGATGGGATGTTACCCATAGCAATCAATCAGATTCTACTTCTCATTTATCAAGCACGTTCTAGAAGATACCTGGAATCTGATTGGTTGCTATGGGCAACATCCCATATTAAATAGAACTCCTATCTTGGTAAATGTACCCCTATGTATGTATCTGTATTTTACACAAGTCCCGGGCTTTACGAGAGTTGTTTGACAAGTGTGGTAAATTTCTATTAGATGGCGCCACAATCCCTTTGTTGACGTGATGCCTGGAAAGTTCCACTCTTCTATCCCCCCCCAGGCCAAATTGCAGCCAGAAGTGAAGCGTTCTTCACTTGAGCTACTTGTTTGAAGTGAGTGGTTTAGCAGTTGCCACAAAAATGAACAAAAACAAATTCTGTGCAAGGATAAATCACTTACAGTATTTTAAGAAGTGGACAGCCACAGAGTTAGCTGAAGTTCATGGGGATGATCCTGCATTGAAGACCATCTATTTTTGGATAAACTAATTTAAACAGGGCTGAACCTGGATGCCCAGTTGAAATCACCACAACGGATATGATGGCAACATTCCATGGTATCGTTATGGAAGATCGCCGAGTGAAAGTGTGTGAGACTGGTGAGGCCATAGGCATCTTGACAGAACGAGTGCATGACATTCTGCATGAAAAATTGCACATGAAAAAGCTGTGCGCATGATGGGTGTTGTGAATGCCGTCTCTCAATCAAAAAATCATGCAAAAGAATGTTTCAACGCAGTGTCTGGCAATGTTTAAGTGAAGAAGCAGTTAAAATAGTAGACAATGGACCGGATTCAGAGATAGACACAGAGCGCTGCATACGCAGCAAGATATGCGTCCATCTCCTCACATGCTGGGGGTCACGTATCGAATTAAGGTTGATCCCTGTCAGGTGGTCCGCCGCCTTTTTTTAAATCTGAGCGGCTGTGTGTGACATCACACAGCTGCCCCAAAAACTCTCCTGGCACGCCCCATTAAGCCTGCCACGCCCACAAAATACTGCGTCATCGCCCCCTGAACGCCCTCCGCTGTCAATCATCTTGCGGCCACATCCTGGAAGGATGCAGCAGCAAGAAGAAAGGTTGCGCACTGCGGATGGTGCGCAGACAAAATAGACGAGACCGCTGCGTACAGATGCGCGGCTGTGTACATCTCTGAATCAGCCCCCCTGCCTGGTGAAAGTTCGCCGAAGAAAACGAAGACTGTTTTGACAGCTGGAAAAGTGATGGCCACTGTTTTTTGGGATTCCCAAAGCATTGTCCTAATTGACTACTTGCAAAAGGGTAAGACAATAACAGGGTACTAAGCAACATTATTATACCATTTGAAAAAAGAGCTGAAAGCTAAATAGCCAAGATTGGCGTGCAAAAAAGTGCTCTTCCACCAAGATAACCATCTCTTCCACAAGTCGACCATCACAATGGCAAAATTACACGAATTGGGCTTTGAATTTATTCCCCATCCACCTTATTCTCTGGATTTGACCCCATGCGACTTCTTCCTGTTTCTAAATTTGAAAATCTTATCAAATGCGGAAGTCATCACCACTGTCAATAAGTATTTTGCAGGCTTTGAGACACCTTACATTTCCGATGGTACTACAAAATTGGAAACTTGCTAGACCAAGGATATTGCCCTTGAGGGAGACTATGTTGAGAAATAAAGACGATTTTTTTCCATGCTTATCAAACGAACCTCATATTAGCACCTGGCCATGGCACTATGCTTTTTGTATAATGGGTACGAGTTTAGTTATGAGTTTTCACACTGGACTCATAGCTTGAATCATATCTTGAAAATTTGTTTATCGTGTTTTTGATTCAGTTAAAAAGAAATTACAATGATATTTCTCATACAATGATGTCTCCACAGCGGTGGAAAAAATAAAATTTTAAACCTACCGGTAAATCTTTTTCTCCTAGTCCGTAGAGGATGCTGGGGACTCCGTAAGGACCATGGGGTATAGACGGGCTCCGTAGGAGACATGGGCACTTTAAGACCTTTTAATGGGCGTGAACTGGCTCCTCCCTCTATGACCCTCCTCCAGACCTCAGTTATAGGAACTGTGCCCGGAGGAGACGGACATTTCGAGGAAAGGATTTTGTTAATTAAGGGTGAGATACATACCAGCTCACACCACAACACACCGTACAACCTGGAATATAACTAAACCAGTTAACAGTATGAACAAATAAGATCAGCAACAGGTTGATCTGAACTGCAACACAACCCTTGTGTAGACTTATCAATAACTATGTACAAGTACTGCAGATTTATTCTGCACTGGGACGGGCGCCCAGCATCCTCTACGGACTAGGAGAAAAAGATTTACCGGTAGGTTTAAAATCTTATTTTCTCTTACGTCCTAGAGGATGCTGGGGACTCCGTAAGGACCATGGGGTATATACCAAAGCTCCAGACCGGGCGGGAGAGTGCGAATTACTCTGCAGCACAGATTGATCAAAAGAGAGGTCCTGATCAGCCAGGGTATCAAACTTATAGAATTTTGCAAAAGTGTTTGAACCCGACCAAGTAGCTGCTCGGCAAAGCTGTAACGCCGAGACGCCTCGGGCAGCCGCCCAAGAAGAGCCCACCTTCCTTGTGGAATAGGCCTTTACCGATTTTGGTAACGGCAATCCAGCCATAGAATGAACCTGCTGAATCGTGTTACAGATCCAGCGTGCGATAGTCTGCTTGGAAGCAGGAGCGCCAACCTCGTTGGCTGCATATAGGATAAACAGTGCCTCCGTTTTCCTAATACGAGCCGTTCTGGCTACATAGATTTTTAAAGCCCTGACTACATCAAGGTACTTGGAATCCTCCAAGACATCTGTAGCCACCGGCACTACAATAGGTTGGTTCATGTGAAACGACTAAACCACCTTAGGTAGAAATTGTGGACGAGTTCTCAATTCCGCTCTATCCATATGGAAAATCAGATAGGGGCTCTTGTAAGACAAGGCCGCCAATTCTGACACCCTCCTTGCAGATGCCAAGGCCAATAACATGACCACTTTCCAAGTGAGAAATTTTAACTGAACAGTTTGAAGTGGTTCAAACCAATGTGATTTAAGGAACTGTAACACCACGTTAAGGTCCCACGGTGCCACAAAAGGAGGTTGGATGTGCAGTACTCCCTTCACAAAAGTCTGCACTTCTGGAAGAGAGGCCAATTCCTTCTGAAAAAATATTGATAAGGCCGAAATCTGCACCTTAATGGAGCCTAACTTTAGGCCCATATCCAGCCCCACCTGTAGAAAATGGAGAAAACGACCCAGCTGAAAAACCTCCGTAGGAGCATTCTTGGATTCACACCAAGACACATACTTTCTCCAGATACGGTGATAATGCTTCGCCGTTACCTCCTTCCTAGCTTTAAGCAGAGTAGGGATGACCTCCCCTGGAATACCTTTCCTAGCTAGGATTTGGTGTTCAACCGCCATGCCGTCAAACGTAACCGCGGTAAGTCTTGGAGCACACACGGCCGCTGTTGTAACAGGTCCTCTCTTAGAGGAAGAGGCCAAGGATCTTCTGTGAGCATTTCCTGAAGATCTGGATACCAGGCCCTTCGAGGCCAGTCTGGAACAATGAGTATCGTTTAAACTCTTGTTCTTCTTATGATCCGCAATATCTTTGGGATGAGTGGAAGTGGAGGGAACACATAGACCGACTGATATACCCACGGTGTCACTAGTGCATCTACTGCTATTGCTTGAGGGTCCCTCGACCTGGAACAATACGTACAAAGCTTTTTGTTGAGGAGTGATGCCATCATGTCTATTTGAGGGAGTCCCCAACCGTTTGTCACTTCTGCAAAGACCTCTTGATGAAGCCCCCACTCTCCTGGATGGAGATCGTGTCTGCTGAGGAAGTCTGCTTCCCAGTTGTCCACTCCCGGGATGAAAACAGCTGACAGAGCGCTTACATGATTTTCCGCCCAGCGAAGAATCCTGGTGGCCTCCACCATCGCTGCTCTGCTGTCACGATCCGGGTATCTGGACGCCATTTCTTACCCATCAGATGCCTCCTAAGGCTGGCTCAGCGCTCCAGGACCGGATTCCATCTGTTATCCTGATGTGTACATTCCTGTATCCTCTCCTGTCACTCTGGGACGCTGTCACAGTAAACGCCATATTACACCTGGCATGGCGTCTCCCGCGGCCTCCGCCGCCGTCCCTGAACTTCTGCATGCAGAGTGTCTGAGTGGCGATTACGTCAGCCGCGGCCTCCGCTGTGTCCGCGTGGTTGGATGTGCATCTGTCAGCCTGGCGCCTCCTGTCTCCGGTGGCCGGCGCCGCCATTACTGTTTTCATTACCACATGGATTACAAACCAAACTTCCCTCCAAGTGTCTGCATGGGCGCAGCCATCTTGGATTCTGTCAGCTGATCATTTCCACCAATCTGTTCTCAGTATTGATAATCTGCATAATTGCCTAGCCAATCCCTTCCTTGCTGCAGGTATAAATACACTGTGCCTGAGCAAGGAAGGCGTCAGTGCTTTGGTTGTCAAACCTAGTTCCTGTTTGTCTCTCTCCTGTGATTGTCTTCCAGGTTCCAGCTCCTGTCTCAAGACTTCCACCATAGAGACCCGCACCAGCATTCCACCTGCGGTGCAGCCTGACTCTCCAATCCATTGTGGATTCATCTGTTTCCAGCTACACCATTACCTGCTTCCAGCTCAGCTTTCAGCAGAGTACAGCTTCCCTTAAAGGGCCGGTGTCCTTTCTACACTTTACCACTCTCCACCGGTATTATTATTTCTCCGCTCTCAAGTTCTACATTTCAGTTCATATTTCATCGCTCCCAAGTTCATTTATTATTTAACTGGTTCCAGCCAGTATCCACTCCGTGCTAACAACAGTCTGGTTCCAGCCAGTATCCACAGCAGCTGTTTTACCTTAAGCAACCCAGCTTTTCCTGGAACACCAGCTGGCACAATCCTGGGTTATCTCCATTGCTACAGTCGGGCCTGGTAAGGACTTTCCATCTAGAAGATCATAAGAACTATCTCACACTACCAGTGCCCTGTGGCTCCTGCCATCCTGTAGTACCCAGGAACTGTATTTATTATTTGCTGACTTTTACGTTTTCTTTTACTGCTGCTGTGTTGCGGAGTTGTCATAATAAACATCATTGACTTTTATCCAAGTTGTCGTGGTCACGCCTTCGGGCAGTTATTATTCATGTTACTTACATGTCCAGGGGTCTGATACAACCTCCCAGGTTCCGGTACATCTCAGCCCCTACAACTGAGGCTGCCTCCCGTCAGCTCAGGCCCTCAGTTGTGACAGTAAGCACTGACCTAATGAATCCAGCCGGAGACCAGGATCAAGCGGCCAGGCCGATGCAAGAACTGGCAGCCCGACTAGAACATCAGGAGGCTGCACAGGGCCACATCATCCGCTGTCTCCAGGATCTCTCTACTCGGCTGGATGGGATTCAGACAACTCTCCGTGGATCAGGCGCATCTGGTGCGTCAACCACAGTGACTCCAGCTATAACCCCACCCACCTTACCCATTTCTGCTCCACGTCTTCATCTTCCAACGCCAGCAAAATTTGACGGATCTCCAAGATTCTGCAGGGGATTTCTCAACCAGTGTGAGATTCAGTTTGAGCTACAACCTGGCAATTTTCCCAGTGACCGTACAAAAATTGCCTACATCATCTCTCTTCTCAGTGGCTCCGCCCTTGACTGGGCATCACCGTTATGGGAGAGGTCCGACACCCTGCTATCTTCTTACACTGCATTCGTGTCAACATTCAGGTGCATCTTCGACGAGCCAGGCCGGGTAACCTCAGCTTCATCCGAGATTCTCCGTTTACGCCAGGGGTCACGTACTGTAGGACAATATCTGATACAGTTCCAGATCCTGGCATCCGAACTGGCATGGAACGACGAGGCCCTGTATGCTGCATTCTGGCATGGCTTATCTGAGCTTATTAAAGATGAGTTAGCTACCAGAGACTTACCTTCTAAGTTAGATGAGCTCATCTCACTCTGCACGAAAGTTGATTTACGTTTCAGAGAGAGAGCAACTGAGCGTGGAAGATCATCTGCTCCAAAATCTTCTGCTCCTCCTCCTCGTCAACTGTCACCATCTAAAGATGAGCCCATGCAAATTGGCCGTTCCCGTTTAACTCCTGCTGAGCGCCGAAGACGTCTCTCTGAGTCTCTTTGTCTTTACTGTGCAGCTCCGTCTCACACCATCAATGCCTGTCCCGAACGTCCGGGAAAACTCCAAACCCTAGCTCGCCCAGGAGAGGGCCGGCTAGGAGTAATGATCTCCTCTCCATCTCCTCATGATTGTAATCTCCCAGTCTCGCTTCAAGTTGCTCAACGTTATCGGAACGTCATTGCTCTCCTTGATTCCGGAGCAGCTGGGAACTTTATTACTGAAGCCTATGTTAAACGGTGGTCCCTATCCACTGAGAGACTTCCTTCCTCCTTTTCCTTAACTGCCGTGGATGGCAGTAAAATTTTTGATACTGTTATTGCTCTAAGGACTCTACCAGTTCGTCTGAGAGTGGGAGTTCTTCATTCCGAACTTATTTCACTTTTAGTGATTCCAAGAGCCACACATCCTGTGGTCCTGGGCCTTCCATGGCTCCGTCTTCACAATCCTACAATTGATTGGACGACTACGCAAATCCTGGCATGGGGTTCCTCCTGTGCAGAGACATGTTTGTTTAAAGTATTGCCTGTCTGTTCTTCCTCCCCCAGGTCGTCTGATGTTCCACCTCCTCCATATCAAGATTTCACGGATGTGTTCAGTAAAGCTTCTGCTGATATCCTTCCTCCTCATAGAGAATGGGACTGCCCGATTGATCTCGTTCCAGGGAAGGTTCCACCTCGAGGCCGAACTTATCCGTTGTCTCTGCCTGAGACGCATTCTATGGAGGAGTACATTAAAGAGAACCTAGCAAAGGGGTTCATTTGACCTTCTTCTTCCCCAGCCGGCGCAGGCTTCTTTTTTGTAAAAAAGAAAGATGGTGGTCTGCGGCCGTGCATCGACTACAGAGGTTTGAACGACATTACCATCAAGAACCGTTATCCTTTACCCCTGATTACTGAGCTCTTAGACAGAGTTAGCGGAGCTACCATCTTTACAAAGCTGGACTTGCGAGGTGCATACAATCTCATCCGGATCCGTGAGGGTGACGAGTGGAAGACCGCCTTTAACACCCGTGACGGACATTATGAGTACCTCGTCATGCCCTTCGGATTGAGCAATGCTCCAGCTGTCTTCCAGCATTTTGTCAATGAGATCTTCAGAGACATTCTATACCGTCATGTCGTGGTCTATCTAGACGATATCCTCATTTTTGCCAACGATTTAGAGGAACATCGTTTTTGGGTTAAAGAGGTTCTGTCCCGTCTCCGTGTCAATCATCTCTATTGCAAATTAGAAAAATGCGTCTTTGAAGTCAAGTCCATTCCGTTTCTAGGGTACATTGTGTCCGGTTCCGGACTAGAGATGGATCCTGAGAAACTACAAGCAATTCAGAATTGGCCGGTACCCTTAACCCTCAAAGGGGTCCAGAGGTTCTTAGGGTTCGCCAATTATTACCGAAAGTTTATACGAGACTTTTCCACCATTGTGGCGCCTATTACTGCTTTCACCAAGAAGGGTGCTAACCCGTCCAAGTGGTCTGAAGAAGCCATGCAAGCTTTTCATCTTTTAAAACAGAGGTTCATCTCTGCGCCTGTCCTGAAACAGCCTGACATCGACTCTCCTTTCATCCTAGAGGTGGATGCCTCCTCCGTTGGAGTAGGAGCGGTGTCCGTTGGAGTAGGAGCGGTGTTATCTCAGAGGGCTAAAGATGGCCATTTACATCCTTGCAGTTTCTTCTCCCGGACGTTCTCCCCAGCTGAGCGCAACTATGCCATTGGCGACCAGGAGTTGCTAGCCATCAAGCTCGCTCTAGAAGAGTGGAGGTATCTGTTGGAGGGAGCTTCTCATTTAATCACCATACTTACAGACCACAAGAACCTTTTATACCTGAAGGGCGCACAATGTCTCAACCCTCGTCAGGCCAGATGGGCACTTTTCTTTTCCAGGTTCGACTTTAAACTCCAGTTCTGTCCGGGCTCTCAGAATCGCAAGGCCGATGCCCTTTCCCGCTCATGGGAGCAAGAAAATGAGTCAGAGTCTTCAGACAAGCATCCTATTATAAATCCGTTGGCATTCTCCACGGTAGGGATGGACTCTACGCCCCCATCAGGGAAAAGTTTTGTGAAGCCGATGCTAAGGAAGAAGCTCATGCATTGGGCCCATGCTTCCCGTTTTGCTGGACATACAGGTATCCAAAAAACCCTGGAGTTTATCTCTAGGTCCTATTGGTGGCCAACTCTGAAAAAAGACGTCCTGGAGTTTATTGCATCTTGCCCAAAGTGTGCCCAACATAAAGTATCCCGCCAGTCGCCTGCGGGGCAACTGGTTCCACTATCCGTTCCCCGTCGACCATGGACCCACTTGTCGATGGATTTCATTACAGACTTACCCATGTGCAACAAGTTCAATACCATCTGGGTGGTAGTTGACCGGTTCACCAAGATGGCACACTTCATTCCTCTCACCGGTCTTCCGTCAGCTTCCAAGTTGGCTCAAGTATTCATACAAGAGATCTTCCGACTCCACGGTCTTCCTGAAGAAATTATCTCAGATCGAGGAGTTCAATTCACAGCCAAATTCTGGCGAAGTTTATGTCAAGCCCTCCAAGTCAAGCTAAAGTTTTCCACGGCTTACCATCCTCAGACCAATGGTCAAACCGAGAGGGTGAATCAGGACTTGGAGGCCTTCCTCCGCATCTATGTGTCCTCCTCTCAAGATGACTGGGTTCAATTACTTCCCTGGGCCGAGTTCTGTCATAACAACCAGTATCATTTTTCATCTGCTTCAACACCATTCTTCACTAACTTTGGATTCCACCCTAAAGTCCCTGAGTTCCAACCGCTTCCAGCAACTTCGGTTCCCGCAGTGGATATCACCTTGCATCAGTTTGCCAATATCTGGAAGAGCGTACGATCAGCTCTGCTCAAGGCATCGTTCAGGTACAAGAAGTTTGCGGATTGTTAGGGTCTCCTGCCCTGTGCTGCCACGTCGTCATGGCAACCGGGAGACAAGTGCTAGTGGAGTAACCTGAGCGCAGCTGATACTCCGGTTCGGGTCTTTTGCTGTGCAGTGGTTATAGGCTCTGTGCACGGCAGGGGATCCGGTGCTGGTTTTTGTGCTCACAGTCTGTGAGGTCTGAGTGGGGCGTGGACAGCACCTGCTTTATAAGGCCTCTTTTCAGGGTAAGCAGATGCTGCTGAATCTTTGTTGGTTAGTCAGTTCATGAAAGTTAGCCAGTACTGTGTAGCTTTGTATTTGTTTGTTGCTTACTGCAAATAGGCCTGGGGATTTGGTATTACACTCTGCCAATCCAGACCTAGCAGTAAGACTGGAGTCAGTCGTTTAGCTTGCTGGGGTTCTGTTACTACTCTGTGAACTTAGCAAGTTTGCGGCTGTATTCTAAGACTTGCCTGTCTAATCCTGTCTCACTGTGCTAGGTGTCAGGGGTCAGTTTAGTGGCAGTAAGCTAAAACCTGTGCACTGCAAGTGAGAATCAGGATTGTGGAGACTCTCCTTGTGTCTATCATTCCATCTCTGACCAAGGAGTTAACTGCCACACCCGTTGGTAACCCTTTAGGGTTTTGCTGTTGCCCTTAGCAACAGCATTTCGGGTTCTCTACGTATTAAAACACAACATCTTGCTTTTTCCATCTGAACAGTTCTAATACAAGGGAGATACCCAGTTCCTTAGCCTCTGGGCTTCTCTGTTCACTTTGTGTGTATTTTGTTATCCTATCACCTTCTGTGTACGTTATGTCATATTCCTCAGTTTGTCTGTGAGTCCATTTGTTTTGCATAACAGTTCAAACACCAGTACATTCCTGCAGACACTGGAGTGCATAACAGTTCTGACACCAGTACTTTCCTGCAGGCACTGGTGTGCATAACATATTCAGCAGCCTAATACTCCTGTTGAAATTTTGTGGGAATATGGAGCATACCCCTCAAAATACGTTGCAACAGGTGGTCGATCAGGTGCAGGTCCTGACTCGACAATTTAATGATTTGTCCATTAAAATGCACACCTCCCAGGCTGCTGGCAGAGCTCCCGCAGCAGCAGCACCTGCAGGGGTTAAGGAGCCGAAAGTAAATCTCCCGGATCGTTTTTCTGGAGATCGCTCGCAGTTCTTTTGTTTCAAGGAGAGCTGCAAGCTATACTTCCGGCTTAGGCCTCAGTCTTCTGGGTCGGAGATTCAGCGGGTGGGCATAGTGATTTCCTTGCTACAAGGAGACCCACAGGTCTGGGCATATGGGTTGCAGCCTGACTGTCCGTCGCTTAAAAGTGTTGATGCTTTTTTTACGGCACTGGGCATGTTGTATGATGACCCTGACAAGACGGCCTCAGCCGAGGCTCAGATTTCGATCCTTAAGCAAGGGCGAAGGCCAGTTGAGGTTTACTGTACGGAGTTTCGGAGGTTGGCCCATGATACCCAGTGGAATGACCCAGCCCTGAGACACCAGTACCGAAGAGGTCTTTCTAACCAGATAAAGGACCAACTGGTACAATATCCCTTGCCTGATAGCTTGGATCAGCTCATGCAGTTATCCATCCGGGTGGATAGACGGCTGAGAGAGCGTAGGCTTGAAAGGGAGACTGAGATTTCCTTCCTTCCCAAGGGAACCTCAGACTCTGAGGAATTTTCTGAGGAGCCTATGCAGATTGGGGCTACCCGCCACTCCTCGCGTGAGAAGACGCGGAGGAGACAGCAGGGGTTGTGTTTGTACTGTGGGAATAAAGGTCATGTGGTAGTATCATGCCCAGAAAAGCCGGAAAACTTCAGGGCCTGAGGGTGATGGGAAATATCCTGTCAGGCCAGAAGTCAGAATTTCCCAAGAAGACTTTTATCATTCCGGTGACCTTGAAGATCCTCGGTCAAACTGTCAAGACTGAGGCCTTTGTGGACAGTGGGGCCGACGGGGTTTTTATGGACCGCCAATTCGCCCTGAAACACTCTGTTCCCTTAGTACCCTTGGCATCGGAAATTGAGATTTGTGGGTTAAACGGGGAACCATTATCCCAAGGTAAAATTACCTCTTGCACTAGCCAGATTTCTTTGTTTATTGGAGCCACACACTCTGAAAAATTGTCCTTTTATGTGACTGTCTGTACTTTTGCCCCATTGGTGTTGGGGTTACCCTGGTTAAGGGCCCACAATCCTCAATTTGACTGGGTCTCTGGGGAGATTCTTAGTTGGGGTACTGATTGTTTCAGGAGTTGCTTGAGCCTTCCAGTCAGGCTCTCGCAGCTAAGTTTGCCAGGATTGCCAGGGTGTTATGCAGATTTTGCGGACGTGTTCTCCAAAAAAGTTGCAGAGGTACTACCTCCCCATCGCCCCTATGACTGTGCCATTGATTTGTTGCCAAATGCTAAGCTTCCCAAGAGCAGGTTGTACTCCCTGTCACGTCCTGAGACTCAGGCTATGGCAGAGTACATTCAGGAGAACTTGGCTAAGGGATTTATCAGACCTTCACAGTCTCCAGTTGGGTCGGGGTTCTTCTTCGTGGGTAAAAAGGACGGTTCGTTGCGACCCTGCATCGACTACAGGGAATTGAACCGTATCACGATTAAAAACTCATACCCACTGCCTCTCATTTCGGTCTTGTTTGACCAGCTTCGTACTGCCACCATTTTTTCTAAGATTGACCTACGCGGTGCGTACAATCTAATCCGAATAAGAGAGGGGGATGAATGGAAGACTGCCTTTAATACCCACTCAGGGCATTATGAATATTTGGTGATGCCTTTTGGGCTCTGTAATGCCCCGGCAGTCTTCCAGGATTTCATGAATGATGTGCTCAGGGAATATTTGGATAGATTCTTAGTTGTATACTTAGATGACATCCTAATCTTCTCCCATTCCCTGGAGGAACATCGGAAGCATGTACGCTTAGTCCTCCAGAAACTCAGAGACCACCGGCTTGGGGCGAAGCTGGAGAAGTGCGAATTTGAAGTTCAGCAAATCGCATTTCTAGGATATATTATCTCCCCAGAAGGTTTCCAAATGGAGGGTTCCAAGGTACAGGCAGTCCTGGATTGGGTGCAGCCCACTAGTTTGAAGGCGCTTCAGCGTTTCCTGGGCTTTGCGAATTTTTATAGACGATTTATCGCTGGATTTTCGTCTATAGTGGCGCCCTTGGTGGCACTCACTAAGAAAGGGGCGGATGTTGCTCACTGGTCTTGTGAGGCTAAAGCGGCTTTTGCCTGTCTCAAAAGGGCATTTGTTTCGGCCAAGGTGCTGCGACACCCAGATCCAGAGCGTCCTTTTGTGGTGGAGGTGGATGCCTCTGAGATGGGTATTGGGGCAGTGCTTTCTCAGATGGGAGTGTCTGATAATCGCCTTCATCCCTGTGCTTACTTTTCCCGTAAATTTTCGCCTGCCGAGATGAATTATGACGTGGGTAACCGGGAATTGTTGGCTATTAAGGATGCACTCGAGGAGTGGAGACACTGGCTTGAGGGGGCTAAGTTTGTGGTCTCAATTCTCACTGACCATAAGAATCTGGCATATTTAGAGTCAGCGAAGCGTCTCAATGCCAGGCAGGCACGATGGGCTTTGTTTTTTGCTCGCTTTAATTTTTTGATAACATATCGCCCTGGGTCAAAAAACATCAAGGCTGATGCGCTCTCGCGGAGTTTTGCTCCAATCCAGGAGACCACCGAGGAGCCGTTGCCCATTGTTTCCCCATCATGTATTAAAGTGGGCATTACCCAGGACCTCTTATCATTAGTCCTTAGAGCACAGGAGCAGGCTCCTCCAGACCTTCCGGTAGGTCTTTTGTTTGTGCCTCCTAGGTTAAGACAGCGAGTGTTCCTGGAATTCCATGCCAAGAAGTCGGCAGGTCACCCGGGTATTGCCAGAACTCGGGAGTTGCTATCTAGGGCGGTGTGGTGGCCCTCGGTGGCTAAGGATGTGGATCAGTGGGTTCGGGCATGTGACATCTGTGCCCGAAATAAGACTCCTAGAGGGGTTCCTGTTGGCCCATTACATCCACTCTCTATTCCATCTAAGCCATGGACCCACATTTCAATGGATTTTGTGGTGGACTTGCCCAAATCCTCGGGGATGACAGCCATCTGGGTTGTCGTTGACAGGTTTTCGAAGATGGCGCACTTCGTTCCACTGGTTGGGCTGCCATCAGCCAGACGCCTGTCTGAATTATTTATGCTGCATGTTGTGCGTCTCCACGGGTTGCCACTTGATGTGGTCTCTGACCGCGGATCCCAGTTTGTGGCCAAATTCTGGAGGGCATTTTGTTCCGATCTCCAGATTTCTGTCAGCTTGTCGTCAGGCTACCATCCGCAGTCTAATGGGCAGACTGAAAGGGTGAACCAGTCCTTGGAGCAGTTCCTCAGGTGTTATGTCTCCAAGTGTCAGACTGACTGGGTTGCTCATCTGTCCATGGCGGAGTTTGCCTATAACAACGCGGCTCACTCTGCTACAGGGATCTCTCCCTTCCTTTGTGTGTATGGGCATCATCCTAAGGCCAATTCTTTTGACCCCCTGGACTCCACGCCTGGTGGTTCCTCTGTGGTTTCGGTCCTTAGAGGTATTTGGCGGAAAGTGAAGAAAGCCCTTGTGTCTGTGTCATTAGTGACCAAAAGGGTTTTTGATAAGCGGAAAAGACCCTGCAGCTTCAAATTAGGAGACTTCGTCTGGTTGTCTACCAAGAATTTGAAGTTGAGACAGCCATCTCATAAGTTAGGCCCCCGGTTCATCGGCCCTTATAAGATCACCAGGGTTATCAATCCGGTGGCATTTCAGTTAGATCTGCCCCGTTCTTTGGGTATCAATAAAACATTTCATTGTTCCCTTTTAAAACGGGCGATTAGTAATCCTTCTTCCAGTGGAAGACCTTCCCCTCTTCTGATACGTGGCCAGAGGGAGTTTGTTGTTGAAAGGATTCTTGACTCCAAGGTGGTTCGGGGTCGGCTGTCATTTTTGGTGCACTGGAAGGGGTATGGCCCGGAGGAGCGGTCGTGGGTGCGCAGTTGTGATCTTCATGCCCCCAGACTGATACGCTCTTTCTTCTCGCAGTTCCCCGATAAACCCGGTGGTAGGGGTTCTTTGACCCCTCGTCAGAGGGGGGGTACTGTTAGGGTCTCCTGCCCTGTGCTGCCACGTCGTCATGGCAACCGGGAGACAAGTGCTAGTGGAGTAACCTGAGCGCAGCTGATACTCCGGTTCGGGTCTTTTGCTGTGCAGTGGTTATAGGCTCTGTGCACGGCAGGGGATCCGGTGCTGGTTTTTGTGCTCACAGTCTGTGAGGTCTGAGTGGGGCGTGGACAGCACCTGCTTTATAAGGCCTCTTTTCAGGGTAAGCAGATGCTGCTGAATCTTTGTTGGTTAGTCAGTTCATGAAAGTTAGCCAGTACTGTGTAGCTTTGTATTTGTTTGTTGCTTACTGCAAATAGGCCTGGGGATTTGGTATTACACTCTGCCAATCCAGACCTAGCAGTAAGACTGGAGTCAGTCGTTTAGCTTGCTGGGGTTCTGTTACTACTCTGTGAACTTAGCAAGTTTGCGGCTGTATTCTAAGACTTGCCTGTCTAATCCTGTCTCACTGTGCTAGGTGTCAGGGGTCAGTTTAGTGGCAGTAAGCTAAAACCTGTGCACTGCAAGTGAGAATCAGGATTGTGGAGACTCTCCTTGTTTCTATCATTCCATCTCTGACCAAGGAGTTAACTGCCACACCCGTTGGTAACCCTTTAGGGTTTTGCTGTTGCCCTTAGCAACAGCATTTCGGGTTCTCTACGTATTAAAACACAACATCTTGCTTTTTCCATCTGAACAGTTCTAATACAAGGGAGATACCCAGTTCCTTAGCCTCTGGGCTTCTCTGTTCACTTTGTGTGTATTTTGTTATCCTATCACCTTCTGTGTACGTTATGTCATATTCCTCAGTTTGTCTGTGAGTCCATTTGTTTTGCATAACAGTTCAAACACCAGTACATTCCTGCAGACACTGGAGTGCATAACAGTTCTGACACCAGTACTTTCCTGCAGGCACTGGTGTGCATAACACGGATAAGAAGCGTCGAGCAGTTCCTGCTCTCAAGGTGGGTGATCGGGTATGGTTATCCACGAAGAATTTGAGGTTAAGAGTTCCCAGTATGAAGTTTGCACCTCGCTATATCGGTCCTTTCAAGATTGAACAAGTCATCAATCCTGTTGCTTACAGACTCCAGTTGCCTCCCTTCTTAAAAATACCCAGGACATTCCATGTTTCCCTGTTGAAACCGCTGATCTTGAATCGGTTTCATTCCTCACTTCCTCCAACTCCGAAAGTCCAAACTCAACGAGGCGTTGAGTATGAAGTGGCCAAGATCCTGGACTCACGTCACCGTTACGGTCAACTACAATATCTTATTGACTGGAAGGGTTATGGTCCTGAGGAACGGTCGTGGACCAATGCTTCTGATGTCCATGCTCCTGCCTTGGTCCGGAGATTCCATTCCAAGTTTCCTCAAAAGCCAAAGAAGTGTCCTGGGGCCACTCCTAAAGGGGGGGGTGCTGTCACGATCCGGGTATCTGGACGCCATTTCTTACCCATCAGATGCCTCCTAAGGCTGGCTCAGCGCTCCAGGACCGGATTCCATCTGTTATCCTGATGTGTACATTCCTGTATCCTCTCCTGTCACTCTGGGACGCTGTCACAGTAAACGCCATATTACACCTGGCATGGCGTCTCCCGCGGCCTCCGCCGCCGTCCCTGAACTTCTGCATGCAGAGTGTCTGAGTGGCGATTACGTCAGCCGCGGCCTCCGCTGTGTCCGCGTGGTTGGATGTGCATCTGTCAGCCTGGCGCCTCCTGTCTCCGGTGGCCGGCGCCGCCATTACTGTTTTCATTACCACATGGATTACAAACCAAACTTCCCTCCAAGTGTCTGCATGGGCGCAGCCATCTTGGATTCTGTCAGCTGATCATTTCCACCAATCTGTTCTCAGTATTGATAATCTGCATAATTGCCTAGCCAATCCCTTCCTTGCTGCAGGTATAAATACACTGTGCCTGAGCAAGGAAGGCGTCAGTGCTTTGGTTGTCAAACCTAGTTCCTGTTTGTCTCTCTCCTGTGATTGTCTTCCAGGTTCCAGCTCCTGTCTCAAGACTTCCACCATAGAGACCCGCACCAGCATTCCACCTGCGGTGCAGCCTGACTCTCCAATCCATTGTGGATTCATCTGTTTCCAGCTACACCATTACCTGCTTCCAGCTCAGCTTTCAGCAGAGTACAGCTTCCCTTAAAGGGCCGGTGTCCTTTCTACACTTTACCACTCTCCACCGGTATTATTATTTCTCCGCTCTCAAGTTCTACATTTCAGTTCATATTTCATCGCTCCCAAGTTCATTTATTATTTAACTGGTTCCAGCCAGTATCCACTCCGTGCTAACAACAGTCTGGTTCCAGCCAGTATCCACAGCAGCTGTTTTACCTTCAGCAACCCAGCTTTTCCTGGAACACCAGCTGGCACAATCCTGGGTTATCTCCATTGCTACAGTCGGGCCTGGTAAGGACTTTCCATCTAGAAGATCATAAGAACTATCTCACACTACCAGTGCCCTGTGGCTCCTGCCATCCTGTAGTACCCAGGAACTGTATTTATTATTTGCTGACTTTTACGTTTTCTTTTACTGCTGCTGTGTTGCGGAGTTGTCATAATAAACATCATTGACTTTTATCCAAGTTGTCGTGGTCACGCCTTCGGGCAGTTATTATTCATGTTACTTACATGTCCAGGGGTCTGATACAACCTCCCAGGTTCCGGTACATCTCAGCCCCTACAACTGAGGCTGCCTCCCGTCAGCTCAGGCCCTCAGTTGTGACATCTGCTTCTTGTTCCGCACTGGCGATTTACATGTGCCACGGCTGTGATGTTGTCTGACTGGATCAGTACAGGTAGGTTGCGAAGAAGATGCTCCGCCTGTCTCAGGCCGTTGTATATGGCCCTCAATTCCAGCACATTTATGTGCAGACAAGCCTCCTGGCTTGACCATATTCCCTGAAAATGTTTTCCTTGTGCGACTGCTCCCCAGCCTCGGAGGCTCACGTCCGTGGTTACCAGAACCCAATCCTGGATTCCGAACCTGCGACCCTCTAGGAGGTGAGCACTGTGGAGCCACCACAGGAGAGATATCCTGGCCCTGGGGGACAGGCTTATCATCCGATGATTTTGGAGATGGGACCCTGACCATTTGTCCAGTAGGTCCCACTGAAAAGTTCTTGCATGAACCTGCCAAACGGAATGGCCTCGTAGGCCGCCACCATCTTTCCCAACACTCGAGTGCATTGATGAATCGACACTCTTTTTGGTTTCAGCAGATCCCTGACCATGTTCTGGAGTTCCAGAGCTTTTTCCAATGGGAGAAAACCCCTCTGCCGTTCCGTATCCAGAATCATGCCCAAAAACGACAGTCGAGTTGTCGGCATCAACTGCGACTTTGGCAAATTTAATAGCCAGCCGTGTTGTTGTAGTACCCTCAGAGAGAGTGCCACGCTTTTCAGTAACTGGTCTCTTGATCTCGCCTTTATCAGGAGATCGTCCAAGTACGGGATAATTGTGACACCTTGCTTGCACAGATGCACCATCATTTCCGCCATTACCTTGGTGAAAATCCTCGGGGCCGTGGAAAGCCCAAACGGCAACGTCTGAAATTGATAATGACAATCCTGCACAGCGAATCTCAGGAACGCCTGATGAGGAGGATATATGGGGACATGAAGGTATGCATCCTTTATGTCTACTGACACCATAAAATCCCCCCCCGTCCAGACTGGAAATCACTGCCCGGAGAGATTCCCTCTTGAATTTGAATCTTTTCAAATACAGGTTTAGGGATTTTAGGTTCAGAATTGGTCTGACCGAGCCGTCTGGCTTCGGGACCACAAATAGAGTTGAATAAAACCCCTTTCCCTGTTGCAACAGGGGAACCGTGATAATCACTTGCTGTTGACACAGCTTTTGTATTGTAGCTGAAACTATTTCTCTCTCTGGGAGAGAAGCTGGTAAGGCCGATTTGAAAAATCAATGTGGGAGAACGTCTTCGAACTCCAGTCTGTATCCTTGGGTTACAATTTCTAGCATCCAAGGATCCAAGATCGAATGAATCCAGACCTGGCTGAAGACGTGCCCCCACTGGTGCGGACTCCCGCAGCGGAGCCCCAGCGTCATGAGGTGGATTTGGTAGAGGCCGGAGAGGACTTCTGATCCTGGGAACTAGCCGCAGCTGGTGTTCTTTTCCCTCTACCCTTGCCTCTGGCGAGGAAGGATGATCCACGTCCCTTTCTGAATTTATGAGACCGAAAGGACTGCACCTGGTATGGAGGCGTTTTCTTTTGCTGTGGGAGAACAAAAGGCAAAAAAGAAGACTTACCCGCGGTAGCTGTGGAAACCAGGTCCGCGAGGCCGTCCCCAAACAAAAGTTCACCCTTGTAAGGCAAGGCCTCCATAAGTCTCTTGGAGTCAGCATCCCCAGTCCATTGACGGGTCCACAACGCCCTCCTAGCTGAAATTGCCATGGCATTGGCCCTCGATCCCAAGAGGCCAATATCTCTCGCAGCCTCCCTTAGGTATAACGCTGCGTCCTTGATGTGACCCAATGTCAACAGTACACTCTCCCTGTCGAGGGTGTCCATGTCAGATGACAAGTTATCTGCCCATCCTGCAATCGCGCTACTCACCCATGCCGACGCTACCGCTGGTCTGAGCAGGGTTCCCGTAGTCGCATAAATCGATTTCAAGGTAGTTTCCTGCCTGCGATCCGCAGGATCCTTTAGTGTCGCCGTGTCTGGAGACGGTAGGGCCACCTTTTTGGATAAACGCGTCAAAGCCTTATCTACTGTGGGTGATGATTCCCACCATAACCTGTCCTGTGAGGGGAAAGGATACGCCATAACAATTCTCTTAGGAATCTGCAGTCTTTTGTCTGGAGTTTCCCAAGCTTTTTCAAATAGAGCGTTCAGCTCATGGGATGGGGGAAATGTTACCTCAGGTTTCTTCCCCTTAAACATACAGACCCGTGTGTCAGGGACAGAAGGGTCCTCTGTGATATGTAATACATCTTTTATTGCAATAATCATGTACTGAATACTCTTGGCCACCCTTGGGTGTAACCGAGCGTCATCATAGTCGACACTGGAGTCGGAATCCGTGTCGGTATCAGTGTCTGCTATCTGGGTAAAGAGACGTTTCTGGGACCCTGATGGGTTCTGTGACACATTAATATCCATGGATTGTCTCCATGCTTGGTTCTGGGACTCAGATTTGTCCAAACTTTTATGTAATAAAGCCACACTTGCATTCAAAACATTCCACATGTCTACCCAATCAGCAGTCGGCGGTGCCGACGGAGTCACTATTACATTCTGCTCCGCATCCTCTCTGGAAGAGCCTTCCGCCTCAGACATGTCGACACACACGTAGTGACACTCCCACACACACTGGGATATAGGGGACAGACCCACAATAAGGTCCTTTAGAGAGACAGAGAGGGAGTTTGCCAGCTCACACCCAGCGCCACTGCTGTCTGAAATATTAATAATGTCCCAGACCTGAAAGCGCTTTCTGTATCACACTAGCACCAAATTAATTTGCACCCTGTTACTTGTATACAGCGGTGAAGGGAGTCCGGGAGCAGCGTCTCTGCAGCAAGCTGTGGAGAAAATGGTGCTGGTTAGAGCTGAGGGACTAAGCTCCGCCCCCTCGATGGCGCGCTTCGGTCCCGCTAATTTTTATACTGGTGGGGGTCTGTATATACTGCCCATGCAGTATCTATGCGTGCCAGTGAACTTTTATGAGGTAACAATTATTGCTGTCCAGGGCGGCCCCCTGCGCCCTGCACCCTTGCTGTGCCTCGTATGTGTGTGTGTGTGGGAGCAATGGCGAGCAGCGCGACCGCTGCGCGGTACCTCACGAAGATCTGAAGTCTTCTGCCGCCTTTGAAGTCTTCTTGCTTCTCATACTCGCCCGGCTTCTATCTTCCGGCTCTGTGAGGAGGACGGCGGCGCGGCTCTGAGACAGACAGCTAGACGTACCAAGTGTTCCGACCCTCTGGAGCTAATGGTGTCCAGTAGCCTAAGAAGCAGAGCCTATCAGTAAAGTAGGTCTGCTTCTCTCTCCTCAGTCCCACGAAGCAGGGAGCCTGTTGCCAGCAGTGCTCCCTGAAAATAAAAAACCTAACAAAGTCTTTTTCCAGAGAAGCTCAGTAGAGCTGTGCGACCAGTCTCCTCTGGACACAGAATCTGAGGTCTGGAGGAGGGGCATAGAGGGAGGAGCCAGTTCACGCCCATTAAAAGGTCTTAAAGTGCCCATGTCTCCTGCGGAGCCCGTCTATACCCCATGGTCCTTACGGAGTCCCCAGCATCCTTTAGGACGTAAGAGAAATACAGTACTCATCAGATCCATGCAATTGGCTATGTATTTATCAAGTGTACAGCTACTCACAACATTAAAACCATCATGTCTGTAGGTGCACCAGCGTCCTCTTAGAACACCTAGTTCACAAAACATTAAAGTAGCAAATAAACACTAAAAGTAATGGGGGTAATTCCAAGTTGATCGCAGCAGGAATTTTGTAGCAGTTGGGCAAAACCATGGCCCTCATTCCGAGTTGTTCGCTCGCAAGCTGCTTTTAGCAGCTTTACACACGCAAAGCCGCCGCCTACTGGGAGTGAATCTTAGCTTCTTAAAATTGCGAACGAAAGATTCGCAATATAGCGAAAAGACATCTCTGCAGTTTCTGAGTAGCTCGAGACTTACTCGGCATCTGCGATCAGTTCAGTGCTTGTCGTTCCTGGTTTGACGTCATAAACACACCCAGCGTTCGCCCAGACACTCCTCCGTTTCTCCAGCCACTCCCACGTTTTTCCCAGAAACGGTAGCGTTTTTCCGCACACTCCCATAAAACGGCCAGTTTCCGCCCAGAAACACCCACTTCCTGTCAATCACATTACGATCACCAGAACGAAGAAAAAACCGTGAGTAAAATACCTAACTGCATAGCAAATTTACTTGGCGCAGTCGCACTGCGGACATTGCGCATGCGCACTAAGCGGAAAATCGCTGCGATGCGAAAAAAATTACAGAGCGAACAACTCGGAATGACCCCCCATGTGCACTGCAGGGGAGGCAGATTTAACATGTGCAGAGAGAGTTAGATTTGGGTGGGGTGTGTTCAATCTGCAATCTAATTTGCAGTGTAAAAATAAAGCAGCCAGTATTTACTCTGCACAGAAACAAAATAACCCACCCAAATCTAACTCTTTCTGACACATGTTATATCTGCCTCCCCTGCAGTGCACATGGTTTTGCCCAACTGCTAACAAAAATCCTGCTGCGATCAACTTGGAATTACCCCCAATTAATACCAGAGATGTTACACACGCACACGCACACATAAATAAACGCCACTCGGCGCAAGTCCCTAAGTATACACAGCTGAGCGGCTAAAATGTGTGTGATGTCGCCCTCTACTGGTTGCTGTCGGCATCGTGGATAGGGACGTCTGTAGCGGAAAACGGCCTCTACCCCAGATTGGTCGTCAGTCTGATGGCTGAGGACGCGGAAGTGCAGCAGCAGTGAGATGTCAGCTGTCGGCGCGCACTCACTGATCTGAGCTCCTTCCCTGTATGTGCGCGGCTGTCACTCTTCGCAGGGCTGGCTTAGTGGTTATGCGCTCCATCTGATTATCCGGTGTTGTGGCTACGTGCTCCGAAACATTGCCTGGTGTGGTGGTTATGTGCTTCGTGTGACTTTCCGGTTTGGTGTCTTTGTGATACGTATTTTACCCTGCGTGAGAAGCTGACAGCTCGGTCTCCGTTATTCCCTTTGGCGACGGCTGGTGCACCGATATCCGCACTGAGAGAGAGCCTGCACCCAGGTGAGTGCTGCAAACATGCTTACACAGCTTCCCTGCAGGACAGGCTGCAATGCAGAAGTGGGCAACGTGGTTTGTAGCAACTCTTGTGGAACTAGAAGTTGCAGCAGGAACTAGTAGATTAACAACTGGAGAGTCAATCTGCTCCACTGCCTTGATATTACACCATCAGCCAGACACCCACTGCCTGGGAATTACATGCAGCCATACTGTATATCCACTGCCTGGGCATTACACCATCAGCCAGACACCCACTGTCTGGGAATTACATGCAGCCATACTGTATATCCACTGCCTGGGCATTACCTGCAGCATACTCCTACTGCAGCCATGCACCCACTGCCTGGGCATTCCCTGCAGCCATGCACCCACTGCCTGGGCATTCCCTGCAGCCATGCACCCACTGCCTGGGCATTCCCTGCAGCCATAAACCTATGGCCTTGGCATTACCTACACCCATAAACCTATGGCCTTGGTATTACCTGCAGCCATAATCCCACCACCTGGTCATTACCAACAGCCATGCACCCACTACCTGCGTATTACTTACTTCCATAAACCCACTGCCTGCGTATTACCTGCAGCCATAAACCCACTGCCTGCGTATTACCTGCAGCCATAAACCCACTGCCTGCCTATTACCTGCAGCCATAAACCCACTACCTGCCTATTACCTGCAGCCATAAACCCACTGCCTGCCTATTACCTGCAGCCATAAACCCACTGCCTGCCTATTACCTGCAACCATAAACCCGTTGCCTATGCATTACCTGCAGCCATAAACCCGTTGCCTATGCATTACCTGCAGCCATAAACCCGTTGCCTATGCATTACCTGCAGCCATAAACCCGTTGCCTATGCATTACCTGCAGCCATAAACCCGTTGCCTATGCATTACCTGCAGCCATAAACCCGTAGCCTATGCATTACCTGCAGCCATAAACCCGTTGCCTTGGTATTACCTGCAGCCATAATCCCACCACCTGGTCATTACCAACAGCCATGCACCCACTACCTGCGTATTACTTACTTCCATAAACCCACTGCCCGAGTATTACCTGCATTACAGCTATAAATCTACTGCCTATGCATTATCTATTACCAAAATCCCGGTGCCTGTGCATTACCTGCAAACACAAACCCAATAACTGCGTTGTTACATGCTACCATAAACCCCAAGTACTGTGCTTTACCTACAACACTAACACCTGTTATCTGACATGAGTTTGTGACCCTTGTTCTGCAACATATAGCATATCTATAAACATGTAATATTAGTATGCATATTTTAGTAAGTTATGTTATTACATTTTATCTGATGCACAAATGTGTACACTTGTTTTATGGGATGTTATTATTATTAATAATAATAATAATAATAATAATTCTGGCTATGGCTTGATGTGTGGATGACTATATAATTCCTCATTGTAGCAATGCACAGTTGTAAAGTCTGTCTATTACTTTAAGGAACAACTTCCTGTTTACAGTATAAGTAAATTAGCAAGCCATCCTATAAGCTGGTTTCTCTAGATCAGTGTTTTTCAACCACTGTGCCGTAGCACACTAGTGTGCTCTTAGCGTCTCCAGGTGTGCCGCAGAGCCAGACCCGTCAGTGTTTTGCCGCTACTGTGGCCCTGGAACGATCAATACTGGTGGGTTTAGTGGTTGCAGAAACAGTTCTAAATTTGGGCCCGGCAGTGTTGGGCTCTTCTGGCCTTCTAAGATGTGACTCAGGCGTTACCTAAGGAGGAGCTGCGACATGACATCCTAGGACACGCAACTGCACCATGGATTACCGTTCTATTTGAGTGTGCCTTGGCAATATTTAAAATAAGATTTTACTTACCGATAAATCTATTTCTCGGAGTCCGTAGTGGATGCTGGGGTTCCTGAAAGGACCATGGGGAATAGCGGCTCCGCAGGAGACAGGGCACAAAAAGTAAAGCTTTTCCGATCAGGTGGTGTGCACTGGCTCCTCCCCCTATGACCCTCCTCCAGACTCCAGTTAGGTACTGTGCCCGGACGAGCGTACACAATAAGGGAGGATTTTGAATCCCGGGTAAGACTCATACCAGCCACACCAATCACACCGTACAACTTGTGATCTAAACCCAGTTAACAGTATGATAACAGCGGAGCCTCTGAAAGATGACTTCCTTTAACAATAACCCGAATTAGTTAACAATAACTATGTACAACTTATGCAGATAATCCGCACTTGGGATGGGCGCCCAGCATCCACTACGGACTCCGAGAAATAGATTTATCGGTAAGTAAAATCTTATTTTCTCTATCGTCCTAGTGGATGCTGGGGTTCCTGAAAGGACCATGGGGATTATACCAAAGCTCCCAAACGGGCGGGAGAGTGCGGATGACTCTGCAGCACCGAATGAGAGAACTCCAGGTCCTCCTTAGCCAGAGTATCAAATTTGTAAAATTTTACAAACGTGTTCTCCCCTGACCACGTAGCCGCTCGGCAAAGTTGTAATGCCGAGACCCCTCGGGCAGCCGCCCAAGATGAGCCCACCTTCCTTGTGGAGTGGGCCTTTACAGATTTAGGCTGTGGCAAGCCTGCCACAGAATGTGCAAGTTGGATTGTGCTACAGATCCAACGAGCAATCGTCTGCTTAGACGCAGGAGCACCAATCTTGTTGGGTGCATACAATATAAACAACGAGTCAGATTTTCTGACTCCAGCTGTCCTTGCAATATATATTTTTAATGCTCTGACAACGTCCAGTAACTTGGAGTCCTCCAAGTCACTTGTAGCCGCAGGCACTACAATAGGCTGGTTCAGATGAAATGCTGACACCACCTTAGGGAGAAAATGCGGACGAGTTCGCAGTTCTGCCCTGTCCGAATGGAAAATCAGATATGGGCTTTTGTAAGATAAAGCTGCCAATTCTGACACTCTCCTGGCAGAAGCCAGGGCTAGAAGCATGGTCACTTTCCATGTGAGATATTTCAAATCCACCTTTTTTAGTGGTTCAAACCAATGAGATTTTAGGAAGTCCAAAACCACATTTAGATCCCACGGTGCCACTGGAGGCACCACAGGAGGCTGTATATGCAGCACTCCCTTAACAAAGGTCTGGACTTCAGGGACTGAAGCCAATTCTTTTTGAAAGAAAATCGACAGGGCCGAAATTTGAACCTTAATAGATCCCAATTTGAGACCCATTGACAATCCTGATTGCAGGAAATGTAGGAATCGACCCAGTTGAAATTCCTCCGTCGGAGCACTCCGATCTTCGCACCACGCAACATATTTTCGCCAAATTCGGTGATAATGTTGCACGGTTACTTCCTTCCTTGCTTTAATCAAAGTAGGAATGACTTCTTCCGGCATGCCTCTTTCCTTTAGGATCCGGCGTTCAACCGCCATGCCGTCAAACGCAGCCGCGGTAAGTCTTGAAACAGACAGGGACCCTGCTGAAGCAAGTCCCTCCTTAGAGGTAGAGGCCACGGATCTTCCGTGATCATCTCTTGAAGTTCCGGGTACCAAGTCCTCCTTGGCCAATCCGGAACCACTAGTATCGTTCTTACGCCTCTTTGCCGTATAATTCTCAATACTTTTGGTATGAGAGGCAGAGGAGGAAACACATACACCGACTGGTACACCCAAGGCGTTACCAGCGCGTCCACAGCTATTGCCTGCGGATCTCTTGACCTGGCGCAATACCTGTCCAGTTTTTTGTTGAGGCGAGACGCCATCATGTCCACCATTGGTCTTTCCCAACGGGTTACCAGCATGTGGAAGACTTCTGGATGAAGTCCCCACTCTCCCGGGTGAAGATCGTGTCTGCTGAGGAAGTCTGCTTCCCAGTTGTCCACTCCCGGGATGAACACTGCTGACAGTGCTATCACATGATTCTCTGCCCAGCGAAGAATCCTAGCAGCTTCTGCCATTGCCCTCCTGCTTCTTGTGCCGCCCTGTCTGTTCACATGGGCGACTGCCGTGATGTTGTCCGACTGGATCAATACCGGTTTTCCCTGAAGCAGAGGTTCTGCCTGGTTTAGAGCATTGTATATTGCTCTTAGTTCCAGAATGTTTATGTGAAGAGACGTTTCCAGGCTCGTCCATACTCCCTGGAAGTTTCTTCCTTGTGTGACTGCTCCCCAGCCTCTCAGGCTGGCGTCCGTGGTCACCAGGATCCAATCCTGTATGCCGAATCTGCGGCCCTCCAATAGATGAGCACTCTGCAACCACCACAGAAGAGACACCCTTGTCCTTGGAGACAGGGTTATCCGTAGGTGCATCTGAAGATGCGACCCTGACCATTTGTCCAACAGATCCCTTTGGAAAATTCTTGCGTGGAATCTGCCGAATGGAATCGCTTCGTAAGAAGCCACCATTTTTCCCAGGACTCTTGTGCATTGATGTACAGACACCTTTCCTGGTTTTAGGAGGTTCCTGACAAGCTCGGATAACTCCTTGGCTTTTTCCTCCGGGAGAAAAACCTTTTTCTGAACCGTGTCCAGAATCATCCCTAGGAACAGCAGACGAGTTGTCGGCATTAACTGGGATTTTGGAATATTCAGAATCCACCCGTGCTGTTTTAGCACTTCTTGAGACAGTGCTAATCCCATCTCTAGCTGTTCTCTGGACCTCGCCCTTATTAGGAGATCGTCCAAGTATGGGATAATTAATACGCCTTTTCTTCGAAGAAGAATCATCATCTCGGCCATTACCTTTGTAAAGATCCGAGGTGCCGTGGACAATCCGAACGGCAGCGTCTGAAACTGATAGTGACAGTTTTGTACAACGAACCTGAGGTACCCCTGGTGTGAGGGGTAAATTGGAACGTGGAGATACGCATCCTTGATGTCCAAGGATACCATAAAGTTCCCCTCTTCCAGGTTCGCTATCACTGCTCTGAGTGACTCCATTTTGAACTTGAACTTCTTTATGTACAGGTTCAAGGACTTCAGATTTAGAATAGGCCTTACCGAGCCATCCGGCTTCGGTACCACAAAAAGAGTGGAATAATACCCCTTCCCTTGTTGCAGAAGAGGTACCTTGACTATCACCTGCTGAGAGTACAGCTTGTGAATGGCTTCCAACACCGTCTCCCTTTCGGAGGGGGACGTTGGTAAAGCAGACCTCAGGAAACGGCGAGGTGGATCTGTCTCTAATTCCAACCTGTATCCCTGAGATATTATCTGCAGGATCCAGGGATCTACTTGCGAGTGAGCCCACTGCGCGCTGTAATTTTTGAGACGACCGCCCACCGTCCCCGAGTCCGCTTGAGAAGCCCCAGCGTCATGCTGAGGCTTTTGTAGAAGCCGGGGAGGGCTTCTGATCCTGGGAAGGAGCTGCGTGTTGCTGTCTCTTCCCTCGACCTTTGCCTCGTGGCAAATATGAATAGCCCTTTGCTCTCTTATTTTTAAAGGAACGAAAGGGCTGCGGTTGAAAAGTCGGTGCCTTTTTCTGTTGGGGAGTGACTTGAGGTAGAAAGGTGGATTTCCCGGCTGTAGCCGTGGCCACCAAATCTGATAGACCGACTCCAAATAACTCCTCCCCCTTATACGGCAAAACTTCCATATGCCGTTTTGAATCCGCATCGCCTGTCCACTGTCGCGTCCATAAAGCTCTTCTGGCCGAAATGGACATAGCACTTACCCGTGATGCCAGTGTGCATATATCCCTCTGTGCATCACGCATATAAAGAAATGCATCCTTTATTTGTTCTAACGACAGTAGAATATTGTCCCTGTCCAGGGTATCAATATTTTCAATCAGGGATTCTGACCAAACTACCCCCGCACTGCCCATCCAGGCAGTTGCTACAGCTGGTCGTAGTATAACACCTGCATGTGTGTATATACTTTTTTGGATATTTTCCATCCTCCTATCTGATGGATCTTTAAGTGCGGCCGTCTCAGGAGAGGGTAACGCCACTTGTTTAGATAAGCGTGTTAGCGCCTTGTCCACCCTAGGAGGTGTTTCCCAGCGCTCCCTAACCTCTGGCGGGAAAGGGTATAATGCCAATAATTTCTTTGAAATTATCAGCTTTTTATCAGGGGCAACCCACGCTTCATTACACACGTCATTTAGTTCTTCTGATTCAGGAAAAACTATAGGTAGTTTTTTCATACCCCACATAATACCCTGTTTAGTGGTACCTGTAGTATCAGCTAAATGTAACGCCTCCTTCATTGCCAAAATCATATAACGTGTGGCCCTACTGGAAAATACGGTTGATTCGTCACCGTCACCACTGGAGTCATCGCCTGTGTCTGGGTCTGTGTCGACCGACTGAGGCAAAGGGCGTTTCACAGCCCCTGACGGTGTTTGAGTCGCCTGGACAGGCACTAATTGATTGTCCGGCCGTCTCATGTCGTCAAACGACTGCTTTAGCGTGTTGACACTATCCCGTAGTTCCATAAATAAAGGCATCCATTCTGGTGTCGACCCCCTAGGAGGTGACATCCCCATATTTGGCAATTGCTCCGCCTCCACACCAATATCGTCCTCATACATGTCGACACACACGTACCGACACACAGCAGACACACAGGGAATGCTCCTAATGAAGACAGGACCCACTAGCCCTTTGGGGAGACAGAGGGAGAGTTTGCCAGCACACACCAAAAGCGCTATATATATATCAGGGATAGCCTTATAATAAGTGCTCCCCTATAGCTGCTTTGTTATATAAAAATATCGCCATAAATTTGCCCCCCCTCTCTGTTTTACCCTGTTTCTGTAGTGCAGTGCAGGGGAGAGACCTGGGAGCCGTCCTGACCAGCGGAGCTGTGAGAGGAAATGGCGCCGTGTGCTGAGGAGATAGGCCCCGCCCCTTTTCCGGCGGGCTCGTCTCCCGCTATTTTGAGAAATCAGGCAGGGGTTAAATATCTCCATATAGCCTCTAGGGCTATATGTGAGGTATTTTTAGCCTTTATAGGTACTCATTTTGCCTCCCAGGGCGCCCCCCTCCCAGCGCCCTGCACCCTCAGTGACTGCCGTGTGAAGTGTGCTGAGAGGAAAATGGCGCACAGCTGCAGTGCTGTGCGCTACCTTTAGAAGACTGCAGGAGTCTTCAGCCGCCGATTCTGGACCTCTTCTGTCTTCAGCATCTGCAAGGGGGCCGGCGGCGCGGCTCCGGTGACCATCCAGGCTGTACCTGTGATCGTCCCTCTGGAGCTTGATGTCCAGTAGCCAAGAAGCCAATCCATCCTGCACGCAGGTGAGTTGACTCCTTCTCCCCTCAGTCCCTCGCTGCAGTGATCCTGTTGCCAGCAGGAATCACTGTAACATAAAAAACCTAGCTAAACTTTCTCTAAGCAGCTCTTTAGGAGAGCCACCTAGATTGCACCCTTCTCGGCCGGGCACAAAAATCTAACTGGAGTCTGGAGGAGGGTCATAGGGGGAGGAGCCAGTGCACACCACCTGATCGGAAAAGCTTTACTTTTTGTGCCCTGTCTCCTGCGGAGCCGCTATTCCCCATGGTCCTTTCAGGAACCCCAGCATCCACTAGGACGATAGAGAAATCTTGTTCAGTGTGCCGCGAGTTGTAAAAGGTTTAAAAATTGCTGCTCTAGTTTATATACACTATATGTTGGGGCAATTGCTTTTGTAGTAGTTTCAGTGAAACAACCATGTACTTTGCAAAAGGAATGCCTTGGGTTAAGTGGTTTATGAATAGTTTGCTAAAGCTACTTTTTTTAAAAACTGTAATTAGCTGTAAAGTGGCCTACACGGTGAGATTTGTACCATGTGATTTCCCTTGAAGTCCCGGGAGCCAATATTGCATATACGATTGCATATGGTGCGATTTGAACCATGTACGATGTGTACCATACTAAGAAGAAAAAAAAAAAGCTAATTTACATGGTGGGTTGGTATTACAGGGGGGTGGGTGCCAATTAAAAGTAAAAACATTGGTGGCCAGTGGTTTTTAATACTTACCAAAACTCATGGCTCCGGCTGCTACTTGATGGCTTCCTTTCCTTCCTCCATGCAGTGTGAAAAAGGAGGGCTCAGGCAGTGGCCGGAGAGTGGCTTGAGTGACGTAAATCAGGATCGCAAAGGCTGTTCTGCACACACGGGGGGGTAATTCCAAGTTGATCGCAGCAGGAATTTTTTTAGCAATTGGGCAAAACCATGTGCACTGCAGGGGAGGCAGTTATAACATGTGCAGAAAGAGTTAGCTTTGGGTGGGTTATTTTATTTCTGTGCAGGGTAAATCCTGGCTGCTTTATTTTTACACTGCAAATTAGATTGCAGATTGAACACACCACACCCAAATCTAACTCTCTCTGCACATGTTAAATCTGCTTCCCCTGCAGTACACATGGTTTTGCCCAATTGCTTAAAATGTTCCTGCTGCGATCAACTCAGAATTACCCCCACAGTGCGATATGATCACATCTGGCATGCATGCACATGAGATGTAGGCTCGTGATACCGACGTGGTGTGACCGTGCATCGGCATTGCAAGCCCTGTACACACGGCGCAATATGCACCATATTCGATGCAATTTAAACCGGGGGTGCATATCGCACCGTGTGTAGGCCCCTTAAGTCTACATGCTGCATTTTACAGAGATCTTCTTCCTCTTCAGTATTGTGGGGCTGCAAAAGTGTTGTTGTTTTACATTCACAGCATACAAATACATGTGACAAGTTATTGATTATTGCAAATGACCAATTACAAATGTAAATTTATTTGTATTGTATTTTATGACCTAGGGCCTAACTCGGACATAATCGTAGCAGCAACTTTGATAGCAGTTGAGCAAAACCATGTGCACTGCAGAGGTGGTCTTCTGTTTGCCGGCGGCCGGGCTCCCGACAACCAACATACCGGTGCTGGAATCCCGCCCGCCGGCATACCGACATCTTTTCTCCCTCTTGGGGGTCCACGACCCCCCTGGAGGGAGAATAGATAGCGCAGCGATCCTGCAAGGGGCTCATTTTGCGCTCGCCCAGCTGTCTGTATGCTGGCGGTCGGGATTCCGGTGCCGGGAGCCCGACCGCCGGCAACACATACTACACCCGCACTGCAGGGGGGAGGGGGGGGGGGCAGAGTGAGTTAGATTTGGGTGGGTTATATTGTTTCTGTGCAGGGTAAATACTGACTGCTTTATTTTTAGATTTCAGTTTGAACACACCCCACCCAGATCTTTCTCTCTCTGCACATGTTATAGTGCATCTATACAGGGTGATCCCTGGTAACAGACCAAATGAATGTCAGTGTGGCAGTCCCAGCCGTACAGTTTATGGTTCCTGTGTTCACACTGACTTATAAGAGAACTGAATGTCATGTCACAGCAATTCTCCCTAATATTTCCTGAACAGTTCTGTTGGAATTACACTGATTCTAAGTGTGCTACAAATGGATTACAAGCAAGGTTGTCAGCGGGGTGACACTAACCTCATTAGGAGCTAGATTCAGAGGTGTATGTAGTGTCTATGTTTGCGGAGTAGAGTGATTTGTTTTGTGGGACTCTGCACATGCATCAGACTCTGTGGGACTCTGCGCACGCGTCAGAGTCCCACTGCAAACATTTGATTTCTGACGGCGGTTGCAGTCAGAATTTGGGCGCTGAGTGCTTGACGTTCAGTGTGTGTTTTTGGGGGGCGACTAGTCAAATGTGAGCATTTTGTGGTCGGGTTGCAGCCAGTGTCTGCGTCCTCCTACACAGTTGCAGTGGGCCTGGTGGCATAGTTGCAACGGACAGTCTGAAAAGACACAGTGCTGCTCTGAAGATCGATGGTGCATCTTTGTACCCAAGCAGCGTATTAGAGACGTCCCCGGTGGCCGGCTATGTAGAAGCCCAGCAGCTGCGGCATTAGCATATTGTCACAGTACCGCTGCTCACAAAGCTGCTGTAGTGAATACAGCTGTGCCAACCTCTGAATCAGGGGGATGTGGTTACATTACCGATGCCGGAATCCCAAACACTGACAATGCTGCCAGCCGGAATCCCGGCTAACTGCTATTGCCACTTGTGGGTGCTCTACCCCCCCGTCCTGCTGGCATTCTGTCTGCCTGGATCCCGTCGTCTGTAGGCTGACCGCCGGCCTCCCATACCCAACCCGAATCAGGCCAAGTGCTGCTGAGATCCATTCCTGCGGAGTAGATTTTCTGTATGACGTTTTTATTTTTGGTTTCATTTTCCAGCAGCATATTTACAATAACTAACATGGCATTGTAAGGAGTCTGCTATTAATAAAGCAACAGTATAATGTTATGTGTTATTTCCCATGTTCATGTTATGCCCAGAAGTATATCCGGTTGGTAGTGATCACTCTAACTAAAATAATGTTTCTAGCTAATACTGTTTTTATGATAAATACCATACTGTCAATTTCAACCTAATTGGAGTGATATTTCTGTTCTAATTATGCACTTATTCCACTTTCTATTTACCCTTTCAGCGCTGGTAGTATTATACACTTACGTTTGCACATTTTGGGAGATCCTAATCCACTAACTAGCAGCTTCTTTACAATTTTCCACTTTTTATCTCTAAGATTCCCTTTTTGTGGCCTGGACTTGCGCTTTTTTACTCCCTAGTTTTAAAAGTACACTAAATTTTATTAAGCTGTGGGTACTGCTGCAAAAATGAATCCCCCTGAGAGGCACGTTTGTATATAGAGCCACTCTGATGTTTAGGAATCCGGGCAGCCCTGTGTATATATTATTTTTGATAAATATAGGGAAGTTTGAAAAAATAAAAAAAAGTGCATCCCCTTTCCCCCCTCCCCTGTTGAAATGTAACCAATACTACAGTAGACCATGAAGCCTGGACTGGCAGTGGCTACAATGGGACTAAAGGTTGGTGCACAGACATTTGATCCCCGGCTGATCAGGTTAAACATCAACATAGTGGTGTGTGTCAAGCCGTGGCCCCTTGTGCGGCTGTGTTTGTGTCGGAAGGTGAGGTGTATGCGGCTCCTTTATGCGGATCGGGAGGTCATATGTGCAGCACAAGGGATGCGACCTCCCAGTCCTGACCGCTGCAGGAGCGGTATAAGCCGTTTATCGGCTAACATTCCTGCATCTGCACTGCATACACATGTACACAATCGTCTGACCTTCTTTTACTATCGAACAATCAAGCAGGTAATTGTATACGTGTACCCAGTTGGGTGAACGCCATCTGCCAGCGGATTTCCTCAGTCAGTACGTTCACACCGGAGAGCGAAGTCTTCATCCGGAAGTCTTTCAACTCCTAGTGGACAAGTGGGGCCTAGCAGATGTAGACCTGATGGCGTCTTGACACAATCACAAGGTTCCGGTCTTTGGATTAAGGACAAGGACTCCTCAAGCAGTGTTCGTGGACGCACTGGCAATTCCATGGAACTTTCGGCTGCCATACGTGTTCCCTCCAGTGTCACTCCTGCCCAGGGTACTACGGAAGTTCAAGCAAAAAAGAGGAATACTACTTCTAGTTGATCCAGCGTGGCCCAGATGGCATTGGTTCCCAGACCTGCAGGGTCTATCAATCGAGCGTCCCCTTCTACTTCCTCAACGCCCAGATCTCCTCATTCAGGGCCCTTGTGTCTATTCGGACCTGGCCAGACTGGCTTTGGCGGTGTGGCTCTTGAAGCTTCACTCCTGAGGACCAAGGGATTCCGGTTATTCAAACTATGTGGACGGCCCATAAACCGGCTTCTGCACGGATTTATTACAGGGTCTGGAACTCTTACTTCACATGGTGTGTTGCTGAGAATTTTGATGACTATTCGTTCAGAACTTCTAGGCTTTTGGCTTTTCTGCAACAAGGCCTAGATTTAGGCCTTCGTCTGGCCTCTCTCAAGGTTCATACACTGCTCAAAAAAAATAAAGGGAACACTAAAATAACACATCCTAGATCTGAATGAATGAAATATTCTTAAAAATACTTTGTTCTTTACAAAGTTGAGTGTGCTGACAACAAAATCGCACCAATATGATCAATGGAAATCACATTTATTAACCCATGGAGGTCTGGATTTGGAGTCACACTCAAAATTAAAGTGGAAAAACACACTACAGGCTGATCCAACTTTGATGTAATGTCCTTAAAACAAGTCAAAATGAGGCTCAGTAGTGTGTGTGGCCTCCACAACTGGCTAAGAGAAAGAAACAACAACGGCAGACTGACCAGACGTGGACAAAGACGGGGTGCCCATTATAGGAGCTGATTCTTCCCCGGGGACTTGGAACATCTATACAGCTTTCTTTAAGAGCACTTCTATTGTCTGATTTCTGGTAGGAAGCCACCTTCATAAAATCCTGGATTGTAAATTTGCTGACTATCCATTTGTGGAAATAATGGAACATTCCTATTTTTAAACCTTGTTATTAAATGCAATTCATTTTTAATATATTCATTTGAATTTTATTGGGGTGAGAAACAGTGTTCATGCATATGACGTATACTATGACAAACATATTGCACTAGATGGTTCTTCTTTTCTCTCTCCCATATATATATATATATATATGCATTTTGGAAGTTCTTTGCATATAACACACGCAAAGGTATCCAGTTGTGGAGATCTATACAACAGAAATAGAGGATCCACCTTTTTAAGTTAAGTTGATCTTTTTCCTACTTTTACTTGAAATTTTGAGCGCAAAGGGAAAGGTGCCCCATACCAAAAACGTTTTACTGTAATAAAACTAAACTGGGTATTTATGGACCGCAAAAGAAGTAAGAAGGCCCTGCTTACTAGTACATAAATGGGTAATGTTCTTCACCATGCTAAAGGATTCACTTACAGCTTGCTTTAGTACATACCTGTTACTGGCTTTGTTATGCAACTAGTGTAGATTGGTGCCTGTGATTATTAACTTGCCAAGAATGCTCTCATGCTGTCTTCCTTCTGCTCTCCCCTCTACCTGACTGCTGTTTCCTTTCTGTTAGTGAATAAAGGGAATTGTACTGCATTATAAAATGCCATACATAAATTCCACATACTGTACGCATGCTTAGAAATAAATCTGCTGTAGTAACATCACAATCATTTGAATGTGGGAAAAAAGCAAACTATTATACTATTTGGTTAGATGGAGGATACATACCTCCCAACTGTCCCGCTATTCAGACACTGTCCAGCCCATGGGCAGCAGTCTCCTGCGGACAGGGAATTGGGATAGCCTTTGATCACTCGCTGCGACTCATCTCTGAATAGATGCGAATGGCATTTATACAAAGCAGGGAGGTGAGCCGAAGGAAATCTGGGTGTGCTGGGCATGCCCACAAAATGCTGAGTATATGGCCAAGCCATGTGGCCACGGCCCTACCATCCAAAGCCACGCCTGCTTTTCCAACGCAGCGTGCAATGATCCTGATCTTTGGTATGAAAAAGTTGGAAAGTATGGGTCAAAAATTGTTGTTTTGACACTCATGCACAAGATATTCTGGTTTAAAATAAATAATACAACATGTACCAAGTTTGTTAGATTATTTCAGCATTAAGTAGTGATGTAGTCTTAACAAGTAATATAACTATTCAAGTTGTCTACAGAAAGGTAATTCCTGATTGCTGTTGGCTGGACCCAGTGACGTGCAGTCAGGGTAAGCAGAGCCTCACCTGTCATACTCTGGTACACTCCAGAGTTTTGACTATAAAAATGACTAGAATAATATTAAAGATATGTATAGTGTGTAAATATCATCTTTGTATTTATCTAATAATTTTTATAGTCAAAAATCATCACCATATCATGTGTGTGTGTGTAAATCTGGCTGTGATAGTAGCCAGTGCCTTTCCAGCCATTGACCACACCACACTGCACCTTACTGGTTAGAACACCTATGCTTTACTTGGAGTAGTTGTACACGACATTGTTTTTAATATTGAACTACATATTTACCAAGCATGTTAAGTTTTTAAAGCATTATGTTGTATATATTTTAAATTAACTTGTTTACGGAATAATGCTAGTGACTTTTGTATACAAGCATCTAGAACATTGTAGCTGTGTATCAACTAGGTGCCCTTGGCTCTGAATGGTTTTGGAATGGGAAAGTAATTTTAATATTCCTTTGTGTTATTAACAAAGCAGCCTATTTAATAACATTGGACAATAAGAACATATGTTGTTATGAATATCAACCAATCATATTGTGGCTTTCTTTAGGCTGATTATCTATACTGCGGAGGACTGGGATGGGTAACAGCACCATGTGGCAAAACAATATATGTTTTATGAGTGCATGGAAAGTTTACATGAAATAGTTATTTTATTTATAGAACCAGTGTATGCTTTGCATTCTGGATGATAAATATTGAATAATCTTTGCTTAAATTACATTATACAGCATATTCAGGTAAATTGTTGGGGTATTTAGGTATTTATGTTATAAGAAGTCCTATGGCAGCACATGGATATTAGGCTATGTGCCTTTAGGTAATAATTTATCCTATGCCCCATTGTCTGTAGGTGAGCTGAGGATACTTACATATAGTAATGAGATCCTGCTCCAGAGATGATTAGGGGTATATTCAATTAGCGTCGGATCCTCCGACATGCATTTGTCGGAATGGATCCGACAAGGGCTATTCAAAGCCCATCTCAATTCGACTTTAAACAAATCGAATTGAGATTGGGGGGGGGGGGGGGGGGGGGGGGGACCGTGGGCAGACGGGGGACAGCAGCGCTGCAGGAGGATGTGGCACAGCCGCCTGACCTCACGACAGCGTCCACCCAACTCCAGCAAGCGGGACCTCACTTGCTAGAGCCGAGTGGACGCTGCCGTGAGCGGCGGCTATTACACATCCTCCTGCAGCGCTGTGCTGTAGCTCTGCTGTCCCCTGTCTCCCCGCTGCTGTTCCCCGTCTGCCCGCGGCTCTCCCCCCTCTCCTCCTCTCAGGTCCCACATCTCGGTTCGACTTTTTTTTAAAGTCAAACTGAGATGGTCGAAAACGGGGCCAAAACCTGTCGAATTTGGCCCCGTTTCCCGCAGAAGTATGCGAATCGGCAGCTATACTGTCGATTGACATACTATTCGACAAGTCATATTCCCCGACTTGTCGAATAAAAATGCTCGGGACTGAAAAGGTCGGAACCCCTTCCGACCTGAAAAAGTCGAAAACTGCCGTCTTTTCGACAAGACGGCAGTTTCGTCCTTAATTGAATATACCCCTTAGTCTTTCCAAAGCAGATGGTGGGGAAAACACAACTTTCCCCCATCCCTGGTCATCATCCGCCTTGCTGAGATAGATACCCACTGCACCAACGTCTCTCAATATAGACTAATGATCTCTGCAATTCATCTCTCCTGCGTTCACCAGTAACAGCCAGAATAGGGGAGAGTGCATCACAAATGCCATCTGACCCATTAATGAGGGCTAGGTAAACAACTTTTTTTTTTTTTACTTGAGATTATTTTCTGCTTATGGCATTTTGTCTGCATAGGAAGACATGTTCATTTATTCATTAGATTAGATAGCAGTGTGAAGAATCATGCCAGTGATGAGGGTAACACCATCTGACTAGAGAATTAGCATCTATCTGGCAGAGTGATTGAACAAACTCTGCCAACAATCTAGTCTTTGATAATTTATGCTTTAAGTCAACTTGCGTATACAACTCTGTATTTCTATGACAACCCAGTTCAGTAGATCAGATAAAGAAAATAAGAGTATTTAGTTTTATTACAAGAGAAATATAGCTAATTTTTACAGATGACTGTTCTAGAGGTGTTCTTACTGCAGTTCCTCTCAATAACTGACTTTATAGGGAAATATTGGGTCAGATACCAATATATGAAACACAATGTTTTAAGTATTTAACATATAATTAACAATAGTATTAAGCAGGACTACAGTATATACAATAAATGAGTCATTAATTTTATAATTTCATATTGCGCTAGGTGCCACCTGACCCCGGAGAGCCATGATGACATTTCTCAGATGTCGTTAAATTAATTCCAGATATATTTTCTACTGCTCATTTATAAAGTTATACAGGTTGAGTATCCCATATCCAAATATTCCGAAATACAGAATATTCCGAAATACAGAATTTTTTTGAGTGAGACTGAGATAGTGAAACCTTTGTTTTCTGTTGGCTCAATGTACACAAACTTTGTTTAATACACAAAGTTATTAAAAATATTGTATTAAATGACCTTCAGGCTGTGTGTATAAGGTGTATATGAAACATAAATGTATTCTGTGCTTAGACTTAGTCCCATCGACATGATATCTCATTATGGTATGCAATTATTCTAAAATACAGAAAAATCAGATATCCAAAATACTTCTGGTCCCAAGCATTTTGGATATGGGATAATCAACCTGTATATCCGTTGTGTATAATAAGAAATGCTGGCTTGCTTATGTGATGGACAAGAATGAAGATGTAGACGAATTAAAGTGACCTTCCTTCATCCAGTTGGACCTTCACCATCAGCCTTCTATCCAAGGAAGCAATGTACTATGGATACCTCTAATAGATGTCTTATGTAAAGTCAACCCTATAACTCTAACTGGAATTTGTCATGTCTCCTGATGACACTTTAAAAACCACTGAGGCATTGCCAAACTATCTTCAGATAACATTGATGACTGACTAATACAATTTCAAATATTTCTATTCAACTTGATTTATATAATATAATGAAACTAATAAAGCCATCAAATATATTATTACCTACTTGTAATACACCCAGCTTTTTTGAATAAACTACCTTGTTTTAAAATATTTTTAACTATGAACCCGTTATACGCCTACTTTTTTATTTATTTTTATAAACATTTAACATTAGTATAGACTATTTCCTGAACTTTGTTACATTTTTTTTATTGACCCACTTTTTGAGATAATCATGATCAAATATTTCAGTTTGAATTTGGAAAAAGTTTTTCCTCGCAAAACCCATTGTGTTGTATATCATAGGAAAGGGCATAAAAAACAGTCAATATGCAGGTTGTGTGTTTTTGACAGATTTTTGAAAACTTGACATAGCCATAATTTGGAAATGGCATGAGATGTTTAATATTTTGTACTTTTCTTAGACTACATACTGTATATACTCTCAATATACCGAATTTTATCTGAGCTGGTCAGGTAAAATCAGTGTGTTTATTTGACATGGAATGACCCACAGGGAATGGCACTAATAATCTCATTTGAATATCTCTACATCCCTGATTACTTTTGTTTCCCCTAGACTATAACGGCTACATAATGGGCGGTAAGGTGCAATCAGGGAGATTGCCAGACTCTTCAGGGAGTCGTGGAGATTGTTACTATTTCAGGGAGTCTCCTTAAAAATCAGGGAGAGTTGACAAGTATGAAACAGACCCCCAAATTAGCAAGTAGTTGTAGCTGAAAGGCGGATCCCATGCCCAATGCAATCAAAATAAATCCGTACTAACTGAATGTATAGTTGCCCAGTCCTTCACCTTTTCATAGACAGACTCTAGTAGTTGCAAACAGGAAATAGTGTAAGTTCCTTTTGTGCTGCTACATACATAGGGGTATATGCAATTGCGGTCGAATTCCCGAAATTGTCGAATTTCGGGACTTTTTCGAAAAAAAAAAAATCGCCAATGCAATTCAGTGCTTTCCGTCAAAAAAACGGACTTTAAAAATTCGACTTTTTGAAATTCGACTTTTGTCAAATTCGACTTTTCTGCAATGATACAAGTGCTGCAATTCGACCAAAGTGTATTCAATTCAAGTTTGGAAATTCGACAACAGTGCTTTTAGACAGTAAATTCGTCATTTTCAATCCGCCACACTTTGGAGGGTGAAACCAATAAAAAAAAATTAAAACATGTTTTTTTTGGTGTTTTTTTTTTTTTTTTTTTTGGGAATAGCATATCTATTTTTAATAGAAGGGATTAGGTACTTGGTTTGTCTTTTTTGGTTGCACAAGTATTTTTTATATAATTAAAAAAAAAAAAAAAAAAAAAATATATATATATATTTTTTTTTTTTTTTTTATTTTTATAGCTGGAACGGTAAAATCAAGGGAAAAAATGGCGTGGGGTCTCCCCTCCAAAGCATAACCAGCCTCGGGCTCTTCGAGCTGGTCCTGGTTCTAAAAATGCGGGGAAAAATTTGACAGAGGATCCCCCGTATTTTTAAAACCAGCACCGGGCTCTGCGCCTGGTGCTGGTGCAAAAAATACGGGGGACAAAACGAGTAGGGGTCCCCCGTATTTTTTACACCAGCATCGGGCTCCACTAGCTGGACAGATAATGCCACAGCCGGGGGTCACTTTTATACAGTGCCCTGCGGCCGTGGCATTAAATATCCAACTAGTCACCCCTGGCCGGGGTACCCTGGGGGAGTGGGGACCCCTTCAATTAAGGGGTCCCCCCCCCAGCCACCCAAGGGCCAGGGGTGAAGCCCGAGGCTGTCCCCCCCCCCATCCAAGGGCTGCGGATGGGAGGCTGATAGCCTTGAGAAAAATGTCAGAATATTGTTTTTTTCCAGTAGTACTACAAGTCCCAGCAAGCCTCCCCCGCAAGCTGGTACTTGGAGAACCACAAGTACCAGCATGCGGGAGAAAAACGGGCCCGCTGGTACCTGTAGTAGTACTACTGGGAAAAAATACCCAAATAAAAACAGGACACACACACCGTGACAAGTACACCTTTATTACATACTGCCGACACACACATACTTACCTATGTTGACACGCCGACTGCCACAGTCTCCGATGATCCGAGGGTACCTGTGAAAAAATTATACTCCCCTTCCAGCGTCCAGAGATAAATCCACGTCCAGAGTATAATCCAGGTACTTGGCAAAATAACAAAACGCAAAACCCGTGCCAGCGGACTGAAAGGGGTCCCATGTTGACACATGAGACCCCTTTCCCCGAATGCAGAGACCTCTACGTGACAGCTGTCACTGAAAGGTCTCTTCAGCCAATCAGCGAGTGCAACGTCCTTGCACTCTGCTGATTGGCTTTGCGCGTCTGAGCTCAGACAGCGCATCGCAAAGCCTCTTCATTATATTCAATGGTGGGAACTTTGCAGCTAGCGGTGGGGTCACCCGCCGGTCAGCGGCTGACCGCGGGTAACCCCACCGCTACCCGTAAAGTTCCCACCATTGCAAGTAATGGAGAGGCTTTGCGATGCGCTGTCTGAGGTCACACGCGCACAGCCAATCAGGTGAGCGCCACGGAAGTAGCGCTTCCTGATTGGCTGAAGGGACCTCAGTGACAGGAGTCACGTGGTGTCCCGGCATTCGGGGAAAGGGGTCTGATGTGTAAACATGGGACCCCTTTCAGTCCGGCATGGTACGGATGTTCGTGTTTTTTTTTTAACAAGTACGTATATTATCTCCCGGACACTGGATTGAGGTGAGTCTAATTTTTTTCACAGGTACCTCGGATCGTCGGAGACAGTGGCAGTCGGCGTGTCAACATAGGTAAGTATGTGTGTGTCGGCAGTGTGTAATAAAGTTGTACTTGTCAAGGTGTGTGTGTCCTGTTTTTATTTGGGTATTTTTTTTCCAGTAGTACTACAGGTACCAGCGGGCCCGTTTTTCTCCCGCATGCTGGTACTTGTGGTTCTCCAAGTACCAGCTTGCGGGGGAGGCTTGCTGGGACTTGTAGTACTACTTGAAAAAACAATATTCTGTCATTTTTCTCAAGGCTATCAGCCTCCCATCCGCAGCCCTTGGATGGGGGGGACAGCCTCGGGCTTCACCCCTGGCCCTTGGGTGGCTGGGGGGGGGACCCCTTGATTGAAGGGGTCCCCACTCCCCCAGGGTACCCCGGCCAGGGGTGACTAGTTGGAAATTTAATGCCTCGGCCGCAAGGCACTGTATAAAAGTGACCCCCGGCTGTGGCATTATCTGTCCAGCTAGTGGAGCCCGATGCTGGTGTATAAAATACGGGGGACCCCTACTCTTTTTGTCCCCCGTATTTTTTGCACCAGCATCAGGCGCAGAGCCCGGTGCTGGTTTTAAAAATACGGGGGATCCAATGTCAATTTTGTCCCCGCATTTTTAGAACCAGGACCAGCTCGAAGAGCCTGAGGCTGGTTATGCTTTGGAGGGGGGACCCCACGCCATTTTTTCCCGGGTTTTTCCCATTTTTCCCCGTTTTTTTAATTCGCGGCAAAATCCGGCAAATCGGCCGTTTTTCGCCCGCGGGATTGTCGAATCCGTTTTTCATTGAATATGGTGAATTCCGGCAGCCACCTGTCGAATTGTGTCGAATTAAAAAACGGCGATAATTTGCCGCGATTCGCCGTGAATTGCATATACCCCATAAGCTGAACTGTACAGAACAGTTATTTCCTTGAATTTGTTAATACACAAGACTTTTGAACTTAAGTCAATGTTTACAGTTTGCAGACACAGTACACCAGTATGCACACTTACCAGAGTCTGAATAGATATTAATGTACATATATTACTGAGCTGGTGCACATCGCCTCTGCCAAACTGCAAACTACAGTACAAACAACACAGTGTAAGTATATTAATATAAATTAGCTGTATGTAAAACTATACTTTTTGATTGCCTTGGGGCCAATTTATTAAACGACTGTTTCACAAAATGTTGTGCCGGAGGTCACCTCTTTTATATCTGTCTACATTTGAAAAGCTATTGTTATTGGGCACAGTGGGCTATTGGAAGCTACATATAATATGTGTGTAACTTAGGCTTGGTACACACTAGGGAGGCCAATCCTGGGATTTATGCCCAAAAACAGCTGGGATTCAATCCTGGGACTGGAAGCTCCAATCCTGGGGATTGAGGGATCAGTATTGAGCGTCCTCAGGAAGCTCAGACGCTGCCCGGCTTCCTCCTCCCAGCTCCCCAACGCAGCGTGATGTGCAGTGAGAGGTCACGCTGCGCCATCACCCGCCGCTACTGCCACCGGGGAAGAGAAGATAATGTTACCAACACGCCCCGCCCACGAGATCTGGTGTGTTATGTGTGCGGGGCAAGGGGGCGGCCACATAGGGAAAAGCCAATCCCAGGTATAGCTGGAATCCCAGGATTGACAATTTTTCAATCCTGACACCCGGGATTTAATAAATGGCCCGGGATTGGCCTCCCTAATACATACCTATACAATAGCCAGTCTGTCTGTTCGATATTGACCTTTTCTTTCGATATTGGAAGAGTGTGTACACACCTTCAATCGTGTTTTGTTGGAAGAAACCCCATTGAATTGTATGGTTGCGTCTTACTGTATATACTGTTTAACATTCAGCAAATTTGATAAGGCCAGGGACTAGAAGTGCAGTGTGTATGCACCTTCAACCGTTCGTGCGATTCCCTGACCATTATGCTAATTTTGGGGACACCCGCTACGAGTGCAGGCCGGGAATAAAAGTGTGTGCTTGTTGGTGCAATAATATTCTTTCGATATTTTGGCAGCATTGGGATCGAAGGTCGCAAGTATGACTGTATAGCACATATATGTACTGCGGCCAGGACCTCTGGACAGGAGCGAAACCGATCGAACCTTTGCATCTATGGAAAGTTTGCAAAGCTCTGTACCCAGCTTTAGCCTACTTTGGAAAACATCATTGTAACTGAAAATTAAAACATATGTGTAAGAATACATTAATCGACCATATTGTATCAAGACACACTCTATCTATCTATCTATCTATCTATCTATCTATCTATCTATCTATCTATCTATCTATCTATCTATCTATCTATTATATATATATATATATATATTTTTTTTTTTATTTATTATCAAACCAAAACTCTCCTTCTGCGCTAGTGAATATAATAAAATTAATACAATTACTCTAATGGATGAGAAATATCTTTAAGCTGGCAGCCTGATTCAACTAAGTTCCCTGTTAGAAGGAACCGAATGTAGGAATGTGTAACAGTAGAAGAATTGGCGCCAAGGGGCCGTATCAACACCCGAACTTCAACATAACCCTTAATAGGTTTCTAAATAAAAATAATAACATGTTCCATCATAAAATTTATTTTAAAAATACAATGCCAGTACTCATACAAAGGAGGTGCGGTGTGTCATTCCACACTTCATCTCAACTAACTGGTAAGTATGATCATTGAGTAGAATCACGACTCATCAAATCATTCATAAGAACTTGATGAAAGATCCCATGTGCCAATTGGACTTTCTAATGGACAATCGGTCAAGCCTTATAGTAGGGCTATTTGCATATGAAAATTCAGATGCTCAGGTACAAAGGAAAATCACTTAGAAGGGGAACCCTCAATAGGTCAGCAAAGATAGCCCAGTATCTGTGTAATTATATATATATATATATATATATATCAGCTGATATCGGATCGGCACTCTCCTAAAAGCGGAATGTATTGCTCCGGTGCCCTCTGGAGAAATTCGTACAAGTGACAGGCTGTATAGCAGACAGCGGCACTCAGAGACTGACGAAGCCAAGATAAGGTGCTAATGATTTTATTCCATGGCTGGTGATTCCAACGTTTCGGGGCGCGCAAGCCCCTTTTTCGAGGTGAGCCAAATACAAAGCACTTTGTATTTGGCTCACCTCGAAAAAGGGGCTTGCGCGCCCCGAAACGTTGGAATCACCAGCCATGGAATAAAAGCATTAGCACCTTATCTTGGCTTCGTCAGTCTCTGAGTGCCGCTGTCTGCTATACAGCCTGTCACATATATATATATATATATATATATATATATATATATATATATATATAAAAACTCCACAAACACTCTCCTCCTGCGCTAATTGGTTTCAAAATAGGCGATTAGGTATAGCTATCTCTAGGATGGGCTGCCTGGTTCCTCTGAGTTCCTTGTTAGGAGGAACTGAGCAAAGAAAATAGAGTATAGAAAAAGAGGGAAAATGGCGCCCGAGGGGTTTACAAATACCCTTATACAAAGACTATTGCTTAACAGGATTTGCAATCAATATTTATGCTGGTTTTTAAAACACATAACGGACTGTACTTTTCATAAAAATTTATTAAAACAATTCTACAGAAACATGAAGTATATCCATCATTATTACATGTCCATTATGATGTAGTTTCTCCTACAGAAATCCATCAATGGGATATGGAGGAAAGAAGGCAACCTTTCTGTTGTATCCTTATTCTTCCTCATTAAATATTCGGAGATAACATCAACAAGAAATTCAGTAACCCAACGCGTTTCGTCTAGGAACTAGACTTCATCAGGGGTGCATCTAGAAATTATAGAACAACCATTCAATAAAATATATGAATACATGAAAATACATAAAAATACATAAGAAAATGTACAAACAATCCAAAAGAACAGTCCGAAAAAACAACAAAGATGGGCAAGAAAAGGAAAAAACCGAAAACATGGAATGAGCAGTTGATAATCTCACATAATTAGAAGAGACTTTAAGATGTTATTCATAAATATGGTCCACCGAAAAAGATTTTATGTTAGACATACCTTAGATAATAATGTCTATCCAAGAGAGTGATAGGCCTAGATCATTGGCCGAATAGGTTCATACGTGGCGCCTGATGACGGGGCTTTCAGCTCCAGCGTCGGCGCGACTGTGTGCAGCGCGTTTGGAGTTGCTATGGGCAACCGAAGTCGCCTTGCTGGGGAGGCCTGTCCTGACGTACACTAATTAGAATAAGTGTGAAAAGTTTATGTCCCGCCTCCACTCCCATTCACTTCTCTATAGGCTCCGTTAGCTGTCAATCAGAACCACATTTAATTCACATAGATACTAGCCACAACAGGGTATTTTGGGAAAGCCAATTAATTAAATTATATGTGGCTTAACTTTAGGTTTATGGTAATTTTCACTAGTTGTAAAATAATTATATACTAACATTGCTATAGGGGATTTATAAAGATCCCCTTTTTTACTTCATAATACTAGTAATTCACAGTCATTTAAACACTAATTAGTATCACTGAAGGAAGTGAGGTCATCAAAGTTCCTCCTATATAAACATGCACTTAGCCTCCATGCTTCATTGCATGATCACTGGCTCACTGCTGATCACTATTTGGAAGGTAAGGAAAACTTGTCTTTATGACATTCTACACCAGGCTCTATTTAGCTTAAGTTGATGCTGGATTTCTTTTTACACAAATATGTATTCATACTTTGCTAAATTGCTGATATATATTTTTATTTTTAAGCCTTCATGCTGGGCTGTGCAATCTTATACTCCTAGCACAGCTTCCTTTCATTGTCCACCTGTTGGTAATTAAGTGGTGGTTTCTTTAGAGTATTTGCTGTCTGTTTCCATATATCCATGGGTCAATTGGTTTTAATTAGTGTGATTATACACATGTGTTCTCAGATTGGGACTTAAGGCCCGTACACACTGGTCGATGTATCGGCCGTTCTCTTGAACGGCCGATACATCGACGGACCGTCGGCCAGTGTGTACGGGCGATACGTCTGTGAACTCCGTCGTTCACAGACGTATCGCGTCGGCCGCGCAGCACAGCCGACAGCCAATATATCTAACGATATATTGGCGCGTCGCTGTGTGTGTACGGGGCGGTCGTCCGACCGCCCGTACACATGCTGCGGTGGCCGGCGGTGATTGACAGGTGAACTGGGCGGGCGCGAGCGCCCGCCCAGTTCTTGACGTAAGTCCCCCGACGGATCGGGCTGTGTGTATGCACAGCACACTGCCCGATCCGTACATAGATATATCTGCAGATCAATTGATCTGCAGATATATCTAATAGTGTGTACCCACCTTAAGTTAACATAGGTCCTAACTGTTGTTATACAATTAAATCCTCTAGGTATCATATCCATAGGATACCATAAGGACTCTGTATAGATTTCTGCATTTTTCACCTGTATTGTGACTTCTGAGGTATGTTATGATTAATGTATTTCTCTAACGTCCTAAGTGGATGCTGGGGACTCCGTAAGGACCATGGGGAATAGCGGCTCCGCAGGAGACTGGGCACATCTAAAGAAAGCTTTAGGACTATCTGGTGTGCACTGGCTCCTCCCCCCATGACCCTCCTCCAAGCCTCAGTTAGATCTCTGTGCCCGAACGAGAAGGGTGCACACTAGGGGCTCTCCTGAGCTTCTTAGTGAAAGTTTTAGATTAGGTTTTTTATTTTCAGTGAGACCTGCTGGCAACAGGCTCACTGCATCGAGGGACTAAGGGGAGAAGAAGCGAACTCACCTGCGTGCAGAGTGGATTGGGCTTCTTAGGCTACTGGACATTAGCTCCAGAGGGACGATCACAGGCCCAGCTTGGATGGGTCCCAGAGCCGCGCCGCCGGCCCCCTTACAGAGCCAGAAGGCAGAAGAGGTCCGGAAAATCGGCGGCAGAAGACGTCCTGTCTTCAACAAGGTAGCGCACAGCACTGCAGCTGTGCGCCATTGCTCTCAGCACACTTCACACTTCGGTCACTGAGGGTGCAGGGCGCTGGGGGGGGGGCGCCCTGAGACGCAATAAAAACACCTTGGATGGCAAAAAAATGCATCACATATAGCTCCTGGGCTATATGGATGATTTTAACCCCTGCCAGAATCCATAAAAAAGCAGGAGAAAAAGGGGCGGAGCCTATCTCCTCAGCACACTGGCGCCATTTTCCCTCACAGCTCCGTTGGAGGGAAGCTCCCTGTCTCTCCCCTGCAGTCACTACACTACAGAAAGGGTTAAAAAAAGAGAGGGGGGCACTAATTGGGCGCAGTATTAACTATACAGCAGCTATAAGGGGAAAAACACTTATATAAGGTTATCCCTGTATATATATGGCGCTCTGGTGTGTGCTGGCAAACTCTCCCTCTGTCTCCCCAAAGGGCTAGTGGGGTCCTGTCCTCTATCGGAGCATTCCCTGTGTGTGTGCTGTATGTCGGTACTTTTGTGTCGACATGTATGAGGAGAAAAATGATGTGGAGACGGAGCAGATTGCCTGTAATAGTGATGTCACCCCCTAGGGGGTCGACACCTGAGTGGATGAACTGTTGGAAGGAATTACGTGACAGTGTCAGCTCTGTATAAAAGACAGTGGTTGACATGAGACAGCCGGCTACTCAGCTTGTGCCTGTCCAGACGTCTCATAGGCCGTCAGGGGCTCTAAAGCGCCCGTTACCTCAGATGGCAGATATAGACGCCGACACGGATACTGACTCCAGTGTCGACGGTGAAGAGACGAATGTGACTTCCAGTAGGGCCACACGTTACATGATTGAGGCAATGAAAAATGTTTTACACATTTCTGATAATACCCCTTTTTTTGGTGGTACTCGTATTATGTTCGGTGAGGAAAAACTACCTGTAGTTTTCCTGAATCTGAGAAATTAAATGAGGTGTGTGATGATGCGTGGGTTTCCCCCGATAACAACGGATAATTTCTAAAATGTTATTGGCATTATATCCTTTCCCGCCAGAGGTTAGGGTGCGTTGGGAAACACCCCCTAGGGGGGATAAAGTGCTCACACGCTTGTAAGGGCTCTACCTTCGCCTGAGATGGCCGCCCTTAAGGATCCTGCTGATAGAAAGCAGGAGGGTATCCTAAAAGGTATTTACACACATACTGGTGTTATACTGCGACCAGCAATCGCCTCAGCCTGGATGTGCAGTGCTGGGTTGGCGTGGTCGGATTCCCTGACTGAAAATATTGATACCCTAGATAGGGACAGTATATTTTTGCCTATAGAGCATTTAAAAGATGCATTTTTATATATGCGTGATGCACAGCGGAATATTTTCCGACTGGCATCAAGTCTAAGCGCGTTGTCCATTTCTACCAGTAGAGGGTTATGGACACGTCAGTGGTCAGGTGATGCGTATTCCAAATGGCATTTGGAAGTATTGCTTTATTAAGGGAGGAGTTATTTGGGGTCGGTCTTTCAGACCTGGTGGCCACGGCAACAGCTGGGAATTCCACGTTTGTACCCCAGGTCGCCTCTCAACATGAGAAGACGCCGTATTATCAGGCGCAGTCTTTTCGTGGACAAGCGGGCAAAAGGTTCCTCATTTCTGCCCCGTGACAGAGGGAGAGGAAAAAGGCTGCAGAAATCAGCCAGTTCCCAGGAACAGAAACCCTCTCCCGCCTCTGCCAAGCCCTCAGTATACGCTGGGGCTTTACAAGCAGAATCAGGCACGGTGGGGGGCCCGTCTCAATGAATTTCAGCGCGCAGTGGGCTCACTCGCAAGTAGACCCCTGGATCCTTCAGGTGATATCTCATGGGTACAAATTAGAATTCGAGACGTCTCCCCCTCGCCGTTTCCTAAAGTCGGCTTTACCGATGTCTCCTTCTGACAGGGAGACAGTTTTGGAAGCCATTCACAAGCTGTATTCCCAGCAGGTGATAATCAAGATACCCCTCCTGCAACAGGGAACGGGGTATTATTCCACACTGTTGTGGTAACGAAGCCGGACGGCTCGGTGAGACCGATTCTAAATCTAAAATCTTTGAACACTTACATACAGAGGTTCAAATTCAAGATTGAGTCACTCAGAGCAGTGATTGCGAACCTGGAAGAAGGGGACTACATGATGTCTCGGGACATCAAGGATGCTTACCTTCATGTCAAAATTTACCCTTCTCACCAAGGGTACCTCAGGTTTATGGTACAGAACTGTCACTATCAGTTCAGACGCTGCCGTATGGATGGTACACGGCACCCCGGGTCTTTACCAAGGTAATGGCCGAAATGATGATATTCCTTCGAAGGAAGTGAATTTTAGTTATCCCTTACTTGGACAATTCCCTGATAAGGGTAAGATCCAGGGAACAGTTGGAGGTCGGTGTAGCACTATCTCAGGTAGTGTTGCGGCAGCACGATTGGATTCTCAATATTCCAAAATCGCACCTGGTTCCGACGACGTGTCTTCTGTTCCTAGGGATGATCCTGGACACAGTCCAGAAAAAGGTGTTTCTCCCGGAGGAGAAAGCCAGGGAGTTATCCGAGCTAGTCAGGAACCTCCTAAAACCGAGCCAAGTCTCAGTGCATCAATGCACAAGGGTTCTGGGTAAAATGGTGGCTTCCTACGAAGCAATCCCATTCGTCAGATTCCACGCAAGAACTTTCCAGTGGGACCTGCTGGACAAATGGTCCGGATCGCATCTTCAGATGCATCAGCGGATAACCCTGTCACCAAGGACAAGGGTGTCCCTCCTGTGGTGGTTGCAGAGTGCTCATCTTCTAGAGGGCCGCAGATTAGGCATTCAGGACTGGGTCCTGGTGACCACGGATGCCAGCCTGCGAGGCTGGGGAGCAGTCACACAGGGAAGGAATATCCAGGGCTTATGGTCAAGCCTGGAGACATCACTGCACATAAATATCCTGAAGCTAAGGGACATTTACAATGCTCTAAGCTTAGCAAGACCTCTGCTTCAAGGTCAGCCGGTGTTGATCCAGTCGGACAACATCACGGCAGTCACCCACGTAAACAGACAGGGTGGCACAAGAAGCAGGAGGGCAATGGCAGAAGCTGCAAGGATTCTTCGCTGGGCGGAAAATCATGTGATAGCACTGTCAGCAGTATTCATTCCGGGAGTGGACAACTGGGAAGCAGACTTCCTCAGCACGACCTCCACCCGGGAGAGTGGGGACTTCACCCAGAAGTCTTCCACATGATTAAAAACTCGACCGGTATTGCGCCAGGTCCAGGGACCCTCAGGCAATAAGCTGTAGACGCTCTGGTAACACCGTGGGTGTACCAGTCAGGGTATGTGTTCCCTCCTCTGCCTCTCATACCCAAGGTACTGAGATTGATAAGATGGAGAGGAGTAAGCACTATATTCGTGGTTCCGGATTGGCCAAGAAGGACTTGGTAACCGGAACTTCAAGAGATGCTCACGGAGGATCCGTGGCCTCTACCTCTAAGAAGGGACCTGCTCCAGCAAGGACCCTGTCTGTTCCAAGACTTCCCGCGGCTGCGTTTGACGGCATGGCGGTTGAACGCCGGATCCTGAAGGAAAAAAGGCATTCCGGATGAAGTCATCCCTATCCTGATCAAAGCCAGGAAGGATGTAACCGCAAAAACATTATCACCGCAATTGGCGAAAATATGTTGCGTGGTGCGAGGCCAGTAAGGCCCGACGGAGGAAATTCAACTGGGTCGATTCCTACATTTCCTGCAAACAGGAGTGTCTATGGGCCTGAAATTGGGGCCCATTAAGGTTCAAATTTCGGCCCTGTCAATTTTCTTCCAAAAAGAACTAGCTTCAGTCCCTGAAGTTCAGACGTTTGTAAAAGGGGTACTGCATATACAGCCTCCTTTTGTGCCTCCAGTGGCACTTTGGGATTTCAATGTAGTTTTGGGTTCCAAAAGTCACATTGGTTTGAACCACTTAAATCTGTGGAGTTAAAATATCTCACATGGAAAGTGGTCATGCTGTTGGCCCTGGCCTGGGCCAGGTGCGTGTCAGAATTGGCGGCTTTATCTTGAAAAAGCCCTTATCTGATTTTCCATTCGGACAGGGCGGAATTGAGGACTCGTCCTCAGTTTCTCCCCAAGGTGGTTTCAGCGTCTCACCTGAACCAACCTATTGGTGGTGCCTGCGGCTACTAGGGACTTGGAGGCCTCCAAGTTGCTAGACGTTGTCAGTGCCCTGAAAATATATGTTTCCAGGACGGCTGGAGTCAGGAAATCTGACTCGCTGTTTATCCTGTGTGCACCCAACAAGCTGGGTGCTCCTGCTTCTAAGCAGACTATTGCTCGTTGGATTTGTAGTACAATTCAGCTTGCACATTCTGTGGCAGGCCTGCCACAGCCAAAAATCTGTAAATGCCCACTCCACAAGGAAGGTGGGCTCATCTTGGGCGGCTGCCCGAGGGGTCTCGGCTTTACAACTTTGCCGAGCAGCTACTTGGTCAGGAGCAAATACGTTTGTAAAATTCTACAAAATTGATATCCTGGCTGAGGAGGACCTGGAGTTCTCTCATTTGGTGCTGCAGAGTCATCCGCACTCTCCCGCCCGTTTGGGAGCTTTGGTATAATCCCCATGGTCCTTACGGAGTCCCCAGCATCCACTTAGGACGTTAGAGAAAATAAGAATTTACTTACCGATAATTCTATTTCTCATAGTCCGTAGTGGATGCTGGGCGCCCATCCCAAGTGCGGATTGTCTGCAATACTTGTACATAGTTATTGTTACAAAAATCGGGTTATTATTGTTGTGAGCCATCTTTCAGAGGCTCCTCTGTTATCATGCTGTTAACTGGGTTCAGATCACAGGTTATACGGTGTGATTGGTGTGGCTGGTATGAGTCTTACCCGGGATTCAAAATCCTTCCTTATTGTGTACGCTCGTCCGGGCACAGTATCCTAACTGAGGCTTGGAGGAGGGTCATAGGGGGAGGAGCCAGTGCACACCAAATAGTCCTAAAGCTTTCTTTAGATGTGCCCAGTCTCCTGCGGAGCCGCTATTCCCCATGGTCCTTACGGAGTCCCCAGCATCCACTACGGACTATGAGAAATAGAATTATCGGTAAGTAAATTCTTATTTTTGTGCTTGTGGAATCTTAATGTTAATAGATTAATTACAATAGTGAATAGAGTCTTCATTGATCAGATGCAGATTCATCAGCACATGTGCTTCATATAGAAGTAATTAATGTTATACTTCTAGTCTAAAAAGACAGAAAAATTAGACTAGAGGTAATACACGCCCATTTTTATTTTTTAAATGAAGGTTAAGGTCAATGACGTATGGAAAGATTAATAGTAATCTCCTAGAACATATCTTTATGGTCTGACTAGTCCTCACATTTCAGATGTGAAGGCGTTTATATACCAGTGATTCTTGAAATGAGTGGTATCTGAGTTTAGGCCCTCCCTTTATGTATACCTTTCACCATGATAAGGTGAGACACTAACAAATTATAATTAACTAATTAGGTCCTCCATGTGTGCATGAAGTTGCTGATTCCTCTTTTTTCATACGAATGCTTCCCTTTTGAGCTCTTCGTAATCTGAGTTACCAGATTCACGAGGTATGTTGTACATTATTCAACCTCTACGGTTTAATTGAATTTAGATAATAGATCCCTTCAAGAACTTGTTATATTCCCAATTAGGCTGACTTTATGCCCTTATTTCACGCCTCATTGATGTTTGGAAGCCCACGTATGAACCTATTCGGCCAATGATCTAGGCCAATCACTCTCTTGGATAGACATTATTATCTAAGGTATGTCTAACATAAAATCTTTTTTGGTGGACCATATTTATGAATAACATCTTAAAGACTCTTCTAATTATGTGAGATTATCAACTGCTCATTCCATGTTTTCGTTTTTTTCCTGGTCTTGCCCATCTTTGTTGTTTTTTCGGACTGTTCTTTTGGATTGTTTGTACATTTTCTTATGTATTTTTATGTATTTTCATGTATTCATATATTTTATTGAATGGTTGTTCTATAATTTCTAGACGCACCCCTGATGAAGTCTAGTTCCTAGACGAAACGCGTTGGGTTACTGAATTTCTTGTTGATGTTATCTCCGAATATTTAATTAGGAAGAATAAGGATACAACAGAAAGGTTGCCTTCTTTCCTCCATATCCCATTGATGGATTTCTGTAGGAGAAACTACATCATAATGTGCATGTAATAATGATGGATATACTTCATGTTTATGTAGAATTGTTTTAATAAATTTTTATGAAAAGTACAGTCCGTTATGTGTTTTAAAAACCTGCATAAATATTGATTGCAAATCCTGTTAAGCAATAGTCTTTGTATAAGGGTATTTGTAAACCCCTCGGGCGCCATTTTTCCTCTTTTTCTATACTCAAAATAAATATAAATATATATATATATATATATATATATATATATATATATATATATATATATATATATATATATATAAATACACACATTATAAAGGTCTGTCCTGCCTCTATATTTACTGACCTAGGACATTTAAATATAAAAATTGGCAACAGAGAGTTTATACTTCATCAACTAAACCCTGTCTTTAGCAAATACATACAATTTATTTTACATTGGTTATTTTATTTAGGTTGGAGGGGCTGCAGTTATTTTTCTTTGTTTAGTATGGCTCAGCACAGTTGATGTCTATAGAGATCACATAATTATGTTTTATTCTTGCATATCAAATAGTGTGCATTTAATGTTCCATTAGTTGTTCAAATATATTGTTCATGCTGCATTATTTGTACTTATTGTGAATTATCATCCTTCTGTTAGGAAATGTTCCTGCTATTTTTACATCAGAGTATTAGCTATTATCTATGAATTGTATGACTATTTTCCTCATGAGAAGCAAATGTGGTTAGCGTCATGATTCATTTATTCTCCTTAATGCTGATCCTATTATGATTTAGATAAAAAAAAAAAAATCTCTAACGCTTCTGGACCCAGCAAGCCCTGAGCTACAGATATGCCCTCATTCTTCTTTGCTGCTGTCACGCCAAACAGCCCCCCTTGGCATGCCAGGTCGTATGAGATTCTTCAAGCGTCTTTTTTTTTTTTTTCCAAAAAAGCTGCTTATTCGCAACACAATTGTGACTAGAACGCAAGCGGAGACTCTGCTGATTAATTTGATACAATGCTTTTATATCTGTGTGTGACTGAGTCTATGAATCTGTATAGAAAGTGCCACAATGGAGCAGCCGCAGCTTTTTTCCAGTACAAGTTTTGTCCTGCTCCGTATACAGCACATTCTTCTCATGCGTCCTAGTTGCATTGCATTGCAGCTAAGATGCATTTTCAGCAAAAGAGATGTCCCAACTTTAGTGGAGGTGCACGGCATTTCACACTGCATAGCGTATTGAGGCTAGATGTCTGAGCACACATCTGTACATGCCGCGCTACAAATACCTGTAACCCATGGCTGCCAGTGGTTGCTGGTGCTTGCAGAACTACAAGCACCAGTATGCCCAAGTGTCCAATGCCGCTTGGTCCTTTAGTGTACATGGAAGTAAAGACACACCCTCTTGTTCTCGTAAGAGCAAGTGTATTAACTACATTGTATCAATTATCTGGGGAATAGCCACTCATAACCAATCAGAACAGCTTCCTCACTCTGTGATCAAAGCAAAAAAAAAAACAACCGCTCTTGTTATTACTGCATGATGGGAGGCTTGTCATTTGCATTGCAGCTCCTTCTGATAGATATTTTATGTTACATTCCATTGGAGTAAAAGCTGCAACACTAATTTCAGGATCTTACACAGAGATGCACGATAAATGATCACATTGCTCTTACATCACGCCAAAGTTAAGATTCCTCGTAGGGTCCTCCCTTATAACATTGTATGTTGGTTTGTAATGAAGTTAAAAGGTTTTGGTTGCTTTTTCAGGTGTCAATTAATGATAAATTGGGTCACCCCTAAATGGGCATTGTGGGATATACACCTGCCTAGATTACTTTATGGGAAAAGGCTCTTATTGGCCAAGATAGCAGCAGAGGGCAAAAAAAATTATTTTGCACTGTGGAGATCCACAGATACCCTTACCCTGTCCTTGTTAATGTCTCAGATTTCCCATCTATTTCAAATGGGCTGCTTAGATATGTCAACTGACAAGGAGAGTGAAAGTAGAGAAGCTGTTTGATGTCTAGTTGCCATATATCAGCACGGTTCCCTCTTGAGTAAATGACTCTCACAGAGGCTGACTTCGTCTGTGTCTGACTTCATGGTATAACATGGAGATACTGACCGTGGGGCGACCCCCCCCCCCCCCCCCCCCCACTTTTGAATTATGTTGTTCCTCAGGTGTATATTCTCCGTTCTACAACGTTGACCAGTTCCTCCTTAACTCTGCCCTCATTTTCACAGCTCCTATTGGGGCTTGATGTGCGTGTGTGGTTCACTCCTTCCAATTGTTCATGTTTCAGAGATTTGTTTGTTATAGCTTCTGTGTACGTTCTGTTTTGGTATTATCTCACTTGTCATTGTTCTCTCATATGTGTTATAAGCAGTTCTACAATAAAAATAGGATTTTGATAACCTACCGGTAAATCCTTTTCTCCTAGTCCGTAGAGGATGCTGGGGACGACATCAAGACCATGGGGTATAGACGGGATCCGCAGGAGACATGGGCACTCTAAAGACTTTTCATTGGGTGTGAACTGGCTCCTCCCTCTATGCCCCTCCTCCAGACCTCAGTTGTAGGAACTGTGCCCAGGGAGACTGACATTTTGAGGAAAGGAATTACTTAACTATTGGTGAGATATCTACCAACTCACACCCTCAAACATGCCGCACACATGGCATTCAACATAACACGCCAACAAGCATGAACTAATTGCAGCAACATGCTGAAACCAAGATAACACAACTTGTGTAACTGTAATAACTAAACTGCAGGTAAAGTATGCACTGGGACGGGCGCCCAGCATCCTCTACGGACTAGGAGAAAAGGATTTAACGGTAGGTTATCAAAATCATTTTTTCTCATACGTCCTAGAGGATGCTGGGGACGACATCAAGACGATGGGGTCTATATCAAAGCTCCAGTACGGGCGGGAGAGTGCGAAAGACCCTGCAGCACCGATTGACCAAACTTTAGGTCCTCATCGGCCAAGGTGTCAAACTTGTAGAACTTAGCAAATGTGTTTGACCCTGACCAAGTAGCTGCTCGGCAAAGTTGTAATGCCGATACCCCCCGGGCAGCCGCCCAGGATGAGCCCACCTTCCTAGTGGAGTGGGCTTTTACCGACGATCCAGCCGTAGTATGAGCTTGCTGAATCGTATTCCTAATCCAACGTGCAATAGCCTGCTTGGAAGCAGGACAGCCAATCTTGTTGTGATCATACAGGACAAACAGAGCCTCTGTTTTCCATATACGAGCTGTTCTACCAACATAGATTTCAAAGCTCTAACCACATCTAGAGACTTTGACTCAGTGAATGTGGCACCACAATAGGTTGGTTTATGTGAAAAGCAGAAACCACCTTTGGAAAAAAATGTTGGCGAGTTCGCAACTCTGCCCTATCTTCATGGAAAATTAGGTAAGGGCTCTTGTGAGACAAGGCCCCCAATTCCGACACCCGCCTTGTGGATGCCAATGCCAAAAGCATCACCACTTTCCAAGTGAGAAACTTCAACTCGATCTTTTGTAGAGGCTCAAACCAATCCGATTGAAGGAACTGCAATACCACGTTAATGTCCCATGGTGCCACTGGAGACACGAATGGAGGCTGGATGTGCAGAACCCCTTTCACGAAGGTCTGAACTTCTGGAAGAGAGACCAATTGTTTTTGGAAGAACACTGACAAGGCCGAAATCTGGACCTTGATTGATCCCAATCGTAGGCCCGTCTCCACACCATCCTGCAAAAAAATGGAGAAAACGTCCTAAGTGAAACTTCCATAGGAGCTTTCTTGGATTCACACGAAGTCACACATTTTCTCCAAATACGGTGGTAATGTTTTGACGTTACTACCTCTCTGGCCTGAATAAGGGTGCGGATGACCTCCTTAGGAATACCCTTCCTGGCTAGGATACGGCGCTCAACAGCCATACCATAAAACGTAGCCGCGGTAAGTCTTGGTACATACACGGCCCCTGCTGCAGCAGGTCCTCCCGAGGAGGAAGAGGTCGAGGATCTCCTATGAGTAACTGCTGAAGATCTGGGTACCAAGCCCTTCTTGGCCAGTCTGGGGCAATGAAAATTGCTCGAACCCTTGTCTTTCTTATGATCCTGAGTACTTTTGGGATCAGCGGAAGTGGAGGGAAAACATACACTGACGGAAACACCCACTGGGTCACCAGTGCATCCACTGCTACTGCTTGAGGGTCTCTTGACCTGGAACAGTATCTCTGAAGCTTCTTGTTGAGACGAGACGCCATCATGTCTATTTGAGGAACTCCCCAAAGACTTGTCACCTCTGCGAAGACTTCTTGGTGGAGGCCCCACTCTCCTGGATGGAGATCGTGTCTGCTGAGGAAGTCTGCTTCCCAGTTGTCAACTCCCGGAATGAATATTGCCGACAGAGCTTGTAGATGTTTTTCTGCCCAGCGGAGGATTTTTGTCGCCTCTGCCATTGCCGCTCTGCTTTTCGTTCCGCCTTGCCTGTTTATGTATGCGACTGCTGTTACATTGTCTGCCTGGATCTGCACGGGACGGTCTTGAAGAAGATGTACCGCTTGTTGAAGGCCGTTGTAAATGGCTCTTAGCTCCAGAACGTTTATGTGAAGGCAGGCTTCCTGTTGTGACCAACGTCCCTGGAAGTTTTCTCCTTGAGAGAATGCTCCCCAGCCTCGGAGACTTGCATCCGTGGTTACTAGGACCCAGTCCTGAATCCCGAACCTGCGTCCCTCTAGCAGGTGAGAGCTGCGCAACCACCACAGGAGCGAAATCCTGGTTTTTGACAACAGGATTATCTTTCTGTGCATGTGTAGGTGTGACCCCGACCACTTGTCCAACAGGTCCCACTGGAATACTCTGGCATGGAACCTGCCAAACTGTATGGCCTCGTAGGCCGCCACCATCTTCCCCAACAACCGAATGCACTGATGGATCGACATACTTGATGGTTTCAATATCTGTTTTACCATTTTCTGGATTTCCTGTGTCCAGAATCATCCCGAGGAAAGACAACCTTGTCGTCGGTTCCAACTGTGACTTTGGGTAATTTATGATCCACCCGTGTTGTTGGAGTATTGACAGGGAAAGGGATATGTTTTGTAATAACTGCTCCCTGGATCTCGCCTTTATCAGGAGGTTGTCCACATAAGGGATTATATTGACTCCTTTCTGACGAAGGAGGACCATCATCTCCGCCATCACCTTGGTGAATACCCTCTGCGCCGTGGAGAGACCGAAAGGTAACGTCTGGAATTGGTAATGGCAATCCTTAATCGCGAATCTCAGATAAGCCTGGTGAGGAAGATAAATGGGAACATGCAGGTAAGCATCCTTTATGTCCATCGACACTAAGTAGTCCCCCTCCTCCAGACTGGCAATCACCGCCCGAAGTGATTCCATCTTGAACTTGAACCTTTTCAGGAAGAAATTCAGATCTTTTAGATTTAGGATCGGTCTGACCGAGCCGTCCGGCTTCGGAACAACAGAGGCTTGAATAAAAACCCCGCCCTTGTTGTGACAACGGTACCAGGACTATAACCTGGTCTTGACATAATTTTTGGATTGCCGCTGTTACTGCTTCTCTCTCCGGCGGAGAAGCTGGCAAGGTCGATTTGAAAAATCGGCATGGGGGAACGTCTTGAAACTCTAGTTTGTATCCCTGGGATACTATTTGCAACACCCAGGGATCCAGGCCAGACAGAATCCAATCCTGGCTGAAGAGTTTGAGACGTACCCCCACCCGAGCGGTCTCCCGCAAGGGAGTTCCAGCGTCATGCTGGGGATTTGGCAGAATTAGGGGTAGACTTCTGCTCTTGGAAACCTGGAGCCGGTGTGGGCTTCTTTCCCCTTCCCCTTCCCCTTCCTGCAAAGAAGGGGGAACCTCTCGCCTTTTTGTATTGGGCCGAAAGGACTGCATTGGCAGGTGATAGGTCTTTTTTGCCAGTGCAGGCGCGGAGGGTAAAAATGTTGACTTACCTGCGGTAGCTGCTGAGACTAACGCATCCAGGTCATCGCCAAATAAGGCCTCACCTTTATATGGGAGAGCCTCCATGTTTCTTTTGGAATCTGCATCCGCGTTCCACTGGCGAATCCATAACACCTGCCTAGCCGATACAGCCATGGTAGCGGCTTGTGAATTCAAGAGTCCAATATCCTTCATTGCTTCCAGCATGTAGGCGGCAGCGTCCTTGATATTCCCTAACTTAAGGAGTATCTCATCTTTATCAATCGTGTCAATTTCTGATGACACGCTTTCTGACCATTTTTCAATAGCGCGACTCACCCATGCGCAGGCAATAGTGGGCCTGAGCAGTGTACCATTGGTAACATAAATGGATTTCAATGTTGTTTCCATTTAAGAGAAGCCGTGCCAGGAGCAGGGAGAATTATCTTCTTTGTCCATCTGGAAAGTGCACTGTCTAACACGGGGTGACTCCTATTTTTTCCTGTCTTCAACCGGGGAAGGATAAGCTATGTGAATCCTTTTGGGAATACGAAATTTTTTTATCAGGATTCACCCACATCCCTTCAAACAGAGCATTTAGTTCGTGTGAAGGAGGGAATGTGACTTTCGATTTCTTTTCCTTACATAAATAAGCATTCTCCTGAGGTACAGGAGTGCTTTCTGTAACCTCCAACACGTCCCTTATAGCCACAATCATATATTGTATACTTTTTGCCAATTTATGATCTATCTCTCTGGATTCACTATTGTCGACACAAGAATCAAAATCAGTGTCGGTATCCGTGTTTACAACATTTGCAAATGGTCTCTTATGTGAACCAGAGGGGCCGCCCGCATAAGGAATAACAGCATCCTGAAAAATCACATCTTCCACAGATTTTCTCCAGCATGCAGCCTTAGATTCAGACTTATCCAATCTACGGTTAATCAGATGCATACTGTCACGTAGCTCTTTCACCCATGCAGGCTCTTGGTGTACCGGTAGCGCCACCACATTACAACTCTGTGTCCCTAAAATGGCTTCCTCCGGGGAGAAACTCCCTGCCTCAGACATGCCTCACACGTGTACACCACACTCGCAGACACACTGGGACTTATTTTGGGGACAGACGCACAGTAAAATCTGTCAGAGGAACACAGGATAGGAGCAGCCAGTTCACAAACCCAGCGCCAGTATTGCCTGTGAACACAGTGGGCCAGATGTACTAAGCCTGAAAAGTGATAAATATCACAGTGATAAAGTACCAGCCAATCGGCTCCTAACTGTCATTTTTCAAACACAGCCTGTGACATGACAGTTAAGAGCCGATTGGCTGGTGCTTTATCACAGTGATATTTATCACTTTTCAGGCTTAATACATCTCCCCCAGTATGTCCACAGCCCAAAAGCGCTTTTAAATAGTAATATACACTATCAAATGCACCACAATCGCTTTGTGCCCCCCCTTTATAGCACCCTGTACTTGTCAGAAGGGGAGGAGAGGACCAGCGTGTTCTCTGCAGCCTGAGGAGAGAGAGAAAATGGCTCTGAGTAGTGTGCTGGCTGCCTGAGGAGGAAAAAGCTCCGCCCCCACAATGGCGCGTCCTTACACTCAGTATATTGACTTATTATTTATACTGTCGGGGGTAGGGCTGTGCCAGCGGCATCTTATGCCCCCTTTTAGCCAGTTTGAGGTATTTTTCTTGCTGCCCAGGGCGCCCCCACCCCCACCCCCCCGTGCCCTTCACCCTGCAGTGCCTGTGTGTGTGGGTAGCAATGGCGCGCTGCGCTCCCGCCAGCCGCGCCGCACCTCAGCTGTCACTTACTTGATTGAAGATCATTCTTCTCATACTTACCTGTCTTCTGACTTCTGGCTCTGTGAGGGGGGTGACGGCGTGCTGTGGGAGTGAGCATCTAGACACGGCTAGCGTTCAGTTCCCTTCAGGAGCTAATAGTGTCCTGTCAGCCAGAAGCAGAGCCATGAAACTCTGAGAAAGTTGGTTCTGCTTCTGCCCCCTCAGTCCCACGAAGCAGGGAGTCTGATGCCAGCAGATCTCCCTGAAAATAAAAAACCTAACATAAGTCTTTTCTGAGAAACTCAGTAGAGCTCTTCAGAGTGCATCCAGTCTGCCTGGGCACATTTCTAAAACGGAGGTCTGGAGGAGGGGCATAGAGGGAGAAAGGTCTGGAGGAGGGGCATAGAGGGAGGAGCCAGTTCACACCCAATGAAAAGTCTTTAGAGTGCCCATGTCTCCTGCGGATCCCGTCTATACCCCATGGTCTTGATGTCGTCCCCAGCATCCTCTAGGACATATGAGAAATACTTTTGGGAAAAAAAGCTGCAACACTGAGTTTCCCCTTGCATTTTGGTGATTAGTAAATGAACAAAAGATAGTGTGTTGTTGAGTATATTTTAATACCCAACCTCTATTATACATAATTGTATATCATCTAGGACTGCTGGGAGCTGTAGTTTGCTGGGCTAGGATGTTCTGGAGTCCCTAATGGTCACACTTTTACCCCACCCTCTTACAGTGACTACTAACATCATGCTAAAAATCACTGAGGCTGTTCCCAGCAACCCTGGGTTGTGGCACTGGGGTATATGGAATAAATGAGGACTTTGGAGTGGCAGCTTTTCCTCTTCAATGGTCCCAGAATAATGGGAATAGGTGGCTGTATCTCATTGCGTTATAAAACGCCATCGAGCACTCCAACACATTGTGCCAGCCTGCGCCCTTATGATTATACCAGCCTGTGTACAACTTGCACACAGTGCCCAGGAACCAAAGCAAATGTGTGTGGTCTGCTGCTGAGTTTATCAGTATATAATGAATGTTACCCCAAAATAATTTTTCTGTGTTTTTGACGTATGAACCACATAGATTAGCACATTGACCCTGATTTAGAGTTGCACACAAGTCTGTTTTGCAGATGCATCCTGTGGGTGTTCGCACTACGTATGTATTCCAGCTGAGCAGTAGACACTTTGAGCAGGTGCGAGCGATAGTCATGTCCATCTTAGCCACGTCTTCAGTTGCAGCTGAGTGGGTGTAAATGGGCAGCATCTGGCCGTGTGATATAGGCGAGCTATTCAGAGGTGGGTGTATGATAAGATATGGCAGATCTCCGCAAGGATAGGATTGGTGCAACTATGCTCTGACCACAGCTGTATAGGGGAAGTGCCACCACATAGATATGGCCAATTCAGAATACAGGTGAAGATCTGTAGCTATCACCGAGTACACAATGCAGCTTGCAATTCTCAATCTGGCCCAATATGTTTGCATGTAGGATTTCATCACTTCTGCCTCCTTGCAGCTTCCAGTAATGGGCATTCTGCCAGTAACTTTTTCTACTGGTACCTATGTGATGTACATCATAGAATTCTATAGAACATTATCTACACTTTATAGGGCATGATGAGCTCGACCCCTGGCCCTTGGGTGCCTGGAGGGGGGTGGACCCCTTCATTTAAGAGGTCCCCCCCTCTCCCAGGGAGCCCTGGGCCAGGGGTGACTAGTTGGGGGGAGTGATGCTTTGGCCGCAGGGACCTATATAAAAGTGTCCCCCGGCTGCGGCATCACCTCCCTGGCTAGTGGAGCCCGGTCCTGGGGGGTGGGGACCCGTACTTCTTTTATCCACCGTAATTTTGAAACCATGACCGGTCCAAGAGTCCGGTGCTGGTTGTTTAAATACGGGGAACCCCCAATCAATTATTTCCCTGTATTTTTGCAACCAGGACTGGCTCAAAGAGCCCGAGGCTGGTTATGCTTTTGGGGGGGGGGACCTGCACGTCTCTTTTTATTATATATATATATATATATATATATATATATATATATATATATATTTTAACACTTTCTTTACTTTTACAGTCAGAAGCATGCACAGATATCACTGATATGTGCATGCTTCTGACTAAATAATAAAAACATGACCTAAAATCTGCATTTTTTTTTTTATTACTAAAAGCAGCAAATAATCGTATGCGAATTCCATTTTAACCTTAAAATTCGCACCCTATTACATTGCAATTTTTAGTAAAAAATTGCAAATTACAAACGTGCAAATTTTTTTTTTTTTTAGACACCTAAAAAATTGCACCCTATTACATCTAGCCAATGGTGGCTATCTGTTGACTGTCTAACTAGACACAGTCTATCATCCGGATACTATATATAATATAATACACTCTCACTCTATCTCTCTCTCTCTGTCTCTCGGTCACCGTGAGTTAAATCCGAGCTATTAACGGAGTTAATAGTTCTTTTACAGGCACATTGAGCTGTGTATGTTTCCAGGTATACATGCTAATTATATTGTAAGCCCCTTCCCTCCATGTACAATGGGTTTATTTGACATTAGACCCCTATCTAGTACGAAAGGTGAAAACTGCTGGAACTCGCTGTGTTCCGCTCAGGAAGAGTACCATGCCATGTTGTGATATTGACTTATGCCATTACAAACATATGGACATACACTAGACATATACAAACAATAGTCTATAGTAATTTCTGGATGATTTTATTTTGCCAATTTCGCATGTACACACTCGTACACATCTAATATGCTTTGCAAGTTCACATACAAAAGTGTTTTTTGTTGTGTTTAGAGGGAAGTGACTCAAACTCAGATATGTGGATTTCAATTTCTGGATTTCCCCTCCTGCCGTTGCCAGAATACGTCTGACTGTACTGACGCCCTTTACTGGTAGGCTTAGGCTCAAATATGATATGAAAAAGGACATGCATGAAATGACTGTCTCTTCTGGAATATTATCAAAATTTAGCTTCAGTTAACTGCAGTCACTGTTGTGTCAGAGCCCTTCTACGTACAGTGTAATACTGTACATGAAAACTATAGGCTAAAGTAGGGGTGGGCAAAATACGGCCCGCGGGCCGGATGCGGCCCGCAAACCGATCCTGCCCGGCCCATTGCCTCCCACCAGCGAGCAATGACAAGCGGCCCGACCAGCTGAGCTGCTTGTCATTGCTCTGCACTGCAGTACCTCCAAGCTGCCAGCGGCGCCTCTCTCCCCTGCTGCTCCTGCGTTGTAGCAGCCTCCTCCAGAGTCCCCAGTGACAACGGCTGTGTTCAGCCGAGAAGGGGGCGGGGCTAGGTGCCGACGAGGGGGCGGGGCTACACGGGACCTCAGGGGGCGGGGCTACACGGGACAAGAGCCAGACTGCTACAGATCCATCCTTCCTGCCACTGCCAGCCAGATCAGTAAGTTAATGGGAAAAGTAAAAGAAAGTGTGTGTGTGTGTGTGTGTGTGTGTGATAGTGTGCATATATTTGTGTGTGCGGGCAGTGGCGTCAGACCTTTTTTAGGTTTGGGGGAGAGATCTTTAGCTCTCGCTGTACCAACCCCTCCCGTGTTCTATCACCATATCACCCCCATGTTCTGTCACTATGTCACCACCCCCCCGTGTTCTGTCACTATGTCACCCCCCCGTGTTCTGTCACTGTGTCACCCCCCCGTGTTCTGTCACTGTCACCCCCCCGTGTTCTGTCACTATGTCACACACACCGTGTTCTGTCACTATGTCACACACCCCGTGTTCTGTCACTGTGTCACCTCCCCGTGTTCTGTCACTATGTCACACCCCCATGTTCCGTCACTATGTCACACCCCCCGTGTTCTGTCACTGTGTCACCTCCCCGTGTTCTTTCACTGTCACCCCCCGTGTTCTGTCACTATGTCACACCCCCCGTGTTCTGTCACTATGTCACACCCCCCGTGTTCTGTCACTATGTCACACCCCCCGTGTTCTGTCACTGTGTCACCTCCCCGTGTTCTGTCACTGTGTCACCTCCTCGTGTTCTGTCACTGTGTCACACCCCCCGTGTTCTGTCACTGTCACCTCCCCGTGTTCTGTCACTATGTCACCCCCCCCGTGTTCTGTCACTATGTCACACCCCCCGTGTCTGTCACTGTGTCACCTCCCCGTGTTCTGTCACTGTGTCACCTCCCCGTGTTCTGTCACTGTCACCCCCCGTGTTCTGTCACTGTCACCCCCCGTGTTCTGTCACTATGTCACCCCCCCCCGTGTTCTGTCACTGTCACCTCCCTGTGTTCTGTCACTGTGTCACCTCCCTGTGTTCTGTCACGGTGTCACACCCCCCGTGTTCTGTCACTGTGTCACCTCCCCGTGTTCTGCCGCTGTCAACCCCACCATGTTCTGTCACCATGTCACATCCCCTGTGTTCTGTCACTGTCACCCCCACTGTGTTCTGTCACCCACCCTCCCCGTGTTCTTTCACTGTGTCACACCCCCCGTGTTCTGTCACCGTGTCACACATCCGTGTTCTGTCACTGTCATCCCCCCTCCCCGTGTTCTGTCACTGTGTCACCCCCACCGTTTTCTGTCACTGTCACACACCCGTGTTCTGTCACTGTCACCCCCCTCCCCGTGTTCTGTCACCGTGTCACCCCCACCGTGTTCTGTCACCGTGTCACACATCCGTGTTCTGTCACCTCCCCCTCCCCGTGTTCTGTCACTGTGTCACCCCCCCCATGTTCTGTCACTGTGTCACCCCCCCATGTTCTATCACTGTGTCACCCCCACCGTGTTCTGTCACTGTGTCACACCCCCCGTGTTCTGTCATCCCCACCGTGTTCTGTCACCGTGTCACCCCCACCGTGTTCTGTCACTGTGTCACCCCCACCGTGTTCTGTCACTGTGTCACCCCCACCGTGTTCTGTCACCGTGTCACACCTTTCCCCAGGGGCCATAAGACACTGGATAATTTGCTTGCTGCACAATAATTATCCTAAATAAAATGTTAATGTGTAAAAAGGCTCTCTACCTGCCGTAATGTGTGTAAAAGGGGCTCTACCTGGTGTAATGTGTGTAAGTGGCGCAATTTGAATAATGGAGACTATTGTGCAGCCTAATAGGAATCTGTATTATTTTTTGCCCACACCCCTTCCACATGAAGCCACGTCCCTATATTTTTGGCAAGTGGGGCGAGCTGCTATTTTGTATGTGGCCCTCGGATACTGACAGGAAATGTCAAGTGGCCCCTCAGCTGAAATAATTGCCCACCCCTGGGCTAAAGTATTCCTGTCAATCTGGACTGCTAGTCAGGCTTCAGAAGATATCTGGGTGAATTGTCACCCTCATCAGGCTTTTCTACAAACACTAAACAGTATTCACTTTGAAATAGAGTTGTTTAGTATTATCAGCCCACTCAGTCAGCTGGAATGAGGTAGCTGTGCTGGTATTAGTATTCCCTAGTCACTGTTCAGCTGTTTGTCTTGGCCTTACCTGGTTTCTGTCGTGATTGTTATCCAAGTCCTGGTTAAACATCTACTATGTTATTTTCTTGACATCCCTGAAGTCAGACCCATCACAAATAGCTTCCTGGAGTTAACTTCGAATTAGGGAGGCCAATCCCGGGCCGTTTTTTCAATCCCGGGATTCGGGATTGAAAAACTGTCAATCCCGGGATTCCCGGGATTGCAGTAGGGATCAGAGAAAGTTGTAGGGAGCAGCGCTGGACGGAGGGTGTAGGTAGCGGTGCGTGAGGTAGGGAGGGTGTAGGTAGCGGTGCGGGAGGAAGGAAGAGTGTAGGTAGCGGTGCAGGACTCAGGAGGGAGGGTGTAGGTCGCGGCAGGGAGGGTTGGTAGCGGCGCGGGAGGGAGAAAGGCTGTATAGGGAGCACTGACTGCACGGAGGGAGAGAGGGTGGGTGTAAGTAATAGTACTTACTATTAGATGGGCGGCAACCATTAACACACTGAACGCGGCGGCATTTCAAATGAAGCGCCGGCCGCCAGCCAACCAGAGCTGGCGGACCGGCAGCCAATCAGGGAAGCGGCCGCAGCAGTCGCTCCTGATTGGCTGCCGCTGCAGCTTCCCTAATTGGCTGCCGGTCCGCCAGCTCTGATTGGCTGGCGGCCGGCGCTACAATTGAAATGCCGCCGCGTTCAACTTGTTCATGGCTGCCGCCCGCCTAATATTAGTAAGTACTATTACTTACACAACCACCCTCCCGCCGCCGCGCATGCGCAGTATAATCCCGTGAATCCCGGGATTGGATGCTCCAATCCCGGGATTCAAATCCCGGCATTTTTGGGCCCAAATCCCGGGATCCCGCCGATCCCAAGATCGGGATTGGCCTCCCTACTTCGAATTATCTGATGTTGTATTTACCCTCCCCCGCAGCCTAACCCTAACATCCCCGGTATACTTGCGTTTGGGATTCCGGTTGTCGGAATTCCGGCGCCGTTATACTAAGTGCCGGGATCCCAAAAACATTCCCTGCAAGCCAATCACTCTGTGAATCTCTTGCTTATTGGCCTTTCTGGATATTTACAGATAAATTCTCTTTTGATAAAATTCACTTCACTGTAAAATCTGTTTAATTCAATCATTGGTACACAAAGGATACTAAAAAGAAAGTATAGTAATATAAAGTGGAAACAATAATTATCTCTGGCTACGTGGAGTATTTATCAATTAGTATTTTAATTATTAGTTCTACAGAATGGCTGGATTTATGTTGTAATCCTGGTTTGCACATTACTCAGTTTTTTCTTTCTTATACTGTTATGTTATTTTTTTATTTTTATTGCGGTTATATAACCTGCTGTAATGACATAAAGCGGTAGGAGACTGGGCTGGTCAGCAGTGATATTTCTGGTGTATTCTTGCCAATGACTCATGCTTTGTATTCAATAGTAATTGTTCTCCAGTCTTCTGGCTCTGTTATATAGGTAGCAGTTAGCTATAAAGCAAAAAGTGATTTAATTGATTTGTTCCAACATTCCAGATCTCTGTTATGTTTTTTTCTTTTTATAAATTATGTTAAATCCTAAAACCTTTCGCGGTCAATGGCTTTTTCCTTCTCTACAGCACAGTTCTTTGCTAGGACTTGCTGATCCCAGCTACCTCGGTCCAGTATACAGTACTTTTCAATACACCGTTCAGTGGTGCTAGGGTCACTTTTTTCCAGGGGGTGATAAACAAGTAAGCATTGGCATGTTTGTAGAGACGTGTGCGATAACGGGACAATAGTCACAGGTAGCAATTCATGTGTTGGACTCTTGGGGGGGAATTCAGTTTAGCGCAATGGACACAATTTGTCATCATGGAATGGCAAATCGCATCCATCTACATTGCAAGATTTGCCTCGAACTCCATAGTTTCACATATGAGCCAGTTACTCCCACCGTAACTGGCTCATATGTGCACAGCTGGACATCGCGAGCAATTGATTCCCCTCCTCTTCTTAGTGTGTGATGTTTAATTGCAATATAAGGTACGGTAGGTGTGATAAACTTAATAATGATAATTATAATTAAGAGCATGTGCAGTGTTTTCCAAACCTAGTTCTCATGTCCCACTCACTGTACAGGTAGTAAGGATATCCACTCATGAACACTTGTGGCTTAATTATTACCTCAGTCGGTTTGATTTGCCCATCTGTGCTGAAACAGAGGTATCCCTAATGTTTGGACTGGGGGGTGGGGGGTGGAGGAGGGGGGCAGGGATGAGAATGAGGACCGAGTTTGGGAAACCCTGGACTAATGTAATAAATAGTGTAATAAATGTGAAAAGCTTAGGTATAGATACCTTTCTATGTCTGGGAAGGGAATCCATCCACCATTAGATAGAGCTCCATACTGTTGCTATCATTGACTGACAGAGTTCACTGTAAGACAGGAATATGTTGACCAGAGTTTTGTCTGTATCATTCACCCTCGGGTATACAGGAGACCGTTTCCACAGCTGGAAGCAGAAGGTGGTGCTAGTGAGCTTGTGAGGTGAGGAGGAACGAGCCCATTCTGTTCTTTTCAACTTTGTTGATGGGCTATTTTTGACATACTTAATTCCATAGAAGATACAGGCCTGGATATTCGGAGCCAGGTATCTGTCGCAAAGAGGCTGAAGTTATGGCGCACACCCGCGACTTCCATACCCTTGTCCTCTATTATTGACTTTGAGTAACATTGCCATCATAAAAAAAACAAAAACACAGGAGTTACTTGGAACCTCCTTTTTTAATGTCACTGAAGGAGAGCTGTAATGGATTGAAGACCATTTTATTAATACCCCTTTCACACCGCACAAATAACCCAGTATCGACCCGGTATATTGCCGGGTCGCTAGCGGTGTGAAAGCGTCAGTCCCAAATTCCCGGGTCGTCTGACCCGGTAATTCAACCCGGGAATAAAGGTTTATTCCCGGGCTATTACTAGGTCAGGTGCAGTGTGAACGGGTTTCCTGGGTCGATGCGACCTGGTACTCGTTCACAGCATAGGGAGAGGTGGAAGTCTGTTGAAGACTTGAACCATATGAGGAGAGGGGATAACAAATTTTAAAGCCATCAAGGTGTCTTGTGTTATTTGGAAGAACTCTACAATCTTTGTATAGCTTTGACAATAATGTTTGAATACAATGTCCATTTGAATGTGCTCTGTGTATTTTTGTAACTTGTTTTAAACCGTGTTCTGCATGCTTAGGGAGAGCGATGCTCAAGGCCGCCTACAATGTAACTTACATGACCATGGTTTCCTTTCATAGAATTGATGCGACTTCCAAAACCATAGATGATAACTGTAAAAAAGCTGTATCCATTACTTCTAGCTCCTATGCTGGGTGCAGTGTGCACTGGCCTGTGCTTGTGTCACCTTTTTTTATGACATCTCTATAGGAGAGGTATCGTCACATCAACATTGATGCTACTATGTTTATCAGTCATTGGAGCAGATATACTAAGCCTTGGAGAGTAATAAAGTACCAAACAATCTGCTCCTAACAGACGTTTTTCAAACACAGGTTGTAACATGGCAATTAGGAGCAGTGGCGCAGAGGGGGGGCTACTAATTACTTGGGCCCAGCCCCCCCCCCCCCCCCCCCCCCCTCCCCCTTATCTGGCAACAGCTGCAGATCTTCTCCCCAGTCCAACACACAATGCTGCTGTGTTCTGGGCTGCAGTGTTGCCAGGGAGGTACTTAAAATACAATTTTGTTCCTGTATTCTTTCTAAGATTGCATTGCCATTCCTCATGTGGTTAGGCCACACACCCTAAAAGTACCTTGGCCCAGCCAGGTTCTTTCTACTGCCCTGTTTAGGAGCTGATTGGCTGGCACTTTATCACTCGCCAAGGCTTAGTACATCTTCCCCTTTGTCTTTACACTCAACATCCCACTTCATGCTTGAATAATATCCTCTTCTGTTCTATATCACAGACATGGCTATCCTTATGGGCTCAATTGTGCAGCTACATAGATTTCAAAAGGCTAAAACCATTCTGTGAATCCTACAGATGTAGTCACGCTCATGGTTGCTGCTGTTGCACCATACAGGCATCCTAGTCGCGCCATACAAATAGCGCAGGCTGGCGAACTAAGGTGTGATAAGGCGCTAGAGAATCCACAGAATGCAGCAAACATCTTCACCACTGGGTGGTGATTGCTCCACTAATAAAAACTACAGTACAGTGCTGTGGTAGCAGCGGATGGATATGGAACTATAGAACACTGTACAATGTAGCAAGCCAGTGCATAGTAAATACAGTAGTTATTTTTTTAATACAGTAATACTGCAGGACGGAGTACAAAATTACCAGAAAGACAGGCACCCATTGACAATATTATTATGAACAGTTTCTTATATAGTGCAGCATATTCCGTTGCGCTTTACAATTAGAACAAACTGGACATAAACAGACAGACATGGAGGTAGGAGGGCCCTACTCGCAAGCTTACAATCTATTGTAATATACCTTACAACTGAAGGTGCGCTGTATAAAACAATCTCTACATTAAGTAGAAATGTGAACACAGAAAAAGATTTGCTCAGCATCTCTGACTCGCACAAAGAAAAGCACAGTTCAGAGTTCTACACAGCTTTTTAAAAGAAAAAAATAAAGATAGAGTTGGGACACACAGCACTATAGAATTTTTTTTTTAAATGAGCGACATCACTGTCACTACAGGTGTCAGTCACCTGTCTCTGTGGCTCTCTTGGCATAGTGGTATCACCGATGGTTACCATGCCTGTGAGCTAGGGTTCGATTCCCACAAAGTGCAAGATGTTTTGAAAAATAGATTAGAATACTTTTCTGTTATAATTTTTATATTGGATATACTGTATGTCGTACATTGCAAGCCTCATTATATTACACACTGCGATTTGTAGAGTACACGTCCTTCAGCAAGCAACGATCATCAATTTCTGCAGTGTGCTCACACAATGCTAACATGCCTTACAAGTGAATGCTGGGCCCCTGGATCGCTGTATAAAGTGATCACACACTGTAACTAAGAATGACAACACAGAAAAAGACCTGCTTGCATTGAATCGTGTGTGCGTCCTTCCAACGCACACACCCAGCAATACCTTGTATGCATCGCTATGCTAAAAGGATGCACAAACAGCTTCTGATTAATATGTGGCATGCCTATATTCTGTGTGCGAGTGCGGCTGTATCTGCATGGGATCCGGTCTCTAGGTCGTCAAGACTTAGGTCGACAATGTCTAGGTCGACCACTATTGGTCGACAGTAAGTAGGTCGACATGGTTTCTAGGTCGACGTACTAGGTCGATATGAGTTTTCAATTTTTTTTTTACTTTTTTTCATAATTTACGATCCACGTGGACTACAATTGGGAACGGTAACCTGAAGCTTGCTCGCCATGCGAGGGGACACAGTGAACTATTTGGGGTTCCCAGTCACTCTACGAAGAAAATGACACCCAAAAAATGTAAAAAAACTCATGTCGACCTTTTTTCATGTCGTCCTAGAGTCCCTGTTGACCTAGAAATCATGTTGACCTAAGTCTATTCTATCTAACATACCACTCATCTGCATACAAAGTAATTTCCAGGAAAACACTGTAACGTAGCATTTCCTAGGCAGATACATCCACAAGCTCACACTGAATATAGGCATGCCGCGTATCATTGTAATCAGCACAGTCTGCTTGTGCCTCCTACAGTATTTGCAGAGTGATGCACAAAAAGATGTAGTGTTAACGCTAGCAGTGCGCCACGCGCTGTCCGATTTATTATTATAATTTTTTTTTTAAAGGCAAAATCTGCCCTGCTCTTTCTGCGGCTCCCTTCTAAAACAGCTTGCCCACTTACTGCTCTCCCAGCATGATAAGATGTATAGATCCATTCTTAGTACTGGAGAGTGCTTGGGGAAAGCCCATCACCTCCGTAGATGCTGGGCATGCCCCCAACAGTGATGCTGCTGGTTACCCACGCCCCATTTAGTGACATCTGTGGGGGCCGCACCGCCCACTTTAATGACGTTTTAGAGCCACTCCCCCTTTTCAGAAGCGCACACAGCAAGCCGCGTGCATTCACAGGTGCCCCCACAGACTGGCGCCCTGCCCTCACAAATTCCTAGGGGAACACTAAGATGCATTTACAGAAAGAAAAAAAAAAAAGACACCCACCATCAGAGGCGGATTGGCCATAGGGCATACAGGGAAGATCCCCGGTGGGCCGACGCACCCCTGGGGCCTGTTTTGTTTGAGGACACGTGGTCCTATTTATAGACATAATGAATAAAATGCTAAATAATTTGCATATATGAAAATGACTTTGCCACTTAGCCTGTGTTTGCAGATGATCTAGTGTATGCCCTGTCTGCCTGCTTGGCTGACATATAAGATTGAGTGAATAGTGATTGGGATACGGTTGGTGTAATAAGCAAGAAAATATATTTCTAAAGAATGATATAGATTCCTAAATTCTGAAGGTGTATCATATAATGAACTCATAATATTTAATTTTATTTCTTTTTAACTTCCCCTTTGATGCTGGACATGCCCACTATCTGGAAAGTCTTGGGGGGGAGTGTGCTGCTGCCATGGCCCATGGCTAGACCTTACACCTCTGGTGCTGCCCATGTGGGGCCACTAGTACAAATTTTTCCAGGGCCGCTTTTTTGTTCCCAATCCGCCCCTGCCCACCATTAGCAGAGCTGCCTAGAACTGACTGCTTACTCACGCCAGGCATCTTGCGATGCATGCACAGTGCTAACATGGCTTACAAATGAAACGTGCCTTCTAGGTTCCCTTTTCCCAACCAAGGCCAGCATGAGTCATTCATTTACATAGTGTACCGGCCATGTTGTGTTTGTCACTTACTAAGCAGTACACCAGGTTCGTGAAATTACAAATCTCACTGAGGGTGGGAGTAGGGGAGGCTGCCTATTAAAGCAATGGGGAGGCCTGGGAAAAAGTACAGTAAACCCAGTCTCATAAAGAAAACACTCTGGTAATTTTGAAAAGCCACACTTGTATATCTGAGTAAAAAGTAGCAAGCATAGCTTTTTTCACAACTGATACTGTTTCAGTATGCATGTCTGAGTCTGTATATGAAGCATGACAGAACTTGTTTTGGGTAAATTAGAAAAAAGCTGTGAATGCTACTTTTTACATATACAGAACAGTTCAGTGTCATTTTCGGTGGGGCATAGACGCACGTAATCAGCTCAATGCAAAGAACCTTTTTCTGTGCTTATACTGGTACTGTAGTTACTGTGAGTGATCTTAGGTGCCCCAGCCATATACAGTACTGTATAAGCATGGTATTATCGTGTCACTGCCGCGGTGAAATTGCATAGTCCGAGAACATGGCACAAGTCACGGTGTGCAAAAAAAATGGAATTTGTAATGTAAAATATACAGTATATATCATGTATATATAATCATGAGTGCCCCAGCACAAGCACAGCAAAATTTGTAGTGTGTAATAAAACAACTGTTATCATGGTAAGACTTGTTAAACATACATTACCGTATATCCATCATAATATAATGTGGTACTTTATAGTGTTCAGTGTATTTCACATGGAAATAAAAAAAAAACTCTAAAAAAAGTAGTTCTTAAACTACAAGCATCGTTTCACTTTACAATAGAGATTTCACACATGCGGTAGTTTTGAAAAGCGACACCTGGTGGACGAACACCAGTATTTCACCCGCCAGATACTCAATTCATTACATTGTGACTGAATACGCCACGCTGCGAAAAGGCGCAGGGAAACCTAATGTGACTAGTTTTTCGCACTATATGCCACACGGAGTATAGATGATCGTGGCTACATCTGTAGTTGCCTGTACTGTGATATTTAAGAGCTAATTAGCATGTGGTATATAAAATAAAAGACCTTTATAAATCAGTGTTGTGCTATTTCATAGAAAAAAGACAGTTTCCCAAAGGAGCTTGTAGTAATGCTTTGGTATGTATCAATATAAATAGTGTCCTTAATTTTTTATATATAAAAAAAGGATTTTATTTCCTTTAGAAGTACAATACATAGAAATTGTTCAATTACATTCAGTAACACTTTATACATGAGATGATTAAAATTCCATTCTTAGTCATATAGTGGTGACTCTTGAAGAACGCAATAGTTATTTCATGTTTTAATAATTTTGTTACCTTTTTATACCAGCCCTAGCTCTTTCTTGACCTCACGTTTAGTTCCTGTATGTCACAATAATGCTGCGATTGTGTCTTCATAGTGATTTCCACTTTGTCTGCAAGACTTCCTCGTAGGAGAACCAACTGTAATGTTATCTTCAATTGATAAACCTGTTATCACTGCACCCAGTGTCTTTTATTTATTGCTAAAGCTCTGCTTACACATTAAATGTGTGACCCAATAAGACAAACCTAATTGGGGGCACTGTATAAATCGGTAAGTGCACAGAGCTATGGAAAAGAGGTCAGGAGGGATCAGCAGAGAGGGCTGCAAGATTAGAGGATGTGAGTGAGGTAACATACAATATAACTGTTTGATAATCATGACAAAGCAGTGGTATGTGCCAGTGCACCTAACACGGGGAGCTGTGGTGTATTGAAGGAACTAGAAGAGAACATAGTGTATGCTGACGTCTGACAGGCTCACTTCCTGGGCAGGCAGCACACAGATCATTTTTACAGAACTACATAGTTAAAGAAAACCTGTCATATTTGCATAGTGCACTATGCAAGTGTAGGAGAAAAAAGTGTTTCTCTGCTCGACTTGAAATGAAGTGTGTGGTGGAAAAAAGCCTGTTCAGTATACAGGGATTATTCTGTAGGGGTGGTCTTCAGTATGCCGCCGGCCGGGATCCCTGCGACCAGCATACCGGCGCTGGGATCCCGGCCGCCGGCCACTCATACTACACCCTTCTGTAGATCTGTCAGTGGTTTTGTGTAATAAGAAGGCAGCACTGTGGAGCATAGTTCACAGTATAAAAAGAGCATGGGGATATTTCTTTAGAAATGGATTCAAGACAGCACACTTCTACTTATGTGTATTTTAAAGGGGGCACAGGCTTAATATTGTGCAGGGCTACATGACGTCCGTTGGACGATGTGTGTACCCAGCGACATCGGCAGCAACAGAATCTGGCGGCTACGCATCGGCAAGTGCACACACTTGCCGATGGCGGCGGCCATGCTGCGTTTTGCTCCATGGCCTTCACGAACGACATCCTCCGTCAGCCTTATATGAAGGGCCAATGGAGGATATCGCTGATGACCCGCAAAATATCGTCTAATGTGTACCCAGCTTTAGGCTCTCTGCACCCAAAGTAATACTGACAAGCAGACATAATACTAATAAGTCTAGGGGGTAAATGTAATAGGCTGCAAGATACGGGAGCTGTAGGAGTTTAGGGAGAATGGCCTTATTTTTAAAGCGGCAATCATTTACAAGGAAAAACAGGTTGGTAAAATACCAGCATTCTAACACAAAGTCTTGCACCTCCGCCTTCTCACACCCTATTACGTTTACCCCCAAGTCTAAAAGTCACTTTTTAACCAGGTTGGTGTTACTTTGTTAATCCTTCCCCCACCCCCTGCTGCGTAAAAGGCCACTCCATTTATAAAGTACTTCTGTTACATTCAAATTTTAATTGCATTTTTATTTAAAATAATTCATGCCTCTGCCGATGTTCCCTCCCCCCCCCCCCTCCCCCACAGAGTCTAGACGTTGGCGCCTTGATGATGCGGTCCTGTTAAACAACTCCATTAGGAGATCAAAGATGGTATCAAACAATATTTAGAATTGAACACATCCAAAGAGGTTGCCCCCAGTGCTCCCTGGGAGGCTCACAAGACAACTATCAGGGGCAAACAAATTAGCAGGGCCTGTGAACTAAAAAACAAAACACAAAAACATTTCAGAAATATAGCCGATTTTTTGATAAAGCATACTCCTTGTTGGCGAACAAACTTCATCAAAAACAGGCGTCTGGCCTGATCACCGAGATTAAACACCGCAGCACAGGCCTTACTTTATTTGGCCCGTTACAGTTTGTAGAGGAGTTCCAGTACTACTACCAATCTATACAATTTATCTTGCCCTGCCGCCTGCCCCATGGTCCCCTCAGACAAACTCAATCCATATCTTCCTCCAGGATTGCTCCCCATTCTGTCTGACAGCTCCCGGCCCGGTTGGTTTCACCGCCCTGCAATACAAAAAACATCTGGATATCCTTGCACCTTTTTTCAACTTATTTATTTCCACAAAGTTCTTGATGGGGCTGTTTTTGATAAAACAACGACATGGGCCGGCCTAGTTGTTTTTCCCAAGCCGAGCAAGGATCCCACTATTTGTACTATAGGCCAATCTCCCTCTTAAATGTGGATATTAAATATTATCCACAAATACAAGCCAATGGACTTTCACCTATTCATCAACGAAAAAATATTCTTCTCTAACCTTGTTGCTAAATAGCGAAAAAACTTCAGTTGTATTTCCTGGCTCAGAGTTCTCAGGTTGATGGGCTTCAATGGGAAATACCTCACCAGTATTGTGACCTTGTACCATTCAACCTCTGCAACTGTGACAGTAAATGACATTGCCTCATCCCCCCTTTTTAATTTCCAATGGGACCAGTTGGGGCTGCCCCCTCTCTCCCATTATATTTGCAGTGCTCATAGAACCCCTTGCTGTCAAAATATGTTCCCACCCTGACATCTACGGTATTAAGACTGGAGGTCTTGAGCACACGATAGCATTGTATGCGAACAACTTCTTTTAACACTCTCCGATCCGACTGTCTCATTCCCCTGCTTAAAGATAAAGATTGCGTCCTATGGCTATAATTCTGGTTATAAGATTAACCCTCAAAAAAACTCAATGCCTTCACGTCTACCTCTCAGATTCTATGAAATCACACCTAGCTGTGCTGTTTTAATTTCTATGGCACTAGACTAAAATCACCTACTTGGGCATTTACATTACCAAAACCCTCCAACTTTTTCAAGCAAATTTTCCTCACCTGCTCTCCTCGATTTATAGTGACTTGGCTAAATGGCAACCACTTTGAATTTGTTTGAGTCAGATTGCTGCTGTGAAAATTAACATTCTTCTACGTCTACTCTATTCCAGACACTCCCGATTTGGATTCCCCCCTACTGTACATGTTTAAGTAGTTTCAACACTCTTTCATGTTTCATCTGGCAAAACAAAAGGCCCAGAATTCATCTGAAACTCCTTCAATGCTCCTTTCGAAAGTGGTGGCCTGAGTATACCCGAAACATTACTACCTAACTGTTCAGCTTGCCCAATGTGTCCTCTGGAATGCCCTTCCCCCCCCTCCCCAAGCTAGGATCTTGCCAATGATAGAGGGAATCTATTGGGGTATGGTCGGTCATCCTTTCTCTGCTCACACCCATCCTTCCAGCTCTTTCCCTTAGCATTTGGGATAGAGCTAATGCTAAATTCGTGTTGCACCATCACCTGGGCCTCTCATACCTTTATTTAAAAATAATAAAGACTTCCCTCCCAGGTATACTCCTTCTGCCTTCGAGCCATGACTGACTGGGTGAATTAGATTTCTATATGACTTCATTAGGGGTCCTATCTCTCCTTCCTTTAGTGATGTGAAGGACAAACTCTCAAAACCAAAGAGGTCCTTTTTTAAAATTTTTTGCAGATCCGTCACTTTTATTCCTTTATTAAGTGCAGACTTCGCTCTAGACCTCTCACCACTTTTCAGTCTCTTTGTCTTAGGCAATCTTTTACCAAAGGGCTGATTTCCATTCTCTATGAGGAACTCTGCCTGCCAGAGTGTTTAGATAGAGAATCACATGAAAGGGCCTGTGAGAGAGATTTCAGTGAACATTTGGAAGACAAGGACTAGGATGAGGTTAGGCTCAACACTGCTTCCAGCTCCCTTTGAGTTCGCATAAAGGAAAACGTCTATAAGTTTTTGTACAGATGGTACCTTGTTCCCTTAAAGCTGCATTATTTCTCAACACAAGTTTCTGATAGCTGCTGGAGGTGCTTGTATTTTTTCATATATGGTGGGACAGCCCTAAACTGCTCCCCATCTGGTGAAGCATTTGGCAGTTATTTCCTCCCTCATTCAGTTAGTGTTTCCCCTATCTCCTTGCTACTGCGCGTGTGCACCCCGAGAGCCCAGTGACATGCTAACAGCATCTTTGTGCTGCGATCGCCTTTGCCTGATTGACAGGCAGGGGCGGGAGGGGGTGTGCCAACGGCGTTAGAATGCCGTTGGTGGGGATGCAGATTTAGCACACCTAAGATCAGATCTAAATTACCCCATAGTCCTTTCTGCAGGATACAGATTCTCTGCTCCATCAACAGATTCTTCCGTGGCTGAGGAGAGTTTACATGTCCATAACTAGCACCACAAAGATAAGATATACATCTTTTAAGTTGGGTATTATTATTATAATTTTTTTTTAGAAACACAAGTGTTTAAATTTTGTTGCATTGATAATTTTTCCTCCTGTCTATACTGAATGTGTATTTATCTTTTTAGCTTTCCCCTTTGAATATCCCCCTTTGGCTATGTGCAGTTGTGTATGTCTGTTTATGTATCAATTGTATTTTCCATGTTGTGTGTAAATGTTATAAAGCTAGCAAAAATTTTGACAAACAAGATGAACAAGGTTAAAAAGTGATTTCTGGCATTTCAAGTGTTGATCGACCATATGTCAAAAGTTATACATTTTTGAATTATGATTTGCAGCCTCCCTTTGGCACATTGCATCGTGTCTTATTTATTATTTTATGAGGATTGTATGAATGTTACATTTTTTATTCTTTTGCACTGACTGATAACAAAATCAACACTGCTGTTTTTATCTCCTGCAGTGTCTGCCTGTCTGTATCTGTGTATTTATCTGCATATTTGTGTATTGCATTTATTTATGTGTGTGTATTTGTGATATTTATATATTCTACAGGCAGGGAGCGGCACCCAGGATATAATCGACATGAGACAGTGAACCAATTATGCTCAGGGTGCTCACAGCAACACTTACAAACAAACTTATTTACCTAATAGAGACAAAATAACCTGCGCCTTCAGACTGCAGCTAAGGTCCACACTTAGGGACACCACCCCCTTCATACAATACAAACAAAATTCAAGAAGAGTGGGCCCAAAAGCGCGGTCTCTTGATAGGTAGGGTATGGTTCTCTGTCTCTAGCTCTGGTGATCACTCCTGACTGGTATCCACCATTTCTCAGAAGGAAGAGGAGGAAGAAGACATAAACAAGAGGAGGAAGAAGGTATAAACTTATATACCTCAGAAGCAAGAGGAGGGAGAAGGTATAACCTTATATACCTGAGCTCCAGAGGTCCCTCTCTGTCAAACTATGGGTTGGATCTCGCGAGATCAGGCGTGACATGTATCTAAGCAACCCAGTAAAATACCTATAAAATGGCAGTTAGAACTTGATCTCTTCATGGTTTGATACATCTACCCCCCGACTTAGAAATGAAACAAAGTCCCTAACACAAAGGGTGGAATTCAATTGTTTGAAAAGTTGGTTGGGTGTCAGACACCCATCTGACTATTCAAACAATTGAATACCCCTCAAAGACCTCACATTAACATAGCTGCAGAAAAAGTCTGCCCTGGGTTATGCGTACATACTGTGCGATAATCTGACCAACTAGCCAAAAATTGGCTGATTGACCCAATTATTTTACAGTGAGTACCCAGCTAAAGCCCAACTAGATGTGCAATCTTTTGCCTTTGTAAAATTGTGCTGTAAGAGTGATTTACCATTGGGAGGATGGATGCACGGTAAGGTATTTCTAAATCAGTGTGTTTAAAGAAAGCTTCTAATACCCGTTTCACACCGTGCAAATAACGCGTTATTGACCTGGCATATTGCCGGGTCGGCGTGCGTTGTGAAAGAGCCATAGTCGAAATCCCAGGTCGCCTGACTCGGTAATTCAACCCGGGAATAAAGCAGTGTTTTTCCCGGGTTGAATACTGGGTCAGTGGCAGCGTAAACAGTCTCCCGGGTCAAGGACCGGTTCACTACAACAGGGAGAGGCGGCGCGGAAATGATTTCATCTCCCAGAGTCGCTGCCGGCTCCGCCCCCCGCCGCTATGGCAACCTGCCCAGCATATAGCGGTAGCGTCCAATGCCGGATACCACCCGGGAAGGACCCGTTTCCAATTCCCGGGTGGGATCCAGCTTTGGCGATGTGAAAGGGGTATAAATCTGCTTTGTGCAAAAGCAGCAATATGCATGCAATGAAAAGTCATTTACACCCCTTGCATCGCAACATTGAGGTCAGGTGCAAATTTGTCTCCTAAATCTAAATAAGCCCCTTTGGTACTCTAACATCAAGCCATTGTTATTATAACTGGAATGGAGAAATGTTTTCATGTCTTGATAACCTGTGCCAGTGTGTGAGGGTCCCACAACAGATCCTGAAGACTACTTCAATCTGACCCTGTGGAGCAAGATGCAGGCTAAAAATTTATTTTATACAAGGCGTAACCGGCATGCAGGGATCACCTAAAAATATAACTTCTTTGTATTTATCTTTACTGAAATATGTTTTAAAATATGGAGTATTAAGTAGTTTTACAGCAGAACCAAAAGTTTCATGTGAGAGTGACTGTCTTTTCAGCTTATCTTTATTCTTCATGCTTGACCCAGTTCCAGAAATAAGTACAGTATTTATAACTCTTTCCATACTATACAGGCTTCTTTTAAGTAGCTCACTCTGAAAGTGAAGTAGTTTAAGGAAGATCCATATGACTTGGACATGGTTAAAAGAACTGCACAAGATCATTTTCATACTTACTGTATTCCCCAGGGTCTCCCACACTGTTTCCCCAGGGTGGTGTTGAAAGGTTAAATGTGTTTGCACAACACCAATAATCTCAATGGATTTCCTTTACAACGCACCCTGGATGTACACTACAAAATGCTTTGCCTGGTCCATCCAGTGTGTTTCATGGTGCAGGTGTCCTCTCTGATATCAGATGTTTCTTTGTACAGTTATGTGAATATATTAAACAATATCAAGAGGCTCAATGTGCAGACATCTAAATGTTGTTTTCAAGGCCATGTCCATCCTCCCACTACTATAGGAGCATCTCTTATTGAATGAAACGTTTCCATATTTTCCCTGCTGAACTAGAAAGAATCTCAGTAATAGTGTGCAATAAAAGTCCCCCACAATGCAGCTATGTTTGTGTAGAAGAGTAAGCACCCAATTTACTCAAGAATAATCCATAGAACAAAAGTTAAATACACAAAACTTGAGCGCTAGGAGAAAATACCACATTCAACCCCGTACAGTGATGGTTCATACAGCAACCCACAAGGTGTTGTAAAGAAACGTAAAGTTTTTTTATTTCTCTAACGTCCTAGTGGATGCTGGGAACTCCGTAAGGACCATGGGGAATAGCGGGCTCCGAAGGAGGCTGGGCACTCTAGAAAGATCTTAGACTACCTGGTGTGCACTGGCTCCTCCCACTATGACCCTCCTCCAAGCCTCAGTTAGATTTCGTGCCCGGCCGAGGTTGGATGCACACTAGGGGCTCTCCTGAGCTCTTAGAAAGTTATAGTCTTAGAATTTGTTATTTTCAGTGAGACCTGCTGGCAACAGGCTCACTGCAGCGAGGGACTAAGGGGAGAAGAAGCGAACTCGCCTGCTTGCAGCCGGATTGGGCTTCTTAGGCTACTGGACACCATTAGCTCCAGAGGGATCGACCGCAGGCCCAGCCTTGATGTTCGGTCCCGGAGCCGCGCCGCCGTCCCCCTTACAGAGCCAGAAGCAAGAAGATGGTCCGGAAAATCGGCGTCATGAAGACTCTGTCTTCACCAAGGTAGCGCACAGCACTGCAGCTGTGCGCCATTGCTCCTCTCACACACTTCACACTCCGGTCACTGAGGGTGCAGGGCGCTGGGGGGGGCGCCCTGAGGCAGCAATAAAAACACCTTGGCTGGCTAAAATACCTCAATATATGGCCCCAGGGGCTATATATGAGGTAAATACCCCTGCCAGAATTCCATAAAAAACGGGAGAATAGGCCGCAAAAAGGGGCGGAGCCTATCTCCTCAGCACACTGGCGCCATTTTTCCCTCACAGCTCGGCTGGAGGGAAGCTCCCTGGCTCTTCCCTGCACAGTAAGAGGGAAAAGAGAGGGGGGGCATTAAAATTGGCACTGTATACAGTATATTATATAAAAGCTATTAGGGACATAACTCAGTTAGTCCCTGTGTATATATATAGCGCTCTGGTGTGTGCTGGCATACTCTTACTCTGTCCCCCCAAAGGGCTTTTGTGGGTCCTGTCCTCGTTTAGAGCATTCCCTGTGTGTCTGCGGTGTGTCGGTACGGCTGTGTCGACATGTTGAATGAGGAGGCTTATATGGTGACAGAACAGAGGCCGATATATGTGATGTCGCCCCCTGTGGGGCCGACACCAGAGTGGATGGATAGGTGAAAGGTATTAACCGACAGTGTCAACTCCTTACATAAAAGGGTGGATGACGTAACAGCTGTGGGACAGCCGGCTTCGCAGCCCGCGCCTGCCCAGGCGTCTCAAAGGCCATCAGGGGCTCAAAAACGCCCGCTCTCTCAGATGGCAGACACAGATGTCGACACGGAGTCTGACTCCAGTGTCGACAAGGTGGAGACATATACACAATCCACTAGGAACATCCGTGACGTGATCCCGGCAATAAAAAATGTGTTATACATTTCTGACTTTAACCCAAGCACCTCTAAAAATGGGTTTTAGGTTTGGGGAGAAAAAACAGGCAGTGTTTTGTTCCCCCATCAGATGAATAAATGAAGTGTGTGAAAGCGTGGGTTCCCCCGTTAAGAAACTGGTAATTTATAAAAAGTTACTGATGGCGTACCCTTTCCCGCCAGGTGGATAAGTTACGCTGGGAGATATCCCCTAGGGTGGATAAGGCGCTCACACGTTTGTCAAAAAAGGTGGCACTGCCGTCTTAGGATACGGCCACTTTAATAAGTACCTGTTGATAAAAAACAGGAGGCTATCCTGAAGTCTGTATTTACACACTCAGGTACTAGACTGAGACCTGCAGATAGTGCTGCTGCAGCGTGGTCGGTGACCCTGTCAAACAGGGATACTAGTTGGCAAACATAAAAACATATTAAAGACGTCGTCTTATATATGGGGGATGCACAGAGGATATTTTGCCGGCTGGCATCCAAAATAAATGTAATGTCCATTCTGTCAGGAGGGTATTAGAGACCTGTCACTGGACAGGTGATACTGACTTAAAAAGCGCATAGAGAGCCTTATAAGGGTGAGGAATTATTTGGGGATGGTCTCTGGGACCTCGTATCCACAGCAACTGCTGGGAAGAAATAATTTTACCTCAGGTTTCCTCACAGACAAAGGTACAGTCCTTTCGGCTTCAGAAAAGCAAGCGGGTCAAATGGCGCTTCCTTTCTGTACAGAGACATGGGTAGAGGGAAAAAAGCTGCACCAGTCAGCCTGTTCCCAGAATCAAGATTCTTCCCCCGCCTCCTGTGAGGCCACACCATGACGCGGGTGCTCCACAGGTGTAGGGGGCCGTCTCAAAACTTTCAGCAATTAGTGGGCTCGCTCACAGGTGGATCCCTGTTTCTTTCAAGTAGTATTTCAGGGGTACAAGCTGGAATTCGAGATGTCTCCCCCCAGCCGTTTCCTAAAATATGCCTTGCTGACAACTCCCTCAGGCAGGGAGGCTGTGCTAGAGGCAATTAATAAGCGGTATTCCCAGCAGGTAATACTCAAGGTGCCCCTACTTCAACAAGGACGGGGTTACTATTCCACACGGGTTGGGGTACCGAAACCGCATGGTTCGGTGTGACCCATTTTATATTTAAAATCCTTGAACACAAAAATTCAAGTTCAAGATGGAATCGCTCAGGGCGGTTATTCCAAGCCTGGACGAGGGGGATTACATGGTATCCTGGGACATCAAGGATGCTTACCTGCATGTCCCCATTTACCATCCTCGCCAGGAGTACCTCAGATTTGTGGTACAGGATTACCATTACCAAGTCCAGACACTGCCGTTTGGACTGTACATGGCACCGAGGGTGTTTTATCAAGGTAATGGCCGAAATGTTGATACTCCTTCAAAAAAAGGGAGTTGTAATTATCCCGTACTTGGACAATCTCGTTATAAGGGCGAAGTCCAAGGAGCAGTTGGTAGTCGGGGTAGCACTATTTTGGAAAGTGCTACAACAGCATGGTTGGATTCTAAACAGTCCAAAGTCACAGCTGGTTCCTATGACACGTCTACTGTTCCTGGGGATGGTTCTGGACATAAACCAGAAATAGTGTTTCTCCCGGAGGAGAAAGCCAAGGAGTTGTCATCTCTAGTCAGAGACCTCCTGAAGCCAAAATAGGTAGCGGTGCATCATTGCACGCGAGTCCTGGGAAAAATGGTAGCTTCCTACGAAGCAATCCCATTAGGCAGGTTCCATACAAGAACTTTTCAGAGGGACCTGTTGGACAAGTGGTCCGGATCGCATCTTCCGATGCATAGGCTGATAACCCTGTCTCCAAGGACCAGGGTATCTCTACTGTGGTGGCTGCAGAGTGCCCATCTTCAAGAGGGCCGCAGGTTCGGCATACAGGACTAGGTCCTAGTGACCATGGATTCCAGCCTTTGAGGCTGGGAGGCAGTCACACAGGGAAGAAATTTCCAGGGACTTTGGTCAAGTCAGGTTATTTCCCTACACATAAATATTCTGGACCTGAGGGCCATTTACAATGCCCTGAGGCCGGCAAGGCCTCTGCTTCAAAACCAGCCGGTACTGATCCAATCAGACAACATCACGGCAGTCGCCCATGTAAACCAACAGGGCGGCACAAGAAGCAGGATGGCGATGGCAGAAGCCACAAGGATTCTCCGATAGGCGGAAAATCATGTGTTAGCACTGTCAGCAGTGTTCATTCCCGGAGTGGACAACTGGGAAGCAGATCTTCTCAACAGACACGACCTCCACCCGGGAGAATGGGGACTTCCTCCAGAAGTCTTCCAATAGGATTGTACACCATTGGGAAAGGCCACAGGTGGACATGATGGCGTCCCGCCTCAACAAAAAGCTATAAAAGATATTGCACCGGGTCAAGGGACCCTCAGGCGATAGCTATGGACGCTCTGGTAACACCGTGGGTGTACCAGTCGATTTATGTGTTCTCCCCTCTGCCTCTCATACCAAAGGTACTGAGAATAATAAGAAGGCGAGGAGTAAGAACGATACTCGTGGATGGCCAAGAAGAGCTTGGTACCCAGAACTTCAAGAATTTATATCAGAGGACCCATGGCCTCTGCCACTCAGACAGGACCTGCGGCAGCAGGGGCCCTGTCTGTTCCAAGACTTACCGCAGCTGCGTTTGTCGGCATGGCGGTTGAACGCCGGATCCTGAAGGAAAAGGGCATTCCGGAGGAAGTCATTCCTACGCTTACTAAAGCCAGGAAAGAGGTTACAGCAACTCATTATCACCGCATATGGCGAAAATATGTTGCATGGTGTGAGGCCGAAAGGGCCCCAACAGAGGAATTTCAACTAGGTCGATTTCTGCATTTCCTGCAAGCAGGAGTGACTATGGGCCTTAAATTGGGTTCCATTAAGGTACAGATCTCGGCTCTGTCGATTTTCTTTCAAAAAGAACTAGCTTCAGTACCTGAAGTTCAGACATTTATAAAAGGAGTGCTGCAGAGTCAGCCCCCGTTTGTGCCTCCTGTGGCACCTTGGGATCTCAACGTGGTGTTGAGTTTCTTAAAATCACATTGGTTTGAACCACTAAAAACCGTGGATCTGAAATATCTCACGTGGAAGGTGGTTATGTTATTGGCCTTGGCTTCTGCCAGGCGAGTATCAAAGTTGGCGGCTTTGTCTTGTAAAAGCCCTTATTTGATTTTCCATATGGATAGGGCAGAATTGAGGACTCGTCCCCAGTTTCTCCCAAAGGTGGTATCAGCGTTTCACCTGAACCAGCCTATTGTGGTGCCTAGGCTACTAGGGACTTGGAGGACTCCAAGTTGCTAGACGTTGTCAGGGCACTGAAAATATATGTTTCCAGAACGGCTAGAGTCAGAAAATCTGACTCGCTGTTTATCCTATATGCACCTAACAAGCTGGGTGCTCCTGCTTCTAAGCAGACTATTGCTCGTTGGATTTGTAGTACAATTCAGCTTGCACATACTGTGGCAGGCCTGCCACAGCCAAAATCTGTCAATGCCATTCCACAAGGAAGGTGGGCTCATCTTGGGCGGCTGCCCGAGAGGTCTCGGCTTTACAACTTTGCCGAGCAGCTACTTGGTCAGGGGCAAACACGTTTGCAAAAATTCTACAAATTTGATACCCTGGCTGAGGAGGACCTGGAGTTCTCTCATTCAGTGCTGCAGAGTCATCCGCACTCTCCCGCCCGTTTGGGAGCTTTGGTATAATCCCCATGGTCCTTACGGAGTTCCCAGCATCCACTAGGACGTTAGAGAAAATAAGAATTTACTCACCGGTAATTCTATTTCTCGTAGTCCGTAGTGGATGCTGGGCGCCCATCCCAAGTGCGGTTTATCTGCAATACTTGTACATAGTTATGGTTAACTAAATCGGGTTATTGTTGAGCCATCTGTTGAGAGGCTCTATTGTTTCATACTGTTAACTGTGTTTCATATCACGAGTTGTACGGTGTGATTGGTGTGGCTGGTATGAGTCTTACCCGGGATTCAAAATCCTTCCTTATTGTGTACGCTCGTCCGGGCACAGTACCTAACTGAGGCTTGGAGGAGGGTCATAGTGGGAGGAGCCAGTGCACACCAGGTAGTCTAAGATCTTTCTAGAGTGCCCAGCCTCCTTCGGAGCCCGCTATTCCCCATGGTCCTTACGGAGTTCCCAGCATCCACTACGGACTACGAGAAATAGAATTACCGGTGAGTAAATTCTTATTTTTTTTTTATTTTTTAGAGGGCTTCTCTTTGTTCATGAGATTCCACAAAATCACATTTAAAAGACAAAAAAACATATAATAGTGAAATAATTTTATTTCAAGATGTCCACTTACAAACAAGTGATTGGTATCGGCGTAATAATTAGTTCACAATGGCAAGACAGCATAGGTCTGATGTATCAATCCAAATAGCAGAGAACAGCTTTTCATAAGGATTCCAGAGTGGTGTGGAAGATACCATAAAAAACAAAAACACAAACGAATAGTGCAAATATGTAAAACAAAAAGGTAATTTAATACATATGTACACTTACAAACAAGTGTTAACAACACAGCATGAGTAATTCCACAGTGGCAAACAGTGGGAGTCACTCCTGGTATTCCCAAGATGGTCCAAGGGATCAGCTATCACCCACTTCCGGATAGTGGATGAAGTCCAGCAGCATACCCGAATGTTCAGCACAGCGGAAAAACGTCCAGAACCACACCAAACGCGTTTCAGACTAAGGGGGAGATTTAAATGTTCGAAAAGTCAGTTGGGTGTCTGTTTTTTCCTATCTAATAGACAGGAAAAAACCGACCCCAAACCGACCTTTCAAACATTTGAATTCCCCCCTAAGTGTCCTTCTTCAGTAGTGTCTCATACTCACAGAGCTGTCCTTATACACCCCTTCTCCAAGCTTAACAGGTGTCCATGTTTAGATTACCACGTCATCATCTACCGGCCAGGCGAGCGTGACGGACCGGAAACCGTAAGTCACGTGAAGATTTGCGGTCCATTTCACCGGAAGTATGCGTTCCAAAGTCTGTTTCACCCGTTGGCACCCCAAACACATTTCCTGTATGAGGCTATGCATCATAGTTTGCACATGTTGTCATAGGGATACCCACGGATGCCGGAAATAGGTGAACAGTCCTTTTCGGGGTCAGAAGGCACAGCTCGTCCAGTATATAAACAAAAATGATAATAATACATTAAAACAAGGATAAAACCATTACTATGCATAAAGCATCTTAAAAAGGGATCCCATACATAGATCCCTGCTGGTCTTTATTATTTTTTCTTTACTGAAGAGTGACAAATACATACATAACATCAAAGAAGAACATGTGATGTGAGTACAGTATAATACACGCCATGAACAATTATCCAATATATAATAAGAATAGATGACTAGTGTGGTCACAACCAAAAAATTATACTAATAGAATGGTGTGGTGCAACGTGAACCCAGATCCATGTCCTCTACTTTCCTACCATCCATATTTAAGAAAAAAAAGGTTGCCAAGACATAGAGTAGCCTTGACCGAATAATCTCTAATACCCCTTTCAGACATGCTCTAAATTCCCGGGATTTTGCACATGAACGCGCATCAACCCGGGAATTTGGTATGTCTGAAAGGCTCTGATCCGGGTTGCAAACTCTGCAATTGACCTGGGATTTTACCGAGTCTTTCTTCCTGGGTTAAGTCTGAAAGGCGCGACCTGGGAATTTGCTCTCTGGCTGCATGAAAAAGGTTTTCATTGGTCAGGAAGGACCATCTGATGCCTGATGACCTCATCAGCGGCAGACGGCGGGGAACAGACGCCACAGCAGCATGGGAGGAAGCAGAGAGCTTTGCAGTGAATTGTGGAGTGCAGAAGGTACACAGAGCTGTGCATGTATGTGTGCCGGTGCCAGAGTAACACACAGCTGTGCAGAGAAGTCTGCAGAAGTGTGCCAGTGAAGAGACTGCTATTTTGTTCATAATGACTCACTGGAAGGAGGAGGAGGTCCAGGAGCTACTACATGTGAGGGGTGAGGAGGAAATAAAATCACAAATAACCAGCACTGTTAAGGATGCCATGATCTATGGCAACATTGCAAAGATCCTGGCCAGCAGAGGTATTGTGAAGACACGACAGCAAGTTCTTAACAAACTAAAGTCCCTAAAAAAACAATATACCAAGGTCCATGACCACAATGGAAATTGCAGTGGTATGGGAAGGATGGAGTGGCCCTTATATGAACTGTGCAGCAACGTGTTTGGCCATACAGCACTTGGCAATCCCGTTGCCCTATCCTCATGTAGTGATGCTGGCACGCTGTCTGCTATACCATCAGCTGCGGCTCCATCGTCTCCAAAGTGCAGCCAGCAGAGCCCGGCATCATCGCAGAGCCTATTTGATGATGATCCAGACGTTGATTCAGATGTCACCATCATTATCGATCCAAACAAGGCCACAGATGTGACAGCATCGTCGCTGAGCAAGGGCGACGATTCCCTACCAGAGACCCAGGGAGATGAGCCTACCCTACGCTCAAACCGTAAGTTTCCTGTATTATTATTGTCAGAGACATATTTAACATATAGTATATGAAAACACTTTTATGTAGTATACTAACCGTAATGACTATGATATGTGACGTAATAGGGTTTTATTATTAAACTGTACCTGTTGCTGCGTTCAAATTGTGCTAGCGCATGGTAACCGCAAGCACAGACGTATTAATATTTTTAATAAATCTATTTGTGCAACTTACACTTCTGTGCCATATCCCATTGTTGCCTTTGAGATGCTCAAAATAATTTCTGTTTTGTTTTTCAGTTTACACAGTCCCGCCTCGTAGGAAAAAGACGACCAAAATAGAGGTAGCTACAAAAGCCATGACAAATATCCTGTGCGAGCAACTACGCGAGATGGATTCAGATTGGCAGAGTCAAGAGGATGCAAGATTGTAAAAATTTATGGACCATGAACGTGAATTGCAGAAGAATTTGCGAACGCAAATGGTAGCTATGCAGGATAAGATCAGCAGCGAGAACCGTGAATTCCTAGGTCAGCTTGTTTCCAAAATGACCTCTACACCACAATTTACAAACCCTCATTCTGACCTACAATCGCATTCTCACACCGCATTTGGTCCAAAAACACGGTATGCCCAGCAAGCCCAGTCTCCCCCATCTTTTGGGCCTATATCCCAGTATATGCAGCAAACCAAGTCTCCCACCTCTTTTGGGGCTACATCCCAGTATACGCAGCAATCCCAGTCTCCCACCACTTTTGGGGATACTCACCAGTATACGCAGCAATCCCAGTCTCCCACCTCTTTTGGGGCTACATCCCAGTATGCCCAGCAAGCCCAGTCTCCCACCACTTTTAGGCCTGTATCCCAGTATATGCAGCAAGCCAAGTCTCCCACCTCTTTTGGGGCTACATCCCAGTATACGCAGCAATTCCAGTCTCCCACCACTTTTGGGGATACTCACCAGTATACGCAGCAATCCCAGTCTCCCACCACTTTTGGAGATACTCACCAATATACGCAGCAATCCCAGTCTCCCACTACCTTTGGGGATACTCACCATTTGTGCAGCAATCCCGGTCTCCCACCACTTTTGGGGATACTCACCAGTTAGCGCAGCAATCCCAGTCTCCAACATCCTTTAATTCAACCTCGAATACACTGAAGAATAGACTGAGAGGTCCAGCATTTGGAGATTCATTATCTAGTACAGTGATGGCTAACCTTGACACTCCAGCTGTTGTTGAACTACACATCCCAGCATGCCCTGCTACAGTTTTGCTATTTGGCCTTGCTAAAACTGATGCAGGGCATGCTGGGATGTGTAGTTCAACAACAGCTGGAGTGTCAAGGTTAGCCATCACTGATCTAGTACAACTCCAGAGGAATCTACTCCCAGCAATAAACCACAGTACCAAATTCTCTAATTTATACTGTGCACATACAATAAATGTTTATTCTATGTTTATTGGTTGGGTATTGTGCCCATAACTTTATTTTTGGTTAACGTTTTGTTTGGGAAATGCGTATGTTTGTCTTAAAAAAAAAAAAAGAACAACAGGTATTGCGCATACGCTCATAATTATGAGTACATCATACACCTTGGTCTTATGATTATCTTGTTTGTGTTTTGCACTGCCATACCGCAGCACTTTTTTTTTTAATGTAGAACAGGGGTTTTCAACCTTTGCCCTGCAGCTGTTATGGAACTACACTTCCCAACATTTTCTGCCTCCGTTTAGCATGGGCTAAAATCTAAAATGTGGATGGGCATGCTGGGAACTGAAGTTCCATAACAGCTGCAGGGCAAAGGTTGAAGACCCTTGTGATACACCATGCCCTTCGGCAAAACTACTTTTTTGCACTGCAATACTGCAGCACTTTTATGTTATGGCTAAAGTGGGTGTAATGCGCCTGTCATTCCTAAAAAGTTTTTGTACTATACCATATATGTCCTCATAATTGGGAGGGTCTCTTAAAGATTTAAAAGTTGTGCACACACGTTTTACAACTCGAAAAAAACTTTTATTCTTTGTAAAATAAGCAATTTTGGAAAAGAAAAACTGGTCTTCTATTTATTGAGATTTTTTATATATATATATATATATATATATATATATATATATATATATATATAAATATATAAATTTAAATTCCATGATCCTAATATATATATATATATATATAAACTCCACCACAGCAAACAAACTCTCCATGCTACACAAATGCTTGTCAGCCATGAATCCAGCAATGCATTATGGGCACCACACCCGGTCCATTTATAGCCTGCCCTCCCCTTTGCATGACCTCATTATTGTATGCCTGCAAACCGTCCCCTTAAAATGATGACACTGCCTTCAAAACTAGAAAATCCAGCTTATGTATTTCAGTAAACTACTTCTTTTGTAGCGTGGCCAATGCTGTTCATTATTCTTATTTGTAATTTACATTAAACCTGAGTGAGGGGATACCAGAACGATATTTGTAGACAGGTCTGGGTTAAGTTTTGTGTGGGACCCTACCAATAAATTATGATATTCTGTGGATGCTATTAAATAGTGAATGTGTAAATACTCCTAGTGCCACGAATGTGTAGAATACAATGTGGTGACCCCAGTTCACATTCTGCCACACACAGAAACCCCTTTTCACATACAATATTCCACAGTGCACCCCATGCTGGTGATATGGCTATGTATGGGGTCCCATGGGCGACTGCTCTACCTGCCCTGTTATTAATCAGACACTGCATGTAGAACTTTTCTGTATTTTTAATATTTTTTTATTTTTTATGTTAAGCTGCCAAAGAGCAACTGGAAGGTGCAAAATGGTGCAAAATGTGCATATACAGGTTGAGTATCCCTTATCCAAAATGCTTGGGACCAGAGGTATTTTGGATATCGGATTTTTCCGTATTTTGGAATAATTGCATACCATAATTGAGATATCATGGTGATGGGACCTAAATCTAAGCACAGAATGCATTTATGTTACATATACACCTTATACACACAGCCTGAAGGTAATTTTAGCCAATATTTTTTATAACTTTGTGCATTAAACAAAGTGTGTGTACATTCACACAATTCATTTATGTTTCATATACAGCTTATACACACAGCCTGAAGGTCATTTAATACAATATTTTTAATAAATTTGTGTATTAAACAAAGTTTGTGTACATTGAGCCATCAAAAAACAAAGGTTTCACTATCTCAGTCTCACTCAAAAAATTCCGTATTTCGGAATATTCCGTATTTCGGAATATTTGGATATGGGATACTCAACCTGTATGTATAGGGGTGAATGTAATAGGCTGCGACTGGTGAGTTCCCAGTGAGTCTGCCCAGTCATTTAAAAGGGCAATCCTTTAAAAAGCAAAACCAAGTTGGGTTTTGCCTTTTAAATGATCGCCCCTTTAAATTATCAGGAAGACTTGCCAGAGACACACAGATGCCTGCAAGTCGCAGGATATTACATGTACCTCATAGGGTGAGACTGAAATGGTGCCAAATTAATGTGCTTTTTGCACAACGGAAATGGCTGTGTGCCGTTCCATACCTCATAGAATACAACATTTGAAATAGCTCCCTTTGCTAATTGAAATCTCACTGGTATGCTGCTTGCCAAGACTAGGTGTACTGGTGCACCCTCACTCCGCTAAATTATTCAGCTGCAGCGAACGTCTGCTATCCTTGACGTGCCTTAATATTGTTAGGTAAACCAGTGTGCTTCTGTGGAAATCTGGGCACGCATGCACAAATGGAGTTACATAGCTCCACCAGAGAGCATTTTGTGTTGGACCATTTTTGTGCATTGATATCACTTCCAGTGTAGGCAGTGTTACGGTCTCTTCTTGGCCATGAGATGGATTATGTAGTTCAGCTTCAAAAGAAGTGATGCTGGTCAGATGTAATTAAGAAAGGTCATATGACTGGGTGTATAGAGGTCTCAATCTAGGCCAAGGCCAGTAGAAAAGCTGTATGGCCTGCAGCCAGCTCTGATTCAGCTGAGCTTCACTTTCACAAACACATCCTTTTAAAGATTTTAATTTCTCTTTTTCTGTCTGTTCTAGTAGCAGTTTTGGCTGCAGTGACAAATGTAGTTTTCTCTGTTCATGGAAAAATAAAGCACACGGTAAAAATTATACTGTGCATGAGCCAGTTTGTTAAGTACAGTATCTGAATAACACTAAATTCCTTCTTCCAAAAAGATAAAGGGCCCGGCCGATTCTCGGTTGCATGCATGCAGCCGTAAATAGAAAATGTTAGTAAACTACAGCTGCTGTAGCTGTTTCACTGCAACCACAAAATGGGTATCTCTGGGTGGCATCTGGGCAGGACAATGGGGACAATATCATGTAGAAGAACGTTCTGGTTGAGCTGTAGCCAGAGTTCAACCTATTTAGAGTTTTGTGCATGACAAAAGGCCACCTGTGTCTGACGGATCTCTTGCACCCAGCAGGGGGTAAGTGTAAGTGTGATACTAATGATGACTGGATGGCAAGACAGGAGTAGGTATGCCTATACACCTGAAGGTTTGGGTTCACTTGTATTAGCATATGGTTCTAAACCTGGCATCCACACTTGTGGCCATTTTGCAAAATTCAGCAATATGTGTGTGGGTTGTCAGGAGGCATTGCTTTTTAAACATTTTTTTTTTTAAACATTGTTTTGAGTGGACTATTTTTTGTTTCAGAAATATATACTATATGAATGTGCTTTGTATCTCTTTTTGCTTAGCAAAGCAGAACCTCTCCTATTTCTGGAATGCTGAGCTTATTAAATTAAAATCTATTAGTTTCTTTGTATCTATTTGTATCCAAAGGATGTTCCTTTCTTTATATGTTGCACGACCAAATGTAAATTTAATTGTGATAATCACTATGTAGTAAAGTGCTGTCAGTACGCTACTGTGTATTTGAAAGCATACTTACATGTACTCCTTATTGTTAAACACTGTTGGTCTCTGTTGGTGGGGGAATTCAGTTATTCACGAGGTAAAAAAAAACCTTGCGTACCTCGCGCCCAATTTTGGATTACCGTGGACATGTGTGCTCCTGATACCCGCGGCATCCAATAAAAAGAAAATGGTCACTGAAAACCCCATGGGGCGTGAAAACCCCCCAACTCACCGGTGGTCTCAATGGCTTCTAGTAGTCTACTCTTCATCTTCCCACTGGTGAGGCCCTGTGCTGCGGGGTTTTTGAATTTCCTACCGGTAATTGATTTTCCCCAAGGGCTTCAAATAAAAAAAAAAATTGTTTTTTGTTTTTTGTTTTGCATTTGCATGTAGGCTACAAATAGGGAAGACAATCCTGAGCCGTTTTTTTTTCAATTCCAGGACTGAAAAACGGTCAGTCCCGGGATTGGCTAGTGTCAAAGTCAGAAAAATGTCCCAATGCACGTTGCCATATTTGCACCGCACACTGGTCCGCGCTGCGCGTGCGTACGCTCTCCCGTGGAGGCGCATACCCGCAATAGCGTGCACTCGCAGGCGCGGTATGCGTATTTACGGTAGAGTTTATGTAGTCGTAGCGTGCGACTCATTCGTTACATATTTTCACAATTAATGTAGTTTATAGATCATGGTCCCTTTGATAGTTTCTGAAAGTTTGGTTAATATAGAAGGTCCCTGAGCTAAGGAATCCCTCTTTGTATCGTACGAAGGGTCTAACAGGAATCATACAGCAGTGTTTGGTACCCATCGGAAGAGTATTTAATTAGCAATATTCCGGTGTTGGTTTGGAGCGTATTAATCGCTCGTGCGAATAGTTATGGACATAAGAAGTTTATGTCCATTTCTACTATTTACTCATACTCAGGTATGCGGCGGGAAACCTAGTTCCCCACCCACCTGAGCTGTTTGAAATCGTCACAGCCCACCTGTATGAATCAACCTATGACCTTTTGTTATGATGCAGGGCCGAATTCCGACGTCCAATGGACAATGGGATTGTAGGGACTGTAGGATTGCATTGTGTGTGGGGCATAAATAGGCAGGCCGACCACATCCAGCTCTCACTCTTCAACGGTTCTCATTGCTGAGAATCGGGTGCTGGATGTCCAGGCGCAAGCGATCGTTTACCCTTGTGCGTAAGTTTCTCTCCGTAATCATTGTCTTTCTGTGAGCCAATTTCTCTCTATCTCTCTCTCTCTCTCTCTCTCCCTCTCTCTCCTCTTTTCTCTTATATCTCCCATAGTATTATAGTATTGTATTGTATTTCATTTAGGTCAGAGTAGTATTGTCTTTTTGTATTTTAGTTCTGTGGTTAGGAAGTCTCTGTTATATTGTAGTGTATCATTTGTACTGTTATCCCCTTTTACAAGTATATTAGATATAATACAGTTAATAGGCTTTGGAACCTAAACCAGTATCTGTGTGTTTTCTATAGTGTTAAGTGTTCACTTGAGCGTCGGTGACGCTCAAGCAGCTTTGTAGTTAGTCAGGTTACACAAGGTTGCACTTACACCCTGTACTCACATTAAGGTATTCTTTGTATTTCTTTGGTATAAGGTTTAAACATTAAGGTATAGCGTTGTGAGCGTCTGCGCCGCTGGTGATCTCCTCGTGGTCTCGAGCGTCCGCTACGCCATAGCGAATCATTACTCTAGTCATAGCCAATAACGTGTCCTGTGATTGCTGGGCCGTGAGCGAACGTGACGCTTGAGCGTCTCGCCTACGGCTGAGCGATCGTTACGCAACTAGCGTACCATTACGGTACTTCTTAAGTAAACAGCGTACAGTGTTCTTAGCTTCATAAAGGGTTGTTTATACGACAAGGGAATTTAGCATTGTCAATTGGGGACTCGTCCTATCCTTCTCATATCTGCACTAGGTAGATCAGCAGACATTATCCATCAGCAAAGGGCGGGATCATATTCCTTGCAGTGCTGATTGGATAAGCGTCTGCTTCGCTTAGATAAAGAGTGCTGAAGGAATCCGGGAACCGGAAGTAAGAACAAAACGCTTGTGTCTTTTAAAACTGTTTATTTCTCTTCTGTCTTGCGTATACACGCACGCATACATATATCTGCATTTTCTGTTTCAATTTCGTATATCACTATTCCTGTTTGCCAATTCTTATAGTTGATAGAAAGTGCTAAAAAGAGATTTGCTGTTATTTCATAATAAAGGTAATAGTTAAAGTATAGAACAACACACGATTTGTCTAGGAGACAAGGCAGTCAGTGTGGATTGCGGTAGATGATCAGGGATCATTTACATTGATAAAAGTATATATTGTGTTACGGTGGATCTTTGCATTGCGTACACGTGTCGCTAACAAAGACTAGCGTACGCAATCCAAAAGGCAGACGCACGCAGCGTACATTACGCAACGTAGCGTCCGGTTACGCTCACGTAGCTCAAGTCACGAAAAAGTTGAATTAGCGCAAAGCGATAATTAGCGCAAGGCGATAAGTAACGCACAGCGGTAGATAACGCGAAGCGGTAAATAACGCAAATCTATTTTTGGAAAAAATCTGAAATTTAGTTTAACAGATCCTGCTCCTAATTGGTAACACTTTTGGCCTAAAGACAATTTCTGCGCAGAAATAGATATAGAAACAAAAGTGTACATGTGTTGAGTGAGTGTGGTTTTGTATACAAAAGTTTATATAACTTTAAGGTGGAACCAAAAGGAAAGTCGGGTACTCGTCAAGGGACACACGTGTAAGTGACATATACGGTGGCTAGGGAGGCATCCCTGGTTAAATAATATTTGAGCATTAGAGTATAGCGGACCATAAGGTAACAGACCAGGAGGTCATTAACAGAAGGTAACAAGACCAGGAGGTCGTAAGGTACTAAAGAGGTCCGCTATAAAAGTCCAGTGGCACAACGCCTGGGGTGTTGGTGCAGAACCCATATAGGCCATACAAGCTCTTGCTGAAGGAATCGCGGCCGGAAACATCGATTCCATTGATCTTTCAGTACATGACAAGTAGTGCTTGTGTACTGAACGATTGGACCACACGTAATTGTGTGCAGTAGTTAGTAATCTGACCTAATACCATTAGAGTAAAGTGGTCACAAACGCTATCTGTACATTCTGACGTGATTTGTGTAATTTTTTATTTTTGGAAGGGAAGTTCGCTGGTCACTCAGGAACTATCTAACAACCCCACCTTTACTGGAAAGAGTAAGTGTCCTGCGGGTAGCCCTCATATGTTCCAGTAAACTGAAGGTTCCATAGGGGCCCTGTATCGAGTACGCCAGCACCATATCGGTGTGATCAGGTCGTATTGGTCGAGGTGGGCGAGTGAGTGGGGTACTCGGTAAACCGCCACCGCCGGCCTACTGTGGAGTAATTTGGTTGTCTGTAAAGGCTTGCTGAAAACCTTGATACAGAAATCCAAGGAGGACTAAGCAACACCTGCAGACTATGGGGGCCAGTTGCTCAGGTAGGGGGCGATCAACCCTGGTTCAGGTTGATTCTGTGAACCGACCAGTTGGGTCGGCACGATATGTAATGTGTGAAAAATATGGAAGTCACACCGAATCTTTATGTGATGAATGGGAGAGAATGACTGTACAAGACAGGGACAAATTCCCAAGAATAGGTAGCTTCAGTCCAGACGTGTTACAAAATTTAAGGAGGAGGATATGTCTCGTAAAATCATCAAAGAGACGAATTCAGCATCATGATTACTTACAGTTATGGCACCAGGAAGGTGAGATACAGAGAGGTTTGGCTCTGGCGGCGGGATCTGGGGCAGTCAGGAAGCTGATAGCCACAGCTCCACCTCCACCATACATTGCAGGAGAGAAGTTGATTACGGAGAGAAACGCACTGGGTTGTAAAACACAAACTCTTAGTAACCCTGTAAATGTTAATGATGTTAACCAAATAACTCATGCAAGTATTAACCCGTGCAAGATGTACCCTGTTTTGAACCTTCCTCAGGAGTGTGATCAAGAAGAAGATTCGGCAACAATTTCAGCGCTCTCTCTAGCGGCCACCATATCAGAAACCACAGTAGGAACTGCACCACCCACGAGATTAGTTAAGGCCCCTAGCGGAGGGATAGGTGAGGTCGTGTCAACGGGTAAGTACGGCACCATGCATTACACTGAAACAATTGTACCACAAGTTGTAGAATCTACGCAGAATGAGGCTGTTAGAATTGCTCCTGTAAAGGTGATAGTAGTTCCCAATGGGAAAACAGATGCATCAGGAGCCACACCCGTCAGGAACATTGCCATGTATTGCCCGTTCACTAGAATGGAATTGAGGACCATAGTGTCTGAATTCCCAGACCCCAGAAAAGATTTAGTAGCAAGCCAAAAATACATCAGGGATCTAGGAAACACTTTAGAGCCCAATAATAAGGATTGGCAGATAGTGCTAAGAGCTTGCTTACCTTCCAATGTCGACTCAGTTAAATTCTTGGCTGATTGTGGACTAGATAAAGATGTACCGCTTACAGATGTGTACGACCAGGATAATGTAAAAAGGATAAATTTACAGCTAAAGGAGTATTTCCCAGCCGTTGTTAAATGGAATAAAATATTTTCCATTAAGCAAAAGGAGTCCGAAACGGCAGCAGAATATTTCCACCGGGCACTATCAGAAATGGCAAAATACACTGGTATAGAAGACATTAAGACCAACCCAAACCATCGAGAAGTAGCAGTATCTGTACTGATGGATGGTTTGAAAGAAACATTAAAAGCTAGGGTACAGACCACGCAACCATGCTGGCGAGGTCTGTCAGTGTCCGGCTTGAGAGAGGCTGCTATTGATCACGACAGAAACATCACTAGGCACAGAGAGTCGCAAAGTGATAAGTTGATGTCCGTAAGTATACAGGCGCTGACCACAAGGCAGCCTGCGTATGTACCACCGAATCCTGTGGGTAAGGCAAGTGTAATAACATGTTTTTCTTGTAACAGACCGGGACACTATGCACGAGAATGTAGAACAAAGAATGTACAAAGATCTTTTCAACCCCCTAGACAACAACACAACACACGACATTGGGAGCAGGGTCCACAGAGGCGGAGTTTTGAGCCACATACAGGGGAAACAAAAAGATATCCCCCGAACAGAGACTGGCAGGCCTCTGGTAGTTCCCAGCTAACTCCCCCACAAGTAGTTGCTGCCAATGGGATTCAGGGAGGTCAGCATACCCAATAGGGGTGTGGCCACACCTGTAATCTGCAGCCAGTTAAATTGATTGCCAGTCTTGGAAGCGAACCAGAGATTGCAATCAATGTAGCTGGTAAAACTTTAAACTTTCTTGTAGACACAGGGGCGGCCAAGTCAGTGATAAATTCGACAGTGGGCATGAGAACCACTGGTAGGACAGTTCCAGCCATGGGAGTAACAGGAGTAGTCCAGCACTACCCTGTTAGCAAACCAGCCGAGATTACAATAGGGCCTTTGCATACCAAGCATTCCTTTTTGCTGGCTGCATCTGCACCAACTAATCTCCTGGGAAGAGACTTACTATGTAAAATGGGTTGCGTCATTTATTGTACTCCTGAAGGTGTATTCTTGGACATTCCTGAGAATCACGCTCAGGAAGTACGAGACATGCTAGACTCCCCATCAAAATTAATGTCACATTCCATTATGACAAATAGGAATCCATCCCAAGTAGAAGAGATGACATCTCAGATACCAGAGTCACTTTGGACAAAAGATGGACAGGACACTGGATTAATGGCAAACGTAGCTCCAGTAGTTGTACAAGTAAAAGATGGTAGGATAGCTCCAAAAATCCCACAGTATCCTCTGAAGCCAGAGGTGGAGTTAGGAGTTTTCCCAGTAATAGAACGCTTGCTGCAACAGGGCATTCTGGTAAGAACGTCCAGCACAGCCAATAGTCCCATCTTCCCTGTTAAAAAGAGTGGGGGGAGGGGTTACAGGCTAGTGCAGGATCTAAGGGGGATTAACAAAATAGTTGAGAGTCAGTTCCCCGTAGTGCCTAATCCAGCTGTCATCCTAATGCAAATTCCTCCCACTGCCAAATTTTTCACTGTTATTGACCTCTGCTCCGCTTTCTTTTCGGTACCTCTGCACCCTGACAGCCAATATTTGTTTGCATTCACATACAGAGGAGTCCAATACACGTGGACTCGGTTACCCCAAGGTTTCATAGACAGTCCAAGTATATTTTCTCAGGCTTTGCATGATTGTTTACAGTCTTTCCAACCGGAGAGTGGATCAGTGTTGATACAGTACGTGGATGATCTCCTACTGTGTTCTGATTCATTGGAAGCTTCCCTGAAGGATACGAAACAGCTCCTGTTTCATCTTTCAGACACAGGTCACAAGGTTTCCAAAGACAAGTTGCAATTATGCCAAGCTAAGGTAAAATATTTGGGACACTGTCTAACACAAGGACTGAGACACCTGACCGCTGATAGAATCCAAGCCATTAGAGACATGACACTGCCACAAACCCAGCAACAGATCAGGACGTTTTTAGGAATGTGTGGGTATTGCCGTAATTGGATCCCAGGGTTTTCCATATTGGCGTTACCTTTGCAGGAAATGGTCTCTTCAAACAAACCTGACCGGATTTCGCATACAGACGAATCCGAAACAGCATTTGAGAGACTCAAACAGTGCCTAACGCAGGCACCAGCACTAGGTATGCCAGACTATGGGAAACCCTTTGAACTATACGGAACAGAAAGTGCTGGGTGCGCAGCAGGTGTACTAACCCAAAAACACGGTGACGCCAGCAGGCCAATTGCATACTACAGCGCCCAGCTAGACACGGTAGCGCGATCCCTCCCCACATGCTTGCGTAGCGTTGCGGCGATAGCATTGCTAGTGACGAAAAGCGAAGATGTCGTGCTAGGCCACAACCTCACAATCCATACACCACATGCGGTATCTGCTTTATTGAATTCTGCCCAAACCAGACACGTCTCATCAGCAAGGTTTACAAGATGGGAATTGGCATTAATGGCCCCAGTAAACATCACCATAAGGAGATGCAGCGCATTAAATCCTGCAACATTTCTCCCAGGTGTGCCTGGTCAGACACAAAGGGTGGAAGGTGAGAGTGATGGGGAAGGAGGATTTAATGCAAAGGAAGATACACATGATTGTATGGAATATTTGACCCAAAATTTTACCGCAAGGCCTGACATCAGTGACAATCCACTGGAAGATGCAGAACTAACGTTCTACACGGACGGTAGTTGTCATAGACAGTCAGACTCGGGAGACTTGTGTACTGGATACGCAGTCGTAGATGACCAAGACACCATAGAAGCGGAACCGCTAGGCCCACCTCACTCAGCCCAGGTTGCTGAACTGGTCGCCCTAACCAGAGCATGTGAATTGGCTAAGGGTAAGTCAGCCAATATCTACACCGATTCTAGATACGCCTTCGGGGTAGTACATGATTTCGGAGCCCTATGGCGGCTCAGAAATTTCATGACGGCGGCTGGTACACCGATAGCGCATGCAGCTCACATAAAAAGGCTTCTAACAGCGATACAGGAACCCGACAGAGTGGCTGTTATCAAATGTAAAGCACATACATATAGCCAAGACCCAGTATCCCTTGGTAACAGCCGAGCAGACGAAGCCGCAAAGCTTGCAGCTGCTTCCCCCATACAGACAGACACCACACAACTGATGGTATTTAACACCATCAACACACAGAAGTTGTGTGAGATGCAGAATTTGTGTTCCACACAGGAAAGAGCAGTCTGGAAGGCAAAGGGATACGGCCAGGAGTCCTCAGGGCTCTGGACGGATGGACATGGTAAACCAGTGGCCCCCAGGGCATACCTTCCATGTCTGGCTGAAGCAGCTCACGGGCTGACTCATCTAGGCAAGGAGGGGATGTGCAAATTGGTAAGAGCATACTGGTGCGCCCCAGGATTCTCCTCTCATGCGAGTAAAAGAGCAATGTCATGCCTTACCTGTCTGAGAAAGAATATTGGAAAAGCAATACCTACAGAACTATCCCATATCCCACCTGCCGGCGGCCCTTTCCAGGTAATACAAATTGACTTCATTCAATTACCCCCATGTCGAAATTTGAAATATGTACTTGTTTGTATAGATGTTTTCTCAAATTGGGTCGAAGCTTTCCCAGCAACTACAAATACCGCTACGTTTACAGCTAAGAAAATTGTGCAGGAATTTGTATGTAGATATGGTATCCCTAGAATCATTGAAAGTGATAGGGGTACCCATTTTACAGGTGATGTCTTTCAAGGAATGTGTAAGTTGATGGGAATTGATAGCAAGCTGCACACTCCGTACCGTCCACAGGCGAGCGCGAAGGTCGAAAGAGTGAACAGCACTATTAAAAATAAATTGAGTAAAGTAATGGCAGAGACAGGATTGACGTGGCCAGAAGCTTTACCCATTGTTTTGTATAGCATCAGAACCACTCCCAGGTCCCCTCTTAATCTGTCTCCTTTTGAAATCTTGTTTGGTCGACAACCGCATGTCATGATTAACCCTCAGGATGATTTGAAATGTAACAATGAAGTAACTGTAAAGTACTTGATTAACATGAGTAAGCAGTTGAGGAATCAAAATGATAATCTGAAGTTGATGATTCCTGATTTACCAGATAGTAATTGTCATGACATTGAACCTGGGGATTATGTAATGATACAAAATTTTCTACGCTCAGGTTGTCTTATTGATAGATGGGAAGGACCATACCAGGTCTTATTGACTAGCACCACAGCATTGAAGGTGGCTGAGAGAGAGACTTGGGTCCATTCATCCCACTGCAAAAAGGTTGCTGATCCAGAGAAGTCCCGTGATAAGGAACAGACGGTAGAGGTTGTATCACTGGAGTGTCTGTTCCAGGAGGACTGAGGCGGCACCTGAGCCTTGAAGACCGAAAGCAGTTGTCGACTCCCTTCTCCCTTTTATTGTTTTTCTCCACTTCCCATCCCCTCTTCCTTGAAATTTTTTTTCCCCCTTCTCATTCTTCTCTATTTCCTCCTCAAAGATGGACTTGCCCCAAGAGACTGTGATCCGGATTCTGATGTTAACCATGATGTTGACCAGAGCAGTCTGTTCCGGCGAGAGTACCATAGAGGTCGAGAAAGGTTCTGGAATGGGTTCCGATTATGATGATGGAGGCGTAGTTTTCCAAGATCAACCAAACCAACAAGCAAAGGCGAGTATCAGAAAACGATCCGATAGAAGAAATTGTGATGGATTGTTAGCTGAAGAAAATTGTATCTGTAGGCTCTGTGATAATCTGGTTGAAGATGGATGCATAAAGAAATGCCAATCTAGTTTTAATATCCATATAGACCGGCATCCATTGAGTGACTATCACTCCTTAGTGGGTAACGTGTTAAACCAAACAGATTGTTGGGTATGCTCTCAAGTACCTCAGGGTCATAGCAAATCAGGGCTAGTACCATTTCCTTTAACGTTAGGGGAGGTACTTGAGCTAAGTGGTGGGAGACCGGTGGACCGGAGGTTTAACATCTCCAGCCCTCCTAGTTTGAAGCTCCACCAATACCATGTGGATAGGTCCCTCTTATGTTTCAATATCTCCAATCCCAGAAAACCGGGAAATTGGGAAGTGTCATGGAGCAACCTTACCATGACCTTTTCACACAGAGCAGATAGAATGCCTACAGATACAGAGCTGGTACGCCACATAGCCAGTAGAGGAAAATCTTTTCGGTATCGATATACCTTAGGAAATAGGATTACTAGAGTTGGAGAGGTATCACCAGGATACTGTGCACATATCGTACAAACTGATACGTGCATTAAGCAGTTGGAAGAATTAGGGTCAGGAGATTTCACCTGGAAGGTTTGTAACATGATCATGTCCTTCTCCGTCCCCTATGTTCTCCCCGATGACGCATATTTCATATGCGGGAGAAAGGCGTACAAGTGGCTTGCCCCAAACTCTGAAGGATTGTGTTATATTGGAAAAGTATTGCCTGAAGTGATGACTGTTACACATGACAAAATGAAGGACATACACCGTGGTGCCCAAGCTCCTTATACTCACACTCATTACGAGCACCGAGTTAAAAGACAACTGTCAGAAAGGTTAGAGCATCCGGCCTCTGATCTTATCCATGAATCCACCGGGATTCAGGTTCTGGTAGCGTTAGATTTCACTCGTACCGCTCGAGGTGTGATGAATTATAGATACATTTCCGCACTCGCCAATTTGTTAGATAATATCACTGAAATGTATGATGACACGTTTAGATACACTGGAAGAGAACTTCAAGCTTACAAAACAGAACTAGTTCAGCATAGGATGGTTCTTAATTATCTTACAGCAGTAACAGGCGGATATTGTGTTACATTGGCAACACAGTACGGCATAAAGTGTTGCACGTATATCACAAATAGCACCGAGGACCCGGTAGAGGTCATAGACCAAAAGATGGACGATATTCTGCAATTAAAGTGGGAATTTCGTCGAAAACACAATCTCACCCTTGCTGCTGTAAGTAATGAGCTGACTGGTTGGGTGTCATGGTTGAACCCGCGAAATTGGTTCTCCGGTTTGGGAGACTGGGCTCAAGGAGTCATAATGGATGTTGGAAAGTTTCTACTATGTATCTTGGGTGTCATTATATCGATTGGATTGATATTTAGATGCGGGCAGGCTTTAATGAGGTGCAAACAAAGTACAAAAGTGATGAGCTTGAGGAGTGAGGAAACCGTAATTAACCTGGATTTGATTTATGACCCAATGATAGAAACCAGAATGTGATGAAAATGCGATTATACGGTCCGTTTCTTTCACCTGTTTTTCTGCTTTTCTCCAAGATACAAAGACCCCCTTGGACGAGGAAGTTGACGAGACGCTATACAGACAACAGACAAGCACCAAAGAAGAAGATTTGACAACTTTAAATATGGACACTTGATGAACTTTGCCATGGATCCCCAGTTTCCCTAGTATTTTTAAACTCACGCTAGCCCAACATTTTTGTAAATCTGATGGCACTGACAAAGCTTGTTGCTCATGCCTAAGGAGCAAAACAGCGCAAAGAAGACGACTCTCAACAGATACCGAACACAACTTCAACAACAGATGTACATTTCCCTGACATAGAATATCATTGCATTTTTCGTAAGTGTTCTTTATCTTCATCTCTACAACCCTCAGGTAATGACACACATAGACGATAGGGAATACAGGCACAGATATTAGCAACCACATACCTCCCCCATTCATGTATCATCAACTAAAATGTGCATCCCCATTTTGTTACAACCACAGCCGAAATGAGCTCGGTAGAGTTTGACAGCCCATCCACAGACCTGTACCACAGGATAAGAAGGAATTCAAATGTATACTTCGCAATACCTCGAAGCTTGATTTACAACACGTACGGCACGATGATACATGACCCCCCAAACATGGATTCATACACACATGCTTCTGCTATCTCACTAGGTCATACCCTCTTCACACCTTCTCCTCTCTCCTCCCCTACCCAACCATGGAAATCAATTAACCCCTGACTTACATTTTTCTCCTTAAATGTTTTGTGGCAGTTATTATTGACTGCCAAAGGGTGGACTGTCAAAGTCAGAAAAATGTCCCAATGCACGTTGCCATATTTGCACCGCACACTGGTCCGCGCTGCGCGTGCGTACGCTCTCCCGTGGAGGCGCATACCCGCAATAGCGTGCACTCGCAGGCGCGGTATGCGTATTTACGGTAGAGTTTATGTAGTCGTAGCGTGCGACTCATTCGTTACATATTTTCACAATTAATGTAGTTTATAGATCATGGTCCCTTTGATAGTTTCTGAAAGTTTGGTTAATATAGAAGGTCCCTGAGCTAAGGAATCCCTCTTTGTATCGTACGAAGGGTCTAACAGGAATCATACAGCAGTGTTTGGTACCCATCGGAAGAGTATTTAATTAGCAATATTCCGGTGTTGGTTTGGAGCGTATTAATCGCTCGTGCGAATAGTTATGGACATAAGAAGTTTATGTCCATTTCTACTATTTACTCATACTCAGGTATGCGGCGGGAAACCTAGTTCCCCACCCACCTGAGCTGTTTGAAATCGTCACAGCCCACCTGTATGAATCAACCTATGACCTTTTGTTATGATGCAGGGCCGAATTCCGACGTCCAATGGACAATGGGATTGTAGGGACTGTAGGATTGCATTGTGTGTGGGGCATAAATAGGCAGGCCGACCACATCCAGCTCTCACTCTTCAACGGTTCTCATTGCTGAGAATCGGGTGCTGGATGTCCAGGCGCATGCGATCGTTTACCCTTGTGCGTAAGTTTCTCTCCGTAATCATTGTCTTTCTGTGAGCCAATTTCTCTCTATCTCTCTCTCTCTCTCTCTCCCTCTCTCTCCTCTTTTCTCTTATATCTCCCATAGTATTATAGTATTGTATTGTATTTCATTTAGGTCAGAGTAGTATTGTCTTTTTGTATTTTAGTTCTGTGGTTAGGAAGTCTCTGTTATATTGTAGTGTATCATTTGTACTGTTATCCCCTTTTACAAGTATATTAGATATAATACAGTTAATAGGCTTTGGAACCTAAACCAGTATCTGTGTGTTTTCTATAGTGTTAAGTGTTCACTTGAGCGTCGGTGACGCTCAAGCAGCTTTGTAGTTAGTCAGGTTACACAAGGTTGCACTTACACCCTGTACTCACATTAAGGTATTCTTTGTATTTCTTTGGTATAAGGTTTAAACATTAAGGTATAGCGTTGTGAGCGTCTGCGCCGCTGGTGATCTCCTCGTGGTCTCGAGCGTCCGCTACGCCATAGCGAATCATTACTCTAGTCATAGCCAATAACGTGTCCTGTGATTGCTGGGCCGTGAGCGAACGTGACGCTTGAGCGTCTCGCCTACGGCTGAGCGATCGTTACGCAACTAGCGTACCATTACGGTACTTCTTAAGTAAACAGCGTACAGTGTTCTTAGCTTCATAAAGGGTTGTTTATACGACAAGGGAATTTAGCATTGTCACTAGGGAAAAAAGAAAAGAAATACTCACCGTCCTCAAATCCAGCTGTCGGCGGGTCCAGGCGGCAGGTTACGGGCATTCCAGTTGGTGGCGTGGCGTGAGCTGTGCTTTGCATTTTGACCTCTAACACCACATCACGTTGCAAAGTGCGTACAGCCAGGGGCAGGGGGACGGGCAGCGTCTGAGCCATATGCTGAACCGTCTCGAACTCTGCCTGGCATTATAAAAAGGCATTGGCCCGAATCCCGGGATTCAATTCCGCCCAATTTTGGACCAAAATCCCGGGATCCTGCCGATCCCAGGATTGGCCACCCTAGCTACAAATACTGGACAGCTTTATGTTTATAGTGTACTTTAGAGTTGAATTTGGATACATTACAAGTCCCAACTTTAAATTTGTCTACACATAAAACTGGAACCTCCTTCTGCAACTCAAGATATTTTGCCAATGTGCAAAATATGCAGTTTCTTGCAGGCTTTACTCCTAACTTTATGGGACTTAAATAACTGATATATAGAGATGGAGAATATCACCTCCTTGTGCATGAGTTGCTATGATCGTAACAACCCAATAAAATGATTCACCACATGAGCATAAAGGTGGATAGATACAACACACAGTGCTATAACATAAAACAAAACAAAACCAAGACTTCCCTTTTGTGGGACTAGAACTTTCCAAGGATTAACCCTCTGCTATGCATGGGTCAGATGTACTAAGCCTTGAAAAGTGATAAATATCACAGTGATAAAAGTACCAGCCAATCAGCTCCTACCTGTCATGTCACAGACTGGGTTTGAAAAATGACAGGAGCTGCTTGGTTGGTACTTTATCACTGAAATGTATCACTTGTCAAGGCTTAGTACAGCTGTCCCCAAGTTCTGGAGTATGTCCAATGTTTTATTTCTAATGGGCCCTACACATATGGCGATGTGCCGCCAAGGTGGCCGACGGGCGACCCGGCGGCGGGGGGCAGTGACGGGGGGAGTGAAGTTTCTTCACTCCCCCCGTCACCCGGCTCCATAGACGTGCAGGCAAATATGGACGAGATCGTCCATATTGGCCTGCATGCACAGCCGACGGGGGACCAGCGATGAACGAGCGCGGGGCCGCGCATCGTTCATCGCTGGAGCCTCCACACTGAAAGATATGAACGAGTTCTCGTTCATTTATGAACGAGATCGTTCATATCTTTCAAAAAATCGGCATGTGTGTAGGGCCTATAACACAGTTCATAATGTAAATAGTGGGAGAGAAAAAGTACAATGGTGTAGTATGTCAAAATTCAAGTTAGATGCATCTACTCTGGTGTTCTTGTAAATATCGGAAAGGTGCAGTCAGTCAAAAGGACCATCCACCTTATCTTTATGGCAGTGATGAAAAGCGTACCATATAGTGTAAAGAGTAAAAACATGAATGTACAGATTTTTTTAGTCTGATATAGGTGTAAGTTGTACCCAACTCACAATATAGTAGATGGAAGCATGCACATAAAGGCATCTTTGTACTACACAGAGGAATAACTGACGTACCCCAACTCACAGTTAAGGATGCTGATTCACTGCCATCAAGGTATCTTGCAAAACTCTAGAAGTCAGACAGCTGTAATAAATATAGGTATGTATTGAATAATACCACATATAAAAACACTTCACTCAAATGTATAAAAGAATTGGAAGTGGTACAAAAAGTCATGTTATTTCAGGGTGCACTTCATAAACCCTTCACATAGGAAGGAGACCATGGGAAGATGTTAAAAAAAAACAACAACCCTGTTTTAGAGAGGTCCGCATGCTCCTTGTCATCAGTGTCCCCATGGTCAGGCTCCCGATGCTGGGGTGTTTGTTACAAAAAGGAAGGCCTCCCCGGGTAAGGCAGCTAGCACATATGTTACATGTATGTTTGCGGGCTGTCTTTCCCCGGCAGTCTTTGGATGGTGCTGCAACCCAAGTCAACAGCCGCCGCTGATTTTGACATACTACACCATTGTACTTTTTCTCTCCCTCTTTTTGCATTGCGAACTGTGTGAGAATTACAACATTGGATATACTCAAGAACCACATCAGAAAAAGCGTTGACCCTTGGAAAGTTGTAGTCCCACAAAAGGAAAGTCTGGTTTTGTTCTATGTTATAGTACTGTGTGTTATATTTACCAGCCTTTATGCTCATGTTTATGTCGTACATTTAATTTGCTACGAAAAATTATGTGGACCTTGCAACCACATTTTGATTAGTGCCTGTTTGCACACTTCCGATACCCATGGTATCTAATTTTAATAAATTCGTTGTGGGGTATTTTGTGGTCAAAATCCTGCAGGTGAGTAGTTTTCTTTTATTAACACAGCCTGCAGGATGCGTACAGCTGCCGATGCCGAGTGTGGGGAACGGGTGCAGTGTAGTGTGGTGTAAATATAGTGTGTGTGTGGGAACCGGGTGCAGGGTCAGCAGTGTTGTAGTGTAGTGTGTGCGGGGAACGGGTGCAGGGTGAGCGGTATTGTCGTGTAGTGTGTGCAGGGAATAGGTGCAGGGTTAATGGTAGTGTAGTGTGTGCAGGGAGCGTTTGCAGAGTTAGGGGTAGTGTAGTGTGCAGGAATAGTGGTAGTACCTGTCCTATGCCCGGCCAGTCCATGGAAGCAGTCTGCGATGCTGGAAAAGAGATGGAGGACAGCTCTGCAGAAGGTGAGTAGTTAAAGACTAAGCTAATTGGAAACTTCCAAATGCTTAATCAGTCGTGGGGGGGGGGGGGGGGGGGTTTGGGGGGTTTCCATAGGGGTTCCAGAGCAGCTGAGCAATTTCTGGCCATTTTTCCTAAAAATATTGATTTTAGGAAAATTGGTCATGTTTCGGGGCTGCTATAAAAATAAAATCCCAGCTGCTCAGAAAATCAAAAACCCTGCACTCATTTGATTAACAAAAATCTTGCTATTTTTTCTATTCTTACAGGCAAATTAACGAACACTCATATCTGTACCAAAGTGTTCTCTGGTTGGTATCTGGTTGATAGATCTACAGTAAAAAGATAGTAGGTCGATTCCAGTTGGTCGACAGGTAAAAGGTAGACAGTGCTTAAGGTTGACAAGTTCAAAAGGTTGTGACAATGATCAGTCGACACAATTGTTTTAAACTATTTCATTATTTACCATCCACGTGGACTACGATTTGGAAATAGTAACCTTTAGCAAGCGCAGTGGTAATGGAGCGAGGCACCTTGCACAAAGCGTGGCGATGAAACATACAAAATGACAAACTACCATATTTGTGACAACCATTTTCGTGTCGACCTTTTCTACTGTCTACTTTTTTCATGTTGACCTTTTGACACTGTCGACCTTTTACAAGTTTCCATTTGGGGTCAAACTATTGACTATTACTGTCTATCTTTTTACTGTAGATCTATTGACCCACAAACCACTGGCCTCAGTGCCCTATTACAGTGTGATAAAGCTTCTGTTGCACTAGTAATTTACCTGCAGCTACATTCTAGGAACAAGCAAGGACTGTTGGGGTATTTCCAACTTATTTGCAAAACCTGTGTCACACTTGTGTTAATTTATATAACAAGATACAACTTCTGCTTCTGTTGCGGAATCTGAGAGGGAGCTCCCAGAAAACCTAAGAAAAGGCCATTGCCCAATAAGATATGTTATATGAATGCAATCTTGGAAAAGACAGTATCCGTGATACTGACTCTTAGAAAATCATTTGCTGGATGAGATAGGAAAGCATCCAACATATTCGTAATACCGATATCTACAGTACATAATAAACTGGGAACAATAGTTCTATGGATGTCTTAGTCAATGACATAGCATACAGTATGTCACTTTACACTTCATATTATTGCAACGATACTGAATGCCTTAAAAATCTATACATCCCTCGTTCTTTCAGTCTCTTCTTGACCTTGCAAAGCTTCACACATGCACTGAAAACCCACCTGTTCATCAAAGTGTACCCTTCTACCCAGTGCCAGATTAAGGACCACGTGGGCCTGGAGCTGAAATTCATGAAGGGCCTATGGTGTGCCACTGCAGGGAATGTGACCAGTGATGTAGGGGAGTTACCAGTGCTGTGTGGGTGTGGTATGGACATTAGGGTGGCCTGTGCTGTGGATTGTTTCTAGTTGCATAGAGGGCATAGCGTTCCTACCTTCAGCCACTTTATAGTGGAAACATTAAACATGAAAAATAAAATACACATGCCCCCATAGGAAAATAATAAAACACATAAGGCCAGATGCCGGCCGAACTCGGATGCTTTTTTTAAAGGGGCAATCACTTACAAGGCAAAACCATGCCTTTGTAAGTGATTGCTCGGCCGGCATCCCGCACAGCCGCTGAACTTGGTCGGCATTACATCTTGCCCCTAGGCCTTGATGAAAAACAAAAACAAAAAACACATGGACCACCACAGGAAAAAAGCAAAACACATACGGGTCTATTCAATGCCTGTTGAATCCTCTCCGACGGAGAGGATCCGACAGGTCAGTATTCAGTTTGTGGGCGTTTTCGACTATTGCTCCCGTTTACGACATGCCAATCTGACTATTTTTAAAGTCAAATTGGCATTGTGGAAAACGGGCCAAAAACCTGTCAAACACCTGCAAGTACGTGTATCGGCGGCAAATTTGCCGATACACTTACTTTTCGACAGTGTCAATTTTTTCAGACAGTCGGAAAAATGGCACTGTCATTGAATAGATCGACTGCAAATTCAACCTATTTCTGTAGAAAAGTGCTGTACTTTACAACTGTCTGAAAAACAGGTACGAATTGAATAGACCCCATAGACTACGCATGAAAAAACATAACACATTGGCTGCCACAGGAAAATAATAACTCAAAAGCTATGCATTAAACAAAAACAAAAAAACACACAGGCCCCCGATAGGAAAAAAATACACACACCTATGTACCCACAGGAGAATACACACAGAGGCCCCACAATGAAAAAAACAGAAAGACCTCATATATTGGTATTCGGGGACCAATGCACTCATTTCCCAAGGTACAAAAATAAAGAAGAAGAAAAACTGCTGCTTTTTGCAAAAGGCTGTAAACTCCTGAGGCGGCAATACACAAATTAAGTTCTTAACGTAGATGTTAAAGAATATGAGGGTTCGCTGCGCTGTGATCAGGTCAGAACTGCGCATGCATATGCACCACAATGCGCAGGCGCGTCGCACAGGTACAAAGCAGATCGTTGCTGTGCGATGGGTTTTACAAAGAATCCATTCGCACAGCCAATCGCAAAGAGTTTGACAGGAAGAGGGCGTTTGTGGGTGGCAACTGACCTTTTTCTGGGAGTGTTTGGAAAAACGCAAGCGTGTCTAAGCATTTGCAGGGCGGGTGCCTGACGTCAGTGCCGGCCCCGGACAGGCTGAAGTGATCGCAGCGGCTGAGTAAGTCCTGGGCTTCTCAGAAACTGCAAAATATCTTTTTGTACCGCTCGGCTGCACATGCGTTCGCACACTTGCAAAGCTAAAATACACTCCCCTGTAGGCGGCGACTATCTGATTGCAGCGCTGCAAGAAACTGCTTGCGAGCGATCAGGTCTGAATTACCCCCATGGTCCAAGTGTCACTGAAATGATCTGTACTCGTGTCTCACAGAGGGCTGAATGTTGAGTGCAAGCTCCTGAATCAAGAAAGGAAAATAAAACTGAGTTCATAATGTGGCCAGAGACTGCCATGTCCTTTACAATCCTTTACTGTTGTGGCACGCATCGTAGCTCACAACTTGCGGCATAGCGGGGCGTACGCTCTTGAATGAGAGTTGACGGTTGCATGCGTACGCATGCTCCCACCACCCATTCATTCTAATGGGAGCTGGCTGCAATGCGTATGCTTACGCATTGCGATCCCGCTACAGCACACTGCTATATACAGCAAAGCTGTAGCGGGACACATCTGTAATTCAGTGTATTCTGACACTATCCTGGCAGTGACCACAGCCGAGTGATATAGAATGCAAGCTCTGAGGACATGACCACGTGATGAGCAGTCACAATGAACCCTGGATACAGGGGCGGGGGGCAGCTAGGACAGTAATACACGAGAAGGCCGTGAGGGGGGGGGGGGGTCACAGGGTGAGGGTGGTCACAGGGGATGGTGAGTTGTGGGAGGGGTGAGGTGGGTACAGGGTATGGAGAGCAGGTGACAAGGAGGAGTGAAGTGGGCACAGGGTAGGATGAGGGGGGTCATAGGGTGGAGGTGGTCACAGAGGGGTGAGGTGGGTGTACAGGGAATGATGAGTTCAGGGAGCATGGGGAGGGGTGAGGTGGGCACAGGGTAGGGCGAGGGCACACAAGGAGGAGTGAGGTGGGCACAAGGTAGAGCGATGGGACACCAGGAGGAGTCGGGTGGTCACAGAGTAGGATGAGGGGGGGTCAAAGGGCGGAGGTGGTCACAAGGAGGGGTGTGGTGGGCACAGGAAGGGATGAGTGGGGGTACACGGAATGTGTGAGGGGGGGGTTCACAGGGTAGGGGTATGGTTATCGGTCGGGTGACCACCGTTGGTCGATGCTCATCATTGGGAACAATACTGGGACTCCCCAGGATAAGGGGACACACCCTGATCCCCAGCAATGTACAGCAGCATCACCCCGCGGTACTCACCGTTGTGCATGGCGCAGCACCAGCTACGAGGGAGAGAACAGCAGCCGGGACCCCTGGACGCACACACACGCAGTTGTGCTAGCCGTTCGGCTCCTCATCACATTGCACTAAATGGCCAGTTTGCAGCATGCAGGTGTGCACTGCTCCCGGCTGCTGCCACCTGGAAGTGCCTGCTAACCGGAGTGCAGAAACTGGCCTTGTCCATCCCAGTGGGAGGCAGCAGCATAACTGTGAGGTTAAGACACATTATGGCATGCAAATAATTGTCCTGGGGGGTGGAGGAGTGATCGGGAACGGGGCCTCAGACAACCACTGGCAGGCTGCTGTAGCAAGAATTTATTTTTCCTGTCTACAGCAGCCCAGCAGATGTTGTGGGCCTATTTTGATGGGGGGGCCTGGAGCTGCAGCTCCATCCACCCCATTGTTAATCCGGTCCTGCTTCCACCACATAACCTTGTACCAGGTTGCTCATCCCACCCTCTTATATCGGTCTACCTCGCCTACTTCCTGCCCTCAGGTCCCCATCCACATGCTCACGCCTCAAGTCATCTCTCTTTCTCCCCTAGATTGTAAACTCCTAGGAGCAGAGTCCTCCTCCTTCCTGTTCACAGCCCTCTTCTCTACCACTTCATTGATAGCCTTCACCTACTCAGTAGCCATTTAGCCCGTAACTCCTCTACGTTATTCAGTAAGGGAGCACATGCAGATTTACGTATAGATAGATACCTGAGGAACAGGAACATATGCTATTTTTTTTTTTAATTAGTAAGAGTTTCTTGAGCATATGTCCTGGCCTGGATTGGCTTCCTGTTGGCAGTAGTGTGTGCTTAGTTAAAGGCTACAAGTTCCCATTATTTAAAATTCTGAATTTCAATGGCATTTTTAGAAACAAAGATGATGATATTGTGTTGTATGTAATATGCATTTCAGAATTATCACTGTAGACCAGTGGTTCCCAAACTTTCTTGACTCAGGGCACCCTAGAGTATCAATACAATTTTCACAGCAACCCTAGGCCAAAATGTTATTATTCAGAAACCATTATTAAATTGTGCTTACCTATCATCCTTAGGTTCAGTTGTGTGGTGGACAGGGTTCCGCTTCTGTTTGTCAGCTGATTCTTTGTCTAAAGTACTTGGTAAAAATGGTCTCTGGCGGATGAATGGGTGTACAGTAGCTGCGTGACAACAGGGCATGTAGAAAAAGTGTTCCAAGGGTGTGCCATGGGCACTTAGGTGGAATTGTGCACATTGCTGAGTTGAGTGTGCACAGAGTTGTGTCTGATTTCAGATGGATATCTTGACCAGGTATAGAGCTGATATAAATGCGCACGGTTAGAGATGACTGCTGCTTTCATAAGCGGATATCTGCAGTGCGGCCATGTAGCTGTGTGCAACTCTTTATGCAGATGAAGATCTGATTATATTTTCCAGCAGGCAATGCAGCTGCAATTAACCCCAAAGTGTTTTAGCAGATGAAAAAAAAGCATTCACACTGGTAAATGTGAACAAGCCCTTAATAAAATAATTGCGACATAATATTATATATACTATTGCTTTAAATCATTGCAAGTATTTTAACCAATGTTAAAAGTACAAATGTTCTCTGTAAAGTATTTCAGTTTCAGTTGCCTAATAGCCCTTTCACACAGAAACTGAAATTACCGAGTGTAGCAGTTCCTCCCGGTAATTTCATGAAACACGCGGGTCCTTTTTCTGTGTGAAAGGGTTGACCCGGGTTGAAATTCCCGGTACTTCGACCCTGGAATTTACAAGGGTCGGAGACGCGGGAATTTCGAGGCAGGGTTGGGTATGCGTGACCGGCGGTCAGGAGATCGCTGGTCAGCATACCTCTGCCGGGCTTGCGGTCGCCACGTATTCTATTCCCACTCTATGGGTGTCGTGGCCACCCAAGAGTGGGAATAGTCCCTGTTGATCGGCATGCTGACCGTTGCGATTCTCAAGGGGTGGGACGTAGGGGGAGGTGTTGTGACCGGCGGTCTCCTGACCGCCTGTCACTTAACTACATTCCGCAGGATTGGGCACACATAAGGAAAGATTCCACCTGTGAGAGAGCGGACATAGAAACATAGAATTTGACGGCAAATAAGAACCACTTGACCCATCTAGTCTACCCCTTTTTTTATCCTTTAGGTCATGCATGTCCAAACTGCGGCCCTCCAGCTGTTGAGAAACTACACATCCCAGCATGCCCTGACACAGCTTTAGCATTCTCTGACAGCAAAACTGTGTCAGGGCATGCTGGGATATGTAGTTTCACAACAGCTGGAGGGCCGCAGTTTGGACATGCCTGCTTTAGGTAATCTCAACCCTTTTTGAACCTTAATTCTTTGTAAGGATATTCATATGCCTATCCCAAGCATGTTTAAATTGCTCTACAGTCTTAGCCTCTACCACCTCTGATGGGAGGCTATTCCACTTATCCACTACCCTTTCTGTGAAGTAATTTTTAAATTTCCCCTGAACCTGCCTCCCTCCAGTTTCAGTGTTTGTCCTCAAGTTCTAATACTTCTCTTCCTTTGAAGAATGTTTCTCTCCTGAACTTTGTTAAAACCTTTGGTATATTTGAAAGTTTCTATCATGTTCCCCGTTTCCCTTCTCTCCTCCATACTATACATGTTAAGATCTTTTAGTCTTTCCGGGTAAGTTTTGTGATGTAGGCCATGCACCATTTTAATTGCCCTTCTTTGTACACTCTCTAATGTATTTATATCCTTCTGGAGATATGGTCTCTAGAACTGGACACAGTATTGTAGATGAGGCCGTACCAATGATCTGTACAGTGACATTATTACTTCTTTTTTCCTGCTACTGATTCCTCTCCGTATGCAACCAACCATCTGACTTGCCTTTCTTATTGCTTTGTTGCATTGCTTTCCTGCCTTTGATACCGCTTTCACATCGCAAACCCTGCTTTTAAAACGTTTCTTAAAACGGGTCTTAAAACAGGTCTGAGCAGTTAAACCCCCTTCACATCGCATGTTGTAACTAGTATATTACCATTTCATTACCGTTTTGGTTCCTTTCACACTGAACCCGTTTCACCCACAGAAAACAGTGTTTGTCATTTTAAATGGACTTTTCAGGCCCACACATTATTAATAATAATTATTAATTAATTATTAAAAATGTGGCTAGTCGTACGATGGAACCCAGCAGCTTCAAGCATATTTACCATGTTTTTGAAGATTACTGCATCCTTCACTGTCCCAGTGATTTGTCTACATATTTCTTCATCCCCTCTGATCCTAAGCAGCTCCCTAACCTCCTCATCACTCCAATTTGCCATTTTAAACTGTATTCTGTATAATAAAACGCTTCTTCACTCTCATGTGTTTCCTCCAGTTTATTTCCTGCTTCTGCGTGGTGACGTCACGCATAGAGACAGCCTATCACCTTCTGTGGTTTGGAAATTCCGTTTCTGAGCCTTTCACATTGCACAATGAAACGGGTCTGAACCGTGTAGGACCCTGCTTTTAAAACCGTTTTAAAATACTGGTATTCTGTAACTGGTAAATTCAATGTGAAGCCTTCAGACCGCAGCTAGACCCGTTTTGAAAGGCTTAAAAACTGGCAATTTACCAGGTTATAGCTGCGGTGTGAAAGGGGTATCAGTCACTTGAAATAGTGACTCCTAAATCCCTTTCCTCCTCAGTAGTTTCCATTATAGTACCCTTGATACTATATTTAGCCTTTGGGTTTTTGAGACCCAAGTGCATGATTTTGCATTTTTTAGCATTAAACTGTAGTAGCCACGATCTTGACCATTTTTCAAGCCTAGCTAGATCATCAATCATTTGTTTTACCCCTCCTGGTGTGTCTACCCTGTTGCATTACTTTGTATCATCTGCAAAAAGGCATACTTTCCCTTCAATACCATTTGCAATGTCACCAACAAACACATTAAAGATAACTGGTCCGAGTACAGATCCCTGGGGTGCTCCACTGGTAACATTTCCCTACATAGATTGCACTCCATTTACTACAACAGTTTGTTTCCTATCCTGCAACCAGGTTCTTATCCATTTAACTGTTTTATAATCCCCCCATGCTTTCAAGTTTATTTAGCAGTCTGCGATGTGGGACAGTGTCAAATGCCCTACTAAAGTCTAGATATGCTACATCTACAGCTCCCCCTTGATCTATTATTTTCATCACAGAGTCAAAAAAGTCAATAAGATTTGTTTGGCATGATCTCCCACCAGTAAATCCATGCTGTTTTGGATCCTGTAAGTTGTTTGATTTAATATATTCCACAACTCTTTCTTTTAATAGTTTTTCCATTACTTTCCCTACTACTGATGTAAGGCTTACTGGTCTGTAGTTACTTGCTTCTTCCTTGCTTCCGCTTTTGTACAGTGGAACTACATTCACTCTTTTCCAGTCCTCTGGAATGGCACCTGTATTTAGTGACTGGTTAAGTAATTCTGTTAATGGTGCCACCAGCACATCTTTTAGCTCTTTTGGTATCCTTGGGTGTATCCCATTTGGTTCCATTGATTTATCCACTTTTTGTTTTGAAAGTTCTGTTAGGACCTTCTCCTCTGTAAATGTAGTTTCATCTACCTAATTTTTATGAATGTTCTTGCAACTTAACTGTGTCCCCTTCCCTTCTCCTTCTGTAGTAAATACTGAGCAAAAATAATGATTTAGGTCATCTGCTATTGCCTTGTCTCCCTCCACCAAATTCTCACTCTCTGTCCTAAGTCTTATTATTTCTCCATTTGATTTTCTCCTTTCATATACTTAAAAGTTTTGCCCCCTTTATCTACTGACTGGGCCATTGTCTCCTCAGCTTCTGCTTTGGCACGTCTGATCACTTTCTTAGCATCCTTCCGTCTGTCAAGATACGTCATTATTATTTTGAGTCTGTTTGTATTTCCAAAAGCCATTTTTTTTGCTTTCACACTAGTTGATACTACTTTTGTGAACCACACTGGCTTCCTTTTCCTGGTGCTTTTCCTAACCCTTTTGATACAAAGGTCTCTTGCCCTTATTATTGCACTTTTCAGTTTTTCCCACCTCTCCTGCACCCCTTCCAAGTTCCTGCAGTCCGCCAATGAATCACTTAAACTTCTCCCCATTTTTGCGCCACATCTCCCCCCCCCCCATGACGCGCTGTCAGGTCTCCGATTGCCGCCGGCGCCTGTCTCTCGCCTGCACCGCTGCCTCTGCAGGGGACTCCGGAGCGCAGCCGCCAGCTCCCGGGTCTCTCCCTTCACACTCAACCACCTCTCTCGGATCGCTCCTCCTGCAACTCGGGAGAGACGTGATGACCCAGCTTACTTGGTCACCCTGCGCTCTGCCCAGCGCTGCGAGGAGCTGGTCTGCTACAGTATCTTTGAGAGGAGGAGGATACACTGGGAGAGGCTGCAGTTTTCCATCCCCTTTGACTTGTGAGTAGCAGCACTGCAGTGCCACATATGTATATTTTATCATCAATTGTGAAAAGAGAGTGCTTCTCATGTCTGCCGTAATGTGTAAAAAGGGGGATGCTGTCTGCCGTAATGTGTAAAATGGGGGACGCTGTCTGCCGTAATGTGTAAAATGGGGGACGCTGTCTGCCGTAATGTGTAAAAAGGGGGATGCTGTCTGCCGTAATGTGTAAAAAGGGAGACGCTGTCTGTCATAATGTGTAATAAGGGGGACGCTGTCTGCCGTGATGTGTAAAAAGGGGGATGCTGTCTGCCGTAATGTGTAAAAAGGGGACGCTGTCTGCCGTAATGTGTAAAAAGGGGGACGCTGTCTGTCATAATGTGTAATAAGGGGGACGCTGTCTGCCGTGATGTGTAAAAAGGGGACGCTGTCTGCCGTAATGTGTAAAAAGGGGACGCTGTCTGCCGTAATGTGTAAAAATGGGGATGCTGTCTGCCGTAATGTGTAAAAAGGGGACGCTGTCTGCCATAATGTGTAAAAAGGGGTTGCTGCCTGCTGTAATGTGTAAAAAGGGGGATGCTGTCTGCCGTAATGTGTGAAAAGGGGGACGCTGTCTGCCGTAATGTGTAAAAAGGGGGACTGGCTGCCGTAATGTGTAAATGGGGCTCTACCTGGTGTAGTGGCACTACTGTGCAGCGTAATTTGAATAATGGAGACCACTGTGCACCGTAGTATGAATTGGTATTATTTTGTGGCCACACCCCTTCCCCATGAAGCCACGCCCCTATATATTTTTTCACGCACCTGCGGCGCGCTCTCCCCCTATGTTGCATGGGGAGGGGAGGGGGCGTCAATGACGTTTCTTGCACACAGCGCTAAAATGTCTAGTTACGGCACTGCTTGTCACTACTGCCCATTCTTTAGGTATTAAATCCTGTGTTAGTCTTTTGAAAGAATGCATATTTGGCTCAAAGATGATCTTCTTTATTTCCTTGTTCTGTTGTAATGTATTGTGTACCTTGGAAAGTATTACAAGTCAGGATTTTTTCTCTGACTGCCAACATATTAGAAGTCATGGTAAATGGGTGCATGAGAAGCATGGAATCTACTCCTGTGTGAACTGCAGCTGCTGGCTTATCATAAACACATTGCATACTGACTCATGGCTTCACGTAATGGTGCTATTGTAATATGTTACATTTTCATCTATAATTCAGTGCACAGTGTATACCAAGGGTGGCCAACCAGTCAGAGGCAAAGAACCAGAAAACATCCGTAGTAAAGGGCAAGAGCCACTATGCGCACAAAAATGGGGGCGTGGCCTAGTTTTCACAAAGCCACACCCCATTATTGTGCGCGCAATCTTTTGGTATGACATTTGTAGGAGTATGACATTGTGTCATAACCTCGTTTTTAGTCATGTTGTACAGTGCCACATACATATAATGCCCCAGTACAGTGCCACATACATATAAATATGCCAATAAATGGGTGCCTCCACATTGCCAGATACATATACCCCCTCCACAGTGCCAGATACACATATGTCCACACAGTGCCAGATAAATATATGCCCCAAGTGCCAGATACACATGCCCCCGCAGAACCAGATACACATGCTCCCACAGTGCCAGCTATCCCCCCAGTGCCATATACACATGTCTCCACAGTGCCAGCTATGCCCCCAGTGCCAGATACACATGTCCACACAGTGCCAGCTATACCCCCAGTGCCAGATACACATGTCCACACAGTGCCAGCTATGCCCCCAGTGCCAGATACACATGCCCCCACAGTGCCAGCTATGCCCCCAGTGCAGATACACATGCCCCCACAGTGCCAGCTATGCCCCCAGTGCAGATGCACATGCCCCCACAGTGCCAGCTATGCCCCCAGTGCAGATGCATATGCCCCCACAGTGCCAGATATGCCCACAGTGCAGATACACATGTCCTTACAGTGCCAGATATGCCCCCAGTGCCAGCTACACATGTCCTTACAGTGCCAGATACACATGTCCCAACAGTGCCAGATATGCCCCCCCAGTGCAGATACACATGCCCCCACAGTGCCAGCTATGCCCCCACAGTGCCAGCTATGCCCCCCAGTGCTGCTACACATGTGTCCCCCCCCCCCCCCCCCCCCCGTGAGCCAATCAGAGCTCGCGGTCTGGCAGCCAATCAGGAGCCTTAGCTGCCGGACCGCGAGCTCTGATTGGCTCATGGGCCGGCACCGAATTGAAGATGGACACCGCCTCAGAAGTCAGAGGGGCAGGAGAGGCGCGCGCTGCGATCTCCTCCCCTCTCCTCACACGCCGGAGAGTCCTTAGAAGTTGCTGTGTGTCGGGCAGTGGTGGCTGGGAGCGGATCGAGCCGCATGCGGAGGATGAAAGAGCCGCATGTGGCTCGAGAGCCGCGGGTTGGCCACTGCTGGTGTATACATTTGATGCATCTATACACGTGTCCTCATACATAATTTCCTGCAGTCATACCAAACAACCCCTCTTGGGTGCCAGGCTCAGTGAAACTCAGCTAGTGTTGGGCGTCTTTTTTGCCTAATATCCATCCTAGTCACAATGCGATGTCACTAAGACACTCACAGAGACTGTGCTGATTAATTTGATATGCGACACTTGTATATCAGTGTGCAACTGAGTATCTCAATCTGTATACAAAATGCTACGTTGCAGCAGCAGTGGCTATTTTCCGTGCCTAGTCTTATTGCGCTACGTATACATACTCACTCACTCACTCACTCACTCACTCACAGCATATCAAATTAATCAGCAGAGTCTTCTGCCATGTCCTGCCTGACGGTATCTGGTCTATAGATCTACACTAAAAAGGTCTTCAGTCAATAGGTCGACCACTAATGGTCAACAGGATAAGAGGTCGACAGGCAAAATGTTGGCAGGGTCGAAAGTTCGACACGTCTTTTAGGGTTTTTTTTTACATTGTTTCAAAATTTTCTGCATTTACTATCCATGTCACAAACTGCTACCTTTAGTAACCTTGTGGCGAGCCCGAAGCATGACGAGTGTACGCGTTTCCTAAAATTGACTATCCATGTCACAAACTATCACCGTTAGTACCCTTGTGGCGAGTGGAGTGAGCCACCGTGCCCGAAGTGTGGCGAGCGAAGCGAGCCCGCAAAGGGCCGCAATTTTAAAAAATTAGGGTAAAAAAATGTTTAAATACACCTAATTTTTTTTGTGTCGACCTTTTGCCCCGGTCGACCTTTTGATTGTAAACCTTTTACCCCTGTCGACATTTTGACTGTTGACCTTTTACTGTCGACCTAATGTCTGTTTATTTTTTTAATGTCTATCAGAACCCTGCCTGACACTAGCAGATTTACATGGGACATGGCGGCTCCCTTGCACCAGGCATCTTGCACTGCGTGGCATACTGAGACTAAATGTATGAGGTAAATTTTAAACATAGCTTTAGAATTCAGTTTTCTGTTTTATTCCAAATTATTTTCATGCAAGAAATTTTCATCCTTGTTTTAACCCAAAACATTGTTTTGTACATAGCATTTCAGTTTGAATGTCGTGTTCAAATTACCTGAACTTTTCAATTTAAGTCAATAAAATGGTTTGAGAACATCCACTTTGTTTCCCTTCAGAGCTCAGGCAATGAATTTCATTAATGATTAGAGAGCATGCATTTCTTAATGTAGCATACCTTTCAAAGTGTTTTTCGTTGTACTGTCTGTTTTTAATATTATCTGTTTTACATTTCCCAGTCATCAAATATGGGGGCTCTTTATTTAGTCTTTGTTTAGTCTTCTTCTTGAAGAAGTCTGTTGAGACGAAACACGTTGGGCCTGTACTGACCACCCAGTGTTTTCAAGTTAAGTTTGATTTCTTATCCTTTTACACTTTTTATGTGTAATATCTCTGGTATTTTAAATAATTGTTTTGAAACTGTTTTTACTCTCATATATTAAAATTCACTTTTATAATATCTTTTGGCTTCCAATTTTAATATATATTTAACCATTGTTTTTAATCCACACTTGTCGCCGGTACCCCTATTCCCTCCTTTTTTATACATTTTAACAATACTGTACCAGTGTTGTATTTTTAGGGTTTGGCTGACACCGTTTGATAAGGTTTGGTGGGCTTTTAGCTTTCGTATTGTAAAACTTTTTATCGTTTACATAGTCTTACTGAGATTTTCACCCCACAAGTGGCGCTGTACTATCTTTTTACACACACACACACACACACACACACACACACACACACACACACACACACACACACACACACACACACACACACACACATATATATATATGTGTGTGTGTGTGTGTTCATTCATGCGCAGGGAGAGAGAGGACTGTTTCTAAAGCTGTCTGGAACGGGGGGAAAAAAGTACCTGATCACACCCCACAAGCGCTAATGTGTGGCTGGAGAGTGTGTAGCCTACCTGGGTGGCCAGGCAAGCTCAGCACTGGCCGGGGCAGGGCGATAGGCAGCTGGATCTCCCTCTCGTTTGGATCACACGCTGCGGGGCACATCTAATATTATGAGACGGACGGTCCCTGGTGGCAAAAGCAGCATACAAGACTGATGGCCCCTGGCGGCAACAGCAGCAAAGAGAAAGAGGAGGCGGAAATGAGAGATCAGATATGGAGAGAGAGGCTGGCCAGGGTGGGGAAGGGCCTCCTCCTCTCCTCTGATGTAGTGCACCGTTTCCATCCTCCCTCCTCGTTGCTGCCTGCAGTGGGATTACCTGCAGTTTACTAATAATGAGTCAGTCTGACTCATTAGTGTCGCTGACTGCGGCACCGGTGATTGTACGGAGTCTGGGGGACAATATGTGGGGGCCCCAGGACGATGGCCCCTGTCACCCCTCATATAATCAGAGTCTGGGTATGACAGCGTGGCCTCGTGACATCCCTTGTTTCGTTACTCTGGGGGCATGCTCAGCACTATCGGAGATGCACTGCTACCCCCGGAGACTATTCTCTATTATGCAGCATCTATATACTTGCTGCTCGCCCAGAAAACACCACTGCTCGCATAGCAGAGCAGTGGTGTGTGATCACCCAATTGCCCCCAAGCACCCCTCCCCACTACCACGGGACACTGCAGCTCGCGTGTTGGACAATGGGTTAGTACCAGGAAAATGTGAATGTCCCACCCAACAGTTGGGCAGGACAGTCCCGTTGGCAGTCCAGTTAGGAGGTACCACAAGAATTGACTAGTAGTTTTTGGTACCTAAACAGCCCCCTCCTGCGTTCAACATTATTAGTATGTAAAATTTATAGGAGCACTGAACCCCAAAACTGACATGATTAGGAATGAGCAATGAAATAACACATTGTACATTGCCCAGTAATAACCTAACATTTAATTGGCACTTGTTAAAATAGAATAGTTCAAACTACAAGGCGGTTTCTTTACCTGGGCGTGAAAGTACTCTCATCTTTTATATACTGTATTTACTACACTTTTCGAGAAAATGTTTTGTTCCAATTTTTCTAAGTTTCATTGGAACTCGTCACATTTTTAATTAATGGTATATACAGCAGTTAATACCAAACATAAAATACACAATATGACAGTTTATTACCAACTTATTAGTTGAGTGTTCCACTTATAGGGGTGTGTTCAATTACAGAGGATCCGACACTGCAGTATTCAATAGCGGGCCGTTTCCGCCCGTTTCCCCTCCCATTCCGACTATTAATTTCCACCCTCTCTTATGGGCGAAAATAAATGGTCGAAAACGGACCGTTTTCGACTGCGGCGTGGTCAAAAACACATGGATTCCGCTCATCCATATGTTTTTCGTCTTGTCGGAAAAACAGCACTTCAATTGAATATTGACGCATCGGAAAGTTCTGATTATCGGCGGAAAGTGCCGTCTTTCTCCCCTGTCGGAACTTCCGACCGTAATTGAATACTCCCCATAATTACTGATAGTTATTTTATTAGACAGTATACACCATGTTCTGTTTTTATTTATTCCTGGTTCCACATGTGTTGCATTCTTCAAAATTGTAATGTTGTCAGGAGCCTTCTCTGAATCCTAGGCAGCAGGTTGTTTGATAATTCTTGCTGCATACAGTATTCCGTTCTCCATGAAGGTTATTTTAATCATTTGGCATAAGTTTTCTGTTTTTATTCTGAGAAACAAAAAAATACCTTTTGGGAAGCAACAGCTTTGGGGGGAAAAATTTCAAATTGATGTTGCTGGATACAATTTCTGTGCACAACTAATCGTTTTTTAAAAGAATGCATTGTTAGCTGTGCAAGGGGATCATTATGAAATAACGATGGCCAGGATGCCGACTGTCAGTATACAGACAAAGGCATCCCAGCTGTCAGTATGCCGGCAGCGGGGCGAACGCAGAGAGTACCTTTTTGTGGGCGAGCGCTCACACCAGGTTCTGTTCCCACTCTATGGGTGTCGTGACTCCCACAAGTGGGAATAGCCCCTGTGAGCCGGGATTCCGGCTGGCGGCATGGTCAGCAGTCTGTATCCTGACTGCCAGGATCCCGACTGCCGGCAGTCTAACTGCATCCCATTTTCTATGGAAAAAGGTACTGGTACCTAGACTAGTTATGGAAAAAGGTACTGGTACCTAGACTAGTTATTGAAAAAGGTACTGGTACCTAGACTAGTTATTGAAAAAGGTACTGGTACCTAGACTAGTTATGGAAAAAGGTACTGGTACCTAGACTAGTTATGGAAAAAGGTACTGGTACCTAGACTAGTTATGGAAAAAGGTACTGGTACCTAGACTAGTTATGGAAAAAGGTACTGGTACCTAGATTAGTTATGGAAAAAGGTACTGGTACCTAGACTAGTTATGGAAAAAGGTACTGGTACCTAGACTAGTTATGGAAAAAGGTACTGGTATCTAGACTAGTTATGGAAAAAGGTACTGGTACCTAGACTAGTTATGGAAAAAGGTACTGGTACCTAGACTAGTTATGGAAAAAGGTACTGGTACCTAGACTAGTTATTGAAAAAGGTACTGGTATCTAGACTAGTTATGGAAAAAGGTACTGGTACCTAGACTAGTTATTGAAAAAGGTACTGGTACCTAGACTAGTTATGGAAAAAGGTACTGGTATCTAGACTAGTTATGGAAAAAGGTACTGGTACCTAGACTAGTTATTGAAAAAGGTACTGGTACCTAGACTAGTTATGGAAAAAGGTACTGGTACCTAGACTAGTTATGGAAAAAGGTACTGGTACCTAGACTAGTTATGGAAAAAGGTACTGGTACCTAGACTAGTTATGGAAAAAGGTACTGGTACCTAGACTAGTTATGGAAAAAGGTACTGGTACCTAGACTAGTTATGGAAAAAGGTACTGGTACCTAGACTAGTTATGGAAAAAGGTACTGGTACCTAGACTAATAATGAAAAAAAAGGTACTGGTACCTAGACTAGTTATGGAAAAAGGTACTGGTACCTAGACTAGTTATGGAAAAAGGTACTGGTACCTAGACTAGTTATGGAAAAAGGTACTGGTACCTAGACTAGTTATGGAAAAAGGTACTGGTACCGAGATTAGTTATGGAAAAAGGTACTGGTACCTAGACTAGTTATGGAAAAAGGTACTGGTACCTAGACTAGTTATGGAATAAGGTACTGGTACCTAGACTAGTTATTGAAAAAGGTACTGGTACCTAGACTAGTTATGGAAAAAGGTACTGGTACCTAGACTAGTTATGGAAAAGGGTACTGGTACCTAGACTAGTTATGGAAAAAGGTACTGGTACCTAGACTAGTTATGGAAAAAGGTACTGGTACCTAGACTAGTTATGGAAAAAGGTACTGGTACCTAGACTAATAATGGAAAAAGGTACTGGTACCTAGACTAGTTATGGAAAAAGGTACTGGTACCTAGACTAGTTATGGAAAAAGGTACTGGTACCTAGACTAGTTATGGAAAAAGGTACTGGTACCTAGACTAATAATGGAAAAAGGTACTGGTACCTAGACTAGTTATGGAAAAAGGTACTGGTACCTAGACTAGTTATGGAAAAAGGTACTGGTACCGAGATTAGTTATGGAAAAAGGTACTGGTACCTAGACTAGTTATGGAAAAAGGTACTGGTACCTAGACTAGTTATGGAATAAGGTACTGGTACCTAGACTAGTTATTGAAAAAGGTACTGGTACCTAGACTAGTTATTGAAAAAGGTACTGGTACCTAGACTAGTTATTGAAAAAGGTACTGGTACCTAGACTAGTTATGGAAAAAGGTACTGGTACCTAGACTAGTTATGGAAAAGGGTACTGGTACCTAGACTAGTTATGGAAAAGGGTACTGGTACCTAGACTAGTTATGGAAAAAGGTACTGGTACCTAGACTAGTTATGGAAAAAGGTACTGGTACCTAGACTAGTTATGGAAAAAGGTACTGGTACCTAGACTAGTTATGGAAAAAGGTACTGGTACCTAGACTAGTTATGGAAAAAGGTACTGGTACCTAGACTAGTTATGGAAAAAGGTACTGGTACCTAGACTAGTTATGGAAAAAGGTACTGGTACCTAGACTAATAATGGAAAAAGGTACTGGTACCTAGACTAGTTATGGAAAAAGGTACTGGTACCGAGATTAGTTATGGAAAAAGGTACTGGTACCTAGACTAGTTATGGAAAAAGGTACTGGTACCTAGACTAGTTATGGAAAAAGGTACTGGTATCTAGACTAGTTATGGAAAAAGGTACTGGTACCGAGATTAGTTATGGAAAAAGGTACTGGTACCTAGACTAGTTATGGAAAAAGGTACTGGTACCTAGACTAGTTATGGAAAAAGGTACTGGTACCTAGACTAGTTATGGAAAAAGGTACTGGTACCTAGACTAGTTATGGAATAAGGTACTGGTACCTAGACTAGTTATTGAAAAAGGTACTGGTACCTAGACTAGTTATTGAAAAAGGTACTGGTACCTAGACTAGTTATTGAAAAAGGTACTGGTACCTAGACTAGTTATGGAAAAAGGTACTGGTACCTAGACTAGTTATGGAAAAAGGTACTGGTACCTAGACTAGTTATGGAAAAAGGTACTGGTACCTAGACTAGTTATGGAAAAAGGTACTGGTACCTAGACTAGTTATGGAAAAAGGTACTGGTACCTAGACTAGTTATGGAAAAAGGTACTGGTACCTAGACTAGTTATGGAAAAAGGTACTGGTACCTAGACTAGTTATGGAAAAAGGTACTGGTACCTAGACTAATAATGGAAAAAGGTACTGGTACCTAGACTAGTTATGGAAAAAGGTACTGGTACCGAGATTAGTTATGGAAAAAGGTACTGGTACCTAGACTAGTTATGGAAAAAGGTACTGGTACCTAGACTAGTTATGGAAAAAGGTACTGGTATCTAGACTAGTTATGGAAAAAGGTACTGGTACCTAGACTAGTTATGGAAAAAGGTACTGGTATCTAGACTAGTTATGGAAAAAGGTACTGGTACCTAGACTAGTTATTGAAAAAGGTACTGGTACCTAGACTAGTTATGGAAAAAGGTACTGGTACCTAGACTAGTTATTGAAAAAGGTACTCGTACCTAGACTAGTTATGGAAAAAGGTACTGGTACCTAGACTAGTTATGGAAAAAGGTACTGGTACCTAGACTAGTTATGGAAAAAGGTACTGGTACCTAGACTAGTTATGGAAAAAGGTACTGGTACCTAGACTAGTTATGGAAAAAGGTACTGGTACCTAGACTAGTTATGGAAAAAGGTACTGGTACCTAGACTAGTTATGGAAAAAGGTACTGGTACCTAGACTAGTTATGGAAAAAGGTACTGGTACCTAGACTAGTTATGGAAAAAGGTACTGGTACCTAGACTAGTTATGGAAAAGGGTACTGGTACCTAGACTAGTTATGGAAAAGGGTACTGGTACCTAGACTAGTTAAAATAATGAAAGATTGCAGCAAAAAATAAAAAAATAAAGTGCTGGTGGTAGGTACTCCTGAGTACCCCTACAACAAAAGCATTGACTGCTTCTGTATTGTTACTGTAGCTGTGAGGTTTTAAAGAAATGTCATTACAATTTTGCAGGTCTTCAATTATGTTTTTTTTTTTTTCAGGTCAGCCCCTATCACTGCAGGATATATTGGTTTTTTCCTTGTGTCAGTCTTAATTATTCACATTAATAAATATGAAATAATATCTAATTTCCTGTCCATATCCTTAGTACTGTTGCACTCACCGCAGAATTAGGCTGGCAAATCTAAATTAATATTGCATATTGAAAGAAATGTTTGTCTGTCTTTATATGTTAAAAAGCGTCCTCCTGTGTTGCGCAAATCATATTAACAATGTATTGTTCAGGCATACGAGTCTGTTCCTTGCTGTGGTGCAGCACTCCGAAACAACCCCTTTCCCATGGAGTTCAAGTATATGTGTTCTTCATTACTCAACATATATTTCTCTAACGTCCTAGTGGATGCTGGGGACTCCGTAAGGACCATGGGGAATAGCGGGCTCCGCAGGAGACTGGGCACTCTAAAGAAAGATTTAGTACTATCTGGTGTGCACTGGCTCCTCCCTCTATGCCCCTCCTCCAGACCTCAGTTAGAATCTGTGCCCGGCCGAGCTGGGTGCTCCTAGTGGGCTCTCCTGAGCTTGCTAGAAAAGAAAGTATTTTGTTAGGTTTTTTATTTTCAGAGAGCTTCTGCTGGCAACAGACTCTCTGCTACGTGGGACTGAGGGGAGAGAAGCAAACCTACTCACGGCAGCTAGGTAGCGCTTCTTAGGCTACTGGACACCATTAGCTCCAGAGGGATCGAACACAGGTACCTAACCTTGATCGTCCGTTCCCGGAGCCGCGCCGCCGTCCCCCTCGCAGAGCCAGAAGAACAGAAGCAGCAGAAGCATGAAGACATCGAAATCGGCGGCTGAAGACTCCTGTCTTCACTTAAGGTAGCGCACAGCACTGCAGCTGTGCGCCATTGCTCCCACAGCACACCGCACACTCCGGTCACTGTAGGGTGCAGGGTGCAGGGGGGGGGCGCCCTGGGCAGCAATTAAATACCTTTTTTGGCAAAAAGAGACATATATACAGTCTGGGACTGTATATATGCCAGAACCCCCGCCATTTTTTACACATTAAAGCGGGACAGAAGCCCGCCGCTGAGGGGGCGGGGCCTTCTTCCTCAGCACACCAGCGCCATTTTCTCTTCGCAGCTTCGCTGGAAGGACGCTCCCCAGGCTCTCCCCTGCAGTATACAGGTGCAATAGAGGGTAAAAAAGAGAGGGGGGGGGCCACATAAATTTAGGCGCAGTATATATATTAACAGCAGCTACAGGGTAAACACGAAGTTACAGTGTAACCCCTGGGTTATATAGCGCTGGGGTGTGTGCTAGCATACTCTCTCTCTGTCTCCCCAAAAGCCTTTGTGGGGTCCTGTCCTAAGTCAGAGCATTCCCTGTGTGTGTGCTGTGTGTCGGTACGCCTGTGTCGACATGTTTGATGAGGAAGGATACGTGGAGGCAGAACAAGTGCAGCTGAGTGTGGTGTCGCCGCCGACGGTGCCGACACCTGATTGGATGGATATGTGGAAGGTGTTAAATGATAATGTCAACTCCTTGCATAACAGATTGGATAAAACTGTAACCGGGGGACAGGCAGGGTCTCAACCCGTGCCTGATCCTACAGCGCAGAGGCCGTCAGGGTCCCAAAAGCGCACACTATCCCAGTTAGTTGACACAGATGTCGACACGGAATCTGACTCCAGTGTCGATGACGATGAGGCAAAGTTGCAGCCTAAAATGACTAAAGCCATACGCTACATGATTGTAGCTATGAAGGATGTATTACACATTTCTCTAACGTCCTAGTGGATGCTGGGGACTCCGTCAGGACCATGGGGATTAGCGGCTCTGCAGGAGACAGGGCACAAAAATAAAGCTTTAGGATCAGGTGGTGTGCACTGGCTCCTCCCCCTATGACCCTCCTCCAAGCCTCAGTTAGGTTTTTGTGCCCGTCCGAGCAGGGTGCAATCTAGGTGGCTCTCCTAAAGAGCTGCTTAGAAAAAGTTTTTAGGTTTTTTATTTTCAGTGAGTCCTGCTGGCAACAGGCTCACTGCATCGAGGGACTTAGGGGAGAGAAGTGAACTCACCTGCGTGCAGGATGGATTGGCTTCTTAGGCTACTGGACACCATTAGCTCCAGAGGGATCGAACACAGGCCCAGCCATGGAGTCCGGTCCCGGAGCCGCGCCGCCGACCCCCCTTGCAGATGCCGAAGATTGAAGAGGTCCAGAAACAGGCGGCTGAAGACTTTTCAGTCTTCATGAGGTAGCGCACAGCACTGCAGCTGTGCGCCATTGTTGTCAGCACACTTCACACAGCGGTCACTGAGGGTGCAGGGCGCTGGGGGGGGGGGGCGCCCTGGGCAGCAATGTATAATACCTTTTTTATGGCTAAAAATACATCACATATAGCCCTTGAGGCTATATGGATGTATTTAACCCCTGCCAGATCTCACAAACTCCGGGAGAAGAGCCCGCCGAAATAGGGGGCGGGGCTTATTCTCCTCAGCACACAGCGCCATTTTCCTGCTCAGCTCCGCTGTGAGGAAGGCTCCCAGGACTCTCCCCTGCACTGCACTACAGAAACAGGGTAAAACAGAGAGGGGGGGCACTTTTTTTGGCGATATTACTATATTTAAGCTGCTATAAGGATACAACACTTATATAGGGTTGTTCCCATATATATTATAGCGCTTGGGTGTGTGCTGGCAAACTCTCCCTCTGTCTCCCCAAAGGGCTAGTGGGGTCCTGTCTTCAATAGAGCATTCCCTGTGTGTTTGCTGTGTGTCGGTACGTGTGTGTCGACATGTATGAGGACGATGTTGGTGTGGAGGCAGAGCAATTGCCGGTAATGGTGATGTCACCCCCCAGGGAGTCGACACCGGAATGGATGGCTTTGTTTATGGAATTACGTGATAATGTCAGCACATTACAAAAATCAGTTGACGACATGAGACGGCCGGCAAACCAGTTAGTACCTGCCCAGGCGTCTCAGACACCGTCAGGGGCTGTAAAACGCCCTTTACCTCAGTCGGTCGACACAGACACTGAATCTAGTGTCGACGGTGAAGAAACAAACGTATTTTCCAGTAGGGCCACACGTTATATGATCACGGCAATGAAGGAGACTTTACATATCTCTGATACTGCAAGTACCACAAAAAGGGGTATTATGTGGGGTGTGAAAAAACTACCTGTAGTTTTTCCTGAATCAGAGGAATTGAATGATGTATGTGATGAAGCGTGGGTTAACCCAGATAGAAAAGTGCTAATTTCAAAAAAGTTATTGGCATTATACCCTTTCCCGCCAGAGGTTAGGGCGCGCTGGGAAACACCCCCTAGGGTGGATAAGGCGCTCACACGCTTATCAAAACAAGTGGCGTTACCGTCTCCTGATACGGCCGCCCTCAAGGATCCAGCTGATAGGAGGCTGGAAACTACCTTAAAAAGTATATACACACATACTGGTGTTATACTGCGACCAGCCATCGCCTCAGCCTGGATGTGCAGTGCTGGGGTGGTCTGGTCGGATTCCCTGACTGAAAATATTGATACCCTGGATAGGGACAGTATTTTATTGACTTTAGAGCAATTAAAGGATGCTTTTCTTTATATGCGAGATGCTCAGAGGGATATTTGCACTCTGGCATCGAGAGTAAGTGCGATGTCCATATCTGCCAGAAGAAGTTTATGGACGCGACAGTGGTCAGGTGATGCGGATTCCAAACGGCATATGGAAGTATTGCCGTATAAAGGGGAGGAATTATTTGGCGTCGGTCTATCGGATCTGGTGGCCACGGCAACTGCCGGAAAATCCACCTTTTTACCTCAGACCCCCTCCCAACAGAAAAAGACACCGTCTTTTCAGCCGCAGTCCTTTCGGTCCTATAAGAACAAGCGGGCAAAAGGACAGTCATATCTGCCCCGAGGCAGAGGAAAGGGTAAGAGAGGGCAGCAAGCAGCTCCTTCCCAGGAACAGAAGCCCGCCCCGGGTTCTGCAAAGCCCTCAGCATGACGCTGGGGCTTTACAAGCGGACTCAGGAGCGGTGGGGGGTCGACTCAAGAATTTCAGCGCGCAGTGGGCTTGCTCACAGGTGGACCCCTGGATCCTGCAGGTAGTATCTCAGGGTTACAGGTTGGAATTCGAGAAGTCTCCCCCTCGCCGGTTCCTAAAGTCTGCTTTGCCAACGTCTCCCTCAGACAAGGCGACAGTATGGGAAGCCATTCACAAGCTGTTTTCTCAGCAGGTGATAGTCAAGGTACCCCTCCTACAACAGGAAAAGGGGTATTACTCCACACTATTTGTGGTACCGAAGCCGGACGGCTCGGTAAGACCTATTCTAAATCTGAAATCTTTGAACCTGTACATACAAAAATTCAAGTTCAAGATGGAGTCACTCAGAGCAGTGATAGCGAATCTGGTCATAAAAGATGCTTATCTGCATGTCCCAATTTGCCCTTCACATCAAGGGTACCTCAGGTTCGTGGTGCAAAACTGTCATTATCAGTTTCAGACGCTGCCGTTTGGATTGTCCACGGCACCTCGGGTCTTTACCAAGGTAATGGCCGAAATGATGATTCTTCTGCGAAGAAGAGGCGTATTAATTATCCCTTACTTGGACGATCTCCTGATAAGGGCAAGGTCCAGAGAACAGCGGGAGGACGGAGTAGCACTAACCCAAGTAGTGCTGCAACAACACGGGTGGATTCTGAATTTTCCAAAATCTCAGTTGACCCCGACAACACGTCTGCTGTTCCTGGGAATGATTCTGGACACGGTTCAGAAAAAGGTGTTTCTTCCGGAGGAGAAAGCCAAGGAGTTATCCGAACTTGTCAGGAACCTCCTAAAACCAGGAAAAGTGTCTGTGCATCAATGCACAAGAGTCCTGGGAAAGATGGTGGCTTCTTACGAAGCGATTCCATTCGGCAGATTCCACGCACGAACTTTTCAGTGGGATCTGCTGGACAAATGGTCCGGATCGCATCTGCAGATGCATCAGCGGATAACCTTATCGCCACGGACAAGGGTGTCTCTTCTGTGGTGGTTGCAGAGTGCTCATCTGTTAGAGGGCCGCAGATTCGGCATACAGGACTGGGTCCTGGTGACCACGGATGCCAGTCTGAGAGGCTGGGGAGCGGTCACACAGGGAAGAAACTTCCAGGGAGTATGGTCAAACCTGGAGATATCTCTTCACATAAATATACTGGAGCTAAGAGCGATTTACAATGCTCTAAGCCTGGCAAAACCCCTGCTTCAGGGTCAGCCGGTGTTGATCCAGTCGGACAACATCACGGCAGTCGCCCACGTAAACAGACAGGGCGGCACAAGAAGCAGGAGAGCAATGGCAGAAGCTGCAAGGATTCTTCGCTGGGCGGAAGATCATGTGATAGCACTGTCAGCAGTGTTCATTCCGGGAGTGGACAACTGGGAAGCAGACTTCCTCAGCAGACACGATCTACACCCAGGGAGAGTGGGGACTTCATCCAGAAGTCTTCCACATGATTGTGAACCGTTGGGAAAAACCAAAGGTGGACATGATGGCGTCTCGCCTCAACAAAAAACTGGACAGGTATTGCGCCAGGTCAAGAGACCCTCAGGCAATAGCTGTGGACGCTCTGGTAACGCCGTGGGTGTTCCAGTCAGTGTATGTGTTTCCTCCTCTGCCTCTCATACCAAAAGTACTGAGAATCATACGGCAAAGGGGAGTAAGAACGATACTCGTGGCTCCGGATTGGCCAAGAAGAACTTGGTACCCGGAACTTCAGGAGATGCTCACGGAAGATCCGTGGCCTCTACCTCTAAGACGGGACCTGCTTCAGCAGGGACCGTGTCTATTCCAAGACTTACCGCGGCTGCGTTTGACGGCATGGCGGTTGAACGCCAAATTCTAAGGGAAAAAGGCATTCCGGAAGAGGTCATTCCTACACTGGTAAAAGCCAGGAAGGAGGTGACTGCACAACATTATCACCGCATTTGGAGAAAATATGTTGCGTGGTGTGAGGCCAGGAAGGCCCCACGGAGGAATTTCAATTGGGTCGATTCCTACATTTCCTGCAAACAGGATTGTCTATGGGCCTCAAGTTGGGGTCCATTAAGGTTCAAATTTCGGCCCTGTCGATTTTCTTCCAAAAAGAATTGGCTTCAGTTCCTGAAGTCCAGACTTTTGTAAAAGGAGTACTACATATACAGCCCCCGGTTGTGCCCCCAGTGGCTCCGTGGGACCTTAATGTAGTTTTGGATTTTCTCAAATCCCATTGGTTTGAGCCACTCAAATCGGCGGATTTGAAATATCTTACATGGAAGGTAACCATGCTACTGGCCCTGGCTTCAGCCAGGAGAGTGTCAGAATTGGCGGCTTTATCGTATAAAAGCCCATATCTGATTTTCCATTCGGACAGGGCAGAACTGCGGACGCGTCCTCATTTTCTGCCTAAGGTGGTGTCAGCGTTTCACCTGAACCAGCCTATTGTAGTGCCTGCGGCTACTAGCGATTTGGAGGATTCCAAGTTGCTGGACGTTGTCAGGGCATTGAAAATATATATTTCAAGGACGGCTGGAGTCAGAAAATCTGACTCGCTGTTTATACTGTATGCACCCAACAAGCTGGGTGCTCCTGCTTCTAAGCAGACGATTGCTCGTTGGATTTGTAGCACAATTCAACTTGCACATTCTGTGGCAGGCCTGCCACAGCCTAAATCTGTCAAGGCCCATTCCACAAGGAAGGTGGGCTCATCCTGGGCGGCTGCCCGAGGGGTCTCGGCATTACAACTCTGCCGAGCAGCTACGTGGTCGGGGGAGAACACGTTTGTAAAATTCTACAAATTTGATACCCTGGCTAAAGAGGACCTGGAGTTCTCTCATTCGGTGCTGCAGAGTCATCCGCACTCTCCCGCCCGTTTGGGAGCTTTGGTATAATCCCCATGGTCCTGACGGAGTCCCCAGCATCCACTAGGACGTTAGAGAAAATAAGATTTTACTTACCGATAAATCTATTTCTCGTAGTCCGTAGTGGATGCTGGGCGCCCATCCCAAGTGCGGATTGTCTGCAATACTTGTACATAGTTATTGTTACAAAAAAATCGGGTTGTTCTTGTTGTGAGCCGTCTGTTCAGAGGCTCCTACGTTGTCATACTGTTAACTGGGTTCAGATCACAAGTTGTACGGTGTGATTGGTGTGGCTGGTATGAGTCTTACCCGGGATTCAATATCCTTCCTTATTGTGTACGCTCGTCCGGGCACAGTATCCTAACTGAGGCTTGGAGGAGGGTCATAGGGGGAGGAGCCAGTGCACACCACCTGATCCTAAAGCTTTATTTTTGTGCCCTGTCTCCTGCGGAGCCGCTAATCCCCATGGTCCTGACGGAGTCTCCAGCATCCACTACGGACTACGAGAAATAGATTTATCGGTAAGTAAAATCTTATTTTCTGAGGAAAATCCTGTCCCTGACAAGAGGATTTATATGTATGGGGAGAAAAAGCATGAAGTGACTTTTCCCCCTTCACATGAATTAAATGAATTATGTGAAAAACCGTGGGACTCCCCTGACAGGAAGGTGATAGTTTCCAAGAGATTACTTATGGCGTATCCTTTCCCGCCAACGGACAGGTTACGCTGGGAATCCTCCCTTAGGGTAGACAAGGCGTTGATACGCTTATCCAAGAAGGTGGCCCTGCCGTCTCCGGATACGGCCGCCCTAAAGGATCCTGCGGATAGAAAGCAGGAAGCTATCCTGAAGTCAGTTTATACACATTCTGGCACACTGCTGAGGCCAGCAATTGCTTCGGCCTGGATGTGTAGTGCGGTAGCTGCATGGACGGATTCTCTGTCTGAGGAGTTGGATACCCTGGACAGGGACACTGTTCTACTGACCCTGGCACATATCAAGGACGCCGTCCTATATATGCGGGATGCCCAGAGGGACATTTGCCTGCTGGGCTCTAGAGTTAACGCTAGGTCCATTTCTGCCAGAAGGGTCTTATGGACTCGGCAATGGACAGGGGATACCGACTCTAAAAAACACATGGAGGTTTTACCTTATAAGGGTGAGGAATTGTTTGGGGACGGTCTCTCGGACCTAGTTTCCACAGCTACGGCTGGGAAGTCAAATTTCTTGCCTTATATCCCTCCACAACCTAAGAAAGCACCGTATTATCAAATGCAGTCCTTTCGTTCTCAGAGGAGCAAGAAGGTCAGAGGTGCGTCTTTTCTTGCCAAAGGCAGGGGTAGAGGAAAAAAGCTGCACCACGCAGCTAGTTCCCAGGAACAAAAGTCTTCCCGGGCTTCCACTAAATCCACCGCATGACGCTGGGGCTCCACAGGCGGAGCCAGGAGCTGTGGGGGCGCGTCTCCGACATTTCAGCCACCAGTGGGTTCGCTCACAGGTGGATCCTTGGGCTATACAAATTGTGTCTCAGGGATACAAGCTGGAATTCGAGGTGATGCCCCCTCACCGTTACCTAAAATCGGCCTTACCAGCTTCCCCCATGGAAAGGGAGATAGTGGTGGAGGCAATTCACAAACTTTTTCTCCAGAAAGTGGTGGTAGAGGTCCCCCCCCTTCAACGGGGAAGGGGCTACTATTCCACTATGTTTGTGGTACCGAAACCGGACGGTTCGGTCAGACCCATTTTAAATTTAAAATCCCTGAACTTTTATCTGAAGACATTCAAGTTCAAAATGGAATCGCTCAGAGCGGTCATTGCAAGCCTGGAGGAAGGGGATTTTATGGTCTCTGGACATCAAGGATGCTTACTTGCATGTCCCCATTTATCCGCCTCATCAGGAGTACCTCAGGTTTGTGGTACGGGACTGTCATTACCAATTCCAGACGTTGCCGTTTGGCCTGTCCACGGCACCGAGAGTTTTTACCAAGGTGATGGCGGAGATGATGGTGCTCCTTCGGAAGCAAGGGGTTACAATTATCCCATACTTGGACGATCTCCTCATAAAGGCGAGGTCCAGGGAGCAGTTGCTGATCAGTGTAGCACACTCTCAGGAAGTGTTGCGTCAGCATGGCTGGATTCTGAACATTCCAAAGTCGCAGCTGATTCCTGCGACGCGTCTGCCCTTCCTGGGCATGATTCTGGACACAGACCAGAAGAAGGTGTTTCTCCCGGAGGAGAATGCTCAGGAACTCGTGACTCTGGTCAGAGACCTCCTAAAGCCAAAACAGGTGTCGGTGCATCACTGCACAAGAGTCCTGGGAAAGATTGTGGTGTCTTACGAAGCCATTCCCTTCGGCAGGTTCCATGCGAGGATCTTTCAGTGGGATCTGCTGGACAAGTGGTCCGGATCGCATCTTCAGATGCATCGGATGATCACCCTGTCCCCCAGGGCCAGGGTGTCTCTTCTGTGGTGGCTACAAGGTGCTCACCTCCTCGAGGGCCGCAGATTCGGCATACAGGACTGGGTCCTGGTGACCACGGATGCAAGCCTCCAAGGGTGGGGGGCAGTCACTAAAGGAAGAAACTTCCAAGGGTTGTGGTCAAGTCAGGAGACTTGTCTGCACATCAATATCCTGGAACTAAGGGCCATATACAGCGCCCTGAGTCAAGCGGAGCCTCTGCTTCGAAACCAACCGGTGCTGATTCAGTCAGACAACATCACGGCAGTGGCCCATGTAAACCGCCAGGGCGGCACAAGAAGCAGGGTGGCAATGGCAGAGGCCACCAGGATTCTCCGGTGGGCGGAGAATCACGTACTAGCACTGTCAGCAGTGTTCATTCCGGGAGTGGACAACTGGGAAGCAGACTTCCTCAGCAGACACGACCTCCACCCGGGAGAGTGGGGACTTCATCCAGAAGTCTTCACGCAGATTGCAAATCGATGGGAACTGCCACAGGTGGACATGATGGCGTCCCGTCTCAACAAAAAGCTAAAAAAATATTGCGCCAGGTCCAGGGACCCTCAGGCGATAGCTGTGGACGCACTGGTAACACCGTGGGTGTTCCAGTCGGTCTATGTGTTTCCTCCTCTTCCTCTCGTACCAAAGGTGCTGAGAATTGTAAGAAAAAGAGGAGTGAGAACAATACTCATTGTTCCGGATTGGCCAAGACGGACTTGGTACCCGGAATTGCAAGAAATGCTCACAGAGGACCCATGGTCTCTGCCTCTCAGACAGGACCTGTTACAACAGGGGCCCTGTCTGTTCCAAGACTTACCGCGGCTGCGTTTAACGGTATGGCGGTTGAACACCGGATCCTAGCAGAAAAGGGCATTCCAGAAGCAGTTATTCCTACGCTGATAAAGGCTAGGAAGGACGTGACAGCGAAACATTATCACCGTATATGGCGAAAATATGTTGCTTGGTGTGAGGCCAGGAAGGCCCCTACAGAGGAATTCCAACTGGGTCGATTCCTGCACTTCCTACAGTCGGGTGTGACTATGGGCCTGAAATTAGGGTCCATAAAAGTCCAGATTTCGGCCCTATCCATTTTCTTTCAAAAAGAACTGGCTTTACTGCCTGAGGTTCAGACGTTTGTTAAGGGAGTGTTGCATATTCAGCCTCCTTTTGTGGCACCTTGGGATCTTAACGTGGTTTTGGCTTTCCTGAAATCCCATTGGTTTGAGCCACTTAAGACGGTGGAGCTAAAGTATCTCACGTGGAAAGTGGTCATGCTGTTGGCCCTAGCTTCAGCTAGGCGTGTGTCAGAATTGGCGGCTTTGTCATGTAAAAGCCCCCATCTGGTTTTCCATATGGACAGGGCAGAATTGCGAACTCGTCCGCAGTTTCTGCCAAAGGTGGTGTCATCTTTTCATCTGAACCAACCCATTGTGGTGCCTGCGGCTACTCGTGACTTGGAGGATTCCAAGTTGCTTGATGTAGTCAGGGCTTTGAAGATCTATGTTGCCAGGACGGCTGGAGTCAGGAAGCCTGACCCGCTGTTTATCCTGTATGCATCCAACAAGCTGGGTGCTCCTGCTTCAAGGCAAACCATTGCTCGCTGGATCTGTAACACGTTTCAGCAGGCTCATTCTGCGGCTGGATTGCCGCATCCAAAATCAGTAAAAGCCCATTCCACAAGGAAGGTGGGCTCTTCATGGGCGGCTGCCCGAGGGGTCTCGGCATTACAGCTTTGCCGAGCTGCTACTTGGTCGGGTTCAAACACATTTGCAAAGTTCTACAAGTTTGATACCCTGGCTGAGGAGGACCTGGTGTTTGCCCATTCGGTGCTGCAGAGTCATCCGCACTCTCCCGCCCGTTTGGGAGCTTTGGTATAATCCCCATGGTCCTTACGGAGTCCCCAGCATCCACTAGGACGTTAGAGAAAATAAGAATTTACTTACCGGTAATTCTATTTCACGTAGTCCGTAGTGGATGCTGGGCGCCCGTCCCTAGTGCGGACTTTCTGCAATACGTGTATATAGTTATTGCTTAATAAAGGGTTATGTTATGTTGGCATCCATTGGTTGATGCTCTATGGTTTGTTCATACTGTTAACTGGGTATGTTTATCACAAGTTATACGGCGTGATTGGTGTGGCTGGTATGAGTCTTACCCTGGATTCCAAAATCCTTTCCTTGTAATGTCAGCTCTTCCGGGCACAGTTTCCTTAACTGAGGTCTGGAGGAGGGGCATAGAGGGAGGAGCCAGTGCACACCAGATAGTACTAAATCTTTCTTTAGAGTGCCCAGTCTCCTGCGGAGCCCGCTATTCCCCATGGTCCTTACGGAGTCCCCAGCATCCACTACGGACTACGAGAAATAGATTTACCGGTAAGTAAATTCTTATTTTAACAGTCTGCTGCAGGAGTTTTTAGTCCAGTATAAGAATTGTTCCTTTAGAAAATAATCTACCAAGATCCTGTGGGATGTGCTTGCCTTTTAAAAGTGTTTCCCGTATTCCCACAGGAAATATTAGGTATCTAAAAGAACAGAAATAGAAGGGAGAACTTCATTGGGGGGAATTCAATTGTTCTCGCCCCCGATCTCCCGCCTGAAGTGACGGGAGATCACAGGAGGCGGTATACAATTGATGTTACCTATCGCGCTGATTGTGCCCATTAGTGTCTACTAAACTAATCGGCGCCTGAATGGAGCTACATTTGAATAGCTCCGTTGGGCAACATCTAGTGGCTGTCAGTCACAAATAAATTTGAATCTCACTCATAGTTTTAAAAGTTTTAATTATTTATATAGAAACACAACGCAGTGGTGTCTTCAAACGTGGGGCTGCAGTGCAGGCCAAAATTCAAATAGGGGTGCCACACTAACGGCCAGTGCAACCCAGCCGTCCGTGTCTGGCAGTGTTTGGTGTGGTTCCCCTATTTGAATTTTGGACTGCGCTGCAGATCCACCTCAGGAGCCACCACAAGTATTTAAACTTCTAGGCAAATTCATACCAATGTTTAAAAATATAAAGTCATATCACCACTCCATATGTGCTCCACAGCGACAGACACCTGAAATGATGTAGTATTTTCTCCCAACTATGTACCTGATCCACCTCTGCTAATAGCCTCCATGTCACAGACATTTCCCCGACACTTGCTGCTCGTTCTGCTGGGAGATACCCAGGCATAAACACCTTAGTCTCCAAGTCCTCCTGATGGCTCATGTGATGTTCAAGTCACAGATCTCAGTCCTATGCGTTTCGTCATAAGACTTTGTCAGAGGGCTGGCCATTGTGACTCTACAGACTCTCATTTAGAATGCAAGCTACAGTGATTGCAAAAATGCGCCATAGTGCGTACTTTATGCGATATTGTGGACCAGAGACTCACTTTTTCAGGTTGGGTGGGTCCCCGGGGACGCGCTCCACTGGGATTGGCAATAGGTTCAATGATTGATGTCTTGACTGGCTGCAGAGAAGACTGAAAAAGTGGAGGAGGAGCCAAGTGGGCAAGGGAGACATCAATAACTAAACCTCTAGCCAATCCCAATGGAGCGCTTTATGGGGGACCCACCCATAGGGGCTGGGGATGGTTGCATGCTCGCAGAGCTCCCACCTCAGCCCCAGGGATTCACGGGGCCGTGATTCGTAGGGCCACCACCATGGGGGACCCACCGGGCATCTAGAGATGCCCTCCGGCTGCATTGAAGTGTCTTGCTGCTTTGGGGTCCGGGAGCTGCGCTGCGCTCACCAGCCCTGGCATCTCCTGCACACTCCTGCCCATTGGTTTCCTCCTCTTGGGAATTACTTTCTACCCGCAGTGTACTGCCTCCCTCTCTCCAATTTGTCATTGTACTTGCCCCCCTCTCCCACCAATGTGTCTGTGAACTGTTCCCCTCCCTCTCACCAATCTGTTCGTTCACTCCCCCCCTCCTTCCAATGTGTCTGTAAACTGTGTCCCCCCCCCCCCCCCCCCCTCCCTCAAATGTGTTGGTGTACTGGCTCCCTCCAATGTGTCCGTGTACTGGCCCCCCTCTCCCTCCAATGTGTCCGTGTACTGGCCCCCCTCTCCCTCCAATGTGTCAGTGTACTGCCCCCCCTCCCTCCAATGTGTCAGTGTACTGCCCTCCCCCCTCCCTCCAATGTGTCAGTGTACCGCCCCCCCCCCTCGTGTCAGTGTACTGCCCCCCCCCTCGTGTCCGTGTACTGCCATCCCCTCTACCTTCAAAGTGTCAGTGTACTGTCCCCCCTCCCATGTGTCAGTGAACTGTCCCCCCTCCCATGTGTCGGTGAACTGTCCCTCCTCCCATGTGTCGGTGAACTGTCCCTCCTCCCATGTGTCGGTGAACTGTCCCTCCTCCCATGTGTCGGTGAACTGTCCCCCCTCCCATGTGTCGGTGAACTGTCCCCCCTCCCATGTGTCGGTGAACTGTCCCCCCTCCCATGTGTCGGTGAACTGTCCCCCCTCCCATGTGTCGGTGAACTGTCCCCCCTCCCATGTGTCGGTGAACTGTCCCCCCTCCCATGTGTCGGTGAACTGTCCCCCCTCCCATGTGTCGGTGAACTGTCCCCCCTCCCATGTGTCGGTGAACTGTCCCCCCTCCCATGTGTCGGTGAACTGTCCCCCCTCCCATGTGTCGGTGAACTGTCCCCCCTCCCATGTGTCGGTGAACTGTCCCCCCTCCCATGTGTCGGTGAACTGTGCCCCCTCCCATGTGTCGGTGAACTGTCCCCCCTCCCATCTATCAGTGTACTGTACCCCAGCTCCCATGTGTCAGTGTACTGTACCCCCCTCCCATGTATCTGTACTGCCCCCCCTCCCCCTCCCATGTGCCATACTGCTTCGGGGGCCGGGAGCTGCGGCCCCCGCCACCTCCCAGTGCTCATCAGCCCCGGCATCGCCTGCACACTCCCGCCCGCTGGTCTCCTCCTCCTCTTGGGATCCTTGTTCTGGCGGCTGACATTCCACCCGCAATGTGCTGAGCTGACCCCATGCTGCTGGATGCTTGCTGTCCTGGAGACCCTGCGCTGCGGTCTGGCCCGATCCTCTGAGCTTCCGGAGACCTCTGCACTGCTGAGGGGGCCTTTGCGAGGGAGCTGTATATTTTGGGACCATGACCCATGCCACCGAGCGAGGACCTGCCCATCAGGGTGAGTGGTGTTGTGAGGGGGAGATTACAGGGACCACATGGCAGCCACAATCTTGCTGCATGCACGCTTACCAGCTGCACCCCCGGCTAGTGGGTAGGGTCAGGCACTAAGGGGTGATGTTAGGTTTAGCTTGCAGGAACGGGGTGTTAGAGTTAGGGGGTAGGGAAGGGGAGAGAAAACCCCACATTCACCCCTATTGGTCACACTATCATCGGGATCCCAGTGTCTGTATTATGATCGCCGTGATTCCCCATCGCCGGCATGTCATACTGGACCTTGGAACAGCTCCTGGTTGCTGAGCAGGATTGAATAACTTTTAGAACAAGGTGCCTTACAGGGTATCACCCTGCCCTTCCTGTCTGATCTTTCAATTCCCTCAATCAGTTGTTACCCACTGTCTCCCTAGTCACCCAATATCTGCCTGTCACCCCCAGTACTGCCCCAGCTTCTGTTTGCACTTAACCCTCCCTACCCCCAGGACTGGCTACACTTACCCTTCCCACATCACTGCCTGCCCTTACATCCAGCTCTACCCCAACTTCTCCCTGCCTCTCCCCCCATGATATGTGATGGGACCCAGAATCAGTGGAGTAGGACCCCAGTTTTTAATAGTACTGGGGCCCTGGACCCACAATATTTCGCGTTTCGGGGCTCCAGCCCCTTCCTCAGGACATTGATGGGGCTGGAGCCCCGAAACTTTGACAGAATTAACACTGTTGTTTGGTGAGATATGCCTGTTTACAGTCTCCAGAGTGCCGCCTCCCTCCAAACAATGTATATTTAGGGGTGCAATCCCCTTAAGGAAGGCACCGGAGCACAGCACGACCTAGATAGGTCATTTGAGTGCCACGAATATGTGTTTTAGAGAAATATATATATATATATATATATATATAAATAACGTCCTAGTGGATGCTGGGGACTCCGAAAGGACCATGGGGAATAGCGGCTCCGCAGGAGACTGGGCACAAAAGTAAAAAGCTTTAGGACTACCTGGTGTGCACTGGCTCCTCCCCCTATGACCCTCCTCCAAGCCTCAGTTAGATTTTTGTGCCCGAACGAGACGGGTGCAGGCTAAGGGGCTCTCCTGAGCTGCTTAGTGTAAAAGTTTAAAGTAGGTTTTTTATTTTCAGTGAGACCTGCTGGCAACAGGCTCACTGCACCGAGGGACTAAGGGGAGAAGAAGCGAACTCACCTGCGTGCAGAGTGGATTGGGCTTCTTAGGCTACTGGACATTAGCTCCAGAGGGACGATCACAGGCCCAGCCATGGATGAGTCCCGGAGCCGCGCCGCCGGCCCCCTTACAGAGCCAGAAGAGTGAAGAGGTCCGGAAAATTGGCGGCAGAAGACGTCCTGTCTTCAATAAGGTAGCGCACAGCACCGCAGCTGTGCGCCATTGCTCTCAGCACACTTCACACTCCGGTCACTGAGGGTGCAGGGTGCTGGGGGGGGGGGCGCCCTGAGACGCAATAAAAAACCTTTTTTTGGCAAAAAATACATCACATATAGCTCCTGGGCTATATGGATGCATTTAACCCCTGCCAATTTTTCCATTAAAAAGCGGGAGAAAGGCCACCGTGAAGGGGGCGGAGCCTATCTCCTCAGCACACTGGCGCCATTTTTTCCTCACAGCTCCGTTGGAGGAAGGCTCCCTGACTCTCCCCTGCAGTCCTGCACTACAGAAACAGGGTAAAACAAGAGAGAGGGGGCACTAAATTGGCATATTAATATATACAGCAGCTATATTAGGGAAAAACACTTATATAAGGTTATCCCTGTATATATATATAGCGCTCTGGTGTGTGCTGGCAAACTCTCCCTCTGTCTCCCCAAAGGGCTAGTGGGGTCCTGTCCTCTATCAGAGCATTCCCTGTGTGTGTGCTGTGTGTCGGTACGCTGTGTCGACATGTATGAGGAGGAAAATGGTGTGGAGGCGGAGCAATTGCCTGTGTTAGTGATGTCACCCCCTAGGGAGTCGACACCTGACTGGATGGTCTTATGGAAAGAATTACGTGATAGTGTCGGCACTTTACAAAAGACTGTTGACGACATGAGACAGCCGGCAAATCAGTTAATACCTGTACAGGCGTCTCAAACACCGTCAGGGGCTATAAAACGCCCGTTACCTCAGGTCGATACAGACACTGACACGGACACTGACTCCAGTGTCGACGGTGAGGAAACAAACGTATTTTCCAGTAGGGCCACACGTTACATGATCACGGCAATGAAGGAGGTTTTGAACATTTCTGATACTACAAGTACCACAAAAAAGGGTATTATGTGGGGTGTGAAAAAACTACCCGTAGTTTTTCCTGAATCAGATGAATTAAATGAGGTGTGTGATGAAGCGTGGGTTTCCCCTGATAAGAAACTGCTAATTTCTAAAAAATTATTGGCATTATACCCTTTCCCGCCAGAGGTTAGGGCGCGTTGGGAAACACCCCCTAGAGTGGATAAGGCGCTCACACGCTTATCAAAACAAGTGGCGTTACCGTCTCCTGATACGGCCGCCCTCAAGGAACCAGCTGATAGGAAGCTGGAAAATATCCTAAAAAGTATATACACACATACTGGTATTATACTGCGACCAGCCTGGATGTGCAGTGCTGGGGTGGCTTGGTCGGATTCCCTGACTGAAAATATTGATACCCTGGACAGGGACAATATATTATTGACTATAGAGCATTTAAAGGATGCATTTCTATATATGCGTGATGCACAGAGGGATATTTGCACTCTGGCATCAAGAGTAAGTGCGATGTCCATTTCTGCCAGAAGAGGGTTATGGACGCGACAGTGGTCAGGTGATGCGGATTCCAAACGGCATATGGAAGTATTGCCGTATAAAGGGGAGGAGTTATTTGGGGTCGGTCTATCGGACCTGGTGGCCACGGCAACGGCTGGGAAATCCACCTTTTTACCCCAAGTCACCTCACAGCAGAAAAAGATACCGTCTTTTCAGGCTCAGTCCTTTCGTCCCCATAAGGGCAAGCGGGCAAAAGGCCACTCATATCTGCCCCGGGGCAGAGGAAGGGGAAAAAGACTGCAGCAGACAGCCTCTTCCCACGAACAGAAGCCCTCCCCCGCTTCTGCCAAGTTCTCAGCATGACGCTGGGGCCTTACAAGCGGACTCAGGCAAGACGGTGGGGGCCCGTCTCAAGAATTTCAGCGCGCAGTGGGCTCACTCGCAAGTGGACCCCTGGATCCTGCAGGTAGTATCTCAGGGGTACAAATTGGAATTCGAGACGTCTCCCCCTCGCCGGTTCCTGAAGTCTGCTTTACCAACGTCTCCCCCCGACAGGGAGGCGGTGTTGGAAGCCATTCACAAGCTGTATTCCCAGCAAGTGATAATCAAGGTACCCCTCCTACAACAGGGAAAGGGGTATTATTCCACGCTGTTTGTGGTACCGAAGCCGGACGGCTCGGTGAGACCCATTTTAAATCTGAAATCCTTGAACACTTACATAAAAAGGTTCAAGTTCAAGATGGAGTCACTCAGAGCAGTGATAGCGAACCTGGAAGAAGGGGACTATATGGTATCTCTGGACATCAAGGATGCTTACCTCCATGTCCCAATTTGCCCTTCTCACCAAGGGTACCTCAGGTTTGTGGTACAGAACTGTCACTATCAGTTTCAGACGCTGACGTTTGGATTGTCCACGGCACCCCGGGTCTTTACCAAGGTAATGGCCGAAATGATGATTCTTCTTCGAAGAAAAGGCGTCTTAATTATCCCTTACTTGGACGATCTCCTGATAAGGGCAAGGTCCAGAGAACAGTTAGAGGTCGGAGTAGCACTATCTCAAGTAGTACTACGCCAGCACGGATGGATTCTAAATATTCCAAAATCGCAGCTGATTCCGACGACACGTCTGCTGTTCCTAGGAATGATTCTGGACACAGTACAGAAAAAGGTGTTTCTCCCGGAAGAGAAAGCCAGGGAGTTATCCGACCTAGTCAGGAACCTCCTAAGACCAGGCCAAGTGTCAGTACATCAATGCACAAGGGTCCTGGGAAAGATGGTGGCTTCTTACGAAGCGATTCCATTCGGCAGATTCCACGCAAGAACTTTTCAGTGGGATCTGCTGGACAAATGGTCCGGATCGCATCTTCAAATGCATCAGCGGATAACCCTGTCTCCAAGGTCAAGGGTGTCTCTCCTGTGGTGGTAACAGAGTGCTCATCTCCTAGAGGGCCGCAGATTCGGCATTCAGGTTTGGGTCCTGGTGACCACGGATGCCAGCCTGAGGGGCTGGGGAGCAGTCACACAGGGAAGAAATTTCCAGGGCTTGTGGTCAAGCATGGAAACGTCACTTCACATAAATATCCTGGAACTCAGGGCCATTTACAATGCCCTAAGTCAGGTAAGACCTCTGCTTCAGGGTCAGCCGGTGTTGATCCAGTCGGACAACATCACGGCAGTCGCCCACGTAAACAGACAGGGCGGCACAAGAAGCAGGAGGGCAATGACGGAAGTGGCAAGGATTCTTCGCTGGGCGGAAAATCATGTGATAGCACTGTCAGCAGTGTTCATTCCGGGAGTGGACAACTGGGAAGCAGACTTCCTCAGCAGACACGATCTTCACCCGGGGGAGTGGGGACTTCACCCAGAAGTCTTCCACATGATTGTGAACCGTTGGGAAAAACCAAAGGTGGACATGATGGCGTCCCGCCTCAACAAAAAACTGGACAGATATTGCGCCAGGTCAAGGGACCCTCAGGCAATAGCTGTGGACGCTCTGGTAACACCGTGGGTGTACCAGTCAGTGTATGTGTTCCCTCCTCTTCCTCTCATACCAAAAGTACTGAGAATCATAAGAAGGAGAGGAGTAAAGACTATACTCGTGGCTCCGGATTGGCCAAGAAGGACTTGGTACCCGGAAATTCAAGAGATGCTCACGGAAGACCCGTGGCCTCTACCTCTAAGAAGGGACCTGCTCCAGCAGGGACCATGTCTGTTCCAAGACTTGCCGCTGCTGCGTTTGACGGCATGGCGGTTGAACGCCGGATCCTGAAGGAAAAAGGCATTCCGGATGAAGTCATCCCTACCCTGATCAAAGCCAGGAAGGATGTGACCGTACAACATTATCACCGTATTTGGCGAAAATATGTTGCGTGGTGCGAGGCCAGGAAGGCCCCTACAGAGGAATTTCAACTGGGTCGATTCCTGCATTTCCTGCAAACAGGACTGTCTATGGGCCTAAAATTAGGGTCCATTAAGGTTCAAATTTCGGCCCTGTCAATATTCTTCCAAAAAGAACTAGCTTCTGTTCCTGAAGTTCAGACGTTTGTCAAGGGAGTACTGCATATACAGCCTCCTTTTGTGCCTCCAGTGGCACCTTGGGATCTCAATGTAGTTTTGGGGTTCCTAAAATCACATTGGTTTGAACCACTCACCACTGTGGACTTAAAATATCTCACATGGAAAGTGGTAATGCTGTTAGCCCTGGCTTCAGCCAGGCGTGTTTCAGAATTGGCGGCTTTATCCTATAAAAGCCCTTACCTAATTTTTCATACGGACAGGGCAGAATTGAGGACTCGTCCTCAATTTCTCCCTAAGGTGGTTTCAGCATTTCACTTAAACCAGCCTATTGTGGTGCCTGCGGCTACTAGGGACTTGGAGGATTCCAAGTTACTGGACGTAGTCAGGGCCCTGAAAATATATGTTTCCAGGACGGCTGGAGTCAGAAAATCTGACTCGCTGTTTATCCTGTATGCACCCAACAAGCTGGGTGCTCCTGCTTCTAAGCAGACTATTGCTCGTTGGATTTGTAGTACAATTCAGCTTGCACATTCTGTGGCAGGCCTGCCACAGCCAAAATCTGTAAAAGCCCAATCCACAAGGAAAGTGGGCTCATCTTGGGCGGCTGCCCGAGGGGTCTCTGCTTTACAACTTTGCCGAGCAGCTACTTGGTCAGGGGCAAACACGTTTGCTAAATTCTACAAATTTGATACCCTGGCTGAGGAGGACCTGGAGTTCTCTCATTCGGTGCTGCAGAGTCATCCGCACTCTCCCGCCCGTTTGGGAGCTTTGGTATAATCCCCATGGTCCTTTCGGGGTCCCCAGCATCCACTAGGACATTCGAGAAAATAAGAATTTACTTACCGATAATTCTATTTCTCATAGTCCGTAGTGGATGCTGGGCGCCCATCCCAAGTGCGGATTGTCTGCATTACTTGTACATAGTTATTGTTACAAAAATCGGGTTATTGTTGTTGTGAGCCATCTTTTCAGAGGCTCCTTCTGTTATCATGCTGTTAACTGGGTTCAGATCACAAGTTGTACGGTGTGATTGGTGTGGCTGGTAAGAGTCTTACCCGGGATTCAAAATCCTTCCTTATTGTGTACGCTCGTCCGGGCACAGTATCCTAACTGAGGCTTGGAGGAGGGTCATAGGGGGAGGAGCCAGTGCACACCAGGTAGTCCTAAAGCTTTTTACTTTTGTGCCCAGTCTCCTGCGGAGCCGCTATTCCCCATGGTCCTTTCGGAGTCCCCAGCATCCACTACGGACTATGAGAAATAGAATTATCGGTAAGTAAATTCTTATATATATATATATATATGAGGTGTGACGGATGGCACTCCAGGAAGATCTTACTACGGGTTTCTTGCCTTATTTATTTCCTGGAGTGCCATCCGTCACACCTCATCTATCATTGTTTTTTGGAGGGGCACCCAGGGACACTGCTTGTATTTGATTAGAGTGCCAGACGCCTGCTTTCTTCATACATATACATATATATATATATATATATATATATATATATATATATATACACACCAAAAAAAGAGAATTTCCGGCACTCCGATAATGGAAATGAACTGTGCTGCGGTGCCCTCCTAGTTAGCTTAGCATAAGCCAACACAAGGCATCCTGTAATTCTTTAATATGCTTCAGTAAAAACTTCTATTTAAATTTAAGTCTCGCAGTCTCCACGTTTGCTATCCATCACCTTTACTGAGGGCACCAGGCAGTAACCTTTCCAGCACGAAGTGACGGTTCGTACCAGCACTATATATATATATATATATATATATATATATATATATATATAATGCAAACATACAGCGGCACTCCGGGATTTTGTGCAAATAAACTTGTGTCACAATACACATGAGCCAAAGTTTCGGGACCCACAGCCCCTTTGTCAAGGTGAATATGGAGGGCAGCCGGGCATTATTGCTGCTTATTGGGAGGGCCGGACTACCCACAAAGAATGATAACCTGTTCATTTTAATGTTAAGACCGATAGTGCCGCTTGCTTTGGAAACTACACAGCATACGTGAGTACCTAAGTAGGCATCGGGACCGCAGAAATTTCTTTATTTCCTGTGGAGTGCCAAGTATCTGCATATAATAATAATTATATAAAATTGATGCTAGATGTTGAGTTAAATTAGATGCATAAATTAGAAAATCAATGTGAACAATGTAAAAAGAACCTGAAAAAATTCAAGAGAAACCAAAAACTTACTGTGGATGCTGACTGAGGAAAATAGAGTTTTTACAGGTGGTTGGCGTGAGGTGTACCAGCAAGACAAGATTGGATGGCTAATGGATACCGCAGACCGTGGCAGTAAATAAATACAGTATGGCATCATGCAGTGACCGACAGACATCTCACAGTGACAGTGATTTTTTTGGTATCCGAATCAGACGATCAAGCTAAGACGTTGCACGCCCCTTTTAGGCTTCAGTACCAAGAACCTATGACTGACCTCCCGCCCGCAAGTGAAACCCAGATATTTGATGGCTTTCTCAGGATTGCCTCTAAATCTAATTGTGACCCTTTCTCTACCATAGCTTCACTTAAGACCTTTGGACGTTTATTGGAGGATGCTGTCCTTAAGTATAGTACCAGGAAAAATAAAGCACAACTTGGACTGTGATTAAATAGCAGCTCTCTGTGACCTGGGATCATATGTAGATACTGTCATCAGGCCCGCTGATAAAGGCGGGGCTATTGTTATTCAGGATATTACTGCTTATCGAGCAGAAATGTAATCTCAACTTTGACATCTATAAAAACATGATATAAAGATCTCCCTCTGTTGAATATCAACGTGAATTGACTGGTTTACTTAAGGTTGATCTAGACAAAAACCTAATCTCGTCTACAATTCATAAAATATTGTGGAAATCGTATACAAAAGTATTGGTATTATATACAGGTACCTTACAAAAATTACATAAAAATAGTGAGCAACCTCCTGGCCGCCCTATAATATCTGCACACGACTCCCTGTATCAGCCAGTTGCCCAGTTATTGGGTTGTCTATTACAACCTTTATTATTGAGGAAGGATTACCTTCCTCAATAAATTATCTGCATTTAGAGATATTCTTAATGATACTTTGTTTTGCTACCTTGACTTCTCTAGTCTATATATGTCTATCCCTCATGTTGGGTGGCTTAGAAGCCATGAGAACCTTTATACTATGTGATTTCCTGCCATGCCATCTATTTGACCATGATTTATTCTTACAACTGTTGGAGTTAACAGTGTATAGGAACTATTTCTTACATGATGAATATTATTTTCTCTGACGTTCTAGTGGATGCTGGGAACTCCGTAAGGACCATGGGGAATAGCGGCTCCGCAGGAGACTGGGCACAAAAAGAAAAGCTTTAGGACTACCTGGTGTGCACTGGCTCCTCCCCCTATGACCCTCCTCCAAGCCTCAGTTAGATTTTTGTGCCCGACCGAGCTGGGTGCAATCTAGGAGGCTCTCCTGAGCTTCTTAGGAAAAGTTAGTTTTAGGTTTTTTATTTTCAGTGAGACCTGCTGGCAACAGGCTCACTGCATCGAGGGACTAAGGGGAGAAGACGCGAACCTGCCTGCTTGCAGCCAGCTTGGGCTTCTTAGGCTACTGGACACCATTAGCTCCAGAGGGACCGAACACAGGCCCAGCCTCGGAGTCCGGTCCCAGAGCCGCGCCGCCGGCCCCCTTACAGAGCCAGAAGCAAGAAGAGGTCCGGAAAATCGGCGGCAGAAGACATCAGTCTTCAACAAGGTAGCGCACAGCACTGCAGCTGTGCGCCATTGTTACTCAGGCACACTTCACACTCCGGTCACTGAGGGTGCAGGGCGCTAGGGGGGGGCGCCCTGAGCAGCAATGTAAAACACCTTGGCTGGCATAAATACACCACATATAACCCCCAGGGCTATATGGATGTATTTTAACCCCTGCCAGAACTTGCAAAAAAGCGGGAGAAAAGGCCGCCGAGAAGGGGGCGGAGCCTATCTCCTCAGCACACAGGCGCCATTTTCCATCACAGCTCCGCTGGAAGGACGTCTCCCTGACTCTCCCCTGCAGTCCTGCACTACAGAAAAGGGTAAAAAAGAGAGGGGGGGCACTAATTTTGCGCAGTTTTGATAATAACAGCAGCTATAAAGGAAAAGCACATTTTATAGTGGTATTCCTGTTTATATATAGCGCTCTGGTGTGTGCTGGCATACTCTCCCTCTGTCTCCCCAAAGGGCTAGTGGGGTCCTGTCCTCTATCAGAGCATTCCCTGTGTGTGTGCTGTGTGTCGGTACGACTGTGTCGACATGTATGAAGAGGAAAATGATGTGGAGGCGGAGCAATTGCCTGTACTGGTGATGTCACCCCCTAGGGAGTCGACACCTGAGTGGATGAGCTTATGGAAGGATTTACGTGAAAGTGTCAGCTCTTTACAAAAGACAGTTGATGACATGAGACAGCCGGCTACTCAGCTGGTGCCTGTCCAGGCGTCTCAAAGACCATCAGGGGCTCTAAAACGCCCGCTACCTCAGATGGTAGATACAGACGCCGACAGGGATACTGACTCCAGTGTCGACGATGAAGAGACGAATGTGACTTCCAGTAGGGCCACACGTTACATGATTGAGGCAATGAAAAATGTTTTACACATTTCTGATAGTACAAGTACCACTAAAAAGGGTATTATGTTTGGTGAGAAAAAAACTACTTGTAGTTTTTCCTGCTTCTGAGGAATTAAATGAAGTGTGTGATGAAGCGTGGGTTTCTCCCGATAAAAGACTGATAATTCCTAAAAAGTTATTGGCATCATACCCCTTCCCGCCAGAGGATAGGGCACGTTGGGAAACACCTCCTAGGGTGGATAAAGCGCTCACACGCTTGTCAAAACAGGTGGCACTACCGTCTCCGGATACGGCCGCCCTTAAGGAACTGCTGACAGAAAGCAGGAGAATATCCTAAAATGTATATACACTCACACGGGTGTTATACTGCGACCAGCAATCGCCTCAGCCTGGATGTGCAGTGCTGGGGTGGCTTGGTCGGATTCCCTGACTGAAAATATTGATACCCTGGATAGGGACACTATATTACTGACTATAGAGCATTTAAAAGATGCGTTTTTATATATGCGTGATGCACAGAGGGATATTTGCCGACTGGCATCAAGAGTAAGTGCGCTGTCCATATCTGCCAGAAGAGGGTTATGGACGCGGCAGTGGTCAGGTGATGCTGATTCCAAAAGGCATATGGAAGTATTGCCTTATAAAGGGGAGGAGTTATTTGGGGTAGGTCTATCGGACCTGGTATCCACGGCAACTGCTGGGAAATCCACATTTTTACCCCAGGTAGCCTCTCAACATAAAAAGACGCCGTATTATCAGGCGCAGTCCTTTCGGCCCCATAAGGGCAAGCGGGCGAAAGGCTCCTCATTTCTGCCCCGTGGCAGAGGGAGAGGAAAAAGGCTGCAGCAAACAGCCAGTTCCCAGGAACAGAAGCCCTCTCCCGCTTCTGCCAAGTCCTCAGCATGACGCTGGGGCTCTACAAGCGGACTCAGGCACGGTGGGGGCCCGTCTCAAGAATTTCAGCGTGCAGTGGGCTCACTCACAAGTGGATCCCTGGATCCTTCAAGTGGTATCTCAGGGGTACAAATTGGAATTCCAGGCGTCTCCCCCTCGCCGTTTCCTAAAGTCTGCCTTACCGACGTCTCCCTCCGACAGGGAGGCGGTATTGGAAGCCATTCACAAGCAGTATTCACAGCAGGTGATAATCAAGGTACCCCTCCTGCAACAGGGAAAGGGGTATTATTCCACGCTGTTTGTGGTACCGAAGCCGGATGGCTCGGTGAGACCTATTCTAAATCTAAAATCTTTGAACACTTACATACAGAGGTTCAAATTCAAGATGGAGTCACTCAGAGCGGTGATCGCGAACCTGGAAGAAGGGGATTATATGGTGTCTCTGGACATCAAGGATGCTTACCTCCATGTCCCAATTTACCCTTCTCACCAAGGGTACCTCAGGTTTGTGGTACAGAACTGCCACTATCAGTTTCAGACGCTGCCGTTTGGATTGTCCACGGCGCCCCGGGTCTTTACCAATGTAATGGCCGAAATGATGATACTCCTTCGAAGGAAGGGAGTTTTAATTATCCCTTACTTGGACGATCTCCTGATAAGGGCAAGATCCAAGGAACAGTTGGTAGTCGGAGTAGCACTGTCTCAAGTAGTGCTGCGGCAGCACGGTTGGATTCTCAATATCCCAAAATCGCAGCTGATCCCGACGACACGTCTTCTATTCCTAGGGATGATCCTGGACACAGTCCAGAAAAAGGTGTTTCTCCCGGAAGAGAAAGCCAGAGAGTTATCCGAGCTAGTCAGAAACCTCCTAAAACCAGGCCAAGTATCAGTGCACCAATGCACAAGGGTCCTGGGAAAAATGGTAGCTTCCTACGAAGCAATCCCATTCGGCAGATTCCACGCAAGAACATTCCAGTGGGACCTGCTGGACAAATGGTCCGGATCGCATCTTCAGATGCATCAGCGAATATCCCTGTCCCCAAGGACAAGGGTGTCTCTCCTGTGGTGGTTGCAGAGTGCTCATCTTCTAGAGGGCCGCAGATTCGGCATTCAGGACTGGGTTCTGGTGACCACGGATGCCAGCCTGCGAGGCTGGGGAGCAGTCACACAGGGAAGAAGCTTCCAGGGCTTGTGGTCAAGCCTGGAGACATCACTTCACATAAATATCCTGGAGTTAAGAGCCATTTACAATGCTCTAAGCCAAGCAAGACCTCTGCTTCAAGGTCAGCCGGTGCTGATCCAGTCGGACAACATCACGGCAGTCGCCCATGTAAACAGACAGGGCGGCACAAGAAGCAGGAGGGCAATGGCAGAAGCTGCAAGGATTCTTCGCTGGGCGGAAAATCATGTGATAGCACTGTCGGCAGTGTTCATTCCGGGAGTGGACAACTGGGAAGCAGACTTCCTCAGCAGGCACGACCTCCACACAGGAGAGTGGGGACTTCACCCAGAAGTCTTCCACATGATGATAAACCGTTGGGAAAAACCAAAGGTGGACATGATGGCGTCCCGCCTCAACAAAAAACTGGACAGGTGTTGCGCCAGGTCAAGGGACCCTCAAGCAATAGCTGTGGACGCTCTGGTAACACCGTGGGTGTACCAGTCGGTGTATGTGTTCCCTCCTCTGCCTCTCATACCCAAGGTGCTGAGAATTATACGGCGGGGATGAGTAAGAACTATTCTCGTGGCTCCGGATTGGCCAAGAAGGACTTGGTACCCGGAACTTCAAGAGATGCTCACAGAGGACCCGTGGCCTCTACCTCTGAGAAGGGACCTGCTCCAGCAGGGACCCTGTCTGTTCCAAGACTTACCGCGGCTGCGTTTGACGGCATGGCGGTTGAACGCCGGATCCTAAAGGAAAAAGGCATTCCAGACGAAGTCATCCCTACTTTGATAAAAGCCAGAAAGGATGTAACCGCAAAGCATTATCACCGCATCTGGCGGAAATATGTTGCGTGGTGCGAGGCCAAAAAGGCCCCGACGGAGGAATTTCAACTGGGTCGATTCCTGCATTTCCTGCAAGCAGGAGTGTCTATGGGCCTAAAGTTAGGATCCATTAAGGTCCAGATTTCGGCCCTGTCGATTTTCTTTCAGAGAGAACTGGCTTCAGTGCCTGAAGTCCAGACTTTTGTTAAGGGAGTGCTACATATACAGCCTCCTTTTGTGCCTCCAGTGGCACCCTGGGATCTGAATGTTGTTTTGGATTTCCTAAAATCACATTGGTTTGAACCACTCAACACTGTGGAATTAAAATATCTCACATGGAAAGTGGTCATGTTGTTGGCCCTGGCTTCAGCCAGGCGTGTGTCCGAATTGGCGGCTTTATCCTGTAAAAGCCCTTACCTGATTTTTCATACGGACAGGGCAGAATTGAGGACTCGTCCTCAATTTCTCCCAAAGGTGGTTTCAGCGTTTCATCTGAACCAGCCTATTGTGGTACCTGCGGCTACTAAGGACTTGGAGGACTCCAAGTTGCTGGACGTTGTCAGGGCCCTGAAAATATATGTTTCCAGGACGGCTGGAGTCAGAAATCTGACTCGCTATTTATCCTGTACGCACCCAACAAGCTGGGTGCTCCTGCTTCTAAGCAGACTATTGCTCGCTGGATTTGTAGTACAATTCAGCTTGCGCATTCTGTGGCAGGCCTGCCACAGCCAAAATCTGTAAAAGCCCACTCCACAAGGAAGGTGGGCTCATCTTGGGCGGCTGCCCGAGGGGTCTCGGCTTTACAACTCTGCCGAGCTGCTACTTGGTCAGGGTCAAATACTTTTGTAAAATTTTACAAATTTGACACTCTGGCTGAGGAGGACCTGGAGTTTTCTCACTCGGTGCTGCAGAGTCATCCGCACTCTCCCGCCCGTTTGGGAGCTTTGGTATAATCCCCATGGTCCTTACGGAGTTCCCAGCATCCACTAGGACGTCAGAGAAAATAAGAATTTACTTACCGATAATTCTATTTCTCATAGTCCGTAGTGGATGCTGGGCGCCCATCCCAAGTGCGGATTATCTGCAATACTTGTACATAGTTATTGTTAAGAAATCGGGTTATTGTTGTTGTGAGCCATCTATCCAGAGGCTCCTCTGTTATCATGCTGTTAACTGGGTTCATATCACAGGTTGTACGGTGTGATTGGTGTGGCTGGTATGAGTCTTACCCGGGATTCAAAATTCTTCCTTATTGTGTACGCTCGTCCGGGCACAGTATCCTAACTGAGGCTTGGAGGAGGGTCATAGGGGGAGGAGCCAGTGCACACCAGGTAGTCCTAAAGCTTTTCTTTTTGTGCCCAGTCTCCTGCAGAGCCGCTATTCCCCATGGTCCTTACGGAGTTCCCAGCATCCACTACGGACTACGAGAAATAGAATTATCGGTAAGTAAATTCTTATTATTTGCAGCTATGAGTGTGTGCCATGGGTTCTGATGTGGTCCCCGCGTATGCTAATATTTTCATCTTTCAGCAAGAAGAGAACATGTTCCACAATGACCCTAATGTTAACAAGCATATTATTTGGTATTCCAGATATATAGAGGACATCTTTATATTATGGTCAGGGAGCAGGGATGAGTTCGAATGTCTTGTAACGAGGATCAATAATCTTGATTCTCCCATAAAATTCACCTATAGATGTGACAGCCACGAGGCAGTGTTTCTTGATGTCAAACTGATTAATAATGCTGGAATATTGGAGAAAGAAATATAACACAAAGATAACAATAGGAATACGTCCTTATGTCTAACAGCCATCTATCCGGTGGCCCTGAAACAAGGTTTTTCCATGTCACAAATGATGCGTGTTGCTCGCATCACCAATGATGCCACTAAAATACCTATGCTCCTAGATGATCTTGTCGGTAACTTTGTGGATGGAGGGTATTATTTAGATGCCTTGATTGCTCAAAAACAGAAAATACTTAATATGACTAGATCTGATTTGTTATGCTCATCTTCTAAGAAGAAGCTATATGTTATTCCATGGATACCTAACTACACTAGAAACATAGAAACATAAAATTTGACGGCAGATAAGAACCACTTGGCCCATCTAGTTTGCCCCTTATTTTTTTTTTTTACCATATTTTTATTTCAAACCTTACTTGATCCTTATTTCTTTGTAAGGATATCCTTATGTCTATCCCATGCATGTTTAAATTGCTCTACTGTCTTAGCCTCTACCATCTGTGATGGGAGGCTATTCCACTTGTCCACTACCCTTTCTGTAAAGTAATTTTTCCTCAAATTTCCTCTGAACCTCCCCCTCCCCTCCCTCCCGTCTCCGTGCATGTCCTTGTGTCCTATTGCTTCTCTTCATTTGGAGAATGTTTCCCTCCTGGACTGTGATAAAACCCTTGATATATTTGAAAGTTTCTATCATGTCCCCCCTTTCCCTTCTCTGCTCCAAACTATACATATTGAGATTTCTCAGTCTTTTTGGGTATGTTTTGTGATGTAGGCCATGCACCATTTTATTTGCCCTTCTCTGTACAGTCTCTAATGTATTAATATCCTTTTGAAGATATGGCCTCCAGAACTGAATACAGTATTCTAGATGAGGCCGTACCAATGACCTATACAGTGGCATTATTACTTCTTTCTTTCTGCTGCTGATTCCTCTCCCAATGCAGCCAAGCATCTGACTAGCCTTCCTCATTGCTTTGTTACATTGCTTACCTGCCTTTAAGTCATCTGAAATAGTGACTCCTAGATCCCTTTCCTCCTCAGTAGTTTCCAGTATAGTGCCATTAATACTATATTTAGCCTTTGGATTTTTGAGACCCAAGTGCTTGATTTTGCATTTTTTGGCATGAAATTGTAATTGCCACACTCTTGACCATTCCTCTAGTCTACCTAGATCCTCAATCATTTGTTTTACCCCACCTGGTGTGTCTACCCTGTTGCATACCTTTGTGTCATCTGCAAACAGGCATACTTTCCCTTTAATGCCATTTGCAATGTCACCAATAAAGATATTAAAAAGCACTGGTCCAAGTACAGATCCCTGGGTACTCCACTGGTAACATTTCCCTCCTGTAAATGCACTCCATTTACCACAACTCTGTTTTCTATCCTGCAACCAATATCTTATCCACTCAAAAATCCTAGTATCCAATCCCAAACTTTCAAGTTTATTTAGCAGTGCCATGTGGAGCAGTGTAAAAAGCCTTATATCCACGGCTCCACCTTTATTCATCACTTTAGTCCTGTGATTGCACTCCATTTATCACAACTCTCTGTTTTCTATCCTGCAACCAATATCTTATCCATTCAATAATCCTAGTATCCAATCCCAAACTTTCAAGTTTATTTAGCAGTGCCATGTGGAACAGTGTAAAAGCCTATATCCACGGCTCCAACTTTATTCATCACACGGTCAAAAAAGTCATTAAGATTTGTTTGACATGATCTCCCCCCAGTAAATTCATGCTGTTCGGGATCCTGTAAATTGCTGGATTTGAGATAATCTACAACTCTTTCTTTTAAGAGTGTTCCCATCAATTTCCCTACTGCTGATGTAAGACTCACTGGTCTGTAGTTTTTGTTTGCCTCTTCCTTGTTTCCACTTTTGTTCAGTTGGACCATGTTCGCTCTTTTACAGTCCTCTGGAATTACTCCTGTACCTAATGACTGGTTGAATAATTCTGTCAATCGTGCTACCAGCATAGTGTTCACTCTAGGAATTTTTTAGGGCAGGGTGCTGATCACGGGGAGGGCACATTTTTTATTTGGGAGGGCACATTTTTCAATTAGAAGGGCAAAATTAGGTACATACTATAATGCTTGGCCCTCCCACTCCCACATGCTAAGGAATGGACAGTGCGCGCCGAAGGCGCGCAGCAAAAATTTAGGGGCGTTGTTTTTCACACAGTAGTGCAGCTAATACACACTGCACCAGGTAGAACCTCCTATACACACTGCACCAGGTAGAGAGCACTGAGACACATTGCACCAGGTAGAGAGCACTGAGACACATTGCACCAGGTAGAGAGCACTGAGACACATTGCACCAGGTAGAGAGCACTGAGACACATTGCACCAGGTAGAGAGCACTGAGAAACATTGCACCAGGTAGAGAGCACTGAGAAACATTGCACCAGGTAGAGAGCACCGAGAAACATTGCACCAGGTAGAGGGCACCGAGAAACATTGCACCAGGGAGAGAGCACGAGAAACATTGCACCAGGTAGAGAGCACCGAGAAACATTGCACCAGGTAGAGAGCACCGAGAAACATTGCACCAGGTAGAGAGCACCGAGAAACATTGCACCAGGTAGAGAGCACTGAGAAACATTGCACCAGGTAGAGAGCACAGAGAAACATTGCACCAGGTAGAGAGCACTGAGAAACACTGCACCAGGTAGAGAGCACTGAGAAACATTGCACCAGGTAGAAAGCACTGAGACACGTTGCACCAGGTAGAGAGCACTGAGACACACTGCACCAGGTAGGGCACATTTTTGATCTCCGCTTTTTTTTCTGCCAATTTTACTTACTGGGGGCTGATGCTGCGGCAGTTGATCGCGTTGGTTCCCCCCTCACACACCGCGGAGCTAGTTGAAAATGGCCACCACACTGATCCATGCAGATATATATATATATATATAGAGAGAGAGAGACACGGAAGAGATTAGGCGGCACTCACAGGACTGAATATGAAGAAATTAATATCGAGGCAACTAGTGCCTAATTATCATCAACTTTTCAGTTTTATTTTTAAAAAAAACTTTCGTCAGGATACTATTTTAAAAAAAATAAAACTGAAACGTTGATGATAACTAGGCACTAGTTGCCTCAATATTAATTTCTTCATATTCAGTCCTGTGAGTGCCGCCTAATCTCTTCCGTCTCTATATTCCACTTCTTCGAGTGGTAAGGAGGGCACCAAGGCGCTTACTACATCCAGGACAGAGTGCCGGCCGTTACTGATAGATATTATATTATATTATATATAGTACCAGTCAAAAGCAAAAGTCTGGACACACTTTCTCATTCACTCCAATGAGAAAGTGTGACAAAACTTGTGACGTGTGTGTGTATATAATATACACACACACACACACACACACACACACACACACGCACTGTAAGGCGGCACTCACGAGACTTGAGACAAGAGTAATCAGACGGACAGCGTCACCGTGTTTATTTATATATATATACATACATATCTATCTCTATATCTCTATATAAAATAATATATAAAATAATATATACACCCTGTAGATGCAGGATACTGGAACCAGGCAGAGGCACTCAGATATTTTCAAAGTGCAGCAGGCACAGGGGGCCACACAACATGGGAGAAGGAGGGGGGGGGGGGGGTAGATGGTTCCGCACACACATAAGACAAGGGGTAGTGGGGCCACACACAGGGGGTTAGGGGGGGGGGGGGCAGGAGGGCACAAGGTGTCACACACACGGGGGGGGGGGCGCACAAACCAGGGTGAGGGGGTAAAGTGTGCCACACACAAAGGCTGGGGGTAAATGGGGCCACATGCAGGGTGCGGGGGGGCAGGATATGGCAATGCATTAAAATACATGTACATTACTTTGTGTATATCTACTCACACTCTGGCAGCTGAGGGTCACACTCCGGTAGGTGGGTACGCTGGCCAGTGGCACTGGCTGGTGGGAGATGGGGGCTGCCCGCGGGTGTCTGGCCATGCACACAGAGGAGGGAGGGCTGGGTTTGCCTCGGCGGGAGAGGCAAACCCAGCCCTCCTGTCTCTCGCAGAGGAGGGAAGATGCGGCGGCTGACAACTAAGGACGGATGGGACGAGGCGGGCGGGACGGATGAGGCGGGCGGGACAGACTAGGCGGGACGGGGCGGGACGCGGAGGTCTCTGTCTCTCATGCAGGGAGACAGTGTGACTGTGATTAAGCACACTGCAGTAATCACACTGCAGTAATGTGTCCGGCGGGGTCCGGCGGGCAGCAAAGTGCGGGGCGGGAGGGCGCACACAAACGGGCAGGGCGGCATTCAGGTGTCTAAAAAAGGGGCAGGGCGCAGCGCCCTGTGAAAGACACCTAGAGTGAACACTACCAGCACCTCTTTAGGTTCTTTTAGTATCCTTGGATGTATCCCATCTGGCCCCATAGATTAGGCCACTTTCAGCTTTGAGAGTTCTGTTATTATCTTCTCCTCTGTAAATGTACTTGTTTAATTTTTTTCCTGACTATCCATGCAACTTAACTGTGGCCCCTTCCCCTCTCTTTCAGTAGTGAATACTGAGCAAAAATAATTATTACGATGATCTGCTATTACATTGTCTCCCTCAACAAAACTTCCAGTCTCTGGCTTTAGTTTTATTATTCCGCCTTTTGTTTTTCTCCTTTCGCATATATACCTAAAAAAGTTTTGCCTCCTTTACCCACTGACTGGGCCATTTTCTCCTCAGCTTGTGCCTTTGCACATCTGATTACCTTCTTGTTTCCTTCTGTCTATTAAGATATATCTCTTTGTCTTCATTATTTTGTGTCTGTTTATATAACCTAAAAGCCATCTTTTTTGCTTTCACAATATTTGCTACTTCTTTTGCAAACCACGCTGGCTTCCTTTTCCTTGTGTTTTTCGTAACACTTGATACAGAGGTCTGTTGAGTTTAATATTGCACTTTTAATGTTTCCCACCTCTCCGGCACTGCTTTCAAGTTCCTCCACTCTGCCAAAGAATAGCTTACACAACTTCTTCTTTATCCACTGGGGGACACTGGAGTACTCTTGGGATATGGACGGGCGTTAGCAGGACAGGCACTGTATATTTAAATTAGTAACTCTCCTCCCCTTCATACTCCCATAGTACCTCAGTGTTTTTTCGGTGACTCACAGGATAGAAGCACTAGTGGATTCTTCCACAATTACTTTGTTTTCATTTTTATTTAATTTTACTGTTACCAATCCCTTCCCAGCTTAAGAAAGAAGCTTGGGTCCGGGATTGTGGAAGCTGCTGCTGGCAGCTCGTAGCTTGTCGGCGCTCAGAGAGGAGCACCGCCATAGCCTACAGGCAGCTCAGCTATTTCCAGCTGAGGCTGCAGGAAGGACTGGATGGAGCTTGTGTGAAGAAGCCCCGTCATAGCCCAGGATCACAGGTATTTATTGTACTTGTTATCGGGGCGGCAGCATGAGCCGTGTGTGTGGACCGCGCGCCGCCGGCCGCTGATACCCGCTCCCCACCGCCGCTCCCCAGCTCCCGGACACTGCTCCATCTGACATGCTCCCCAGCTCCCGCCGCTGTAGAGGGAGATAGTAGTACAGCAGCGCCCGCTGCAAGCGCTCCCCGGCTCATCGCTCACTATGGGAGCTCACGCTAGGGGGAAAATGGGGGGGGGGGGATGCTGCGGCGGCTCAGCCCTCACTCAGACCGCGGACAGCGCTCACGGCTGCCGCAGACTATCCCTATTACATGCAGCGCAGCTGCAGAGGGGGGGGGGGAGATAATGCCCATGCAGCACTATACAGGCTGTTAAGCCTATATTATAAGAAAAGGCTGCATTATATTAATGGCTGCTTTATGTTAAGGAAAGGCTGCTTTATATTAGAAAAGGCTGCTTTATATTGAGAAAAGGCAGCATTATATTGAAAAAAATGCTGCTTTCTGTTACCCTGTCACTGTTAAGGGCATGGTTTTAAGGGCACGTCTTTAAAACCTGATATTGCTATGTTATACAATGTAAGCACATGGCTGGAAGCCATTTTAACCATGCTTCCTGCTTCTTCTTCCAGGAAGGTGCTATCCTACAACAATACTCCACCGGATGGCGCAGGGGTGTTAGTAGGACTTTTGGATCAGGTTTCATATAGTCTGGCCACGTGCACTGCACTTCGACCGTTTACACACCTTAGTAACAGTTTACTGAGTCGTAGGACTTATCTGTCTTTGTATATTTGTTTGTCTGTGTACATAATGAGTAGACACCGGCAAAATCAAAAAAGCAGTTTAACTGCAATGTCTGTCAGAGTGTGTTACCTGATGGATCTACCACATGTACAGTATGTTTTGTAAATTCAGCTACAAATACGATTTCTACTCCATTTTCGCCTCCTGATCCTCAATGGGCAATACTAGCGGATGTAATGGCTGGGTTGCAATCAGAATTGCCCGCCGCTCGACAAGAGCGGGAAGCAGCAAGATCTGAGGCTCGGGTGAGACCGCCAGAGATACCAGAAGGGTCTCGGGAAATATCTCAGTCCTTGCAAAGGTCCAAGTCTAGTTCGGGTCACAAAGATAGTTATCATTTGTCTTATAATTTACCAGTTTCTGCTGTTGCTTTCTGACGATTCAATGCCAGATCTCACTGCGCAAGATGAACATGAGGATGGTGAATTGGACCAGCAGTCAGATAGTGAGTATATTGACAGCCCGGGCATTGATAATCTCATCAGGGCGATACGTCAGTCTCTGAATTTTACAGAGACTGAAGACCCTCTTACAAATGATGATGTGGTATTTGCTAAACGACAGAGATCTCCAGTTTATTTTCCTTTTTCAGAATCTCTTAATAAGCAGTTCATAGAGGCATGGAAGAATCCGGATAAACGGTTTTCTATACCTCGACGGTTTCTGTCTAGTTACCCGTTTCCAGAGTTGGTGACATCTAAATGGGAAAATCCTCCAATGGTGGATTCGTCGGTGTCAAAACTTTCCAAAAAGTTAACCATTTCAGAACCAACTGCTACTACGCTTAAAGACCCGTCAGAGCGTAAGCTAGAAGCTATGCTAAAGTCAATGTATACAGCAGCAGGGGTGCTGCTTAGAACTGGTTCGGTTGGAATTTGGGTAACTAAGGCTATGATTATATGGATAACACAGCTCAGGTCCGCCCTAAGAGACGACCACCTTATACTTCTCGATGATCAAATCTGTGAAGCTGCTGAGTACCTATGTACAGCTTCTACGGACATCTGCCAGGTCACTGCTTGTCTTTCGGCGTCACTAGTTACGGCACGACGGGCACTCGCGTTCTTGGCAGGCGGAGACAGAGGTCAAACGAGGAATAGAAGCGTTACCTTACGCTAGCGAGAAGTTGTTTGGTCCAGAATTGGACAAATGCATTTCTGAGGCCACGGGGGGAAAGTCTGTGTTCCTACCTTTGCCTCCACAGGTACCTAGACGGAAATACTCTGGACCAGCGTTCAAATCCTTTAGACCTCAGCCCTTTCGAGGCCGTGGTCGAGGAATAACCACACAGGGTAGACATGGTAGAGGACGTGGGTTTCCACAAACCACCACCCGTCGTCAGGACGCTAAGACCACCGACAAGCCAGTGGCATGACGGGCTCCCAGCCCATCTCGGATCTTCAGTTGTGGGGGCACGCCTTCAGACGTTCCATTTGGCGTGGTTCCAGACATCCACAGATGGGTGGATCCGCAATTTAGTGTTAAAAGGTTACAAAATAGAGTTCGATTGTCTCCCTCCAGAGCGCTTTTTCAAAACAGGACTGCCTATGTCAGAAGACAAGAAGGCGGTTCTGCAGATCGTGATTCAGTCTCTGCTAGATTCAGCAGTGTTGATTCCGGTCCCAGTTCACCAACAAGGTCAACGTTATTATTCCAGTCTTTTTGTAGTTCCATAGCCGGATGGCTCTGTCAGACCAATATGGAACCTAAAGGGGCTCAATCAGTACGTCACTTACTGCAGATTCAAGATGGAATCCCTGCGGACAGTAATTGCAGGTTTAGAGCCACAGGAATTCATGATTGAGCTTTATCTCAAGGATGCGTACTTACACATTCCAATTTGGCCACCGCATAAGAAGTACTTAAGGTTTGCGGTACAGCAAAACCATTATCAATTTCAGGCTCTACCGTTTGGCCTCTTGTCAGCGCCTCGGGTATTCACCAAAGTGATGTCTGTGATGATAGCTCATCTCAGATCCCTGGGAGTGATAATAGTTCCTTACTTGGACGTTCTGCTCATCAAAGCTCCGTCTCAACAGATACTCCTCCAACATGCCTTGCTGACATACAATGTGCTAGTTCAGCACGGTTGGATTGTCAACTTCAAGAAATCAAATCTGATTCCGTCTCAACGACTTCAATTCCTAGGAATGATTCTCGATACGGTGAATCAAAGAATATACCTGCCAGAACAGAAGGTACAGAGTATTCGTCATCTGGTACAGTTAGTGCTCAAGCCACGCACAGTCTCAATACATTTGTGCATTCGACTGTTAGGAAAAATGGTGGCGGCTTTCGAAGCACTCCAGTTCGGAAGATTTCACTCACGTTCTTTTCATCTGGATGTGCTCGCACAGTGGTCAGGCTCGCATCTGCAGATTCACCAGAGGGTGCGGTTGTCTCCACGGGCCAGAGTATCATTACTCTGCTGGCTCCAAGTACACAATCTCACCGCAGGAAAAAGGTTTGGCGTCTGGAATTGGATAATTCTAACGACAGACGCAAGTCTCAGAGGTTGGGGAGCTGTGATCCAAAATTGTCAGCTTCAGGGTCTCTGGACAGTTTGCGAAAGATTGCTGTCTATAAATGTCCTGGAACTCTGGGCAATTTACAACGCGCTGCAACAAGCAGTGCACATGCTCCGGTCTCAGACTGTCCAGGTGCAGTCAGACAACGCGACGGTAGTCGCGTACATAAACAAGGAGGAACAAGAAGCCACATGGCCATGCGGGAAGTAGCTCGAATCCTCAATTGGGCCGACCATCACCAGGTGATATTGTTGGCAGTGTTCATTCCGGGAGTGGACAACTGGGAGGCAGATTATCTCAGACGTCGGGATTTTCATCCAGGAGAATGGGCATTAAATCCAGAAGTGTTTCACATGTTGGTCAAGAGGTGGGGTTACCCACATGTGGACCTGATGGCATCTCGCCACAATCGTCAAACACCCCAGTATGTGTCCAGAACACGAGATCCAAATGCAGTGGCAGTGGATGCTCTCATGATCGCGTGGCCGTACAGCCTTGTGTATCTGTTTCCACCGTTTCCGCTGCTTCCTCTGTTGCTAAAGCAGATAAAACAAGAGTCCACCACTGTCATACTAGTGGCGCCTCATTGGCCGCGGAGAGCATGGTTCTCTGATCTCCGCGGGCTACTCGCAGACGATCCTTGGCCGCTACGTCCGGACCTGTTACAACAGGGTCCGTTCCTTTACCCCGATTTAGCGCGGCTGCGTTTGACGGGGTGGCTGTTGAAACCGCCCTCTTGAGAAGAGAGGGTATTCCGAAATCGGTTATACCAACCATATTACGTGCTAAGAAGCCAGTTACGGCAGCTCATTATCACAGAATTTGGCGTGCCTATATAGGTTGGTGTGAAGCTCGGAAGTTTCCGACATCATCTCTCAAGTTATCCTGTCTTTTGTTATTTTTACAGACGGGGTTAGATGGAGGACTATGTTTATCTACACTAAAGGTGCAGGTCTCTGCCTTGTCAATTTACTTTCAAAGGCGTTTGGCTCTTTTGCCGACTGTACACATCTTCCTGCAAGGTGTCCTCAGAGTACAACCTCTATTTATACCACCTACAGTGCCATGGGACTTGAATTTGGTTTTAGATTTTTTACAGTCTTCATATTTTGAACCCTTACAACAAGTGGATGTTACATTTCTCACTTGGAAAACAATTTTTCTCCTAGCCTTAGCTTCAGCAAGGCGTGTTTCAGAATTGGGTGCCTTGTCATGTTAGCCACCGTATCTGGTGTTTCATGATGATAGAGCGAAACTTCGGACGAATCCTGCTTTCCTACCAAAGGTAGTAAAAATCTTTTCACATCAATCGACCAATCGTGGTTCCTGTATTATCAGAAGGTTCAGGAGCTTCAGCTACTTTGGATGTGGTACGCGCACTACGCGTTTATGTAGCCCGAACATCTACAGTATGTAAGACGGATACATTGTTTGTTCTCTATGATGCCGTCAAGATGGGTTGGCCAGCGTCCAAGCAGACCTTATCCAGATGGATTAAGCTGACCATACGTCAGGCTTATCTTCATGCCAGGCTATAGCCGCCGGTATCAGTTTCAGCTCATTCCACACGTTCTGTGGGAACTTCATGGGCAGCAGGTCGTGGGGCCTCTATGATGCAGCTTTGCCGGGCGGCTACATGGTCATCAGTGCACACGTTTGTGCGCTTTTACAAGTTTAATACGTTGGCGGCATCAGCATCTAGCTTTGACCGTCTAGTGTTACAGGTGCCAAACAGCTCTCCCGCCCAAGAGGGAAACTTTGGTACGTCCCAAGAGTACTCCAGTGACCCCTAGTGGATGAAGAAGAAAATAGGATTTTGGTACTTACCAGATAAATCCTTTACTTTGAATCCACAGGGGACACTGGACGCCCACCCAGAGAAGTTTTTGCCTGTATTGGGGTAAGTTCAGTGGATCTTATGGTAACACATTATCACCGACTTGTTCAAATGTACAGGTTATATCGATTATTGTGTCAACTGTTTAGTTGTCCGTTATGTTTTGTGTCAACTTCATTGTTTTCCGGTATGTTATAATGTTATATGTAATTCTCTATTGTTAATCTTCTCTATCGCTCCTGTTCGGCTCAGTAAAAAAACACTGAGGTACTATGGGAGTATGGAGGGGAGGAGAGTTACTAATTTAAATATTCAGTGCCTGTCCTGCTAACGCCCGTCCATAACCCAAGAGTACTCCAGTGCCCCCTGTGGATTCAAAGAAAAGGATTTATCTGGTAAGTACCAAAATCCTATTTTCCCTTCCCTACAAAATCAGCCTTCCTAAAATCCAACACCTTTGTTTTTGTATGGGATGAGTCAGTCTGTCTTTATGCTGGACCATAGTGCTTGATGATCACTGGATCCCAGGTTTTTACCCAATTTTACGTCCTATGGGGGTCATTCCGAGATGATCGTAGCTGTGCTAAATTTTACGATCGTTCACACTGACGTGGGGGGACGCCCAGAACAGGGCTATCCCGCCCCGCATGCCAGTGCCGCCCCACCTCTTCCCCTCCGCAGAAGTGCGAAGACATCGCACAGCGGCGATGCCTTTGCACTTCAAGAGTAGCTCCCGACCAGTGCAGCTTTAGCGTGACGTCACGCAGCCGCTGCGGCCCGCCCCCGTTCGTTCCGGCCACGCCTGCGTTGGCCGGACCGCGCCCACGAAACGGTGGTCAAACGCCGCCATTCCCCCCCCCCTGCTTAACGACCGCCTCTGCCTGTCAATCAGGCAGAGGCGATCGTAGTGGCCTGATGGCCTTCGGCCATCTGGCATGCGCAATTCTGACCCGATCGCACCGCTGCGATAAACTGCAGCGTATGATCGGGTCAGAATGACCCCCTATATTCAGTCTCCATTTGTAAATATTAGGTTTAATATTGTGTCTTTCGAGTGGGTTCCCTCACCAATTGGTGGAGGGATACTCCCTGCAGTGAATTTAAAATGCCCCCACTTCTAGTGGAACCATAGTAGCAACAGACACCTCCCAGGTTACATCGGGAAGATTAAAGCCTCCCATGAGTATTAACTCTCCTTTTAATGCCATTTTACTGATGTTCTTGTCCAGTTCCTCTTCCTGACCTGGTAGCCTGTATATCACACCAGTAATCGACTTCTTCCCTGTTTCTATGGTCATCCAAAGGGCCTCAGTTTTTTCATCAATACTTTGTATTAAGGTAGTATTTATGCTTTTTTTTTTTTTTTTTTTTACATACATTGCTACCCCTCCTCCGATTTTTCCAATTCTGTCCTTCCTAAGTAAAGTATATCCCGGTATAGCGATGTCCCTGTCATGATTTTCATTGCACCATGACTCTGTAATTGCCACAATATCTAGACCATCCCTTGTCATTATTGCAATTAGTTCTGAGATTTTATTTCGTAAGCTCCTAGCATTTGCACACACAGCTTTTAAAGTTTTGTTTGTGCTTTTTCTGTTCCTAGCTATGTTCTTCTCTCTGCCTATGTTTATTTGGTTTTGATCTGAATTATCTTCTGTTGCTGTGGATATGCTTCCTATTCCCTTTGCCTGCAGAAACAATACCTCTGTGTTGGGGGAGCAGATTGCTTTATTCCTATTTGGTTCACTGCCTCCCTCTGTTAGTTTAAATAGTTCTTGATGAAGCATCCAAACGGTTCAGTTAGTATTCTCGTTCCCCTTGAAGATGGGTGAATGCCGTCACTTTTGTATAAACTCCTTTCTTGCCAGATGGTGTGACTATGGCCTATAAATCCAAATCTCTCCTCATTGCACATGTCCTTAGCCAAACATTGAAGTTTCTAATGCAATGAGTTCTGTCTTCCCCTCTGTGTACTGGCAATACTTCTATATTGTACTGGTTCCAGTCCGGTAATTAGAACAGCTACAAAGGCATTGTTGCCTATTTTAAGTATGGATTGAGATCTAGCGGTATTTCGTGGTCTAAGGGTCCGATTCAGCATGGAACGCTTCTACAGTGCGTTTGCTTGCTGAAGCCATTCTACAGTGTGCGCACGCGCAGAAGGCACACTGCGCGTGCGCACATGGTAAGATGCAATGGCATCTCACTTATGCGAATGCCTCTGCATGATTGACAGGCAGAGGCATTTGCTGGGCGGGAGGGGGCGTGATCTGGAAAACACAGGTGTGTCCAGACCATTTGCGGAGCGGACCACAGCGGCTGCGTCACGTCACACGCAGCCCCTTTGAAAGAAATCAATTGGAACATGACTTGGATTGACAGTGACATGCTTTCTCCATCAGTGTTTTTCCATTAGTATGTTTATCTGTGAACACTAATTGGCTTGTTTTAATATTGCATCGATTAAAACTGATTTTATGCTGCCTTCAATGTACTGTAGTTATATTACTATGTGTAATGTGCACTACTGCCTATACGTATTGTACAAATGGTATAGTATTCCTTGTAGACTGCTATCTTATCTGTTTTTAATGTTTGTACTGTTTATAATATTTCTTTATCCCCTGTGCCAATGCTGCAACTTGGGATACAGCCCTCTGTGCATATGCCCTGATCATAACCTTCTGGAACGCAGTTAATCTGGTCTGTGGAACGCAGGAGCTTTGTGCTTACTGTATCCATGGTAACCGAACCTGCAGTAACCAGAAGTGAGAGACCAGGGACAGCCGGAGGTGTGGTGCCCTGATTAGCTACTCAGACACAGGTGAATTTGTCTGGGAGGTATTAAGGATGTTTCTTTTTTCACTGTAATGTTGTTACTGCTTGTACCTGGGGAAGGGGTGCGGGGGGGTCATTCCAATCTGATCGCACGCTGCAGTTTTTTGCAGCCGTCGATCGGGTCACAACAGCGCATGCGTGCGGGCCGTCGCCGGGCAGCGACAAGAAGAATGAAGAGAGCGTTCGCCGTGGCGAATGCAAGAAGATTGACAGGAAGAGGCCGGCCGGAGGTGTCAACTCATTGTTTTCTGGGAGTGACGAAGAAAACGCAGGCGTGTCCGGCCGTTTGCGGGAGGGATCCTGACGTCCGCTCCAAGAAGATTCTTCGCAGCGGCTGAATAAGTGTTGAGCTGTGCAGAGACTGCACAAACCTTTTGTTTGTGCAGCTCTCTGCACAAGTGATCGCTCCCCTGCACAGCCCTAACCCCCTCCCCTGTAGGCGGCGATTACCTGATCGCAACAGTGCACCTGCATGCGACCAGGTCGAATGAGAGCCATGGTCTAAAATATAACTTTTAATGTCAGTCAATTAAAATGATGTGAAATATATATGGAAAAATATTATTAAAAAAAAGATACTGTATCAATTAAAAAAATATTCACTGTGTGTAATTTATTGTATTCCCATTTGTAATGATATTAGTGTTTGTAGGATCAGGACCACTACGTGGTGGTCTCACTATTCCCTTTTCAATATATTGGTAAGCTCTGGTAAGTACAGTTAGGGTTATATTGGCTTGTCGGACCCTAATTGTATAGCTGTACTTACCAGAGCTTACCAATATATTAAAAAGGGAATAGTGAGACCACCACGTAGTGGTCCTGGTCCTACAAACACTAATATCATTACAAATGGGAATACAATAAATTACACACAGTGAATATTTTTTTAATTGATACAGTATCTTTTTTTTTAATAATATTTTTCCATATATATTTCACATCATTTTAATTGACTGACAAGTTCCCACCATTGAAACTAATGGAGGGAGCTGTGCGATGCGCTGTCTGACAGCAGACGCACATACAGCCAATCAGGTGAGTGCCACGAAGTAGCGCTTCCTGATTGGCTGAAGGGACCTTCTGTGACAGCAGTCACGTGGGGTCCCGGCATTCGTGGAAAGGGGTCCCATGTGTAAACATGGGACCCCTTTTAGTCCGTTTGGTCCGGGTTGCCGTTTTGTTGTTTTGCCAAGTACGTGGATATAACCTGGACACTGGATTGAGGTGAGTATAATTTTATTCACAGGTACCCCGGATTCTTCAGTGACGAGGGGGGCGTGGCAGTCGGCGGGTCAACATAGGTAAGTATGTGTGTGTCGGCATGTATGAAATAAAGTTTTACTTTCACGGTGTGTGTCTCCTGTTTTTATTTGGGTATTTTTTTCCAGTAGAACTACAGGTACCAGCGGGCCCGTTTTTCTCCCGCATGCTGGTACTTGTGGTTCTCCAAGTACCAGCTTGCGGGGGAGACTTGCTGGGACTTGTAGTACTACTGGAAAAAACAATATTTCATTTTTCCAACGGCTATCAGCCCCCCATCCGCAGCCCTTGGATGGGGGGGACAGCCTCGGGCTTCACCCCTGGCCCTTGGGTGGCTGGGGGGGGACCCCTTGATTGAAGGGGTCCCCACTCCCCCAGGGTACCCCGGTCAGGGGTGACTAGTTGGATATTTAATGCCAAGTAACCCCCGGCTGTGGCATTATCTGTCCAGCTAGTGGAGCCCGATGCTGGTGTAAAAAATACGGGGGACCCCTACTCTTTTTGTCCCCCGTATTTTTTGCACCAGCACCAGGCGCAGAGCCCGGTGCTGGTTTTAAAAATACGGGAGATCCCATTACATTTCCCCCCCCGGATTTTTAGTACCAGGACCGGCCCGAAGAACCCGAGGCTGGTTATGCTTTGGAGGGGGGACCCCACGCCATTTTTTTTCGGGTTTTTTCCCGTTCTTTAAAAATCGGAACAATATCCGTCAAATCGGCCGTTTTTCGTCAGCGGGACTGTCGAATCCGTTTTTTATTGAATATGGTCAATTTCGGCACCCACTTGCCGAAATTAGATGGTCGAATTGTGTCGAATTAAAAAACGGCCGAAAAATTACCGCGATTCGCCGCTAATTGCATATACCCCATAGTATTTGAGGTTGAATAGAGGCAAATTGCCCATCATGTTCAACCTGTTTTAAATTGTGATGATTCTACATACTTGCTAAATAATGTTTTATGACTAGTTAGCTACTATAACTCATGTTACCCCCGGATTAACCACGTTGATATTTTAAGTATTATAACCTTGGATAGCTTTTTCATTCAGAAATTTGTCCATTCCTTTTTTAAATCCAATTACAGAGTCCGCCATTACCACCTTCCCTTGCAGGGAATTCCACATCCTGATTGCCCTAACAATGAAGAACCCTTTCCTCCGTTGCGTTCGGAACTTTCTCTCCTCCAGTCGCAGCGAGTGCCCACGTGTCCTAAACTGTGTTCTTTTAATAAATAATTCCTCTGATAACTCTTTGTGATGTCCCTTTACATATATTGCACCATGCAGTAGTGTACCTTATTCACGTTACATCACACAGTAGTGCCCCTTATTCATGTTACATCACACAGTAGTGCCCCTTATTTGTTATGTCACACAGTAGTGCCCCTTATTCATGTTACGTCACACAGTAGTGCCTCTTATTCATGTTATGTCACAGAGTAGTGCCCCTTAGTTATGTTACGGAACACAATAGTGCCTCTTTTAAGGCCCATACACACTTGACGATGCACACGTTGTTAACGACTTCCCTTGAACTTCCCTTGAACAGCTGAGCAAACGACATGAGCATACACACTACCAACGACCAAAGACGAAAGACCAAAGACCATAGACCAGGCCTGGCCAACCTGTGGCTCTCCAGATGTTGTGAAACTACACATCCCAGCATGCCCTGCCACAGTTTTAGCATTCCCTAGCAGCAAAACTGTGGCAAAGCATGATGGGACTTGTAGTTTTACAACAGCTGGAGAGCCGCAGGTTGGCCAGGCCTGCCATAGACCATTCATCGTTGAAGCATCCAAGCTGAACAGTTTATTAAAATAATGAGCTGGGAACAGGGCTGGTGAACAGTGGCTTGGTCGTTGGTCGTTCACACCATACACATTCAACGACGTCTCTGGTCGGTAACTACCATAGTGGAAATTGAGCATACATTCTCCACAGATAAGCGAGGGTCGTTAACGTCCCGCGGGGCCGCGCATCGGCGGTCGTCGGATGCATACACACTTGTCGATATAATGAGCGACGTCGTTGATGAGGGCTGAAATGAACGACGTCGCTCATTTTATCGTCAAGTGTGTATGGGCCTTTATATATAATGCTCACATTAGTGTTCCTTATACAAATAATGTCCACAGTAGTAGTGCCACACATAATGCTCACAGCAGTAGTGCCGCGCTTTCCACTGCCACCGCTGCCTATCATACAGTGTGACAGGTGAAGCGGCAGCAACAGCAGGGTAGCAGAGTGGGAGGCTCTCCCGAGCCTTCCAAGAATTGTCCACTTTCCCAGTGTCACCCACTTCCCGACATTGGTAGCTCAATGCTCAAAGCGCCTCTACAACCCGGCACCTCCCTGCACTGCATGCCCTTGCTGAGTGGGTTGCGTCGGCTCTACTCTCACCTGCTCAGCATGACAGAGCTACGGCTCCCACCAGCAGGACTTCCACAAACCCGGCAGATCCTGTGTGAGTAGCAATCACCCCCCTATAATCCTGCCCTGGTGTCCGTCATTTTGATGAGCTTTTAACTAAATATTATGTGTCTCCTGAGTGAAATTTCAACAAATCTTAAAGTAAAGGACTGTACAGCATTGAGCTAGCAATGTCGGAAATTGGGTGGCACTGGGAAACTGGACAATTCTTGAGAGGCCGGGCGAACCCCCCAAATTTGGGACAAGTATGATATACTGTATTACACACACCTACATTTTATATCAGAAAAAACTATTTTTTTACGTATACTGGGTACCATGGATACTGATAAAATTGTTTATCCATGCATGTAGTGTTAGATTGGTATTTAACAAAGATGTTTTAGTTTTTCATGCCAGATTTAGATTTGTTATCATCTAGAACAAATGGTTAGCTTACTTCAAAATAATAATATTAGATTTCTCTCACACAATGTTCTGGAGAACAGGAACTTGCAGTGTATCAAAGGAAATGTTTTTGCTACATTTTTAATCCAGGTCTGCATAGGATGTTGTTGATTTTGAAAACAATTAAATATTAAGATGACGTTTTTAATTGTCTCACAAATTTTTAATTCTCCACAAACTGATAAGTAAACAGAATGCCCTAATTACTCCATCTATTATTGTAAGTCAGGGTATATTCTAGCCTCTACTATGTACTATACTGCACAGTACAGTCAAAGGGGACAGTCCACAAAGAATATTTTATCGTAATGTTATTTGGCTGTATGGGTTTCTTATGCTTTACTTGTCTGAATGTGAAAATGAAAAGTAATGTTTTGTGAGCACTGTACATGTATCAAATATTAAGTTGTGTTATTGATTCTGTTAGAATGATTAAGACATTTGGTATCCTTTAATCAATTATTTTTTGGCCAAACATTACTAAAGTCTCAAGTGTTCAAACATTGCTAAAAAATGTCAAAGGAATCCCTTGTTTTGTAACAGAAAAATAGGGGTAATAGTGGTGTGGGGTGCCACACATTTAATTTTGACAGAATTGTAGAAAAAGTCGATACATACGCAAAAAGTAAGCTCGACTGTAATTGAGAAGGTCTTTGTGTAACACTGCATAGAATTGTATGCATTATATGAAAGACTGTAGTAAATAGGGAGCTGGTTAGTCATCATTGTGTGCCAAGTTCTCTCTTTATAAAGCCGCAACTATCAGTTGTACTCCGGTCACTGTATCCTACAGCAAGTGGAGCAACATATTGGGGGTAATTCCAAGTTGATCGCAGCAGGAGTTTTGATAGCAATTGGGCAAAACCATGTGCACTGCAGGGGAGGCAGATATAACATGTGCAGAGAGAGTTAGATTTGGGTGGGGTGTGTTCAATCTGCAATCTAATTTGCAGTGTAAAAATAAAGCAGCCAGTATTTACCCTGCACAGAAACAAAATAACTCACCCAAATCTAACTCTCTCTGCACATGTTATATCTGCCTCCCCTGCAGTGCACATGGTTTTGCCCAATTGCTAAAAAAAATCCTACTGCGATCAACTTGGAATTACCCCCATTGTCTCTAAATGGTGACATTGGATTGGATAAAAGGCTGGATTGTATGACGAACTGTAAAATGGGGTGGTATTCAGTGTGCCGGCTGTTGGGATTCCGGCGCTTAGTATACCGGAGCCAGAATCCCGACATCCGGCATACCAACAACTATTCTCCCTCTTGGGGGTCCACGACCCCCCTGGAGGGAGACTAAATAGCGTGGCACGTGTAGCGCGCCACTATGCCTGCAGCGTGGCTAGCGCAGCGAGCCCACAAGGGGCTTATTTGCGCTCGCCCAGCTGCCAGCATGCTGAAGTTCGGGATCCCGGCGCCGGGATAACATACTACACCCGTAAAATGTTCTCCAGTGCATTAAAAGAACAGTGATGGTCCCAGGATGGGGTTCACGTAGAATGGGAAAAGTTCACTGGTGGACATTTGTTTATAATTTTTCCACAGGCAAAATACCATAAAGACTGGATTGGGGTCTACATAGTAACCACTGGTGTCACTAATAAACAGACAGCAATAAGGCAGTACTGTGACAAAATAAAGGTGTTCTACTTTATAATTGCTGCCTTTAGTCAAATCAAAATAAATGTATGTGGCTCTAAAGAGTGTGAATTTATGTGGAACAATAAACTTAACCAGGCGTCAATATGGTAGAGAATTGTTACACCGCCAGTCAGGTGGGTCAAAATGACCCTGAAATATTTAACCCCCACATTTTTTTTCATTTTTTTTCAAAGATTTGTAAATCCATCTGTATATTTTAGTTAAAAGACTCAAAAGTTATTTATGGGAAATAAAGACCTTTGAAATGAAAACTGCCCGGGTCATAATGACCCAACTTGACTAACGCTGGGTTAAGCAAAGCATTATAACAACAGAACTTTATGCCAGACATGTCTAGTAAGAGTAAGTAGGAGAGAAAACTAATGTGGTTCTCCAGGGACGTGGCTGCTTATAGGAAATACAGATAGACACATTGAGAGGAAGAATAAAAGTCTTATCAACCCAGTTTAAAAGAGTTTAAACACACATTAAAATGTGTTAAGGGCCAAACGTAAGAGAGGATTCCACAGTCAGCGAAAGGGGAAGAAAACATTCCCTAGATACCTTAGTGAAAGGAATAAAACAAAAGAAGAAAAGCTAAAAACGGAATATAATAGACATGTTAAATGAGATAAACAAATGTTAGACTGAATAAATAACTATATTTGCTCTGTAATTACTGTTAAAAACTCAGAGTAATACTCACAGCAGAGGAAAAATGATATACACTCTATAGTATAGTAACCACAAATATATTACTTTATCTCAAAATAAAAACTAGATTAGTGAATGGGTCCATATTGTATGCAATCTAGAATAATAAGACTTCAATACCATTAACCACATTTTTTTTACAAAATTGTAGTTGACTGTTATACTGTGTAATTGGAGAGTGGCAAATGTATTTTCACTACAGAAAATGGCAGTAGTGGACAATAGGATTCATTTATCTAATAGGGTGGGATGTACTAAAGGGAAAATGCGATAAACTCCCCGTTTTTGGCGGTTTTATTGCATTTTCATATGTACAAACACCCGACCGGCCAAGTTTTCGCCACCCAGGGTATCGCCATCTTTGGATGACGATACCCTATAGAAGCCTATGGGCTTCTTATCGCCGCCCGCCACAACCCTCTGCCGCAGACGCCTGCCCACGGCATACCTTCCTCCAGGAAGCCTGGATCAAGAAGGTAATCTCCTCCTCCCCCTAGCAACGCAGCTGGAGGTCCTTCCGGCTGCAGGGGGCAGGAGGTGGCGCCGGGGACAACTACAATTGGTGCAAGGGGGCCCTGGTAACCCCCTATTGAGATCCCTTCCCTGCTCTTAAGAGATCAGAATAGAGTCCCATTCTGAATGGATTGTGCAGTGGACGAACCTGGGCTCCCGGGATGATAGAGCAACATTGCCAGGCCAATGCCCACATTTTTTTGTGAGGCTATGCATAGTTCTAGTCCAGGCCTCAAGGATCAGTCCGGGTGTATTTCCCCAAATAAAGGTGCATGCACACTTGGCGAGAAAATGAGTGACGCCGCTCATTTTTACCCTTCCTGAGCGATGTCACTCATTTTCTCTGCAAGTGTGTATGCCGCCGCCGAGCAGCGATACGCGGCCCCGCGAGTCATTAGCGACCATGCTGTTGGCCGTGCAGGCAGCTCAATTTGGACTGTCGTCCAAGAGCTGCCTGCACGGCCCGGCCGCTGTGTGACGTCACTGAGCGATATGAACGTCATAACGCTCAGTGTGTATGCCCGGCCGCCGACCACCCCGGCCTGGGAGAGGAAACACTAGGTGACCTCGCTCATAAAGCACGTCGCCTAGTGTGTACTTTAGATTTATTTGTTTATACTGCAGTGGTAAATATATTATCATAAGCTCTGATGTTACCTCTATGGGTGCGTCTGGAAGGAGTGCATCTAATTCTTCTCTTTAGCAGCACTGTTGTGATCTCCCGCTTTCACACCACAGCAGAGAGGCATTTCTTTCTTACCTAGGCACAGACGGTAATCAAACCAGAATTTCTGCCAAAATGAATCCGTATTTATTACTAAAGACATCACCATAAAGGTTAGGGTGGGGCACATAGTTTAAAAGGATAAAGTATTGCAAAATCACCATAATATACAGTAATGACACCTAAATAATATCACAATATTTCTATACAATATCTTCAACACAGCTGCAGTGTTCAGTGACAAGTATCAGACTGCAAGATGGCACCAGCCATAGTGATACCCGTGCAGCCGTGTGGTATAACACTGAGCCATGTTGTATTTAATAGATGCGTTATTGATAGGGAATGTGTCTTTTTACAGATTATGCAAATATTTCTTATACAGTTCATAGCCAAAAAGCATGAAATCAATGAACAGTAAAATAGAGGAATGTACTGAATTGTGGTGTTTTTCCTTTTTTTTTTTTCTACTTTAACACATCAAATTGTAAAATAATATATGTGGGTCACAGAAATATAAAAGAATAAACAAGGTAGTCCTTGGAGTCATAGGTTTAGGTCAGAATTCAGTTACATGCAGTAAATTAACCACGGGTAAAAAATTTAGGTAGCCTCGGGCTTTAATGCCTGGGGCTATTCAATTGTACTCTTTTTAACCCGACAGCCTTGTTAACTTCTGTTAAAGTGGCGGCGTGTTAATGGGCGTTAACACAGGTTAACTGGCATAAACACACAGTATCTGTGAAAAGTTCATGGACTTGCATGTTAACATGGTCATGGCACCCATTAACCCGATAGTTCTCAGGGATGTTTTTTCGAGCCGCTTAGGCTGGTGTGAAAAGAATCCCTGATTATCTCCTGGCTTCGGGGCTATTTGGGCCCCTGGGGTATCAATTAGCCTGCAGTAATCTATGCCGGCTAATCTAACTCCAGCCTAAATCCATGTAACAGAGATACAATTTATAAAGTTTTGCAATGGTTCCCACACCTTTTTAATCATGGCACCTGTAGAGTATCATGGCACCACAAGGCCACAAGTTTCCTACTGAGAAATTCTTCAACAATTATTAAATTATGTCAATTGTGCTTATATATCATTCTTAGCTTCAGTTATGTGGTAAAGGACAGGGTTGTGATTCTCTATGTCAACATTTTATGAGTGGCAGCCACCAGCTCTGGCTTTGCCTATTACATGGACTCAGTGGTGCAATTAGAAAACATTTCTTAGTGGTACTGTGTGCGAGCGCCGAAGGTGCACATGCCAAAAAATGGGTGTGGTCACATGCCACACAGGGCATGGCCAATGAAAAGGAAGGCAAGATACACATATGACCCCAATAGTGCCAAATACACAAATGCTCCCACAGTGCCAGATACACTTATGCCCCCACAGTGCCAGGTACGCCCCCACCGTGCCAGATACACAAATGCCCCCAGCAGTACCAGATATGCCCCCACAGTGCCAGATACAAATATGCCCCCACAGTGCCAGATACAAATATGCCCCCACAGTGCCAGATACACAAATGCCGCCACAGTGCATATCCACCCCCAATGTGCTGCTCACTGCTGCTGCTGCTGTGTGAGGGGAGGAGACTGCAGAGCGTGCCTCTCCTGCCCCTCAGTGCTCAGTCTCACTCCGGTCTCCAGTGGCGGCGTGTTTCTCAAATGAGCCTCCGATTTGTTAGCCAATCAGAGCTTGCTGCTACCAGTAGCCAATCAGGAGCCGCTGCTACCAGTCCGCGAGCTCTAACTGGCTAATGAACCGGTGCCTTATTTTAGATTCACCCCTCCAGAGACCAGACTGAGCACTTAGGGGCAGGAGAGGCGCGCTCTCCTCTGCTCACACAGCAGTGGCTGCAAGCATGGCGGTCGGGCCGGTGGTACTTCGTACCAGCTGGCAATTTCTTACCGGTACACAGTACTGCCATACTTGCAGCACTGCATGGACCATAAGTAATTTTATTTGGTCCTGGGCTCCCAACCCACGGCACCTAGTTTGGGAACCACTGTATTAATGTCTTCATATTTACACTGGACACAAACAAAAGAATGTAAAAAAGTATTCGGTGTTCATATAATGTTCTAACAGCCATCTCTGGCTCTGACCATCATCACAGCCTAGCCAATCCACTTCTTGCTGCCACTCGTGTACACACTATTGCTTTGGAAAAAGTATAAGGGGTATATTCAGTTGCTGTCGAAACTGCCGTCTTGTCGGAAAGACTGCAGCTTTCGACTTTTTCAGGTCGGAAGGGGTTCTGACCTATTCAATCCCTGGCTTTTTTATCCGACAAGCCGGGAAATTCGACTTGTCGGAAAGCACGAGGATCGGCGGAATAGCCGCCAATTCGTGTGCTTCTGTCGGAAACGGGGCCAGATCCGACAGGTTTTGGCCCCCTTTCCGACAATCTCAATACAAAAGTTGAATTGAGGACGTGAGACGGGGGAGCGGGGCGGCGGGCTGCAGGGCACTACCTCTGATTGGCGTCCCTTTAGTCAGGCTCCTCTCTCCCGGCAGCACACCCCGGCAGCCGCTGATGGGTCCCCTGCCGCCGCTGACACCTCCCCCCCGCCGCCCCTGATAGGTCCCCCCGGCCGCTGCTGACTGATGCCCCCAGCCACCGCATATGCCTCCCCCCGGTTGCCGCTGATAACTCCTCCTGCTGCCGCTGACGGGTCCAGCGGCCACCGCAGATACCTCCCCATGGCCGATGCTGACGGGTCACCCTCGGCTGCCTGACAGGTCCCCCGTGATAGCTCCCCCCTGCCGCCGCTGACTGCTACACCCGGCGGCCACTAGCAGCAGCAGGACAGGACACCGTGAGCAGCCAAATCCGACAGTCGGATTTGGCCGCTCATTTGAATAGGGCTTGGCGGATCCATTCCGACAAATGCATGTCGGAATGGATCCGACTTTAATTGAATATACCCCTAAATCTGTTACTAAACAAAATCCTAAAATTTTTAGTTACGATTTCCAAAATATTTTTGATAGTTATTCATGTGGGCAGCACGGGCAGTGTAATGGTTAGCATTACTGCCTCACAGCACTGAGGTCATGTGTTCGATTCCTACTATGGGTATTCTGTAAATTGCGTGGTTGTGTGGGTTTCCTCTGGGTACTTCAGCACTACGGAATATGTGTGCGCTGTATAAATAACTGGTAATAAATAATAATAAATAATGTCCTGGGCAGCACGGTGCAGTAGTAAAGTCATGAATCCAATTCCAAAAAAAATACCTTATCTGAGTTGAGTTTGTATGTCGTAACAGACTCTGTAAGCGTCCTGGCAGGTTAATTGCCTTCTGCCAATAAAGCGCATGTGTGTGCCTATGGGATAGGGAATATAGATTGTAAGCTCCTATGGGGTATGGACTGTTGTACTGTAAATTGTCGAAATATTATCTGTAATGCTTTGCAGTTATATATGTGCTATATAAGTAACTGTAAGTAAATAAAAAATAGATCACAGAAAGCTTGTTCTTGACACCTTACCTAAAAAAAATACTAGCAGCTGTATTTTTTTTCCTGAGTATTACCACAGATTTAAAGGTCCCTGAAATGTGTCGGGATAATAAAAAAAAATATTTGAGAAGTGTTTGGTTATAGTAACAAAAACAAAAACAGAACAAACAAAATTACATCCACCTGATGAATGGGATCAAGGGAACACAAATGGCACAAGTTGCTATAGAAACACTCAGCAGACAAGAGTTTGAAACATATAAGAAAGGAATAAAAAGATCAACAGAGCAAATAAGTGCACTGAACTACATTTATGGTTCCTAAGACGGAACTAATTGTTTATCTATGAAAGTACATTACACTGTAGGTTGGTATTACTCATTGGTTTTAAAAATGGTCGTTTGTTCTTGAGTTGTCCTTGAAGGAGACAGCATAGTGACTTTTATTTTCTTAAATGCTTATGAAATGATGATTTATATATACATACATCTCATCAGTATCAATATATTATATCAATAGTGGAACATTGTCAGATTGTTGACTGAAGTGTCCGAGATGCATATAAAGTATAGAGGCTTACTGTCTCTGATTTAGGATTTAGTAGTGGCTAAAATGTAACCTGTTTTTAAGTAGATTTTTATGTTTATTATTGTCTAAATTTGCTGAGCTCTTGGGGTGAACATAAGTGTTAGAGAAAACATCTTATTAACCAGGAAGTGCATTCTTTGGATTAACAATAAATGTTGGAAAGCGTTGGGTATGGTATGCCGGCGGCCGGGGCGAGTACAGCAAAGACCCTTGCGGGCTCCGTGGCTCGCTGCACTCACCACAGGTTTTATTCCCACTCTATGGGGTAAATTTACTAAGATGGGAGTTCTATTTAAGATGGGGTGCTGCCCATAGTAACCAATCAGATTCCAGGTATTATCTTCTAGAACAGGGATGGGGAACCTTCGGTCCTCCAGCTGTTGTTCAACTATACATACCAGCATGCCTTGCTACAGTTTTGCTATTTGGCCATGCTAAAACTGTTGCAGAGCATGCTGGGATGTGTAGTTCAACAACAGCTGGAGGACCGAAGGTTTCCCAACCCTGTTCTAGAAGGTGCTAGATAAATGAGAAGTAGAATCTGATTGGTTGCTATGGGCAACATCCCATGTTAAATAGAACTCTCATCATAGTGAATTTACACCTATGGGTGTTGTGGACGCCCACTAGTGGGAACAGCCCCTATTAGCCGGGATTCTGGCTGTCGGCATTGCCAGTGGTCGGGATTCCAGCGTCGGTATCCTGACCGCCGGGATCCCGACTGCCGGCAATGTATCCGCATCCCGTTGGAAGCACATCTACTAACATTAAATGGAAACCATACAGTAGATTTATTTTGATTTGCAAGAATGCACAGTTCTAGTTCTCTCACCCTTAAGCTGGGTACACACTAGATGATATGCTTCATGAGTGATATCCTCCGAGTTTGCCCTTGATCTCTCGGGAAAACATGGAAGTGCATACACACTGAACGATATCGCTAACGACATTATCCTGTGACATTATCCTGCCACCGCCCCGAACATGCAGTTTCAGATAATATAGTCAAAATTGACCTGTAAGTACAGACGACAGACCTCGTCAATGACCTGTGCGCATCGACAAAATAGTGCATACACACTGCACGATATCTTTGAGAAATGTCGTTATTGTCCATATCGTTAATAAAAATCGCCTAATGTGTACCCAGCTCAGGTTGAAGCCAGTTTTTCTTTTAGTGCTTTTCATTCAAAAATTTGACCTGTTGCAGAGTCACATGCAAGCTGTCCATAATTACTTTGGTATTGTGTGCACTAAAATAAATATGTATATTCCGCGAATACTTGTCTTTGGTGCGCCCAATCACTACCTGGATCTATTGTTTGACAGTTATCGTGCTCATTAAAGCGCACTTGAACCAGCTTATTTTTGGTGCAGTGTGACATCCCAGTTCTAACCCTTTATCAATTTTGGATTTGATAGGAAACACTTTTTACGAGCCCATATATTTTAGTTGTAGTTGTTGTTGTTGTTGTTGTTGTTGTTGTTGTTGTTGTTGTTGTTGTTGTTGTTGTTGTTGTTGTTGTTGTTGTTGTTGTTGTTGTTGTTGTTGTTGTTGTTGTTGTTGTTGTTGTTGTTGTTGTTGTTGTTGTTATTATTATTATTATTTTAGTTTTTTAGAATTCATATTAGAATTATTTTTAATACAATAGGGGATATTCAAAAGTTTGAAAAGTCAGTTGGATGTCTGTTTTATCCTATCTAATAGACAGGAAAAAACAGACACCCAACTGACTTTTCAAACATTTGAATTTCCCCCAATGTGTGAATAAACAAGTACAAGGAACATATAACAATTTAATAGTAATTCTCTGATTTATTTTGTTTCAAGACAAAGAAATTATTATTTTCAAGATTTAAGGTTAATGCATTTTGCTGCAGACATTGTGATACAGACAGTAGTTCGATAGTTAAAATATTCTGGCCTCTGTGCTATACATACTGTATTGGTTTATAATGATTCAGAGAGACGAGATAAAAATACATGTCCCAGTGTTTCTGCCAAAAATTGGTTAGGTACATAAAAATATGACAGCAGATAAGAAGCAGCAAGCCCATTCAGTCGGAATATTTCCCTATCTATATAAAACAGGCACTTTTTTTTTTAATAATACATCTAAAAGCCAGAGTGGTTATTTAATGATGTACTGTCATTCATTCAGCATTAACCATCCATCAACCTGCAAGTACTGTATATAAGTTAAGATCCACAGAATACAGGTATGATAAATATCAGGTATTGACTTTTAAGATTGGATTTCAAATCGCTTGGATTTTAAATGTCAATTTAGTTACAACAGAATTTGTATATACAGTATTTGCATAAACCTATTTTTTATGGCTACAAATGACACTTGACAAAATTGTCTGGCGTGTGAAGCACCCCAGGTCACATATCAAGTATAAACAACTTTACAGGACTGAATGCAGCTGTCATTTTAATATTGTAAGTGTAGTCTGTTTCTCTCTCTCTCTACAGGGCTGTAACTAGGTGTGTGCCAGCGGTGCCTGGCACACAGCGCATGTGCACTGTGGGCTCAGGACCGCCGGCACAACCCGCAGGGCTGCTACTGACTAAGGCAGCTCCAAAACCTCTGCCGCTAGCTGAGCGCTTCCCGCGGCGCACATCGTGTAGTTATCTACATGACACCGGGCAGCGCTGCAGCTGCCTGTCCGCAGGCTCCGGCTCCGCCCCCTCCCTGTACGGAGAGAGTGTGCTTCCCGTGTCCCTCAACCACGGCACCTCCAGCAGGGGAACAGAAGCTGGCAACTAAAATCCCTGCCCCCCGCATCCATGTGCTGCTGCACGGACAGAGTGTATGCAGGCTCCGCCCTCTCCCTGGTCCCCCTCTCCAGCTGTTGCTCTTGTTATTGTGAGTGGGCAGCCAAAGCTAGGCCCACTCACTACCTCATGTCCAGATGAGCGCTTCCCGCGGCGCACATCATGTAGTTATCTACATGACACCGGGCAGCGCTGCAGCTGCCCATCTGCAGGTTCCGGCACCTCCCTACACAGAGAGAGTGTGCTTCCCATGTCCACCCCCCACAGCGCCTCCAGTAAGGGAACAGAAGCCAGTAGAGCGCAGTGTAGGGCAGGAAGAGGACAGAGGAAACGTATGCTGGCTCTTTGGTGAGTATAACTCTAACTTTCTCTCTCTCCCCCTGTCTCTCCCCTCCTTTAAAAAAAAAAAAAAAAAAATGGGGACTGTCTACCATAATGTGTAAAAAGGGGGACTGCATGCCATAATGTGCAAAAAGGGGGGCTCTGTTGCTGTAATGTGTAAAAAGGAGACTCTGCCTGCCTAATGCGTAAAAAAGGTAGCTCTGCTGCCATGTGTAAAAAAGGGGGACTCTGCCTGCCTAATGTGTAAAAAGGGGGATTCTGCCTGTCGTAATGTGTAAAAAGGGGACTCTGCTGCCGTAATGTGTAAAAAGGGGGATTCTGCCTGCTGTAATGTGTAAAAGGGAGGTCTGTGGCCACGCTCCTTCCCCATGAAGCCACGCCCCTGTATATTTTATGCGCAGCTACGGCGTGCACTGACCCTGATTTGTATATGGGGGGAGGGGGGTCGCCGTTGCTGTTTCTTGCACACAGCGCTAAAATGTCTAGTTACGGCACTGTCTCTCTCTCTCTCTCACAGTGTATGTGTATGTATGTGTGTATATATATATATATATATATATATCTCAAAAAAATAAAGGGTACACTAAGATAACACATCCTAGATCTGAATGAATTAAATATTCTTATTAAATACTTTGTTCTTTACATAGTTGAATGTGCTGACAACAAAAACACACAGAAATGATCAATGGAAATCAAATTTATTAACCCATGGAGGTCTGGATTTGGAGTCAACCTCAAAATTAAAGTGGAAAAACACACTACAGGCTGATCCAACTTTGATGTAATGTCCTTAAAACAAGTCAAAATGAGGCTCAGTAGTGTGTGGCCTCCACGTTCCTGTATGACCTCCCTACAACGCCTGGGCATGCTCCTGATGAGGTGGCGGATGGTCTCCTGAGGGATCTCCTCCCAGACCTGGACTAAAGCATCCGCCAACTCCTGGACAGTCTGTGGTGGATGGAGCGAGACATGATGTCCCAGATGTGCTCAATTGGATTCAGGTCTGGGGAACGGGCGGGTCAGTCCATAGCATCAATGCCTTCGTCTTGCAGGAACTGCTGACACACTCCAGCCACATGAGGTCTAGCATTGTCTTGCATTAGGAGGAACCCAGGGCCAACCGCACCAGCATATGGTCTCACAAGGAGGAATTCGAAGAGGTGCCCCCGCGCCGATTTTTCAAGTCGGCCCTACCAGTTTCCACGTCGGAACGGGATGTAGTGTTAGCTGCAATTCAAACGCTGTGCATACAGCAAGTGATAATCAGGGTTCCCATGAACCAGCAGGGAAGAGGTTATTACTCAACCCTCTTTGTGGTCCCGAAACCGGACGGTTCGGTCAGACCTATCTTGAATCTGAAATCCCTAAACCTGTACATAAAAAGATTCAAATTCAAAATGGAATCGCTCAGAGCGATAATAGCCAATATGGAGGAGGGGGAGTTTATGGTGTCTCTGGACATAAAGGATGCGTACCTTCATGTCCCCATATATCCCCCCCCCCCCATCAAGAATTCCTGAGATTCGCTGTACAGGGTTGTCATTACCAATTTCAGACGTTGCCGTTTGGACTTTCCACGGCCCCGAGGATTTTCACCAAGATAATGGCGGAAATGATGGTGGTCCTGCGCAAGCATGGAGTCACAATTATCCCATACTTGGACGATCTCCTGATTTAAGCGAGATCAAGGGAGAAATTGCTGAGCAGTGTGGCGCTCTCTCTGAGAGTGCTCCAGCAACACGGTTGGATCCTAAATCTACCGAAGTCACAGTTGATTCCGACAACTTGATTACCGTTCCTAGGTATGATACTGGATACGGAACAAATTAAGGTCTTCCTTCCAATGGAGAAAGCCCAGGACATCCAGAACATGGTCAGAGACCTGCTGAAACCGAAAAGGGTGTCTGTTCACCAGTGCACTCAAGTTCTGGGAAAGATGGTGGCGGCCTACGAGGCCATTCCATTCGGAAGGTTCCATGCAAGGACTTTTCAATGGGACCTTCTGGACAAGTGGTCCGGGTCCCATCTACACTTACATCGAAAAATAACTCTGTCCCCAGGGGCCAGGGTATCTCTCCTGTGGTGGTTGCAAAGTGCTCACCTACTGGAGGGTCGCAGATTCGGAATTCAGGATTGGATCCTGGTTACCACGGACGCGAGCCTCCGAGGATGGGGAGCAGTCACACAAGGAAGAAATTTTCAGGGACTTTGGTCAGACCAGAAGTCATGTCTACACATCAATGTGTTGGAACTCAGGGCCATATACAACGGCCTTCGACAAGCGGAGAGTCTTCTTCGAAACCTACCGGTTCTGATTCAGTCAGACAATGTCACAGCAGTGGCTCATGTGAACCGCCAAGGCGGGACAAGAAGCAGAGTCGCGATGGTGGAAGCCACCAGGATTCTTCGCAGGGTGGAAAATCACGTGAGCGCTCTGTCGGCTGTCTTCATTCCGGGAGTGGACAACTGGGAAGCAGACTTCCTCAGCAGACACGATCTCCATCCAGGAGAGTGGGGACTTCATCAAGAAGTCTTTGCAGACATAATACGTCTTTGGGGAACTCCTCAAATAGACATGATGGCGTCACGCCTCAACAATAAACTTTGGAGGTATTGTGCCAGGTCTCGGGACCCACAGGCAGTAGTAGTAGACGCTCTGATAACACCGTGGGTGTTGAAGTTGGTCTACGTGTTTCCTCCTCTTCCTCTCATCACAAAAGTGTTGAGGATCATAAGACGAAGAAGAGTGCAGACGATACTTGTTGTCCGAGACTGGCCTCGAAGGGCCTGGTACTCAGATCTACAAGAGATGCTCACGGGAGATCCCTGGCCTCTTCCGCTGAGGGAAGACCTGTTGCAACAGGGGCGCTGTGTATTTCAAGACTTACCGCGGTTACGTTTGACGGCATGGCGGTTGAACGCAGAATCCTAGCAAAAAAGGGGATTCCGGAAGAGATCATCCCTACTTTAATAAAGGCTAGGAAGGAGGTGACGGTTAAGCATTATCACCGTATCTGGCGAAAGTATGTGTCTTGGTGTGAGACCAAGAATGCACCTACGGAAGATTTTCATCTGGGTCGTTTTCTCCACTTCCTACAGACAGGAATGGATATGGGCCTGAAATTAGGCTCTGTTAAGGTTCAGATTTCGGCCCTCTCGATTTTCTTTCAGAAGGAATTGGCTTCTCTTCCAGAAGTCCAGACGTTTGTAAAGGGAGTGCTGCACATCCAACCCCTTTTGTGCCTCCAGTGGCACCATGGGACCTCAATGTGGTGTTGCAGTTCCTAAAATCACACTGGTTTGAACCGCTTAACAAGGTTGAGTTGAAATTTCTTACTTGGAAGGTGGTCATGTTGTTGGCCTTGGCATCGGCAAGGCGAGTATCAGAATTGGCGGCTTTGTCACACAAAAGCCCCTACTTGATTTTTCATGTGGATCGAGCTGAATTGAGGACACGTCCGCAATTTTTGCCTAAGGTGGTTTCTTCATTCCATGTGAATCAACCTATTGTGGTGCCTGTGGCTACAAGTGACCTGGAGGATTCCAGATCCCTGGACGTAGTCAGGGCCTTAAAGATTTATGTAGCCAGGACGGCTAGAATTAGGAAAACAGAGGCCCTGTTTGTCCTGTATGCGGCCAGTAAGATTGGCGCACCTGCTTCGAAGCAGACTATTGCTCGCTGGATCTGTAATACGATTCAGCAGGCTCACTCTACGGCTGGATTGCCGGTGCCAAATTCGGTTAAGGCCCAATCCACTAGGAAGGTGGGCTCTTCTTGGGCGGCTGCCCGAGGCGTCTCGACATTACAACTTTGCCGAGCGGCAACTTGGTCGGGGTCAAACACTTTTGCTAAATTCTACAAGTTTGATACCCTGGCTGATGAGGACCTAGCGTTTGCTCAGTCGGTGCTGCAGAGTCATACGCACTCTCCCGCCCGATTGGATGCTTTGGTATAAACCCCATGGTCCTTATGGAGTCCCCAGCATCCTCTAGGACAGGGCTGGCCAAACCAGTCCTCGAGATCTACCAACAGTACACATTTTCCAGAACACCTAGCTGGTGCACAGGTGTAGTCATTACTAATTAAAATGTGCTGCATTCATTCCTAACTGACAATTCTACAGGTCTCTAGGAGGCCTGGAAAACATGAACTGTTGGTAGATCTCGAGGACCGGTTTGGCCAGCCCTGCTCTAGGACGTAAGAGAAAATAAGGTTTTAAACCTACCGGTAAATCTATTTCTCCTAGTCCGTAGAGGATGCTGGGCGCCCGTCCCAGTGCGGAAACTCTGCAAGACTTGTATATAGTTGTTGATTACATAAGGGTTATGTTACAGTTGGAATCGGTCTTGGACCGTTGCTGTTTTTTGTTCATACGGTTAACTGGTTATTTATGATCCAGGTTACATGGTATGATTGGTGTGGGCTGGTATGAATCTTGCCCTTGGATTTCTAATTGTAGTGTCCATCTCCTCTGGGCACAGTTCTCTAACTGAGGTCTGGAGGAGGGGCATAGAGGGAGGAGCCAGTGCACACCCATAGTCAAAGTTCTTTTAGGTGCCCTATCTCCTGCGGAGCTCGTCTATACCCCATGGTCCTTACAGAGTCCCCAGCATCCTCTACGGACTAGGAGAAATAGATTTACCGGTAGGTTTAAAATCTTATTTATTCAAGTAAGAGAAGTATTAGAACACGAGGACATGCAATGAAACTGGAGGGAGGTAGGTTCAACGGAAATTTAAGGAAAAATTAGTTCACAGAAAAGGTAGTGGATAAGTGGAATTGCCTCCCGTCAGAGGTGGCAGAGGCTAAGACAGTTGACCAATTTAAACATTTTTGGCGTAAGCATATGAATATCCTTACAAAGAACTAAGGATCACAATTGCGTGATCGCAATTTCAGAGTGTTCGCAGAAATTATGTAAGCATCCTGCCAGCGCACCTGGCTGCGATATCAGGAGGCCCGGTGCCATTTTAAGATCGGAGCGTCTGCGTGTGACGACACACAGCCGCCCCGATAACGCGCCCGCCGCGCTCCCATTTCCCTGGCGCTGTCTCTCTCCACCTTGGAAACAGAGCGTTGACACCCCACAAACGCCTCTGTCTGTCGATCAGGCAGAGGTTTCAGAATTACTGCGGATCACCCGCAGTAAGTGCGGGCACTGTGCATGCGCCCGCAGGGTGATCGCAGAAATTCCGGTTGAAGTCTGATATGCAATCCTACCTTTTGTCCCATAATTTAGTACATGTCTTGCTAAAATAGCCTTGTAGGAAATTAACTAATGATTGTATGGTTGATGCACATAATTGCAGATTATTAGATTATTCCCGTTTGTGACCCTTGCATCATTAGGATTACCAGAAGCATTTTTAATAAAGCTGTATCTTACATATTAAAAATGTATTTTTAATGCCATCATTGAAAGGAAGTTGTTTCCAGAAGATAAAGCTCCTGTGTTTTTGTTTTGCTCATTTGCTCATTTATCATACCACAAGCACAGACTTGCCTCACATCACATTATATTTACATACATACTGACTGACTGACATACATACATACATACATACATACATACATATACATACTGACTGACTTACATACATACATACATACATACATACATACATACTGTACAACATTTATAACTACCGAACAAGAGTACTTGGCACCAAGATATTTTGTTTTGGTGTGCAGTCATCATACCTCCCAACTTTCTAGATGGATGTGTCGGGACACTCTCGTGGCGTAGCCACACGCGACCCGAAAAGGGGGCATGGCCTCGGTTGAGTGGTCATGGCCGAGCGCCACGGACCCATTTTTTAGGCATTTTGGGGCGTGCCCAGCGCTCCCAGAGCAGGTGGTCAGTCCCCTGCTCCCCTCCCAGCATCGAATAGATGCCGTGCACGTGTGCACGGCATCTATTCAGAGATCACTTGCTGCTTTGCAGAGCAGAACAGGGTGATCAAAGCCTCCCCCAATTGCTCCCCCCACCCGCGGGACACTGCGACCCGCGGGAAGGACAGCGGGACAGTTTCCAAATAGTGGGAGGTATGAGTCATGTTGTCGACTGTCAAAGCTTCGGCACCATAATGTAGAATGTAGTCATTATTAAAATGTCTACGCCCAACATGTTGACACATGCAAAATGTTGCTGCATGAAATGTTGACACGGTTAAAATGTTGCAAATAGATATTTTAGGGTTAGACTTAAAATTGTGTGTCGACTCTGAAAATGTCAACCTTTTGTCTGTCAATATAATGTCTATTCATAGAATTGCATTTTTGTGTTGGTTTATGTCAGTGTTTCCCAACCACGGTCCTCAAGGCACACCAACAGTGCAGGTTTTAGTGATAACCATGTTTGAGCACAAATGGTTCAATCAAAATAACTGAGGTACTTATTAAATCACCTGTGATCAGGTATGGTTATCCTTAAAACCAGGACTGTTACTGTGCCTTGAGGACCGTGGTTGGAAAACACTGGTTTATGTTATTCAGACTTTTTTTTTATTATTATTTTTTTTTAGTAAAGTAGCACCTGGCATATAGGGCATGTGTAATCTACCTCTCCGGCAAATAAAACATTCTAGCCAATTTCGGACAGCGCATGTGCGGTCACACCTGCTCTGTGCATGTGCAAGTCATAGTATTGGATTTATACGAAGATTGGTTTTGTCTTTTGATTGCTGCTTTAAAATTATGGGCAGACTCGCAGAAATTCCTGAACAGCCTGCACCTCGCAGGCTATTACATATTGGGGGTCATTCCAAGTTGACCGTAGCTGTGCTAAATTTAGCACAGCTATGATCATCTTCCCAGACATACAGGGGGACGCCCAGCGCAGCGCTAGCCCGCCCTACATGTCTGACCCCCCCCCCCCCCCCCCCCCCCCACACACACACAAGTACAAAAGCATCGTACAGCGGCGATCCTTTTGTACTTGTTGAGTAACTCCCAGCCTGCGCAGCTCATGCGGCTGGCCGGAAGTTGCTCGTCGGTGCCCCTGGTTGCTGGCCGGACCGTGCCCCCTCCCACCCAGCGACCGCCTCATGCGCAGTTCCGACCCGATCGCTGCAATAAACTGCAGCGAGCGATCGGGTCAGAATGACCCCCTTTGCCTGATATCTGATGAATACAAATACAAATTAATGCAAAGACTTTGCAAGCACACAAATGCCATTCAGAGAAGCAAAGCTTCTCATCTTTATAAATTCTGCCCCTACACAGCCCACATTGCTGTCTACTGTATAAAGTTGTAGGAATATTACAACAGGAATAAAAAGGCAGGCAAATCAGCACTCTTTAGTGTTCTAGATATGGAGAAATTATAGTTAGTGTACTTTTATACTGCACACATTAGCATCACTAAAATCCAAAGCATAAAGTGTGAGCACCTTGAAGAAACTTAATTGAATACAGCGAGAACATACAAAATCTAAACAGATAGTACTCTCGTTGAAATTGAATCCATGGCCGCACTGTAGAGAAGCAGCAGTGCTAATTATGCTAATTACTGTGGAAATATGGGCTTAATTCATACCTGATCGCTAGCAGGCGATTTTTGCACTGCTGCGAACAGATAGTCTCCGCCTACAGGGGGAGTGTATTTCAGCTGTGCAAGTGTGCGAACGCATGTGTAGCAGAGCTGTACAAACAGATCTTGTTAAGTCTCTGCGCAGCCCAGGACTTACTCAGCCGCTGCGATCACATCAGCCTGTTCGGGACCAGAATTGACGTCCGGAACCCTCCCTGCAAACGCTTGGACACGCCTGCGTTTTTGCAACTACTCCCAGAAAACGGTCAGTTGCCACCCACAAACGCCTTCTCCCTGTCAGTCTCCTTGCGAACACCTGTGCGAATGGATCCTTCGCACAAACCTATCGCTGAGCGGCAATCCGCTTTGTACCCGTGCGACGCGCCTGCACATTGCGGTGCATACACATGCGCAGTTTAGACCTAATTGCCCACTGTACGAAAATGCAGCCTAGCAATCAAGTCGGAATTAGGCCCTATGCCATCTGGAATATGTGGTGGTTTCTCCTTACAGCTTGGTGTCAGCTATAATTATTTTGCATCCACTACATGTGACAAATTTTAAAATGCCCCCGTTTTTCCAGTTTTTATTGAAATTTAAGCAAATTAATTCCAGTTAATAGCCTGAAATGGTACAAAGGTAAGTGGTAAACCTCTAGAGGTTAAAAAAATGCTTAGGTTGCCTAGTACAGAAAAATTATGTACATTTCATGCTTATAAAACAAAAAGGCCTTTTTCAGGGAGCCAGTAATGGGTAAAGAAATCACAGCTGTTCTGCAGCAATGATTAGTCCAGCAGTTGACTACTGAAGACTGGAAGAAGGTCTTATGGACCACTGAATCAAAATTTGGTTCATCATTCATGGCATTTTACACCATCAACTAGGCGAAAGGATGGTTCCTCAGTATGTAGGATTTGTTTACACCCCATGTTTTGCTATTAAATGCATTGCCCTTTTAAATTTCAGGCATAAACATGTTGGAAGCAGAAGCTTTTTCAAGCCGTGTCTTTGTAAATAGACACCTGTTACTAGAGATGTGCACCGGACATTTTTCGGGTTTTGTGTTTTGGTTTTGGATTCGGTTCCGCGGCCGTGTTTTGGATTCGGACGCGTTTTGGCAAAACCTTACCGAATTTTTTTTGTCGGATTCGGGTGTGTTTTGGATTCGGGTGTTTTTTACAAAAAACCCTATAAAACAGCTTAAATCATAGAATTTGGGGGTCATTTTGATCCCATAGTTTTATTAACCTCAATAACCATAATTTCCACTCATTTCCAGTCTATTCTGAACACCTCACAATATTATTTTTAGTCCTAAAATTTGCACCGAGGTCGCTGGATGGCTAAGCTAAGCGACACAAGTGGCCGACACAAACACCTGGCCCATCTAGGAGTGGCACTGCAGTGTCAGGCAGGATGGCACTTCAAAAAAATTGTCCCCAAACAGCACATGATGCAAAGAAAAATTAAAGAAAAAAGAGGTGCAAGATGGAATTGTCCTTGGGCCCTCCCACCCGCCCTTATGTTGTATATAAACAGGACATGCACACTTTAACGAACCCATCATTTCAGCGACAGGGTCTGCCACACGACTGTGACTGAAATGACTGGTTGGTTTGGGCCCCCAACAAAAAAAGAAGCAATCAATCTCTCCTTGCACAAACTGGCTCTACAGAGGCAAGATGTCCACCTCATCATCATCCTCCGATTCCTCACCCCTTTCACTGTGTACATCCCCCTCCTCACAGATTATTTATTAATTCGTCCCCACTGGAATCCACCATCTCAGGTCCCTGTGTACTTTGTGGAGGCAATTGCTGCTGGTGAATGTCTCCACGGATGAATTGATTATAATTCATTTTGATGAACATCATCTTCTCCACATTTTCTGGAAGTAACCTCGTACGCCGATTGCTGACAAGGTGAGCGGCTGCACTAAACACTCTTTCAGAGTACACACTGGAGGGAGGGCAACTTAGGTAGAATAAAGCCAGTTTGTGCAAGGGCCTCCAAATTGCCTCTTTTTCCTGCCAGTATACGTACGGACTGTCTGACGTGCCTACTTGGATGCGGTCACTAATATAATCCTCCACCATTCTTTCAATGGTGAGAGAATCATATGCAGTGACAGTAGATGACATGTCAGTAATCGTTGGCAGGTCCTTCAGTCCGGACCAGATGTCAGCACTCGCTCCAGACTGCTCTGCATCACCGCCAGCGGGTGGGCTCGGAATTCTTAGCCTTTTCCTCGCACCCCCATTTGCGGGAGAATGTGAAGGAGGAGATGTTGACGGGTCACGTTCCGCTTGACTTGACAATTTTCTCACCAGCAGGTCTTTGAACCTCTGCAGACTTGTGTCTGCCGGAAAGAGAGATACAACGTAGGTTTTAAATCTAGGATCGAGCACGGTGGCCAAAATGTAGTGCTCTGATTTCAACAGATTGACCACCCGTGAATCCTGGTTAAGCGAATTAAGGGCTCCATCCACAAGTCCCACATGCCTAGCGGAATCGCTCTGTTTTAGCTCCTCCTTCAATGTCTCCAGCATCTTCTGCAAAAGCCTGATGAGGGGAATGACCTGACTCAGGCTGGCAGTGTCTCAACTGACTTCACGTGTGGCAAGTTCAAAGGGTTGCAGAACCTTGCACAACGTTGAAATCATTCTCCACTGTGCTTGAGTCAGGTGCATTCCCCCTCCTTTGCCTATATCGTGGGCAGATGTATAGGCTTGAATGGCCTTTTGCTGCTCCTCCATCCTCTGAAGCATATAGAGGGTTGAATTCCACCTCGTTACCACCTCTTGCTTCAGATGATGGCAGGGCAGGTTCAGGAATGTTTGGTGGTGCTCCAGTCTTCTGTACGCGGTGGCTGAATGCCGAAAGTGGCCCGCAATTCTTCGGGCCACCGACAGCATCTCTTGCACGCCCCTGTCGTTTTTTTAAATAATTATGCACCACCAAATTCAATGTATGTGCAAAACATGGGACGTGCTGGAATTTGCCCAGATGTAATGCACGCACAATATTGCTGGCGTTGTCCGATGTCACAAATCCCCAGGAGAGTCCAATTGGGGTAAGCCATTCTGCGATGATCTTCCTCAGTTCCCGTAAGAGGTTGTCAGCTGTGTGCCTCTTCTGGAAAGCGGTGATACAAAGCGTAGCCTGCCTAGGAACGAGTTGGCGTTTGCGAGATGCTGCTACTGGTGCCGCCGCTGCTGTTCTTGCTGCGGGAGGCAATACATCTACCCAGTGGGCTGTCACAGTCATATAGTCCTGAGTCTGCCCTGCTCCACTTGTCCACATGTCCGTGGTTAAGTGGACATTGGGTACAACTGCATTTTTTAGGACACTGGTGAGTCTTTTTCTGAGGTCTGTGTACATTTTCGGTATCGCCTGCCTAGAGAAATGGAACCTAGATGGTATTTGGTACCGGGGACACAGTACCTCAATCAAGTCTCTAGTTGGCTCTGAATTAACGGTGGATACCGGAACCACGTTTCTCACCGCCCAGGCTGCCAAGGCCTGAGTTATCTGCTTTGCAGCAGGATGACTGCTGTGATATTTCATCTTCCTCGCAAAGGACTGTTGGACAGTCAATTGCTTACTGGAAGTAGTACAAGTGGTCTTCCGACTTCCCCTCTGGGATGACGATCGACTCCCAGCAGCTACAACAGCAGCGCCAGCAGCAGTAGGCGTTACACTCAAGGATGCATCGGAGGAATCCCAGGCAGGAGAGGACTCGTCAGACTTGCCAGTGACATGGCCTGCAGGACTATTGGCTTTCCTGGGTAAGGAGGAAATTGACACTGAGGGAGTTGGTGGTGTGGTTTGCAGGAGCTTGGTTACAAGAGGAAGGGATTTAGTGGTCAGTGGACTGCTTCCGCTGTCACCCAAAGTTTTTGAACTTGTCACTGACTTATGATGAATGCGCTGCAGGTGACGTATAAGGGAGGATTTTCCGAGGTGGTTAACGTCCTTACCCCTACTTATTACAGCTTGACAAAGGCAACACACGGCTTGACACCTGTTGTCTGCATTTGTGTTGAAATAATTCCACACCGAAGGCATGTCAATGGCCATATTCCTCCCACGGACAACAGGTGTCTCCCCGGGTGCCTGACTTAAACAAACCACCTCACCATCAGAATCCTCCTTGTCAATTTCCTCCCCAGCGCCAGCAACACCCATATCCTCATCCTGGTGTACTTCAACAGTGACATCTTCAATTTGACTATCAGGAACTGGACTGCGGGTGCTCCTTCCAGCACTTGCAGGGGGCGTACAAATGGTGGAAGGCGCAAGCTCTTCCCGTCCAGTGTTGGGAAGGTCAGGCATCGCAACCGACACAATTGGACTCTCCTTGGGTATTTGTGATTTATACCCCTTTCACACCGCAGCTTATACCCGGTATTTTGCCGTTTTAACTGGCTTCCTAAACGGGTCAAGCTGCGATGTGAAAGGGTCCCCTTCAATTTACCGTTTTCAAAATACCGGTATTTTGAAACGGTAAAAAAGCAGGGTCCTACCCGTTTCAGTCCCATTTCACTGTGCAGTGTGAAAGGGTCTGAAACGGTATTTGCAAGCCCCAGAAGATGATAGGCTGTCTCCATGTGTGATGTCACCAGCCACAACCAGGAAACAGGTTGGAAAACACAGGAGACACATGAGAGAGTGGCTTTATAAACGTTTAAATGTGAAAAACACGGAAAAAAATGGCGTGGGGTCCCCCCTCCAAAGCATAACCAGCCTCGGGCTCTTCGAGCTGGTCCTGGTTCTAAAAATGCGGGGGGGAAATTGACAGGGGATCCCCCGTATTTTTAAAACCAGCACCGGGCTCTGCGCCTGGTGCTGGTGCAAAAAATACGGGGGACAAAACGAGTAGGGGTCCCCCGTATTTTTCACACCAGCATCGGGCTCCACTAGCTGGACAGATAATGCCACAGCCGGGGGTCACTTTTATGCCGTGCCCTGCGGCCGTGGCATTAAATATCCAACTAGTCACCCCTGGCCGGGGTACCCTGGGGGAGTGGGGACCCCTTCAATCAAGGGGTCCCCCCCCCCAGCCACCCAAGGGCCAGGGGTGAAGCCCGAGGCTGTCCCCCCCCATCCAATGGGCTGCGGATGGGGGGGCTGATAGCCTTTGTTGTAAATGAAAAGATACTGTTTTTTCCAGTAGTACTACAAGTCCCAGCAAGCCTCCCCCGCAAGCTGGTACTTGGAGAACCACAAGTACCAGCATGCGGGAGAAAAACTGGCCCGCTGGTACCTGTAGTTCTAATGGAAAAAAAATACCCAAATAAAAACAGGACACAGACACCGTCGACAGTAAAACTTGATTACACACTGCCGACACACACATACTTACCTATGTTCACACGCCGACATCGGTCCTCTTCTCCATGTAGAATCCAGGGGTACCTGAAAATAAAAGTTCAATATACTCACCTCAGCCATGGTCCAGAGATAAATCCACGGACTTGGCAAAAAAAGAAAACGAACACCCGGACCTGCGGACCGAAAGGGGTCCCATGCTAACATATGAGACCCCTCTCCCCGAATGCCGGGACATCACGTGACTCCTGTCACTGAAGTCCCTTCAGCCAATCAGGAAGCGCTACTTCCGTGGCGCTCACCTGATTGGCTGTGCACTGTCTGAGCTGTCAGACAGCGCATCGCAAAGCCGCTCCATTACTTTCAATGGTGGGAAGTTTGCGGCTAGCGGTGGGGTCACCCGCCGGTCAGCCGCTGACCGGCGGGTGACCCCACCGCTAGCCGCAAACTTCCCACCATTGAAAGTAATGGAGCGGCTTTGCGATGCGCTGTCTGACAGCTCAGACAGTGCACAGCCAATCAGGTGAGCGCCACGGAAGTAGCGCTTCCTGATTGGCTGAAGGGACTTCAGTGACAGGAGTCACGTGATGTCCCGGCATTCGGGGAGAGGGGTCTCATATGTTAGCATGGGACCCCTTTCGGTCCGCAGGTCCGGGTGTTCGTTTTCTTTTTTTGCCAAGTCCGTGGATTTATCTCTGGACCATGGCTGAGGTGAGTATATTGAACTTTTATTTTCAGGTACCCCTGGATTCTACATGGAGAAGAGGACCGATGTCGGCGTGTGAACATAGGTAAGTATGTGTGTGTCGGCAGTGTGTAATCAAGTTTTACTGTCGACGGTGTCTGTGTCCTGTTTTTATTTGGGTATTTTTTTTCCATTAGAACTACAGGTACCAGCGGGCCAGTTTTTCTCCCGCATGCTGGTACTTGTGGTTCTCCAAGTACCAGCTTGCGGGGGAGGCTTGCTGGGACTTGTAGTACTACTGGAAAAAACAATATCTTTTCATTTACAACAAAGGCTATCAGCCCCCCCATCCGCAGCCCATTGGATGGGGGGGGACAGCCTCGGGCTTCACCCCTGGCCCTTGGGTGGCTGGGGGTGGGGACCCCTTGATTGAAGGGGTCCCCACTCCCCCAGGGTACCCCGGCCAGGGGTGACTAGTTGGATATTTAATGCCACGGCCGCAGGGCACGGCATACAAGTGACCCCCGGCTGTGGCATTATCTGTCCAGCTAGTGGAGCCCGATGCTGGTGTGAAAAATACGGGGGACCCCTACTCGTTTTGTCCCCCGTATTTTTTGCACCAGCACCAGGCGCAGAGCCCGGTGCTGGTTTTAAAAATACGGGGGATCCCCTGTCAATTTTCCCCCCGCATTTTTAGAACCAGGACCAGCTCGAAGAGCCCGAGGCTGGTTATGCTTTGGAGGGGGGACCCCACGCCATTTTTTTCCGTGTTTTTAACCATTCCATCTTAAAAAAAAAATAATAATTTTAAAAAATATATAAATAATACTTGTGCCTCCAAAAAAGACAAACCAAGTACCTAATCCCATCTAATAAAAATAGATATGCTTCAAGCTGCTGGGTTCCATCGTACGACTATCCAAATTATTAATAATGAATTAATTAGTGATTAATAATAATATGTGGGCCAGAAAAGTCCATTTATAATGACAACCACTGTTTTCTATGGGTGAAACGGGTTCAGTGTGAAAGGTACCAAAACGGGAATGAAATGGTAATTTACTGGTTACAACATGAGATGTGAAAGGGGTTTAACTGCTCAGACCCGTTTTAAGAACCGTTTCAAATACCATTTCAAAAGCAGGTTTTGCGATGTGAAAGCAGCATTAGAAGAACGCACAGTTCTTTGCTGTGCTTTTGCCAGCTTAAGTCTTTTCATTTTTCTAGCGAGAGGATGAGTGCTTCCATCCTCATGTGAATCTGAACCACTAGCCATGAACATAGGCCAGGGCCTCAGCCGTTCCTTGCCACTCCGTGTCGTAAATGGCATATTGGCAAGTTTACGCTTCTCCTCAGACGCTTTTAATTTTGATTTTTGGGTCATTTTACTGAACTTTTGTTTTTTGGATTTTACATGCTCTCTACTATGACATTGGGCATCGGCCTTGGCAGACGACGTTGATGGCATTTCATCGTCTCGCCCATGACTAGTGGCAGCAGCTTCAGCACGAGGTGGAAGTGGATCTTGATCTTTCCCTATTTTAACCTCCACATTTTTGTTCTCCATTTTTTAATGTGTGGAATTATATGCCAGTATCAATAGCAATGGCCTACTACTATATATACTGCGCACAACTGAAATGCACCACAGGTATGGATGGATAGTATACTTGACGACACAGAGGTAGGTAGAGCAGCGGCCTTCAGTACCGTACTGCTATATATACTGGTGGTCACTGTGTCAGCAAACTGCAAAACTAAAATGCACCACAGGTATAGAATGTAGATGGATAGTATACTTAATGACGACACAGAGGTAGGTACAGCAGTGGCCTTCCGTACTGCTATATATAGTATACTGGTGGTCACTGTGTCAGCAAACTGCAAAACTAAAATGCACCACAGGTATAGAATGTAGATGGATAGTATACTTAATGACGACACAGAGGTAGGTACAGCAGTGGCCTTCCGTACCGTACTGCTATTATATATAGTATACTGGTGGTCACTGTGTCAGCAAACTGCAAAACTAAAATGCACCACAGGTATAGAATGTAGATGGATAGTATACTTAATGACGACACAGAGGTAGGTACAGCAGTGGCCTACTGTACCGTAATGCTACATATTATATACTGGTGGTCACTGGTCAGCAAAACTCTGCACTGTACTCCTCCTATATAATATTATACTGGTGGTCCCCAGTCCCCACAATAAAGCAGCACACTGAGCACAGATATGGAGTGTTTTTCAGGCAGACAACGTATACTGGTGGTCACTGTCAGCAAAACTCTGCACTGTACTCCTGCTATATAATACAGCTGCTCCCCAGTCCCCACAATTAAGCAGTGTGAGCACAGATATATGCAGCACACAGCACAGATATGGAGCGTTTTTTTCAGGCAGAGAACGGATAACTGGTGGTCACTGATCAGCAAAACTCTGCACTGTACTCCTATATTATACAGCTGCTTCCCAGCCCTCCCCACAATTAAGCAATAGTGCACAGCACAATCAAGTTCAACAATAACGGAGAGGACGCCAGCCACGTCCTCTCCCTAACATTTCCAATGCACGAGTGAAAATGGCGGCGACGCGCGGCTGCTTATATAGAATCCGAATCTCGCGAGAATCCGACAGCGGGATGATGACGTTCGGGCGCGCTCGGGTTAACCGAGCCATACGGGAGAATCCGAGTATGGCTCGGACCCGTGTAAAAAGGGTGAAGTTCGGGGGGGTTCGGTTTCCGAGAAACCGAACCCGCTCATCACTACCTGTAACACCAACCTTCAAACATGGAGAATAAAGAAAGATGTCCTCTGACTCTTTTCCTGTATCCTGAGTGTGTGATTTGTACAAAGTGACTGGCAACCTGAACATAAAGGGCTACCGCAGCGCCACAGCGCCATGCAGTACACACTGGTTTATGTATAGTTGGTCGAGGGCTCATCCTACAGCAAGATAATAACCCAAAACATACTCCAGACTAAGGGCCCGATTCAGACCTGATCGATGTTGTGTGAATTTGCAAGATGGCCGATTATCGATCGACTGCACATGCGTACGGATCATAATGCAAGGCTAAACTGCAAAATAATCCACAGTCTTTTTTTGATTGACAGGAAGCGGACATTTGGAGGTGGTAACTGGTCATTTTCTGGGAGTGTCAGGAAAAACACAGGCGTTCCCAAGCGTTTTTAGGGATAGTGTGAGACGTGAGCTCCGGCCCCGAACAGACTGATTTTATCGCACTGTAGTAGTAGGTCCTGGGTTACGCACAGACGGGAAAAAAACATTCGATGGTGAGTAAGTTGCAAATGGATTTGCAGCTGACCGGCGTACGCAGAACTTTCCGCAAGGCATACGCAGACTTGCACGGGGCGGGTATTCACTCTGTTTGGGCGGCAACTATGTGTTCATAAACCTCTGCAAATTCGCAGAGGAGCGATCAGTTATGAATCAGGCCCTATGTTAGAATTACCTTCAAGGACAGTAACAAGACTGTACAGTGCATCCGGAAAGTATTCACAGCGCTTCACTTTTTCCCCATTTTGTTATGTTACAACCTTATTCCAAAATGGAATAAATAAATTTTTTCCCTCAAAATTCTTCACACGATACCCCATAATGACAATGTGAAAAAAGTTTTTTTTTAAATTTTTGCATATTTATTAAAAATAAAAAATCACACGTACGGAAGTATTCACAGCCTTTGCTCAATACTTTGTTGATGCACCTTTTGGCAGCAATTACAGCCTCAAGTCTTTTTGAATATGATGCCACAAGCTTGGCACACACCTATCTTTGGCCAGTTTTGCCCATTCCTTTTTGCAGCACCTCTCAAGCTCAATCAGGTTGGATGGGAATCGTTGGTGCACAGCCATTTTCAGATCTCTCCAGAGATGTTCCATCGGATTCAAGTCTGGGCTCTGGATGGGCCACTCAAGGACATTCACAGAGTTGTCCTGAAGCCACTCCTTTGATATCTTGGCTGTGTGCTTAGGGTCGTTGTCCTGCTGAAAGGTGAACCGCCGCCCCAGTCTGAGGTCAAGAGCGCTCTGGAGCAGGTTTTCATCCAGGATGTCTCTGTACATTGACGCATTCATCTTTCGCTCTATCCTGACTAGTCTCCCAGTTCCTGCTGCTAAAAAGCATCCCCACACCATGATGCTGCCACCACCATGCTTCACTGTAGGGATGGTATTGGCCTGGTGATGAGCGGTGCCTTGTTTCCTCCAAACATGGCGCTTGGCATTCATGCCAAAAAGTTCAATCTTTGTCTCATCAGACCAGAGAATTTTGTTTCTCGTGGTCTGAGAGTCCTTCAGGTACATTTTGGAAAACTCCAGGCGGGCTGCCATGTGCTTTTTACTAAGAAGTGGCTTTCGTCTGGTCACTCTACCATACAGGCCTGATTGTTGGATTGCTGCAGAGATTGTTGTCGTTGTGGAAAGTTATCCCCTCTCCACAGAGGAATGCTGTAACTTTGACAGAGTGACCATCGGTTCTTGGTCACCTCCCTGACTAGGGCCCTTCTCCCCCGATCGCTCAGTTTAGGTGGACGGCCAGCTCTAGGAAGAGTCCTGGTGCTTCCGAACTTCTTTCATTTACGGATGATGAAGGCCACTGTGCTCATTGGGACTTTCAAAGCAGCAGATATTTTTCTGTACCCTTCCCGAGATTTTTGCCTCAAGATAATCCGGAGGTCTACAAACAATTTCTTGGACTTCATGCCTGGTTTGTTCTCAGACATGCACGGTCAAGTGTGGGACCTTATATAGACAGGTGTGTGCCTTTCCATATCATGTCCAATCTACTGAATTTACCACAGGTGGACTCCAATTAAGCTGTAGTAACATCTCAAGCATGAACAGTGGAAACAGGATGCACCGGAGCTCAATTTTGAGCTTCATGGCAAAGGCTGTGAATGCTTACGTACGTGTGATTTCTTAGTTTTTTTATTTTTAATAAATTTACAAAAATTTCAAAAAATCTTTTTTCACGTTGTCATTATGGGGTATTGTGTGTAGAATTTTGAGGGAAAAAATTAACTTACTCCATTTTGGAATAAGGCTGTAACATAACAAAATGTGTGAAAATTAAAGTGCTGTGAATACTTTCCGGATGCACTGTAGACTTCAAATCATGAAATGGCCAGCACAGTCTCCAGATTTAAACCACATCGAGGTGGTTTGGAGTGAACTGGACAGAAGGGTGAAAGCCTACAAGTGCAACACATTTGTGGAATTTCTGCAACAATGTTGGGAAAAACTTTTCAAACAATATTAGATTTCCGTTATAGAAAGATTGCCACAAGTGTGTTCGGCTGTTGTATGTGCAAAAGATGGGTACTTTGATGAGTTAAAAAAAATGTAAATTACATTTTTTTCAACAAAATTATTATGTGATTTCTTTTTTTATTTCTCTTACGTCCTAGAGGATGCTGGGGACTCCGTAAGGACCATGGGGTATAGACGGGCTCCGCAGGAGACATGGGCACTAAAAAGAACTTTTAGTATGGGTGTGCACTGGCTCCTCCCTCTATGCCCCTCCTCCAGACCTCCGTTAGATTTTGTGCCCAGAAGAGAGAGAGTGCATTACAGAGGAGCTCTCCAGAGTTTCTCTGAAAAATAATTTTGTTAGGTTTTTTATTTTCAGGGAGCACTGCTGGCAACAGGCTCCCTGCATCGTGGGACTGAGGAGAGAGAAGCAGACCTACTTAAATGATAGGCTCTGCTTCTTAGGCTACTGGACACCATTAGCTCCAGAGGGAGTCGGAACGCAGGTCTCACCCCGCCGTTCGTCCCAGACCCGCGCCGCTGTCCTCCTCGCAGAGCCGAAAGATAGAAGCCGGGTGAGTATAAGAAGAAAAGAAGACTTCAAGGCGGCAGAAGACTTCACTGAGGTAAGCGCGCAGCGCCATTGCTCCCACACGCTACACACACAGAACTGGCACTGATGGGTGCAGGGCGCAAGGGGGGCGCCCTGGGCAGCAATAAACCTCTGGTCTGGCAAAAAAGGGTACATTAGGCTGCGGAGGCAGTAAATGAAGAGATCCCCCGCCATTTTTTTAAAATTGAAGCGGGACCGAAGCCCGCCGCTGGAGAGGGCGGAGCTTGATCCCTCAGCACTAACAGCGCCATTTTCTCCACAGAACGCTGCAGAGAAGCTGGCTCCCCGGACTCTCCCCTGCTGAACTCAGTGACAGAGGGCTGAAAAGAGGGGGGGGGCATTGTCCCCTTATAGATATATCCCTGTGTGTGTGGGGGTGTCTGTACGTGTGTGTCAGCATGTCTGAAGCGGGAAGGCTCGTCCAAGGAGGAGGTGGAGCAGATGTGTGGTGTGTCTCTGTTGGCAACGCCGACTCACGATTGGATGGACATGTGGCATATGTTAAATGCGAGTGTGGCCTCATTACATAAAAGACTGGACAAAGCAGAGTCGAGGGAGAAAGCAGGGAGTCAATCCACGGATTGGACTGGGTCACAGGGCCCTTCTGGGTCTCAAAAACGTCCCCTATCCCAAATAGTGGACACTGGTACCGACACGGATTCTGACTCCAGTGTCGACTATGATGATGCAAAATTACACCCAAGGGTGGCAAAAAGTATTCAGTGTATGATTATTACAATAAAAGATGTGTTGCATATCACTGATTACCCCTCTGTCCCTGATACGAGGGAGCGCATGTATAAGGAAAAGAAACCTGAGGTAACCTTTCCCCCATCTCATGAGCTTAACGAGTTATTTGAAAAAGCTTGGGAAACTCCAGATAAAAAACTACAGATTCCCAAAAGGGATCTTATGGCGTATCCTTTCCCTGCACAGGACAGGGTACGTTGGGAATCCTCTCCCAGGGTGGACAAGGCTTTAACGCGCCTGTCCAAGAGGGTGGCGCTGCCGTCTCCGGACATGGCAGCCCTCAAGGATCCTGCTGATCGCAGACAGGAGACTACTTTAAAGTCTATTTATGCGCATACGGGTGCTTTGCTCAGACCGGCAATAGCATCGGCATGGGTATGTAGCACAGTTGCAGCATGGACAGATACCTTGTCAGCTGACCTTGATACCCTAGACAGGGATACCATTTTATTAACCTTAGCCCACATTAAAGACTCAGTCTTATATATGAGGGACGCACAAAGAGACATTGGGCTGCTGGGTTCCAGAGCCAATGCCATGGCTGTTTCTGCGAGACGAGCTCTATGGACCCGCCAATGGACGGGTGATGCAGACTCGAAGAAGCATATGGAGGTTTTACCTTACAAGGGTGAAGTGTTGTTTGGGGAGGGGCTCGCGGACCTGGTTTCCACAGCTACCGCGGGTAAATCCACCTTTTTACCTTTTGTTCCCCAACAGCAAAAGAAAACTCCACAGTATCAGATGCAGTCCTTTCGGTCGCATAAATCCAGAAGAGGTCAGGGCTCCTCCTTCCTTGCCAGAGGTAAGGGTAGAGGAAAGAGAACACCTGCTTCGGCTAGTTCCCAGGAGCAGAAGTCCTCCCCAGCTTCTACAAAATCCACCGCATGATGCTGGGGCTCCCCTAAGGGAGTCCGCACCAGTCGGGGCGCGCCTTCGACTTTTCAGCCAGATCTGGATTCTTTCAGACGTGGATCCTTGGGTGATGGAAATTGTTTCCCAAGGCTACAAGCTGGAATTCGAAGAGGTTCCCCCTCGCCGATTTTTCAAGTCGGCATTGCCAGCTTCACCCCCGGAGAGGGAAGTAGTGTTAGCTGCGATTCAAAAGCTGTGTCAACAGCAAGTGGTGGTCAAGGTTCCCCTGGTTCAACAGGGAAAAGGGTATTATTCAACCCTGTTTGTGGTTCCTGAGCCGCATGGTTCGGTCAGACCCATTTTAAATCTAAAATCCCTAAACCTGTACTTGAAAAAGTTCAAATTCAAGATGGAATCGCTCCGAGCTGTAATATCCAGCCTGAAAGGTGGGGATTTGATGGTGTCACTGGACATAAAGGATGCATACCTTCATGTCCCCATATACCCCCTTCATCAGGAGTACCTGAGATTCGCTGTACAGGACTGTCATTACCAGTTCAGACGTTGCCGTTTGGGCTTTCCACGGCCCCGAGGATTTTCACCAAGTTATTGGCAGAGATGATGGTGCTCCTGCGCAGGCAGGGAGTCACAATTATCCCATACTTGGACGATCTCCTGATAAAGGCGAGATCGAGAGACCAGTTGCTGAAGAGTGTCGCTCTCCCTAAAAGTGCTGCAACAGCACGGTTGGATTCTGAATCTGCCAAAGTCACAATTGGTTCCAACGACTCGGCTATCTTTTCTAGGCATGATTCTGGACACGGAACAAAAGAGGGTTTTTCTCCCATTGGAAAAAGCCCAGGATCTCCAGAACATGGTCAGAGACCTGCTAAAAAACCAAAAAGAGTGTCTGTTCATCAATGCACTCGAGTTCTGGGGAAAATGGTGGCAGCCTACGAGGCCATCCCCTTCGGCAGGTTTCATACGAGGACTTTTCAGTGGGACCTTCTGGACAAGTGGTCCGGGTCCCATCTACAAATACATCAGAAAATAACCCTGTCCCCCAGGGCCAGGGTGTCTCTCCTGTGGTGGCGGCAGAGTGCTCACCTTCTAGAGGGTCGCAGATTTTGCATTCAAGACTGGGTTCTGGTGACCACAGACGCGATCCTCCAAGGATGGGGAGCAGTCACACAAGGAAGAAATTTTCAGGGACTATGGTCAAGCCAGGAGGCTTGTCTACACATCAACATACTGGAATTGAGGGCCATATACAACGGCCTACGACTAGCGGAGAATCTTCTTCGCGACCTACCGGTTCTGATTCAATCAGACAACGTCACAGCCGTGGCTCATGTAAACCACCAGGGCGGGACAAGGAGCAGAGTGGCGATGGCGGAAGATGCCAGGATTCTTCGCAGGGCGGAAAATCACGTAAGCGCTCTGTCAGCTGTCTTCATTCCGGGAGTGGACAACTGGGAAGCAGACTTCATCAGCAGACACGATCTCCATCCGGGAGAGTGGGGACTTCATCAAGAAGTTTTTGCAGAGATAACAAGTCTTTGGGGAATTCCTCAAATAGACATGATGGCGTCACGCCTCAACAAAAAGCTTCGGTGGTATTGTGCCAGGTCTCGGGACCCTCAGGCAGTAGCAGTAGACGCCCTGGTGACACCATGGGTGTTTCAGTCGGTCTATGTATTTCCTCCTCTTCCTCTCATCTCAAAAATATTGAGAATCATAAGACAAAGAAGAGTGCAGACAATACTCATTGTCCCAGATTGGCCTCGAAGGGCCTGGTACTCAGAATTTCAGGAAATGCTCACAGAAGATCCGTGGCCTCTTCCTCTCAGGGAGGATCTGTTACAGCAGGGGCCATGTGTGTTCCAAGACTTACCGCGTTTACGTTTGACGGCATGGCGGTTGAACACTGAATCCTAGCTGGGAAAGGTATTCCAGAGTAAGTTATTCCTACTCTGATAAAGGCTAGGAAGGAGGTGACGGCAAAGCATTATCACCGTATCTTGAGGAAGTATGTATCTTGGTGTGAAGCCAAGAATGCTCCTACGGAAGATTTCCATCTGGGCCGGTTTCTCCACTTTCTACAGACAGGAGTGGATATGGGCCTGAAGTTAGGGCCGAAATCTGTACCTTAATGGAGCCTATCTATATTCTTTCAGAGGGAATTGGCTTCTCTCCTAGAAGTCCAGACGTTTGTGAAGGGAGTGCTGCACATCCAGCCCCCCTTTGTGCCCCCAGTGGCACCATGGGACCTTAACGTGGTGTTAAGTTTTCTGAAGTCTCACTGGTTTGAACCTCTTCAAACAGTGGAATTAAAATTTCTCACGTGGAAGGTGGTCATGTTATTGGCCTTGGCATCTGCATGGCGGGTGTCTGAATTGGCGGCCTTGTCCCACAAGAGCCCCTATTTGATTTTCCATGTGTATAGAGCAGAGTTGAGGACACGTCCTCAATTTTTGCCTAAGGTGGTTTCTTCATTTCATATGAACCAACCTATTGTGGTGCCTGTGGCTACGGGGGACTGGGAGGACTCAAGTCCCTGGATGTAGTCAGGGCCTTAAAGATTCATGTAGCCAGGATGGCTAGGGTTAGGAAAACAGAGGCTCTGTTTGTCCTGTATGCAGCCAACAAAGTTGGCGCTCCTGCTTTTAAGCAGACTATTGCTCGCTGGATCTGTAACACAATTCAGCAGGCTCATTCGACGGCTGGATTGCCGTTACCAAATTCGGTAAAGACCCATTCCACTAGGAAGGTGGGCTCTTCTTGGGCGGCTGCCCGAGGCGTCTCGGCATTACAGCTTTGCCGAGCAGCTACTTGGTCGGGTTCAAAGACTTTTGCTAAATTCTGCAAGTTTGATACCCTGGCTGATAAGGACCTTGCGTTTGCTCAGTCGGTGCTGCAGAGTCATCCGCACTCTCCCGCCCGGTTGGGAGCTTTGGTATAATCCCCATGGTTTTTACGGAGTCCCCAGCATCCTCTAGGACGTAAGAGAAAATAAGATTTTAAACCTACCGGTAAATCTTTTTCTCCTAGTCCGTAGAGGATGCTGAGCGCCCGTCCCAGTGCGGACTACATCTGCAAGACTTGTATATAGTTGTTGCTTTCGTAAGGGTTATGTTACAGTTGGAATCGGTCTTTGACTGATACTGTTTTTTGTTCATATTGTTAACTGGTTGCGTATATTCCAGGTTATATGGTATGATTGGTGTGGGCTGGTATGAATCTTGCCCTTAGATTAACAAAATCCTTTCCTCATATTGTCCATCTCCTCTGGTCAGTTCTCTAACTGAGGTCTGGAGGAGGGGCATAGAGGGAGGAGCCAGTGCACACCCATACTAAAAGTTCTTTGTGGTGCCCATGTCTCATGCGGAGCCCGTCTATACCCCATGGCCCTTACGGAATCCCCAGCATCCTCTACGGACTAGGAGAAAAAGATTTACTGGTAGTCTTAAAATCTTATTTTTTTTTTACCTCAGATTGTTTACTTGTTCTATGCTTTAATTTCAGAGTGTATTGAGACATTAAACTTCCTAAATTACAATAAAGACTGGTGAAATTGGGGTGTTCTAAAACATTTGACTGGTAGCATGTAGTGACGCAAGCTTCCACATACAAGTTAACAAGAAACATTTTTATTTGAAAGGTTGTATTAAATAGAAATCCACAATGCAGTACCTTGTAACTTGGTTTTGAATCCTTTGATGACTTGTGTCACTGCTAATAATGGTGGGAACATTCACAGCTGTAATGTGTAGCTGTGCTATCTGCACTGTAAACAAACTATTAATCATTGTCTCTTCAAGTGTTACAATCTCAAGGCCACAAATGGACACATCAGACTGTCAGTAACCCCCTGCGTTACCAGGTTTGGCCAATGCAAGGCATTATAGATAGAAGCTAACTGATGTTTTAGCCACTATTAAATCTAACTAAACTAAATAAAACCAGTTGCCCTAGTGGTTAATAAATTCAGCAAGTGGATTAAGTGTATTGATTCTCCACTTGCAGAGGGGCAGCCCAATGTGTAATTCCTGTCTGTGACGAGGTAAGGAAGTCTAACCATAAACAGAAAGAAAACTGGCACCTCCTAGTACAATAAATACTCCAATAACAATACAACTCCAAATAATCGCCAATGTGTTGACAGTCTGAAGATAATTAAAGATGGCCCTGTACCAAAATTTGAACAAAAGTAGTGTTTATCTGAAAAAAAAAAATGTTTTCCCCGGGATGCCCCATCTCTCCAGGATGTGTGTGTGTATATATACAGGGTGATTCAAAAGTCGCAGTACCCCCTTTTCTGCCAAAAACTGTGCAGGAAATGGAAAAACTGAATAAGTAAGGTATGGGTGAGGTGAGCTATCTTGTAGGGTATGTACCGAACATGGGCGCCATCTTGAATCTAAGTCAGATTTTTCAAATGGAAAGGGTATCGTGTAATATGTCAAACAACATTAGAATTTGCCGAAAAGTTTCTTGCTGCAAACAGATTTGAAATAGCAGTTATATACAGGGGTAATGAGGCCATTCTGATGTCTGGAGAACAAAGTTTCTGTGTCCTAGCTGCAGATTTTAACAACCGGCACCCAGAAAGGCCTCCAAGTTCACATAACACTGTGCCTATTTTCCAAATTCCAAGAAATTGGGACTGTGGCTGATAAGCCAAGGAGTGGTCATCCAAAAAGTGCTACTGACAAGACAACATCAACAATGATTTTGGCATCCTTCATGAAGAGCCCACAACCAGCACATGACGTTTGTTCTCCAGACATCAAAATCTATCAAAGCCATCTTCAGTTACCTTCAACAGAAAAAGTAGTTTAATTTTTGAACCATAACTGCAGCAATTAACTTCTCAGCAAATTCTGATGATGTTTGCCATGTTACACAACCCGCTTTCCATTTGAAAAAAACTAACTTAGAGTCAAGATGGCCGATTTCAAGATGGCACCCATGTTCGGTACATACCCTAAAAGATAGGCCAACTCACCCATACCTTACTGGAATATTCAGTTTTCCCATTTCCTGCACAGTTATTGACACAAAAGGGTGTACTGCGACTTTTGAATCGCCCTGTATATCTATATATGGTGTACAGGTGTGCTGGTACATCAAAGTTTCACATTAGTAGTTAAAACATCCACTCCACAGATTTAGATTCTGGACTGTAGCACTGGTATTCTTTGGCATACCGCAGCAACTTTCCCAGTAATTAGCTCCGAAATTTTTGGAGCAGATTGATTTCTAGATACAAAGATGAAAGGAGAATGCACTTAGTGCAGATTACTTTTATTTTTAAAAATCAGTATCTCAAAACAGACCAACAATGTTACCCTGAGACTCGTACCCTGAAAACCCACACTGTGGACTGGTTACCACATGATAGATTAAACTCCAACAGCCAAGAGCTGCATGCCGCCGTCCGCTGCCCGGGACCTCACACTGCGCCGCCGGCTGTGAACCACAGCCGTGACCCGTCGGGACACCGCGCCGGGAGACCAGTCAGAGTTCACAGCTCAAGTGGAGATAATGTCTTGCAGGCCACGCCCGAACACGTTTCGTATGTCACTTCGTCAGAATAATTTGTTTCCATGTTACTTGGTATCGGGGTTAGCTGCGAACCTATGTCACTCCCTTGCGCCCTGCTGATTGACGGGGAGGCAGGAACTGAAGATGAGCCCGCAGATTCACTGTGGTTATTTATGGGGTAAGTTTACACTGTTTTTGCTTGTATGATCTGACAATCTTGATAAACGTGCTTCCAGTCACTGAAACTTTGATTTGAAAGATGCAGTTTTGAGTCTTCTTTACAAGTCTGGAGTGCTGCCATTCTGTGAACGTGTGTGTGTGTATATACAGTATATTACAATTAGCTGCGTAAATTTACCGAGGCTAATTGCATAACCCCTTTAGTGTCACTATGACCACAGTCATAAAAAAATGTAGATAAAAGTGATCTGCAACCTGGAACATACATAGCAGCAGTGTACAATAACATCTGGTACATTGGGTTTATGATTCAATGTAATGAGGAGGAAAAAGATGTGCTGGTACGCCTTCATGAAACAAAACCAATCAACAAATGGGTTGTCCTGGCTTTCAGTGTTTTGTTCCTTTTATTCTCTATTTCATGGTGATTCCTTAATAAACACCCGTGATACTTCAAATAAACTGGATTAAAAAGCCGCGATTCGTAAATAATTTAATACATTGAAAAATCAATATTTAACCAGCAAATTGCCAGACAGTCGAGATATTTGGCAGAAATAGTTGTATTGACATTCTCTCTTAACTAAAAGAAAAATCGTAAAAATCTGAGATGGGTGGTGGACATTTGATTTTGTTTTGGGTGATTTGTTGTGGAATTACATTATATATATATATATATATATATATATATATATATATATATATATATATATAATTTTTATTTTTTTTCGTTTGGATTTTCACTTCAGCACAGCATAGCACCTTGATAAAAATGCCTTAAGGTGCATACACTAGGTGAGATTCGGGCTATGCCCAATTCTCACTATGCGACACGGGCTAGGTCGGCATCGCAAACACATAATGACTGTGTTTGCGATACTGACTATGTGCGATTTTGGCTAAGTGTCAATTATGACTATCTCTTCTATAGAGTCTATCAAGGCTTGCGATGCCGACCGCGCATCGGCATCGGATCGGGATCGCAAGGTGACTTTCACCTTGCGATCGGCACTAACTTTTCTTACGATTTTGACTATATAGTAAAAATCGTAAGAAAATATCTCACCGTGTGTACACACCATTACAGGTGTTGAAACGTTGGTGTTCCTAACTATGCCTGCACTGTTTATTTTGATGTTTTGAATACACTTAAAACGGTTATTTATAAAACCCGTGGAGTGCCGCCTGGTTCTTTCTAGAAAAAGGAGTAGAGAAGCAAACCATCCCAGGGAACCATTACAAGCATGTACTGTACCAGTGGAGGAAGGCACCCTGGTGGTTGTAACAAGGACAGTGAGTGTCGTAACAATATATGGAGATATATATATATATATATATATATATATATATATATATATATATATACACACTAGGTGATTCATTGTGCTCTACGGGCGCTCTTAACACAGTCTCAAGGGCCTACGCCCTGTTAACCCCTGCACGCCTTTCTGGCGTTCAATATTTGTATTATATGGAGTATTACCTGCAGTCTTAGTTTTGTTAGTGGTTAAATATTGCAGGGCGAAAGAGTCGCTTATGCACACAATGGCCACAGGTAGTAGCAGCGTTAATATACACAGTGTCCACTGGTAGCAGCGCCACGTATACACCATGGCCACAGGTAGTAGTGTCGCTTATACACATAATAGCCACAGTATTAGTGTTGCTTATTAACCCAATGTCCATTGCTAGCACCTATACTCACAGAAGTTCAGTGTGTGTGTGTGTGTGTGGGCTTTGGAAAAGGGTTGGGTGCAATGAGGTGGAGGTGCCTCTCCGTGCCGCTGATCACCCCTGATTTCAGTGAATCACTGGTAGCGGCTGCAGATGGTGCCAAAGGTGCTGCATGTGGTGGAGGGGTGGGTGCAGAAGGGGGGCTGTGGATGGGGGAGGGGGTCCAGAGGTGCTGCGGGTGGGAGGGAGGTGCAGGGGGGGTTGCGGATGGGGGAGGACGTGCAGAGGTGCTGCAGGTGGGGTAAGGTCGGGTGTGGATGGGGGTGGAGTGGGTGGGCGCAGATGAAGGATGGGGTCTGAAGGTGCTGTACGTGGGGGAGGGGCGGGTGCAGGGAGGATGCATTTGGGGGAGGCGAGGCGCGGGTGCGGTTGGGTGAGGGTTTCCAGACGTGCAGCGGAGTGCCGCAGATGGGGTATGTAGATGCTGCGGGTGGGGAAGGGGTGTCTGTGGATGGGGGAGGGGGTCCGGTGGTGCTGCGGGTGGGGGAGGGACAGTTGCAGAGGGGGTGCTGCGGGTGGGGTCCGGTGGTGCTGCGGGTGGGGGAGGGACGGTTGCAGAGGGGGTGCTGCGGATGGGGGAGGGGGGCCAGAGGTGCTGTGGGTGGGGGAGGGGCAGGTGTGGAAAGGCCGCGGATGGGGGAGTGTGCATGTAGATGCTGCGGATGGGGGAGGGGACCGGAAGTGCTGTGTTTATGGGAGTGGCCAGTGCAGGGGTGCCGCGGGTGGGGTAAGGGGTCCGGATGCGCCGCAAGCAGGAGAGGGGCGGTTGCAGGGGTGCCGGGGATGGGGGAGGGGGTCTGTGGCGCTGCGGGTGGGGGATGGGCGGGTGCAAGTGTACCGCGGGTGGTGAAGGGTCAGGTGCGGTGGGGCCACGGGTGGGGGAGGGTCAGGTGCGGGGATGGTGCAGGTGGGGGATGGGCGGGTGCGTGGGTCAGGATGGATATAAACGCAGCTGCATGTGGTCAGGCAGGGAGCGCGACCTCTGCATCTTAGGTGCGTCTGCTTGTCATCAACAATATTTAAAGTGCTCACCACTCAGAAAGTTAAGGGATCTTGCCCTGCATTCAGCCACCCAGATCTGTGACTTTGACTCTGACTCCGCCCAGCGTTAGGAAAGGAGTCACGGAGTTACAGATCTGGGCAAATATATAGGAGATATTATATATATTATAGATAGTCGTGTGTGTGTTTAAATGATAAAACCTATAAATGAAATTCAGTATGGTCATGTAGATGTGGATCAGTTATGCAAATGTAAGGAAAACTCTTTAATATGGTACATACATTTAATTGTATATACTTTGTTTAGTGTACATGTATGCTTTCCTACTTCCTAACATGTACCAGATTATTATGGAATACTTGCCTATAATTTTATTCGCTGGTCCTGTTAAAGATAGGTTTATGAAATCTCTTGTTCTGATTTACAGTAACGTAATAACTACGGAGGCTAATCCCAGGCGTTTTTTTTTATCCTGGAACTCGAGATTGAAAAGCGGTCAATCCCGGGATACCCGGAATTGGCTAGGGTTAAAAAAAAAGTACTCACCCTCCTCAGGTCCGGATGTTAGCTGTGCTGACAGCGGGTCCGGCAGGCGATGCTTGTGCTGTGCTGCCCAGCGTGACCTCTAACACTATGTCTTCCTGTACAGTGCACACAGTCGCATTGCCGGGGCAGGGGGAGCTGGGCAGCGTATGAACCATATGCTGAACTGGCTCAGACGCTGCCCGGCATTTAAAAAAAAAAGCATTGGCCCGAATACTGGGATTGGAAGCTCTAATCCCGGCCAATTTTAGGCCAACATTTCGGGATCCCGCCGATCCCAATCCCGGGATTGGCCACCATAGTAATAATTTACATGCTTTTTCTCATGTCTAAGTAATTGCTAGAAAAAAGGAAGTTGTGAGCATTGCCAGTAAATAGTTTTTATTTCTTAGTAGAAATTTTTCTTTTGCTCCAAGACTAGATCGCTGTACGATATTTGCAGATTATTGCTATCCTCACCAACAGGGCCAGCACCACCATTAGGTAGCTATAGGCAGCTGCCTATTAGCGCAGGCACTTGAATGGCGGCGCCGAGTGGAACCAACAAACAAAGGCTGTGATAGGATGTGTGCACAGTGCTGCGCTAGCTGTGAGGTGTCCGCACCATACTCGCCCATGTTGGATCTGCCAGGTCTGTAGCCATATGTCTGGGGCCTGTCCCCGCTTCCCCTCCTGCGTTGCTCGCTCTCTTCCCCCCATGCGTTGCTCGATGCAAGATGGTTGTGTGCAGTCCCTCAAACTGGTTTGACATGGCGGTCAGCACAGACCTATTCTAGGGGTAGAAAGTACTAAACAATACGGTGAAAATGGATTTGCTCACACAGCCCTACATTTTCGTTGCTTGAGATTGTGGTTTGACTCAGACTATTGGACATTCTACGATTTGTCATGTTTAATTTGCACAAGTATTAACAAGAATTACTTAGCAGCTGTCTATTAACTGATAAGTTACTTTGTGATTTGTAATGTTTCCTGCAAATGATTTGTGGCATGGATACAATACAGTTAACTTTAATGACTTCTGAAGAAGTGTGCCCTTGAAGAGGAAGTGTCATGTAGCAGTACTATAGCAGAAATTCTGTTTCTCAGCAAGTCACAAAGGCAAAACACCACTATACTTTTTTCTAGCACAAGTGGACAGCATGCTGCCTTGGAACACGTAAGGCACGCATTAGAGGAGTACTATGAATATTTCTTCAAAACCTTCATGTCAACAGAAACTCATATTGAAGCAGTAGACAGGAAATAACTAGAACTGCTTCTTTGTTTTCCAAAAATTTCATATCCCCAACTGCAAGTCTCGTTTTGAATGCTTTTGAGCTCTCTCTCTCTCTCTATTATATATATATATATATATATATATATATATATATATATATCTCTGTAGCAAGAACCGGCACTCAACCTCCCACAATAACGTACCTGGTTGCCCTCCCCAGGTCCCAGTCGGGGCCTAAACAATTGTTCCACCGCAGCAGGCGGCACTCACAGGGTTGATACAACCAGTATATGAAAAGGAGACACTGAAACTTGTCCCTTAGAGCAACGTTTCGATTTATGTTAAACCGTCATCAGGATCATATGAAAAATAGTACAAACAGTGCATACTTCCATAACCTCGCTTCCCTCTGCCTCGGAGCCGCCGCCGCGCCATCTCCCGGGTCTCCTGACATTACCCGTGTGTGACGCACGCTTCCCGGCGCACCCAAATGACGGCCCGGCGTCATAGCAACCCAGCAGTAAACATAAACACCTGTGTGAACATTAAAAAAAAGCAACATTGTAGCGGAGTAACAAGAGATGCTATATATATATATAATATAGTGGTATGCGTGACCGGCAGTCAGCACACTGACGCCGGGATCCCGGAAGGCCGGTGTGTGTGTGTGGGGGTTTAGCACAACATGCCCCTTCGGGCTTGGTGGCAACCTATTCCCACTCTGTGGGTGTCGTGGAAATAGTCCTTGTTGGTCTGCATGCCGACCGTTGGGATTGTGAGGGGGCGGGATGTAGGGTCCGGTATTGTCACCGGCGGTCTCCCTGTCACAATACCTGGAATGTTAAGAGTTGTGTGTTTCACTTACTGAATAACCAGGACTGAGGCAGGCAAATACTGCACTAGCTTGAACCAGATACAAAACTCACATGGGACAGGTAACAGGCTTGGTGGTTCTCAAATGAGTTTCTAGACCTATAGAAAGAGTGAAGCATGATTTAGAATATCATATACCGTATATACTCGAGTATAAGCCGACTTTTTCAGCACTTTTTTGTGTGCTGAAAAAGCCCCCTCGGCTTATACTCGAGTCAGTGTGAAGGAGGGACACAGAGGGCACAGCGCGCGCCTCTCCTGTGTACCTCCTGCGTCTCCGGTGGCAGCGGCGGGTCTATTAAATGAAGTACCCGTTCGTGAGCTCTGATTGGCTCACGAACCGGCACTTCATTTAACAGACCCGCCGGGCACACAGGAGAGGCGCGTGCTGTGCCCTCCGTGTCCCTCCTTCACAAGGCAGCGCGGGAGCGGCGGAGGGTAAGTGGTACTGGGGGAGCATATTTGGCACTGAGGGGGCATATCTGGCAGTATGAGGGCATATCTGGCACTGTGGGGGCATATCTGGCAATGTGAGGGCATATCTGGCACTATGAGGGCATATCTGGCACTATGTACAAAGTTGCAGATGAAGCACAATGAGACTTGGCGTTTCATATACAGATTCAGACTCAAGTGTACACATATACTGTACAAGTGTCACATTAATCAGATTAATCACTGCAGTCTCGTGAAGAAGCTATGTCGACATTGTGACTAAGACAGTGGTTCTCAAACTGTGTGCCATGGTACCCTGGGGTGCCGTGAGGCTCTTGCAGGGGTGCCTTGGATTGGTGGTCCAGAACCAATTCAGAATAATTTCTGGACAATGTAATAGACAAAAACCAGTGCTGGTGGCTGCCAATCATAAAATATGTGAACAAACTGAAGTGAATCCTATTCCTCACCACATAAGTGTACCTAAGGATGACATAGAAACATAATTTACTTAATGTAATATTTTTTTCTAAATTTCTCAATAAGAAACTTTTGGCCTAGGGGTGCCGTGAAAAAAATTCTGATAATCTAAGGTGACGTGATTCAAAAAAGCTTGGGAACCACTGGTCTAAGACACATACTCGAGAAAAAAAGATGCTTAGTGCAAGCAGAGTCCTAATGGCCGTTTGGTGCGACTGTGGCAATAGTGTATGAAGACACATCTGTATGTCCCTTGGGAGACATCTATATATATATATATATATATATATATATATATATATATATATATATATATATATATGTAAAAAATAGGAGTAAAGCGCCACATGTGAGGGAAAACAACACCTGAAATTGAATATATTTATATGTAAAAAACACTCCCTTGTAGGTAATAGGGTGTCAGCCGTCCTCTAAGCAGTTTTACAGCATTGGTGAGATGCTGTATGGAGTTAAATGAATACAGGTAGATAGGGGTACTGGCGACCAGCTGGTGTTTTAATTTACCAAAAATATTTAGCGGACTCGAGTATCATATATAAAGGACTGGATTAAGAAAAAACTCCTTTTTATGTAAAAGCGAAATAACAATTTATTTTATCAATAAAAAAATATATATTTAACACTTGCTTTCTAAAAAATACATATAAAACCGATTCCTCTACAAATATAAAAAAATGTATTAAAACGGATTATATAGTAAAAAGCAGTTGTATAAAAATATTTTAAGACATAGAATGGAAAGGAATAAAAATATTTTTTAAAAAGTTAGTAGTTAGTAAAAAGCAGCTTAACTTAGGGTGGAGGGTCATACAGGAGATCCCAACGCGTTTCGTCTGTCTGACTTCATCAATATATATATATATATGTGCGCAACATCCGCTTTTACGACAGCTGTATGTTAGCAGTGACACACATGTATACTTATGTCTCAGCCTACCGTAGCATAGAGAAAAGGATGGATATGTTGCTTGACCGCATTAGTAGTTGTTGCAACCGTTGTATTACCCTATTCGTGTGCAATATAATAATGTAATGAATTGTCATAATCAAAGGAGAGAATATTGTCTAGTGAATTATCTCTTACGAGAAGGGCACTCCATCCTTTTGTTCTCTCCCTGCTCCATCTCTGTTACCAGAGCGCCCCATTCACAGTCAAGCAATGTGATAGACGGGTGCAATATAATATTTTAGTGACACTAATTATTCAGCTGATAGTTAGTAACTCAGACAGACATACATTAGCTAGTTCTGCTGATTGTTGTCAGCATCACCATCATTGCTCCAGACCTCGATCACCTCCTTACAGTTGTATATGCTCTCAGCTTAAGTTACAATTACATGAGAATGCCTACAATACTTGAGCTCTGCTTGCCCCCTTAGGGCTATATTCAATAAGAGTCGGAAACTGCCGTCTTGTCGGAAAGACGGCAGTTTCCAACTGGAATAGGTCGGAAGAGGTTCCGACCTATTCAATAGGGGCACATTTTTTACGACAAGTCGGGAAACCCGACTTGTCGGAATGCTGTCGGAAAGCAGGTGGATCGGCGGAATACCCGCCGATCCGCCTGCTGCTGTCGGAAATTGGGCCAAATCCGACAGGTTTTGGCCCCCTTTCAGACATGAAAAGAAAGAGATCACAAAACGGAGACCGTTTGTGATAACCCGGCGCTGTAATAGTGTAAATAGTTATATATTTGAGATGTTTCAGCAGCTAAGCATAAACAACTTGCCAGGTTGCAACGTTAAAATCTAGAGAGAAAAAAAGGAGGGGAGTATGCTTTGCGCTTGAAACAATATATCAAAAATTAGATGTGCAGTCGGACAAAGAAGATAGACTCAGTACAACTTCAAAATGATAATAAAAAAACACTTTTATGGTATCAATTAAAGCAGAGTATGCCACATATAGAATGAATTAAAATAATGACAGTTTTACAATTTGTTAGATAAACTAAACTGAAAATAAACATAAGAATAAAAATAAAACAGTTAAATGATTATATTCAAATGGTGATAATAAAAAAATCACAACACTGGCGTCCCAGTGTATTATTTTGGGTTTGTAATTCCCGCAGGGATAATTGACAGTCTCACAGTCTCAGATATTAATATAGTTCTTTAAAGGAAAGGTGCAATCTGTAATTAATGCTCCCGTGCTGGTTCCTGCGTTAGTGTAGAAACAGGGTCCTCATTAGATGAAATACACGAGGAGTAATAATGTGTGCTTTATTTCCTGTTATAATTACAGCTGGTAGTTGCCGTCTTTCCCGGTAAGGTTTTGTTAATTATAAATATAGCAGCAATGTTCAATTTAGATGGATTTAGCCGCCGTGAACAAACTACTGGGAACGGTTGTTAGGCCCCACAGCGGGGGTCACACAGAACTCACCCGACCAGTGTTTGTACAGCCGTGCGGCAATGATGAATCCAGCGTGCGGCAAAAAGCTGTGACCGAAGCTGTCACGGTTATGCTGAGCTGCGGACTGGGTCCTTTCGGCGGGTATCACCAAGTGAGAAGTGTATCGAGAGTGGGCGTCAACGCGTTTCGTCTCCTAGCAACGGAGACTTCCTCAAGACGGATACTTCCCCTCTCCATGATCACAAATATATACCTGTCTGATTGCTTTCATGGCAATCAGTTGTGGTTAATTGATACTTAAAATTATTATAAACGATTAAACACAAAATAAGAAACATACTGGAGGTATAAATGTAATAAAATTCATATACAAGTAATATTCTAAGATACTAACCATATGTACTGAGTCAATCTTGTATAGTTTACTAAAATGTAGACTTAATGATTTAATTAGGATCAATTTGGACTTCAATTGTCAAAGTCCATCTGGGTTTTTGTATCACATAGTATCTGCATGCTTTGTAGCTTCTAATAGTAAACCCACGGATCATGTGTAGATGTTTGTTTTATATTGATATAGTATTTAATGAATAAATTGTGAATAGAGCTACAATAGCCAGTATTTTATTTTAAAAGACCAGACAAAAAAGATGAAAGAATAATGAAAAACTAATAGATAAAAAATAAATAATAAAGAGATGATAAAAACCAATGAGGATTTTTTATGCAAAAAAAAACATTTATGCTTGGATAATTTGTTGTCTTTGAGGGATCTTTTAAATTGTTCACAGAAAACACATATAAAGAAAAAATTACAGCCAATAATAGTAATGAAATATGATAATAAAGTAAAATAAAAAATGAAAAATAAAAAAATGAGATGATGAAGGATGAAAAAATACTTTTTAAGCTTTGAAATCAAAAGTGAAAAGTATTCTTTGTTGCTCAGGAAAATATCTATGCTAAAAAAATATATATATTAAACGGGACAGACTAATCTAATAAATTCCGCATATAGCTATAGAAAGTCTGACCTATTTTTATATATATGAGCAAAGATAAGAATTTTTGGACTATTACAGATGAAGGGTTACCTATAAATTTAATCTAGACATGAATAATCTAAAGCTTCATTAAGACCATTTGGATAAAGGGAATCCAATTTAAAAATCCATGATGTTTCCCCCAAACAGAGTTTTCGGAACCTATCACCTCCTCTTTTTGTGCTTGTAAACTGTTCAAGCCCTATAATAGAGAGGGATGATGGATCACCATTGTGTTCTCTTGAGAAGTGGCGGGACACGCTGTGAGTTTGAAGTTTTTTAATAATGTTAAGCCTATGTTCTCTAAATCTTGATTTAATTGATCTGGTAGTTCTTCCCACATACTGAAGAGAACATGCGCATTGTAATAAATATACGCAATATTCTGAGTCACAATTAATAAATTGTTTAATCTGAAAAGTCGTACCATTAGATTGAGAGGTTACACAAGATTCTTTATTCCTCATATATTTACATGTTAGACACACTTTTTTATTACATCGGAAGTTACCTAGCGGTTTCTTTGGTAACCAATTAGAATCTGTATCTATATCTATTGGTCTAAGAAAACTAGGGGCCAGCATTTCTTTTAAATTGGTGTTTCTTTTGAAAATAATTAGTGGTTTATCCGATAGGCTTTTATTTAGGATTGGATCTTGTTTAACTATCTCAAAATTATTTTGTATTATCTTTTTTATAATATTAGATTTATTATTAAATTTAGAAATAAATTTAACAGAATCTCCTATCGAAAAATTATTCAATTTGTTTTGAGATTTCATTATTTTTTCTTTATTGGAGTTTTTTGACCTATCTGATAGATCAATATTGACCTTCAGAAGTGAATTTGCAAAGACCTGTGAATCCTCTAGGAGATGAGGAGGATAACCTCTTTCTCCAAACTGTTTCAGAAGAACTTTGACTTGAGAGAGAAATGCTAAGTCCTCAGAACAATTACGTCTGAGTCTAGTAATTTGATTTTTTGGAATATTTTTTAACCATGGTTTGTAGTGGCTACTTGAATAGTGTAGGTAATTACCTGTACCTACCGGTTTAATATAGTTGGTAGATATAATTTTGTCATTGTCAATTGAGAACGTGATATCAAGAAAGTGAGTAGTGAAGAAATCAAAATTATAAGTGAATTTTAAATTATAAGAGTTGTCATTCAAAAAATTAACAAAATTAAGTGCTTGTTGGTGACCCCCTTTCCAAATAATGAACAAGTCGTCTATGTAACGGCCATAGAGAACCAGGTTCTCTCTATATGGGCCGCCCCAGATGTACTCCTCTTCGAAGCGGCCCATATAGAGGTTAGCAAAACTAGGTGCAAACCTGGTCCCCATGGCCGTTCCAAGGCGCTGTAGATAGTAACGAGTGTCGAACAAAAAATAATTGTGAGTTAAAATAAAAGAAATAGATTCCAATACAAAGTCACGTCTGCCCGATTTAATGTTAGGGTCTCTGTCCAAATAATATTTGGCCGCATTGATCCCTTCTTGATGAGGAATATTAGTATAAAGAGATTAGTATAAATTAGATGTGAGTGAATCCACTCCCGAAATTATAGGTCTCCCAGGTGGGTGTAACAAATCTTTATGAATTTTGGGTAAATGATAAAAAATGGGTGTGACAGGGTGTGAGGGCAACAAAAAATAATACTCATCATCTGATATCTGATATCACGTCATCTTCTTTCACCTTTTGTAATAGATTTTTTAGTTCTGATATAAAGGGGGTACTTGGGTTACTCGGTAATGCTGTATAGGATTCACTCACATCTAATTTATCCCATTTCGTTGACTTCCATTTACAAGGCCACGTCGCCACATTAAAATCATACATTAAAGATACACAACAAATATTACAACAAACAGTAGGAAAAAGTTGGACTAAGGACTGGGGTTTTTTAACCCTAGATGTCCAATCTCTTTATACTAATATTCCTCATCAAGAAGGGATCAATGCGGCCAAATATTATTTGGACAGAGACCCTAACATTAAATCGGGCAGACGTGACTTTGTATTGGAATCTATTTCTTTTATTTTAACTCACAATTATTTTTTGTTCGACACTCGTTACTATCTACAGCGCCTTGGAACGGCCATGGGGACCAGGTTTGCACCTAGTTTTGCTAACCTCTATATGGGCCGCTTCGAAGAGGAGTACATCTGGGGCGGCCCATATAGAGAGAACCTGGTTCTCTATGGCCGTTACATAGACGACTTGTTCATTATTTGGAAAGGGGGTCACCAACAAGCACTTAATTTTGTTAATTTTTTGAATGACAACTCTTATAATTTAAAATTCACTTATAATTTTGATTTCTTCACTACTCACCTTCTTGATATCACGTTCTCAATTGACAATGACAAAATTATATCTACCAACTATATTAAACCGGTAGGTACAGGTAATTACCTACACTATTCAAGTAGCCACTACAAACCATGGTTAAAAAATATTCCAAAAAATCAAATTACTAGACTCAGACGTAATTGTTCTGAGGACTTAGCATTTCTCTCTCAAGTCAAAGTTCTTCTGAAACAGTTTGGAGAAAGAGGTTATCCTCCTCATCTCCTAGAGGATTCACAGGTCTTTGCAAATTCACTTCTGAAGGTCAATATTGATCTATCAGATAGGTCAAAAAACTCCAATAAAGAAAAAATAATGAAATCTCAAAACAAATTGAATAATTTTTCGATAGGAGAGTCTGTTAAATTTATTTCTAAATTTAATAATAAATCTAATATTATAAAAAAGATAATACAAAATAATTTTGAGATAGTTAAACAAGATCCAATCCTAAATAAAAGCCTATCGGATAAACCACTAATTATTTTCAAAAGAAACACCAATTTAAAAGAAATGCTGGCCCCTAGTTTTCTTAGACCAATAGATATAGATACAGATTCTAATTGGTTACCAAAGAAACCGCTAGGTAACTTCCGATGTAATAAAAAAGTGTGTCTAACATGTAAATATATGAGGAATAAAGAATCTTGTGTAACCTCTCAATCTAATGGTACGACTTTTCAGATTAAACAATTTATTAATTGTGACTCAGAATATTGCGTATATTTATTACAATGCGCATGTTCTCTTCAGTATGTGGGAAGAACTACCAGATCAATTAAATCAAGATTTAGAGAACATAGGCTTAACATTATTAAAAAACTTCAAACTCACAGCGTGTCCCGCCACTTCTCAAGAGAACACAATGGTGATCCATCATCCCTCTCTATTATAGGGCTTGAACAGTTTACAAGCACAAAAAGAGGAGGTGATAGGTTCCGAAAACTCTGTTTGGGGGAAACATCATGGATTTTTAAATTGGATTCCCTTTATCCAAATGGTCTTAATGAAGCTTTAGATTATTCATGTCTAGATTAAATTTATAGGTAACCCTTCATCTGTAATAGTCCAAAAATTCTTATCTTTGCTCATATATATAAAAATAGGTCAGACTTTCTATAGCTATATGCGGAATTTATTAGATTAGTCTGTCCCGTTTAATATATATATTTTTTTAGCATAGATATTTTCCTGAGCAACAAAGAATACTTTTCACTTTTGATTTCAAAGCTTAAAAAGTATTTTTTCATCCTTCATCATCTCATTTTTTTATTTTTCATTTTTTATTTTACTTTATTATCATATTTCATTACTATTATTGGCTGTAATTTTTTCTTTATATGTGTTTTCTGTGAACAATTTAAAAGATCCCTCAAAGACAACAAATTATCCAAGCATAAATGTTTTTTTTGCATAAAAAATCCTCATTGGTTTTTATCATCTCTTTATTATTTATTTTTTATCTATTAGTTTTTCATTATTCTTTCATCTTTTTTGTCTGGTCTTTTAAAATAAAATACTGGCTATTGTAGCTCTATTCACAATTTATTCATTAAATACTATATCAATATAAAACAAACATCTACACATGATCCGTGGGTTTACTATTAGAAGCTACAAAGCATGCAGATACTATGTGATACAAAAACCCAGATGGACTTTGACAATTGAAGTCCAAATTGATCCTAATTAAATCATTAAGTCTACATTTTAGTAAACTATACAAGATTGACTCAGTACATATGGTTAGTATCTTAGAATATTACTTGTATATGAATTTTATTACATTTATACCTCCAGTATGTTTCTTATTTTGTGTTTAATCGTTTATAATAATTTTAAGTATCAATTAACCACAACTGATTGCCATGAAAGCAATCAGACAGGTATATATTTGTGATCATGGAGAGGGGAAGTATCCGTCTTGAGGAAGTCTCCGTTGCTAGGAGACGAAACGCGTTGACGCCCACTCTCGATACACTTCTCACTTGGTGATACCCGCCGAAAGGACCCAGTCCGCAGCTCAGCATAACCGTGACAGCTTCGGTCACAGCTTTTTGCCGCACGCTGGATTCATCATTGCCGCACGGCTGTACAAACACTGGTCGGGTGAGTTCTGTGTGACCCCCGCTGTGGGGCCTAACAACCGTTCCCAGTAGTTTGTTCACGGCGGCTAAATCCATCTAAATTGAACATTGCTGCTATATTTATAATTAACAAAACCTTACCGGGAAAGACGGCAACTACCAGCTGTAAATATAACAGGAAATAAAGCACACATTATTACTCCTCGTGTATTTCATCTAATGAGGACCCTGTTTCTACACTAACGCAGGAACCAGCACGGGAGCATTAATTACAGATTGCACCTTTCCTTTAAAGAACTATATTAATATCTGAGACTGTGAGACTGTCAATTATCCCTGCGGGAATTACAAACCCAAAATAATACACTGGGACGCCAGTGTTGTGATTTTTTTATTATCACCATTTGAATATAATCATTTAACTGTTTTATTTTTATTCTTATGTTTATTTTCAGTTTAGTTTATCTAACAAATTGTAAAACTGTCATTATTTTAATTCATTCTATATGTGGCATACTCTGCTTTAATTGATACCATAAAAGTGTTTTTTTATTATCATTTTGAAGTTGTACTGAGTCTATCTTCTTTGTCCGACTGCACATCTAATTTTTGATATATTGTTTCAAGCGCAAAGCATACTCCCCTCCTTTTTTTCCCCTTTCAGACATACTCAATCCGACTTGAAAACAGATTGAGGTGGGGAGACGGGGAGCGGTGCGGCGGGCTACGGGGGTTGATCGTACCTGCAGTGCCTCCTCTGCCGCCGCACAGATCACTCCCGCTGCCAGCTCCCAGCGCCGCTGGAAGCTCCCCCGCCAGCCGCCACACACAGCCCTTTCCCCCCCCCCCCCTCCGCCACACACTACCCCGCCGGCCGCCGCACACTGCTCCCCCCGCCGCTGCTGTCAGCACACCCGGCATCCGCTGACGACAGCGGCAGGACAGGACACAGGGAACGGCCAAATCCAACAGTCGGATTTGGCAGCTCTTTGAATAGGGGTTGTCGGGTCCATTCCGACAACTGCATGTCGGAATGGACCCGACTCTTATTGAATATACCCCTAAGTGTACAATGCTCCAAACATATGGACAACTGCATAATTGTTTTTGGCTTGTTTTTTTCCTGTTCAGAAATGTGTATCTTACACAATAAAAGTACATGCTACTCTAATACAGCATATAGCTTATGAGCCTACACAATAATGATGCTCTGATTTCTACTAGAAATTGTGCCAATTGTTTGAGAAAGGAATTTGCTCTAAATAAACATTAAATATGACAGGGAAGTGTTTGCAGCCATTTACTGGTCAAAAATGTTTAATGTCTATGGTACACCAACAGAATCCAGAACTATAAGATCCTGAGTTAAGGTCATTGGGTAAAACTTGCCCACACAGCCCTTGGCATGGGATTTTCAGTACACTTCAGTCACTGTGTTCAAACCTCCATCGCTTCCTGTAGCCTTTGGCTCCTGTCAGAGTTATTTACAGATTGTACCTTGAGTAGGAAAGGTGACTATACATCATTGGGTTTGTACATCTTACGTTAGTTGCTGTCTGCCCTGGTTAAGTACACATACCTACAGTAGGTAAACATTGCGTTTTCATTCTAGAAGCGAGATTAGCCTTAAGAGTCTATTTTCACTTTGCGGTCTAGTCCTATATTAGCTGCACAAGACATGTTAAAAAATGATAGAACTAAATAAAGGCTACAGTAATTGTGAGATGACTGTGCCAAATAATGTGTGTCGCACCAACCCATTTCATTATAAGCAGGGTATAACACAGCAACACACTACTGGTATATTTTGTATTGTGAGTAATACTGGGCCTAATTTAAGGTTGATTGCAAAAGCAAAATCTTCCTCTAAAGGGCAAAACCATGTGCACTGCAGGTGGGGCAGATGGAACGTGAAGAGAGAGTTAGATTTGGGTGGGTTATATTGTTTATGTACAGGGTACATACTGACTGCTTTTTTCATTTTTATTTTATGCAGCTATCTATCACCCTCCTGGGCAACCCAAACAACAATTTCTAGAAGATTTTTCTGCCTGGCTCCCACACTTCTTATCCTCTGACATCTCCACAATCATTATGGGCGATATCAATATAGCTCTTGACAGTCCACAATCTGTTCATGCCTCCAAACTCCTCTCTCTAACCTCCTCTCTTGGCCTCACCCAATGGTCCGACTCCTCTACTCACCAGGAGGGCCACTGCCTTGATCTTGTGTTCACTAGGCTCTGCTCAGTTTCTGAATTCATTAACACTCCTTTCCCTCTCTCTGATCACAACCTGATCTCTTCTATTACTCTATATTCTATAACACTAAAACCAAGCAAGCCTCCTCTAACCTGCATAAATACTAACAGCATAAATTTTCAACAACTTTCCACTTCTCTGCAACAACTCCTCTCACCAATCTTTACATGTACCACATCTGACACTGCTATATCCCACCTGCACCAGACCCTAGAGAGTGCCCTTAATGAAGTGGCTCCAGCTACCCATCACACTACACGTAGGCTTAGATGCCAACCATGGCACTCTAAATTAACAAGACAGCTACAAAAACTGTACGTAAAGTAGAACATCAGTAGCATAAATCTCTGAATCCAAGTGACTTTCTCACATGTAAGACCACCTACCACTCCTATCGTCAGGCCCTGGACACTGCCAAACAAACATATTTCCAATCTCTCATCTCTTATCATGCCACCAACCCCAAGCGACTTTTTAATACATTTAAATCACTTCTTTACCCTCCCTCACCTCCCCCACTAGCTACTATCCGTGCACAAGAACTTGCTTCCTACTTCAAGGATAAGATTGATAAAATCCGAGATGAAATGGTATGCTCTAACACAGCCAGTGACCTGCTCAATTCACTACCTGAACCCTCTGGAGCTTTCTCTTCATTTGATCCCACAAGTGAAGATGAAGCATCAACACTCTTTTCATCCTTCTACTCCACTACCTCTCCTCTTGATCCTATACCCTCACAAGTCAGTAAAACTTTGTCTCCTGTGCTTATCCCAACCTTAACTAAAATCTGTAATCTCTCTCTCTCTCTACTGGTATCTTTCCTTCTCTGTTTAAACATGCAGTGATTACTCCCATCCTAAAAAAACACAACTCTGACCCAAACACACTCTCTAACTACGTCCCATTTCTCAGCTACCATGTTCCTCCAAGCTACTTGAGAGACTTGCCTACACTCGCCTTACACACTGTCTTAACTCCCACAACTTATTGGACCCACTTCAGTCAGGCTTTCGTGCCCAACACTCCACAGAGACGGCACTGACCAAAGTAGTGAATGATCTAGTCACTGCTAGATCGAAAGGCCATTACACACTACTTATTCTTCTAGATCTCTCTGCTGCTTTGGACACTGTTGACCACTCTCTTCTCATACAAACAGTACAATCCCTAGGTCTTCAGGACACAGCCCTTACTTGGTTCTCATCCTACCTATTTAGATAGGTAGGATGAGAACCAAGTAAGGGCTGTGTCCTTACTTGGTTCTCAGTGTTAACTTCTCTGATTCTACCTTTTCTTCTCTACCTCTATCAGTTGGAGTACCGCAAGGATCAGTCTTGGGTCCTCTGCTGTTCTCAATCTATACCTCATCTCTTGGTAACTAATCAGCTCCTTTGGATTTCAGTATCATTTGTACACTAATGATACTCAAATCGACCTATCCTCCCCAGATTTATCACCATCTGTATTGGCTCGTGTCACTGGATGCCTGTCTGCCATTTCATCTTGGATGTCATCTCGCCATCTCAAACTCAACATTTCCAAAACAGAATTATTTTCCCACCAGCCAAGAGTAGTTACCAACCTGATATCTCCATAACTGTTGACAGTGCGACTATCTACCCTACCCCACAAGCTCACTGCCTAAGTGTCACCCTTGACTCTGAACTGTCCTTTGTTCCACACATTCAATCTGTCTCTAAATCATGTTACATGCACCTAAAAAACATATCCAAAATACGCCCTTATCTTACACAAGACACTGCAAAAACTCTAATCCATGCACTCATCATCTCCTGCATTGATAAGACATTACTGGTCTTCCTTGACCAAATAAATCCAATTGTTTCAATAAGTTAACTAGGTAGGACCGCAGAATCTTAATTTTAATTGATTTAATTAAAAGTTACATTTTAACTTTCTATATTACTTTTATATGTTTTGTCTTTTATGAGTGCGCCACTCAAGGGTCTTTCTTTTCTGTATTACGCTAAGTGACTAACCAGTAGTTTTCTACTGTACCCTTGGTGCACCACCAACAAGTTTATTCTTACTCAGCAATATCAGCAACATGATTATTTGGAGTTGGTTATGTATATTTTTCTGTAAAAAATGATCTTGTTACATTTTTAGTCAGTGCGGAAACAATCTTATATTACAATCAACTGGTCTTCCCAAACATAGGCTCTCACCACTACAATCCATTTTAAATTCAGCTGCAAGGCTAATCTTCCTCGCTAGACGTTCTTCGTCTACTGATCCACTCTGTCAGTCCCTCCATTGGTTACCGGTATTCTACCGTGTTAAATATAAAATACTTTTACTTACGTGCAAGGCTATTAACCAAACTGCACCAACATACATCTCCTCACTCATCTCAAAATATCTCCCTACCAGACCTGTCCGCAAGATCTGCATCTCGCATCCACATGTATTACCTGTTCCCACTCAAAATTACAGGACTTTACCCGGGCTTCACCCACTCTGTGGAATGCCCTCCCACGTACAATAAGTCACTCCTCTAGTCTCCAAACCTTTAAACGTTCCCCGAAAACTCATCTCTTCAGACAAGCCTACCAAATTCCAGACCCACCCACATAACCTTCAATGTTTTCCTATCCAGTTACATCCTCTCTGTACAGTCCACATAACCTCACATATTTTGTCTTCCAACATTGCTGGGTGATCACATCTTCTTCCCATTAAGAACCTAGCAATCTAGTGGACCATTATGCAACAGTAGCATCTGTCTTTGTGTATCAGTGCCTATTTCCCTATAGATTGTAAGCTTGTGAGCAAGGCCTTCCTACCTCTATGTCTGTCTGTCTGTCTGTCTGTCTTTGCCCAGTTTTATTCTATAACTGTTGTTCTAATTGTAAAGCGCAACGGAATATGCTGTGCTATATAAGAAACTGCTAATAAATAATAATAAATATATCTGCCCCACCTGCAGTGTACATGGTTTTGCCCATTAGAGGAAGATTTTGCTTTTCCAATCAACCTTGAATTCTGACCACTGTACCTTTATAAGCAGATGTTTACCAGGACCTCTTATGCTGCCAGACCCTGTAGCAGTTACGATTGCTACTGTAACTATACATTAATTAAATTTTTACGTACTACAGACTAATAGTAAATTTACAGTTACCTTTGTGTCAGTAGCATTTCATTGGTTAAGGTTTTATTTTTTTATGACATGGGAGGAATTCAATTCTTTTGGGTGCCTCTATAATTAAATGACACCCAACAGAGCAATTCAATTGTTCCGGATGCCCATTAATTATCGCACTTGTCGTGTCCAAATAGACTGGTTTTAGCTGCCCAAACTACTGACCCTTCTCACCACCTGAGGAGGCTGCAAGCAGAGATGTGTTCCCCTGCGGCATTCGTGCCCGAACTGAGCAACAATTGAATTGCTAGTGGCAGCCATGGGGAAAAACAATTGAATTCCCTCATAAGTCTTACAGTGTAGAAAAGTCGTTGTGAATGAAAGTGACCCTTGGTCCTGGTGTCTTCATAGAAAATGTAATGATGATGACCACATTTTGACCAATCCCATCACCATTTGTCAATACCCTAGGCATGACATTTTAGCTAAAGAGCCTTAGACTTTAGCAAGGAAAAGCAGCACACTTTGAGCAGTACCCTCAAATGAGCTTATAGTCAAAATGTTGACGGTGGGCATGTCGACACTCATATTGTGGGCACCACATTGTCGACAGCTATTATGTTGACATTGTTAAAATGTTGACAGGTAACATTTAGACAGGAGAAATTTCAACATTAGTGTTAGGCTGTGGGGGGGGGGGGGCGGGGGCATTAGTATATGGGGGTGTTAGTCACTAGAGGGAAGGGTAGGGTTAAGGATTAGGGTAAGGGGAGAAATACCTAAATGGCGAAGGGTTGGAGGTCTGTCTAGGAAGTGAAGATCACATGACTGCTGGAACCTGGAACCACTGTATCCTCCTAGAGCATTTAAGTCACTGCTGGGCCACCAGGACAAAATGTCAAAATTCTAATATGTTGACATTTCATCACTGTCTACATGATAATTCTCAACATGGTCAATGTTGACATTTCAACATTCTCTTGTCGACATGATGAGTTTTGACATACAGTATCATACCACTCTCCTCAGAAGACCATCCTTGGACTAAGCCAGCGCCTAAAGACCTCTGACCAGGTAGTAGTGACTGATGCTTTAAGCACCTTTATCAAGATGAGGATTTGGTCTGTCCTGCCAATGCAGTAGTGATGCACATTGACTGTCTCCAAAAGCTCACTTACTGTTGACAGTCAAGAGAAGAGAAGCGGTTAGCTTCCCGTCCAGTCTTAAGAAGCCTGGTGGCCATATTGAAGATCCATTACAATCGTCTGCCATGTGCTGTATCCAATTACTGTTGTAGATTTTTGGAGAGGAGGCTATAATTCTTACTAATGAGTGCTGGCTGCTCTTCTCTGGGGGTCCACAGCAGTTTTTTTAGTATGGCCACCAGGATTTTTTTTTTGTGTGGATACATATAGCTGGAGTAATACCTGCTTGTGTCTGCACATCAGAATTGCTGATAGTGAAGGTTTTGCTATCTATGGTCCACTGATAACACCCCAGATAAGTCTATCCAATAATATCCTTGGCTAGGGAACCTGACACTGCTGACCCAAAAGCCATAAACATGAGAAAATGGCTAGATAGAGGTCTGCAAAAGTGAAATAATGTTCAATTCTCTAACGTCCTAAAGGATGCTGGGGACTCCGTAAGGACCATGGGGATAGACGGGCTCCGCAGGAGACATGGGCACTTTAAGAAAGTCTTTAGACCTGGGTGTGCACTGGCTCCTCCCTCTATGCCCCTCCTCCAGACCTCAGTTTGATACTGTGCCCAGAGGAGCTGGGTGCTTTTCAGTGAGCTCTCCTGAGTTTGCTGATAGAAAGTATTTTGTTAGGTTTTTTATTTTCAGGGAGCTCTGCTGGCAACAGACTCCCTGCATCGAGGGACTGAGGGGAGTGAAGCAGACCTACTTCTGTGAGTTTCAAGGCTCTGCTTCTTAGGCTACTGGACACCATTAGCTCCAGAGGGAGTCAGAACACAGGTCTCACCCTGGAGTTCGTCCCGGAGCCGCGCCGCCGTCCTCCTCACAGAGCCGGAAGATAGAAGCCGGGTGAGTATGAGAAGAAAAGAAGACTTCAAAGGCGGCAGAAGACTTCATGATCTTCACTGAGGTAACGCACAGCACTGCAGCTGTGCGCCATTGCTCCCACACACCTCACATACTCCGGTCACTGTAAGGGTGCAGGGCGCAGGGGGGGGGGGGGCGCCCTGGGCAGCAATATAAACATTTTATTTGGCAAAAGGAGCATATATACAGCTGGACACTGTATATATGCAGGAGCCCCCGCCAATTTTACACTTTAGCGGGACAGAAGCCCGCCGTCAAGGGGGCGGGGCTTCTCCCTCAGCACTCACCAGCGCCATGTTTTTTCTCCACAGCACAGCTGAGAGGAAGCTCCCCGGACTCTCCCCTGCTTATACCACGGTAGAAGAGAGGGTTTTAAAGAAGAGGGGGGGCACATAATTCGGCGCAGATAATAACAGCGCTACTGGGTAAACATTAAATTGCTGTGTTTTTTCCTGGGTCATATTGCGCTAGGGTGTGTGCTGGCATACTCTCTCTCTGTCTCTCCAAAGGGCCTTGTGGGGGAATTATCTTCAGATGAGCATTCCCTGAGTGTGTGGTGTGTCGGTACATGTGTGTCGACATGTCTGAGGTAAAAGGCTCTCCTAAGGAGGAGATGGAGCAAATGTGTGTGTGAGTGGTGTCTCCGTCGACAACGCCGACACCTGATTGGATATGTGAAATTAAGTGCTAAGGTAAATTTATTGCACAAAAGATTAGAGAACAGACAGTGAATCTACACGTCTGTCCCTATGTCGCAGAGACCTTCAGAGTCTCACAACGCTCACTATCCAAAATAATAGACACTGATATCGACATGGAGTCTGACTCCAGTGTCGACTACGATAATGCAAAGTTACAGCCAAAACTGGCAGAAAAGTATTCAATATATGATTATTGTAATAAAAGATGTTTTGCATATCACTGATGACTCATCTGTCCCTGACACGAGGGTACACATGTTTAAGGGGAAGAAAGCTGAGGTAAATTTCCCTCCTCTCATGAAGAAAAAGAGCGGGAATCCCCAAAAAGAATTCTCAGGGAGTATCGTTTCCCTACTAGGGCCAGGATACGATGGGAATCTTCCCCTAGGGTGGACAAAGCTTTGTCACGTTTACCCAAAAGGTAGCGCTGACTTAACAGCTATCCTCAGGGATCCTGCAGATGGCATGCAGTAAAAGTACTTTGAAGTCCATTTACACACATTCTGGTACACTACTCAGACCGGCGATTGTGTCGGCATGGGTTTATAGCGCTGTAGCAGCGTGGACAGATACCTTATCAGCGGAGATTGAAACCCTAGATAAGGATACCATGTTATTGACCCTAGCATATGTATGTATGTATGTATGTATGTATATGTGTGTATATATATATATATATAAAAGATGCTGTCTTATATATATATATATATATATATATATATATATATATATATATGTATGTGTATATATATATGTATATATATATATAAAACATGCCCTAAGAGACATTAGTCTACTGGGTTCTAGAGTCAACGCTATGTCGATTTCTGCTAGACGTGTCCTGGGGAACATGCAATGGACAGGTGATGCCGACTAAAAGAGGCATATGGAAGGTTTACCTTACAAGGCTGAGGAATTGTGTGGAGAAGGGCTCTCGGACCTGGTCTCCACAGCTATAGCTGGTAATTCTGATCTTTTGCCTTATATTCCCTCACAGCCTAAGAAAGCATGACATTATCAAATGCAGTCCTTTCGGTCGCAGAATAACAAGAAAGTACGAGGAGCGTCCTTTCTTACCAGAGGTAAGGGCACAGGGCACAGCTAGTTCCCAGGAACAGAAGTCCTCCCCGGCCTCTACTACATCCACCGCATGACGCTGGAGCTCCGCTAAGGGAGTCCGTCCCAGTGGGAGCACGTCTTCGACTTTTCAGCCACATCTGAGTTCACTCACAGGTGGATCCCAGGGCAATAAAAATTGTTTCTCAGGGTTTCAAGCTGGAATTCGAAAGGTGCCTCCTCGCCGGTTTCTCCTTATCGGACCTACCGGCTTCTCCCCCAGAAAGGGAGATAAGATTAAATACAATTCACACATTGTATCTCCAACAGGTGGTGCTCAAGGTTCCCCTCCTGCAACAAGGAAGGCGATATGACTCAACCTTGGCTGTAGTCCCGAATCCGTACGGTTCGGTCAGACCTATTTTAAAATTAAAATCTCTGAACCTATATGGGAAAAGGTTCAAATTTAAAGTGGAATCGCCCAGAGCGATCATCGCCAGCCTGGAAGGGGGGATTTGATGGTGTATCTAGACATAAAGGCTGCATACCTTCATGTTCCCATTTATCCACCCCATCAGGCGTACCTGACAATTGCGGTACAGGATTGTCATTACCAATTCAGGGTAATTGGCGGAAATAATGGTGCTCCTACGCAAGCAAGGAGTCACAGTTATCCCATACTTGGACGATATCCTAATAAGGGCGAGATCAAAAGAGCAGTTGTTCAACAGCGTGTCACTTTCGCTGAAGGTGTCACAGCAACACGGCTGGATTCTCAATTTTCCGAGGTCACAGTTGGTTCCTATAACTCGTCTGCCCTTCTTGGGTATGATTCTGGATACAGACCAGAAATGGGTTTATCTTCAGATAGAGAAGGCCCAGGAACTCATGACTCTAGTCAGGGACCTATTGAAACCAAGACAGGTGTCAGTGCATCACTGCACTCGAGTCCTGGGAAAAACATTCCCTTAGGCAGGTTTCATGCGAGGACTTCAAATGGGACCTACTGGACAAGTGGTCCGGGTCACATCTACAGATCACCCTATCCCCCAGGGCCAGGGTATCTCTCCTGTAGTGGCTGCAGAGTGCTCACCTTCTAGATGGCAGATTCGGCATTCAGGACTGGATCCTGGTGACCACGGACGCGAGCCTCCGAGGCTGGGGAGCAGTCACACAGGGAAGAAATTTCCAAGGTCTTTGGTCAAGTCAAGAGACTTGTCTTCACATCAACATATTGGAACTAAGGGCCATATACAATGCCCTACGTCAAGCGGAGACCTTTCTTCACAACCAACCAGTTCTGATCCAGTCAGACAACGTCACCACAGTAGCTCATGTAAACCGCCAAGGCGGCACAAGGAGCAGAGTGGCGATGGCGGAAGCCACCAGAATTCTTCGCTGGGCGGAGAATCATGTGAGAGCACTGTCAACAGTGTTCCTTCCGGAAGTGAACAACTGGGAAGCAGACTTCCTCACCAGACATTCGTCCAGGAGAGTGGAGACTTCATCAGGAAGTCTTCGCACAGATTGCAGTTCGGTGGAGACTGCCACAGATAGACATGATGGCGTCCCGCCTCAACAATAAGCTGCAGAGTTATTGCACCTGGTCAAGAGACCCTCAGGCAGTAGCGGTAGACGCCCTAGTGACACCGTGGGTGTTCCAGTCAGTCTATGTATTTCCTCCTCTTCCTCTCATACCCAAGGGTTGAGAATAATAAGAAAAAGGAGGAGTGAGAACAATCCTCATTGTTCCAGATTGGCTACGAAGGATCTGGTATCCGGATCTGCAGGAAATGCTTACAGAAGATCCATGGCCTCTTCCTCTAAGGCAGGACCTGTTGCAACAGGGCCCATGTCTGTTCCAAGACTTACTGCGGCTGCGTTTGACGGCATGGCGGTTGTACGCCGAATCCTAGCGGAAAAAGGTATTCCGGATGAGGTCATTCCTACGCTAATAATGGCTAGGAAGGACGTGACATCTAAACATTATCACCGTATATGGCGAAAATATGTTCTTGGTGTGAGGCCAGGAATGCTCCTACGGAAGAATTCCATCTGGGCCGTTTCCTTCACTTCCTACAAACTGGAGTGAATTTGGGCCTAAAACTTAGGCTCCATTAAGGTTCAGATTTCGGCCCTATCCATTTTCTTTCAAAAAGAATTGGCTTCTCTCCCAGAAGTTCAGACTTTTGTGAAGGGAGTGCTGCATTTTCAGCCTCCTTTTTTACCTCTGGTGGAGCCCTGGGACCTTAACGTGGTGTTAAGTTTCCTTAAGTCACACTGGTTTGTACCACCTAAAACGGTAGAGTTAAAATATCTCACTTGGAAGGTGGTCATGTTATTAGCCTTGGCTTCGGCTAGGCAAGTGTCGGAATTGGCGGCTTTGTCTCATAAAAGCCCCTATCTGGTTTTCCATATCGATAGAGCGGAGTTGCGGACACGTCCTCAGTTCCTGCCTAAGATGATGGTATCCTTTCATATGAACCAGCCTATTGTGGTGCCTGTGGCTACGCGTGACTTGGAGGACTCCAAGTCCCTGGATGTGGTCAGGGCTTTGAAAATGTACGTAGCCAGAACGGCTAGAGTCAGAAAAACAGAATCACTGTTTGACCTGTATGCTGCCAACAAGCTTGGCGCTCCTGCTTCAAAGCAGACTATTGCCCGCTGGATTTGTAACACCATTCACCAGGCTCATTCTACGGCTGCATTGCCGTTGCCTAAATCGGTTAGGACCCATTCCACTAGGAAGGTGGGCTCTTTTTGGGCGGCTGCCCGAGGGGTCTCGGCATTACAGTTGTTCCGAGCTGCTACTTGGTCGGGTTTAAACACCTTTGCAAAATTCTATAAGTTTGAAACCCTGGCTGAGGAGGACCTCATGTTTGCTCAATCGGTGCTGCAGAGTCATCCGCACTCTCCCGCCCGTTTGGGAGCTTTGGTATAATCCCCATGGTCCTTGCGGAGTCCCCAGCATCCTCTAGGACGTTAGAGAAAATAAGATTTTAAACCTACCAGTAAATCTTTTTCTCGTAGTCCGTAGAGGATGCTGGGCACCCGTCCCAAGTGCCGACTACTTCTGCAATACTTGTATATAGTTATTGCTTCAATAAGGGTTATGTTATAGTTGCATCGGTCCTGAACTGTTGCTATGTTGTTTCATACTGTTAACTGGGTAGTTTATCACAAGTTATACGATGTGATTGGTGTGGCTGGTATGAATCTTGCCCTTAGATTAACAAAACCTTTTCCTCGTACTGTCCGTCTCTTCTGGGCACAGTTTCTCTAACTGAGGTCTGGAGGAGGGGCATAGAGGGAGGAGCCAGTGCACACCCAGGTCTAAAGACTTTCTTAAAGTGCCCATGTCTCCTGCGGAGCCCGTCTATCCCCATGGTCCTTACAGAGTCCCCAGCATCCTCTACGGACTACGAGAAAAAGATTTACCGGTAGGTTTAAAATCTTATTTTCCCACTGAATCCAGAATATGTAACTGTATATTTTTGATTATGGTGTTTCTGGCATCATGTTTATTTTTTAACTCAAACACCAGTAATGTGGGTTATGGACGGCAATGATCTGTTATCCCTCCTAGTATCACCAATACCTTCTATGTTAAAAATCACAATCCTGATCATTTATTGGTCGGAATCGGTGAATCAAGGATTTCCAGCATGTAAAATTTCCTCTATCCCCAGGCATTAGGGAAAAAGTGGAATTGTCCCAATTCTCCCCTGATGTATGGGCCCCTTATCTCCTTTTTCCCAATTTTAAAGCAGGATTGCTTTACTATAAGAGTGCATCACAAATTCTAGTTTATATCTTTTTTTTTCCAATGTAATGTCTTTTTTTTATTTTATTACTTTTATTAGTTTCATAAAAGGTTATATAACATACTAAACTAGTCTCTGATTCTTAATTATTGTAATATGTTAGCTTTTTGCATTGTTGCCTAATTTGTTTCAAATAATGATAGCAATCCATTTGCACATAGCATAGTTGAAATAATGACAGCTGCCTATATGACACAAAGGGGCTGATGCACAGCTGGCAATATGGGAGTAAATTACTCTTTAAAAAAATAAAATTGAAAAATAGCGTATTTAATCACATATGCGGAGTCTACACAAATCCTCATCATCCATCTGTCATGTATTTGCAGCTGCCCTGTAGCTGGTATATAAGAGATGCCTTCTGGCAATAGCGTCATGTGTGTGTTTCTGTAGATTTGCATGAGCTGCATTTGCATAAAAGTACCTTTTATTGTACTTTCCTCCCCGTTCCTCTCCCATCCTGTCACACCATGCATGTAAGTGGCATAGGAGAATATGCATGTTCCCACTGTTTGGTCTGCACCGAATGATGTCACGCAAGATATGTTGCACAAACTTGGTGTACGTCTCCTCCTGCGCCACGTCCAAAGTTTCTGTGATTGCCTGATTACAGTGGACATGACGGTACTAATCCAAATGCATGGGACGCAGATTTATCATAAATAATTTACAATGAATCCATTAATTCTCCTTCTAATTTATGTGGAGTACAATAGTATTGCTTTTGTGCGGATCTACCTATAACGAGTAGTGCAAGATAAAGTACATTGATTACATCCTAAAACTTGTTTGTACAGTCTGGATAAATGGCTTCATGCCAATTCACAGTCCAGCTCTGCAATATTCATAGACAGATGTAAAGTTACACACGCTCATGTATATAAACATTTTTTTACACATTCCTAGAATCCTTTAAAAGGTTTTCTCAGCTCGGTGACAGATAGAGAAGCTTAGCGTTTTGTTTCAGCTACAGTATTATAGGCTGTGTTGCATCACTTGGAACGTGGCAGATTCATGACAATTAACATCATAGGATCAGTGCAAATGAAATTGATAGATCTCCTGGTAAGTCACTCTAAACCAGAAAACTTCTCTCGCCCCATAATATGTAACTGAATCACAGAAAATGTGTGTCCTATGTGTACAGAGGTCTAATTATGGTGCCACAATGTGCTTAGAACCCTACTAGAAATAACAACACAATAGGTGTAACTAACCAGTTCACTGGGGGAAAAAACACTTCGTTTTATACCACTCCTCCAAATTTACAATAGCTATGAATGATGGTAAACTTTCAACTCCAAATATTGCTGTAGCTTGTGTTGAAGTCTGGCACATGTATTGCCCCTGATTATGTTTTTGTTGTATTTTTATGTCCATCAGAATGTAATTCTATAGACAAACATTCACATAAGTGGCTTAAAAACTATTATGTGCCAATGCTCTTGTGTAACAGTCCAAAAAAAATTAAATTAAATGAAGTACATTTATTGCAATACCCAATTCGCTTGGGTAGAAATAAATGGGTCAATTCAATAAGGTATGAGTTGGCTCCTGCAAGCTTTCTCATGGAAAATGTTATACAGGTTGAGTATCCCTTATCCAAAATGCTTGGGACCAGAGGTATTTTGGATATGGGATTTTTCCGTATTTTGGAATAATTGCATACCATAATGAGATATCATGGTGATGGGACCTAAATCTAAGCACAGAATGCATTTATGTTTCATATACACCTTATACACACAGCCTGAAGGTCATTTTAGCCAATATTTTTTATAACTTTGTGCATTAAACTAAGTGTGTACATTCACACAATTCATTTATGTTTCATATACACATTATACACACAGCCTGAAGGTCATTTAATACAATATTTGTAATAACTTTGTGTATCAAACAAAGTTTGTGTACATTGAGTCATCAAAAAACAAAGGTTTCACTATCTCACTCAAAAATGTCTGTATTTCGGAATATCCCGTATTTCGGAATATTTGGATATGGGATACTCAACCTGTATACAATTCAATTCCAAACTCTCATTGCTTGTCAGAGGAAATTCACCACACTGAGCAGGTAGAGAAAGGTAGATAACATCTTTATTATAAGGTAAAAATGTCAGGCACAGTGGAGAGCTTCTGTTGCACCCCTCCCAATGAATAATTAGGCTCTTAGATGGGTTTATATAGCATAAATTGGCCAATTAAGACCTGTCAGTCTTCAGGTGAATTTCTCTAAAAAGCTCAACAATGGGTTAAATGATGTGGGACAGGTGTGTAGAGGTGTTGTATTGATGGGAGAGGGGCTTTTGTACTTGTAGGTGAGAGGGACAAGTGTTTATTCCAACTTTTTACAAACTTGTATAAAAATACTATATATTTTTCTGTACCCCAAAATGCTGGACAGACTTTTAATTGATAAAAAACATTTGTTTCATTTTTTAACCATTAATAAGACGTGCAATAATCACCTTTTAAAAACCTCCTGTACTTTAACGTATGGCCACTAACAGTCTTCTACATGTTCCTGCTATTTCAGTTGTCACTTTTTATTGTCTAGGAAGTTTTCCTCACTTTTTCTTGCACTTCCCCTATGTTGCGTTTTATAGAAAAGTTGAGCAACCTCGCTACGAATATCACAAATTGGCATTTCTAATTGGATCTCGCATTTCTCTAGTGCGAGCATTTGTTCGATGTAAGCAAGAGTGATGAAACAACCTCTTTCACAAATTCACTCCTAATTGAATTGACCCCAAAGTTTATATATTTCATGTGTGAAACATGGCAATCCATGATTGCAAAAAAGCATTTCAGGTCACTAAAGAATCACTAACATAGTACATGTTAAAAACACATAAGAAATCACCATTTATACGCTGCAACAATTTTCTTGGATCTCAGAAAATATTGCACTAGTGCAGTGTAGTTCCTATATTGAAAGTTGGACATGAACTGGTCAATATGCTTTGCAGACAAAGAGGAATATTTATGCCAAACTAAATATATGCCTTTGTCTGTTATTTATGAAGTGTTCAGAAAACAATGTGCTGAATCATATCTCCACTATGAAGCTGGATTGCATTGTTATCCTAGTAACCAGCTAGTCCCTGGTTTCTGTCATGACTTATAAACTGCTTTCACAAACTGTCCCGTGAAAGGTCACACAGGTGAGTACAGCACTGACAAGTTGCTTCTTTCTTTATGGGAGCATAGTAAAGGTACAATGGGGCAGATGTATTAACCTGGAGAATGCATAAGGAAGTGATAAACCAGTGATAAATGCAAGGTGATAAATGCACCAGCCAATCAGCTCCAATATATAAATTAACAGTTAGGATCTGATTGGCTGGTGCGATTATCACCTTGCACTTATCACTGGTTTATCACTTCCTTATGCCTTCTCCAGGTTAATACATCTGCCCCAATGTGATCTGTTCACAATCACAGATTATTTTCCTTTAAATATATAGAAGTATATATTGATACAGTGCAATCTGGCACTGAAATAATTATTTTGTACCAGTATTACTCTTACTTTACTGATGAACATAATCATAGAGTTTATATTTTTGCTGTTTCTGTAAATCAATCCACATGGCCTTTGACATAAACAGGTCATGACTCTTATGCGGTCATTAGTTACCAGCCCGTCAAAACGACGGAACAACATAACAGTATTTTCTGCGGCTGTGTACACTCGAATGGAGAAACACTGAAATTGCTCTGTCAGGCGCTATCTAGTGGCCGTCGGCGTGCAAAACACTTGCATTCCCCCCATAGAGGTGAGGATTAGCGTTAGCCTTTATTATATAGCATGTGATGCAGCAGCGGCATACAGTACAATACAGTTACAAATTAGAGTGCCATTGCCAAGCACTCTTCCATTTATTTCCTAATTTGTACTATACTTGTAGATACATCCGGCACTCTGAGTAAGTGGATGCCCTCCTAAAAATAATGCAGCAGTTGTATCCTTCCCCACCTATGGCTCAGGTGTTACCGGCAAAGGAATGAAGGTGGCACTCCATGGACTTAATAATAATAAGAATTTACTTACCGATAATTCTATTTCTCATAGTCCGTAGTGGATGCTGGGAACTCCGTAAGGACCATGGGGAATAGCGGCTCCGCAGGAGACTGGGCACAAAAGTAAAGCTTTAGGACTACCTGGTGTGCACTGGCTCCTCCCCCTATGACCCTCCTCCAAGCCTCAGTTAGGATACTGTGCCCGGACGAGCGTACACAATAAGGAAGGATTTATGAATCCCGGGTAAGACTCATACCAGCCACACCGATCACACCGTACAACCTGTGATCTGAATCCAGTTAACAGCATGATAACAGAGCAGCCTCTGGAAAGATGGCTCACAACCACAATAACCCGATTTTTTTAACAATAACTATGTACAAGTATTGCAGACAATCCGCACTTGGGATGGGCGCCCAGCATCCACTACGGACTATGAGAAATAGAATTATCGGTAAGTAAATTCTTATTTTCTCTGACGTCCTAGTGGATGCTGGGAACTCCGTAAGGACCATGGGGATTATACCAAAGCTCCCAAACGGGCGGGAGAGTGCGGATGACTCTGCAGCACCGAATGAGAGAACTCCAGGTCCTCCTCAGCCAGGGTATCAAATTTGTAGAATTTAGCAAACGTGTTTGCCCCTGACCAAGTAGCTGCTCGGCAAAGTTGTAAAGCCGAGACCCCTCGGGCAGTCGCCCAAGATGAGCCCACTTTCCGTGTGGAATGGGCTTTTACAGATTTTGGCTGTGGCAGGCCTGCCACAGAATGTGCAAGCTGAATTGTGCTACAAATCCAACGAGCAATAGTCTGCTTAGAAGCAGGAGCATCCAGCTTGTTGGGTGCATACAGGATAAACAGCGAGTCAGATTTTCTGACTCCAGCCGTCCTGGAAACATATATTTTCAGGGCCCTGACTACGTCCAGCAACTTGGAGTCCTCCAAGTCCCTAGTAGCCGCAGGTACCACAATAGGCTGGTTCACGTGAAACGCTGAAAACAGCTTAGGGAGAAATTGAGGATGAGTCCTCAATTCCGCCCTGTCTGGAAGATCAGATAAGGGCCTTTACAGGATAAAGCCCCCAATTCTGACACGCGCCTGGCCGAGGCCAGGGCCAACAACATGACCACTTTCCATGTGAGATATTTTAACTCCACAGATTCAAGTGGTTCAAAACAATGTGACTTTAGGAACCACAAAACTACATTGAGATCCCAAGGTGCCACTGGAGACACAAAAGGAGGCTGTATATGCAGTACCCCTTTTACAAAACGTCTGAACTTCAGGAACTGACGTTAGTTCTTTCTGGAAGAAAATTGACAGGGCCGAAATTTGAACCTTAATGGACCCCAATTTTAGGCACATAGACACTCCTGTTTACAGGAAATGCAGGAATCGACCTAGTTGAAAATTCCTCCATCGGGGCCTTACTGGCCTCGCACCCCGCAACATATTTTCTCCAAATGCGGTGATAATGCTTTGCGGTTACATCCTTCCTGGCTTGATCAGGGTAGGGATGACTTCATCCGGAATGCCTTTTTCCTTCAGGATCCGGCGTTCAACCGCCCTGCCTTAAACGCAGCCGCGGTAAGTCTTGGAATAGACAGGGTCCTTGCTGGAGCAGGTACCTTCTTAGAGGTAGAGGCCACGGGTCCTCCGTGAGCATCTCTTGAAGTTCCGGGTACCAAGTCCTTCTTGGCCAATCCGGAGCCACGAGTATAGTTCTTACTCCCCTCCGTCTTATAATTCTCAGTACTTTTGGTATGAGAGGAAGAGGAGGGAACACATACACTGACTGGTACACCCACGGTGTTACCAGAGCGTCCACAGCTATTGCCTGAGGTTCCCTTGACCTGGCGCAATACCTGTCCAATTTTTTGTTTAGGCGGGACGCCATCATGTCCACCTTTTGGTTTTTCCCAATGGTTTACAATCATGTGGAAGACTTCTGGGTGAAGTCCCCACTCTCCCGGGTGGAGGCCGTGCCTGCTGAGGAAGTCTGCTTCCCAGTTGTCCACTCCCGGAATGAATACTGCTGACAGTGCTATCCCATGATTTTCCGCCCAGCGAAGAATCCTTGCAGCTTCTGCCATTGACTGCTTCTTGTGCCACCCTGTCTGTTTACATGGGTGACTGCCGTGATGTTGTCCGACTGGATCAACACCGGCTGACCTTGAAGCAGAGGTCTTGCTAAGCTGAGAGCATTGTAAATGGCCCTTAGCGCCAGGATATTTATGTGAAATGATGTCTCCAGGCTTGACCATAAGCCCTGGAAATTTCTTCCCTGTGTGACTGCTCCCCAGCCTCGCAGGCTGGCATCTGTGGTCACCAGGACCCAGTCCTGAATGCCGACTCTGCGGCCCTCTAGAAGATGAGCACTCTGCAACCACCACAGGAGGGACACCCTTGTCCTTGGTGACCGGGTTATCCGCTGATGCATCTTAAGATGCGACCCGGACCATTTGTCCAGCAGGTCCCACTGGAAAGTTCTTGCGTGGAATCTGCCGAATGGCTTTTCTTCGTAGGAAGCTACCATTTTTCCCAGAACCCTTGTGCATTGATGCACTGAGACTTGGCTCGGTTTTAGGAGGTTCCTGACTAGCTCGGATAACTCCCTGGCTCTCTCCTCCGGGAGAAACACCTTTTTCTGAACTGTGTCCAGAATCATCCCTAGGAACAGAAGACGAGTCGTCGGAACCAGCTGCGATTTTGGAATATTGAGAATCCAATCGTGCTGTCGCAACACTACCTGAGATAGTGCTACACCGACCTCCAACTGTTCCCAGGATCTTACCCTTATCAGGAGATCGTCCAAGTAAGGGATAACTAAAACTCCCTTCCTTCGAAGGAGTATCAACATTTCGGCCATTACCTTGGTAAAGACCCGGGGTGCCGTGGACCATCCAAACGGCAGCGTCTGAAACTGATAGTGACAGTTCTGTACCACAAACCTGAGGTACCCTTGGTGAGAAGGGTAAATTTGGACATGAAGGTAAGCATCCTTGATGTCCAGAGACACCATGTAGTCCCCTTCTCTTGAATTTGAACCTCTGTATGTAAGTGTTCAAAGATTTAAGATTTAAAATCGGTCTCACCGAGCCGTCCGGCTTCGGTACCACAACAGTGTGGAGTAATACCCCTTTCCCTGTTGCAGGAGGGGTACCTTAATTATCACCTGCTGGGAATACAGCTTGTGAATGGCTTCCAACACTGCCTCCCTGTCTGCTTGTAAAGCCCCAGCGTCATGCTGAGGGCTTGGCAGAGGCGGGGGAGGGCTTCTGTTCCTGGGAACTGGCTGATTTCTGCAGCCGTTTCCCTCTCTGTCACGGGGCAGAAATGAGGAACCTTTTGCCCACGTGCCCTTATGGGAACGAAAGGACTGCGCCTGATAATACGGCGTCTTCTTATGTTCTTATATGAGGCGACCTGGGGTAAAAACGTGGATTTCCCAGCTGTTGCCGTGGCCACCAGGTCTGAAAGACCGACCCCAAATAACTCCTCCCCTTTATAAGGCAATACTTCCATATGCCATTTGGAATCCGCATCACCTGACCACTGTCGTGTCCATAACCCTCTTCTGGCAGAAATGGACAGCGCACTTACTCTTGATGCCAGTCGGCAAATATCCCGCTGTGCATCACACATATATAGAAATGCATCTTTTAAATGCTCTACAGGCAATAATATACTGTCCCTATCTAGGGTATCAATATTTTCAGTCAGGGAATCCGACCACGCCAACCCAGCACTGCACATCCAGGCTGAGGCGATTGCTGGTCGCAGTATAACACCAGTATGTGTGTAAATACATTTTAGGATACCCTCCTGCTTTCTATCAGCAGGATCCTTAAGGGCGACCATCTCAGGAGAGGGTAGAGCCCTTGTTTTGACAAGCGTGTGAGCGCTTTATCCCCCCTAGGGGGTGTTTCCCAACGCACCCTAACCTCTGGCGGGAAAGGATATATGCCAATAACTTTTTAGAAATTATCAGTTTTTTATCGGGGGAAACCCACGCTTCATCACACACCTCATTTAATTTCTCAGATTCAGGAAAACTACAGGTAGTTTTTCCTCACTGAACATAATACCCCTATTGGTGGTACTCGTATTATCAGAAATGTGTAAAACATTTTCCATTGCCTCAATCATGTAACGTGTGGCCCTACTGGAAGTCATATTTGTCTCTTCCCCGTCGACACTGGAGTCAGTATCCGTGTCGGCGTCTGTATTTGCCATCTGAGGTAATGGGCGCTTTAGAGCCCCTGACGGCCTATGAGACGGCTGTCTCATGTCAATCACTGTCTTTTGTAAAGAGCTGACACTGTATGTAATTCCTTCCAGCAGTTTATCCACTCAGGTGTCGACCCCCTAGGGGGTGACATCCCTATTACAGGCAATTTGCTCCTCCTCCACATCATTTTCCTCCTCATACATGTCGACACAAACGTACCGACACACAGCACACACACAGGGAATGCTCTGATAGAGGACAGGACCCCACTAGCCCTTTGGGGAGACAGAGGGAGAGTTTGCCAGCACACACCAGAGCGCTATATATATATATACAGGGATAACCTTATATAAGTGTTTTTCCCCTTATAGCTGCTGTATTGTTTATACTGCGCCTAATTAGTGCCCCCCTCTCTTTTTTAACCCTTTCTGTAGTGTAATGACTGCAGGGGAGAGCCAGGGAGCTTCCCTCCAACGGAGCTGTGAGGGAAAATGGCGCCAGTGTGCTGAGGAGATAGGCTCCGCCCCTTTCCCGGCGGCCTTTTCTCCCGTTTTTCAGTGTAATCTGGCAGGGGTTAAAATTCATCCATATAGCCCTGGGGGCTATATGTGATGTATTTTCGCCAGCCAAGGTGTTTTTATTGCTGCTCAGGGCGCCCCCCCCCTAGCGCCCTGCACCCTCAGTGACCGAAGTGTGAAGTGTGCTGAGGAGCAATGGCGCACAGCTGCAGTGCTGTGCGCTACCTTGGTGAAGACAGGATGTCTTCTGCCGCCGATTTTCCGGACCTCTTCTTGCTTCTGGCTCTGTAAGGGGGCCGGCGGCGCGGCTCTGGGACCGGACTCCATGGCTGGGCCTGTGTTCGATCCCTCTGGAGCTAATGGTGTCCAGTAGCCTAAGAAGCCCAATCCACTCTGCACGCAGGTGAGTTCGCTTCTTCTCCCCTTAGTCCCTCGATGCAGTGAGCCTGTTGCCAGCAGGTCTCACTGAAAATAAAAAACCTAAAACTAAACTTTTCACTAAGCAGCTCAGGAGAGCCACCTAGTGTGCACCCTTCTCGTTCAGGCACAAAAATCTAACTGAGGCTTGGAGGAGGGTCATAGGGGGAGGAGCCAGTGCACACCAGGTAGTCCTAAAGCTTTACTTTTGTGCCCAGTCTCCTGCGGAGCCGCTATTCCCCATGGTCCTTACGGAGTTCCCAGCATCCACTAGGACGTCAGAGAAAATAATTTTGGATTCAAAACAGTATGCAGTAATCAACAAACGTGCTCAAAAAACAAAAGTTGCAGGCATCTTACGACGTTTCAAGGCATGGCAGCCTTTTGCTTTCTACACAGCACCGGGTTACCTTACCTGATGAAAAGGCTGCCATGCCTCTCTTGATGAGAATCTGCAGTCATTTCAACAACTTTCACAGCAGAGACTTTCTCGGATGCACGTACAAATTGGCTTGAATTAAATACAACATAGTGCCTTTGCAGAACAGAGTTTCTAACCTGGCGTTTAGTTGCACCTCCAATACCATCTACAGGCCTTTTTCCATGCGACGTTGAAAAGTAATTCCAGTTGATACTTTTACTGTGCTTTTTTTCTAGAACTTCTAAGCTTGCAACAATGAATCTGTTCTTAAATTGCGAGCTGGAACCATCTGACCATATATTTACTTCATTAACAGACTCCGGTACTTCTTCTAGTGTTCTATCTAAAGTTAATACTAATCCAGTTGATTCATATTTATCTTACACTAAAAAAAAAATCCAAATATATTGCATTAAAAAACTGGTAATAAAATGAATAGATTGTCTTGTAACTCAGGTTACACAAGGTAACTCAGGTTACATGGTAACTCAGGTTACAGAATTTAATTGCATTTTTCATGACTTAAATGTGAATTAAATTTTTTCTTTTTTATACAGTTGAGCAATATGCATGACAAATGTATACAAAAACAAGTATAAACTAGCAGTATTATTATTTACCCTTATTAAAAAAAAAACAATTCCATCTTTTGGTAACTCAGGTTACATGCTAACAGTAGGCTTAAGAAACCTAATATTATGCAAAATCAAAAAGGTATTGGGATGTAATTTTCAATTATTCCTAAACATAAAATATAAATGAATACAACATAGCTTTTCCTTTACTGCTAACATGTTCAAAATTTTTTTTTTTACTTGTAAATGAAAGTGAAAGAATCATATCCAACTAGCCTGAGAAACACATGGATATGTGGAAGCAGCTAATCTAGTGAAAAAAAGTGTTTTTGTTAAAAAAAAAGTAGTGCTGCCACTTAATTTAACATCTTCTGCTTCAAAATAAACTGAAATAACAAATAATTTTACATTTTAAATTTTTTAGTACTTTGTCCCTGTTTTCATGGAATCACCCATATATATATATATATATATATATATATATATATACACACACACACACACACACACACACACACACACACACACACACACACACGTTGAGTATCCCATATCCAAATATTCAGAAATATGGAATTTTTTGAGTGAGATAGTGAAACCTTTGTTTCCTGATGGCTCAATGTACACAAACTTTGTTTAATACGCAAAGTTATTAAAAATATTGTATTATAAGACCTTTAGGCTGTGTGTATAAGGTGTATGTGAAACATAAATGAATTGTGTGAATGTACACACACTTTTTTTAATTCACAAAGTTATTAAAAATATTGGCTAAAATGACCTTCAGGCTGTGTGTATAAGGGGTATATGAAACATAAATGCATTCTGTGCTTAGATTTAGGTCCCATCGCCATAATATCTCATTATGGTATGTAATTATTCCACAATCCGGAAAAATCCGATATCCAAAGTACTTCTGGTCCCAAGCATTTTGGATACGGGATACTCAAGTAAAATAAATAAATAAAATTTTAAAAAATAATAATAATAAAATAAATAAATAAATATATATATATATATATATATATATATTAAATGTTGTTTTATTTTTTAATTAAGGTTACAGATTGCTTTCAGAACTACGTATTTTCTAGTTAGATGTGTGCCTATAATAAGTGAACCTAAGGCAGTTGTCTGAGCTTTTTCGGTAGAAGTAAAATAAAGTGAATAAGTTACAAAATTTCAATTTTCTTGCTTTCAAAGTCTAAATTAGACTTTGCACATTCGGCCACACGGACTTACAGAAAGGAAGCAGTTTGTAGGCGCATTTGCATAAACTCCCAGACTCACGACCGCCAATAGATGCTGCTGCATGCACTTCATCATGAAACTCAAAAGCAAGCCCAATGGATACTAAAAATCACCTGTCCTAAAAGGGAATTCATTATCCCAACTCTTTAATCTCTTAAACATAACATTAATTTCAAATTCTTGCGATTTGAAGCAATTTCCAGTGTTTTAAAATGTTTATTTCACCAGTGGTGATTTCATATTCTCTGAACCTTTACCATTCATTTCAACGGTGTTTCCAGTTTGTGTGCTAAAAGTAGAAACCCAATTGCAATGAATGGAAACTAACCTCCAGACAGAGATCCCCCAAGGTTATAACCAAGCACATGCTCGTTAGCAGATGGCTGTTGCCCATTATGCTGGTTATAGTTTCCACTCCAGAGGTCCAAAACTAGTTCATTACACTGGCCTCCACAGCCCAGGAAGGTTGGGAAGAGCTACAATGATTATAAACTTAAATTTAGTAGGCCTTTGTGGTTGAAGATTAGCAGAAGCTGCATGCTGCTAATTTTATTTATGTATTCAGTTATTTATTTTATTTGTCTATTTAAGCAGTACTGGCACAAATATTTCACACTTATTTCAGTGGGACCATTCATTTTAATATCTATGCATCAGTGTTTCCCGACTTAAGTCTTCAAGGCATACTAACAGTCCAAGTTTTAAGGCTATCCATGATTGAGCATAGATAATAAAATCAAAATAACTGAGTTATCTGTGCTCAAGTATGGCAAGCCTCGAAACCTGGACCGTTAGTATGCATTAAAGATTGATATGGGGAAAAACTGCTATGGGGGGGAATTCGGTTATCAGCCGTAAATTACTAATCCCCCGGGTGCTATCCAATTAGCCCCGAAAGCAGGCAGACAAAACTAAATCCCAGATAATTGACCCATTTTCGCGATCACGAAAACACGTGGATCTGAGAACCTATTATGGATCCATGTGTTTTCACACAAAAACAGGTCAGTTTTTGTCAGAAAAGAATGGGCTGGAATTGAATTGCCAAATAAAACCATTGGGCAAAACAATTGTGATGTCCGTTTTTTCAGATGAAAAATTAAAGGGCACAATGGAATTATCCCCTATACATGCATAAAAGGTTTTCTGTTATTTTTTTTCTTTTCATCTTACTGGTTTTGTATCAGAAATATTCAGTGTTTTCTCCATGGTTTTTCTGAATGATTTGTCATAGATTGTCCTTGTTATTAACTGAAAATTGAGAAAAAAAGGAAATTTAAGTAATTTAAAATCACTAAAATTAAAATGTTTATTTTTAGCACTATTTCTGCAATCTGACCCTTAAAGACCCATCCCTAAAAGTGCCTTGTATATTACACAGTACTCTGTATAATAGATGACTAAAGTAAAATAAGTACATGTAGGGGTATATTAAATAACTGTCGGAAGCTGCCGTCTTGTCAGAAAGACGGGGGTGCCGACTTATTAAAAAAATGCATTTTTTCCCCCCCCAAAAGCCTGGAATTCCAGACTTGTCGGATAACACGTGGATCGGCAGAATAGCCGCCGATCCGCGTGCTTCTGTCGGAAACGGGGACAAATCCGACTGGTTTTGGCCCCCTTTCCAACAAACTCAAACCAACTTATAAACATGTCGGATTGAGGTGAGGAGCGCTGCGGCAGGCTACAGGGATGTGTGGTACCTTGCCTGGCCATCCCCTGGCCAGGCACCTCTCTCCCTGCAGGGCCTCCCCTTGCTGCAGACCTCACTCTCCCCAGGCACTGGCAGCTCCCCTCGCTGCCCGCCGGCGTCCAGCTCCCCCTGCCGGCCGCCACCGTCCAGCTCCCGCCGCTGTCACCTACCCAACGCCAGCCGCCGCTGTCTACTCCCCTCGCCGGCGCTGTCGGCGCACCCGGCATCTGACAGCAGCGGCAGAACAGCACCCTGTGTATGGCCAAATCTGACAGGCTGATTTGGCCGGCCATTGAATAGGGGTTGTTGGATCCATTCCGACAAATACATGTCGGAATGGATCCGACTTTTATTGAAAATACCCCATACTGTATGTTTGTTGAACTTTTACTCAGTAGTTCATCCAGAGGGAATGCGGTCAAGATCCCGCAGGATGAGATCCCGGCGTCGTAATACCGACACCGGGATCCAGACCGGCACAATCCCGACATATTCTCCCTCTGTGGGTGTACACGACCCATAGAGGGAGAATAAATTAGTGTGCCGAGCGTAACGAGGCACCGGGCCCGCAGCGAGCCCGGAAGGGGCTGCGTTGTGCTCGCCCCCCTGTCGAGATTCTGCCGGCCGGGATCCCGGTGTCGGTATTACGACCACCGGGATCTCGTCTGGCGGGATCTCGTACTGATCCCATCCAGAGTCCCCTTAGACAAAATAAGTCTTTCAATAAGTTTTTACTATTGCGTTATAGTATTGTGCTATATTATTTGGTGTTTGCTTGGATTTATACCAAAATTATTTAGGTAGCTTGGAATAACAGGCCCTACACACTACGCGATAACAGTGAAAGATATGACGGTACTCGTTCAATAATGAATGAGAACTCGTTCATATTTTTCAGTGTGTAGGCACCAGCAATAAACGATGCACGGACACGCGCTCGTTCATCATTGGTGCCAGCTTATACATGCATGCCAATATGGACAATATCCCCCTCCCTTCCCCCCCCCCCCCCCCCCCCCCCCGTCACCTCCCCTCCCCCGTCGGGCACCTTGGCGGCCAATTGCCAGGTGTGTAGGGCCCATAATTCAGGTTGAACTGTTGTATGATGCCTATTGTTGCGTGTACCATATATGGTGAATTCATTCATAAAAAATCTCAGTTCTGTAGTAATGGAGAGGTAAAAGCCAGACCCGTTATAAAAATACAGAGAAAAGGTGTCCCTATTATGAAAGTTGTTATTGCCATGATATTAAGAGGCACAGGATTTCCATCAAAGTCTGCATTTTTTTTTTTTTTTGACCAATACAATGTCCAGGGGTCTTGATCCAAAAAGTTGACTTTGATGGGAATCCAGGACCTACAGTAGGTTATGGAACTGAAGGGTGCCATGTCAGTTTCTGTGTCCAGCAGCAGAATGACTTGGGTCACAACGAAGTCTAGTTATAACTATGTTTTCCTAGAACACTAATAATAATATGCATATTTTCTCAGTGTTAGCTTCAAATTTGTGTGTCTTCAATACCTAGTGATGAATGTTCATTTGTTTCAAGTTGATGATGATTGACAACACTGCTTCCCTAATGCTTTGCTTTATTTATTCATTTAGAAGTCGAGGCAACGGTTCAACATGGGAAGTAATGGCAATATTTCTTCTGAAAGACACTGAGAAAGAGCAGCTGTGATGAAAATGCATCAGATGTCAATAGTACCAACCAGAGATGTTCACTCCTCGTGCTTTCAGAAAAAAGCAAAAGACGCTGAAGACCAGGTATGTTTCATTTTATTTACACTTTGAAAATGCTACCTTTTTATTGTTGCTGTTGTATGGAAGCCACAAATACGAAGTAAACCTGATTTCAGAGACAGTATACGTTTCTCTGTGCTTTTTTATTTTCTTTTTACAATGCCTGGCTGCATAATTTAACTTCTTGGGTTATGTAAATTGGATATAGAAGCATGGTAGCCTAGGTAAGGGATGGTGGGGGGCAAAGAACCCGGGCCAGTATGGGGGGAACAGACATATCCCCGATATGGTGTGGCCACCCTCATCCAGTGACTCAGCACTGCAAATTTGTCACTGTTATTCACAACAGACTATGGCTACAATCCCACGAGCTTTAGACACTCTGCCACCTCCGTCCATTACCTTGGCCCAAAATGTATTTACTGCTTGAACTCATCCATTTATATGAAACAAATATCCTCATTCCAACTATATATGCAGACTCTACATTCAGCTGTATTATAAGACTTCCCTCTTACTGAATGATTCTCATCACGTGTGTTGAACGGGTGTAGTATGGTATGCCAGCGGCCGGGATCCCGGCGGCCAGCATATCGGCGCCGGAATCCCGACCACCAGCATACCGACAGCTGGGCGAGTGCAAATGAGCCCCTTGCAGGCTCGCTGCGCCGGCCGACATACTGAATACCACTTGTGTTGAACAAGTTAATTGATAAGAAAAGTGTTTTAATATAGGTGATGGCAATCATAAGTTAAGAGGTAAGTCCATGGACAGAGCATTTTCTGTCCCTCCTGGAGAGGGTCATGCTGAGAGGTCTGTAGTGCTAATAATTCAGTATTAACTAAGCATTAGGTGTGAAGAGCCTGTTGCTAGAAAATATTGTATTGGTTGCTATAGGTTGCAGCAAACTGGCTATTTAGAGCATGTTGCTCAGTATTGTTTAAAAATAAACCCAGTGGATGGAGGTGACACATTTGTGGAAGTGGGTGCATGTTTAGCACATTGCTGAATCAACTAATGCTGATTGGCATTGGGATGCTGGCAATGTAGTGTACTCCATGTTATCAAACTGTAGCATTTGTATCACAACTTGCTTGGAAGTGGAGCCAAGCAGATAAACCTGAAATACCTATTGAGAAATTCATAGACGAGTCACGTCTCTCTTCTGGATTCAGTTCCACTTACACTATATCAGGGGTGGGGAACCTTTGGCCCTCCAGCTGTTGTTGAACTACACATACCAGCAAGCCCTGCTACAGTTTTGCTATTTGGCCATGCTAAAACTGTTGCAGGGCATGCTGGGATGTGTAGTTCAACAACAGCTGGAGGGCCGCGGGATTCCCACCCCTGCACTATATGGACAAAAGTGTTTGGCCACAACTGTTAATCATTGAATTCAATCAGACCCGTTGCCACAGGTGTATAAAATCAAGCACCTAGCCACACAGTCTCCATTTGCCAATACTTGTGATACAAAATGGGTCGTTCTGAAGCACTCAGTGACTTCAAACGTGGTACTGTGATAGGATGCCACCTTTGCTATACGACGGTTCGTGAAATTTCATGCCTGCTGAATATTTCACGGTCAACTGTAAGTTATATTAATAGAAAGTGGAAGCATTTAGGAACAACAGCAACTCAGCCACGAAGCGGCAAACCACCTAAAATCACAGCAGAGTCAAAGTCGCCAACGCTCTGCTGATTCCGTAGCTGAAGAGTTCCAAACTTCCATTTACATTATTGTAAGCACAAAAACTGTGCAGTGGGAGTTTAACGGAATAGGTTTCCATGGCCGAGCAGCTGCATGCACGCCTCACATCACCAAGTCCAATGCCAAGCGTCGGATGGAGTGGTGTAAAGCCCACCGACAATGGTCTGTGGAGCAGTAAAAACATGTTCTGTGGAAAGACGAATCATGCTTCTTTGTTTGGCAGTCAGTTGGGTGAGTTTGCGTTTGGCAGATGCTGGGAGAACGTTACCTGCCTGACTGCATTATGTCAACTGTGAAGTTTGATGGAGGAGGGATAATGGTACGGGGCTATTTTTCAGGGTTTGGCCTAGGCCCCTTATCTTAGTGAAAGGCAATCTAAATGCTTCAGCATACCAAGACATTTTGGATAATACTATGCTTCCAACTTTTTGGCAACAGTTAGGGGAAGGCCCTTGTCTCTATTCCAACATGAGTGTGCCCCAGTGCACAAAGGAAGGACTATAAAGACATGGTTTGATGAGTTTGGTGTGGAAACTTAGAAACATAGAATTTGACGGCAGATAAAAACCACTTGGCCCATCTAGTCTGCCCCTTTTTTATCCTTTAGGTAATCTCAACCCTTTTTTTTTTGCAGGCCAGTCAAGAACTTGACTGTATAGCTGCAAAAGGGGGACAACTCCATATTAAATTATATGTATTTGAAAACAATGTCATTACAGTCCCTGTTGGTGTAATAATCAGGCATCTGAATACTTTTGTCCATATGGTGTATCCCTCTTTATTCCCAAACTGGCTTTTTTTGCTTGGTTTATGGAAATTGCAATTTTCCAAGATGAATGTAAATGCAAGACTACACTTCTTATATTCTCTGTATTCATTTGAAATGTGTGATTAATGAGAAGGTGCTGCTTTGTTCTGTTTTGTTTACACTTAATTAGCCTGAGCCAATCAAGGGAGTAATTCAGACCTGATTGTAGCAGCAAATTTGTTAGCAGTTGGGCAAAACCATGTGCACTGCAGGTGTGGCAGATATAACATGCATAGAGAGTTATGGGTCCTACACACTGGCAGATAATACTGAAAGATATGAACGTTCTCGTTCATTAATGAACGCGATACCGTTCATATCTTTCATTGTGAAGGCACCAGCGATGAACGATGCGCAGCCCCACGCTCGTTCATCGCTGGTGCTTTGTCGCTTGTGTATGCAGACCAATATGGACGAGATCGTCCATATTTTCCTGCACTGCTATGGAGCCGGGTGACGGGGGGAGGGAAGAAACTTCACTCCCCCTGTCACTGCCTCCCCGCCGCTGGGTCGCCCGTCGGCCGTATTCGCCGTCGGGCAGCTCAGCGGCGGATCTATCAGTGTGTAGGGCCCATTAGATTTGAGTGGGGTGTGTTCAAACTGAAATCTAAATTCCAGTGTAAAAATAAAGCAGCCAGTATTTACCCTACACAGAAACAAACCCCCGCAAAGCACGTTTTTGCCCATCTGCTAACAAATTTGCTGCTACGATCAGATCTGAATTAGGCCCAAAGACTGTAAGATGCCATGATGAAGCTCTTACAAGGGGAGATGTATCAAACAGTTTTGATATATAAAGTGAAGAAGTTGCCCGTAGCAACTAAATTAGCTTCTGTCATTTTGTACACTATGCTAAAATAAAATTATAGATACGCTGATTGGTTGCTGAGGGAAACTTCTCCCCAAAGGGAGATGCACTTTGCAGTAGGAATGAAAAATGATATGATATAATAATAATTACATGTGTAGATACTTATTTATAGTATATATGCTACATGCTTGTCTGATAATCTTCCTTATTAAAAGTGTTATCTTAGAGGTAGACATCTTCCTCAGGACATTCTGACAGCTGTTTTTATCTGCTCTGAAACATATAAACATTTGTAGAAGTTGCAGAAGTCCTCATACCGGACCAGGGCAATAGGGCATTTCTTGTAAAACAAGCTGTAAAACATCACTTTAGACGGGAGATAAGGGGCAATTGTTATCCCCCCTTATCTCCCGTCTAAAGTGATGTTCAGGGGGTGATATTCAATTGAAGTCCCCTATCGTGCTGATCGCTACTAATGGGTGCGATCGGGAAAAGTGCAGTTTGGGTGCCCAAACGGGTCACTTTTAACACATTTTTGCTCGCCACCCCTGGCGGGTGTGAGCTGAAATGTAGACACCAGCTGCCAATCATGCCTGAATGGAGCTACAGTTGAATAGCTCTGTTAGGTGCCATCTAGTGTCTGCTAGCCAGAAATACATTTGAATCTCGCCCACTGTGCAGACAGTGCTACATTTTTTTTATTCAAAACATAAAGAGAGGTGCTACCATGCTGACACTTGTAGTTCAACACATAAAAAAGATAAAATGCATGTGCACACTACATACTAAACACTGCTAATCTGAGTGATTAGAATAGAGACTGCAATATAACATAGAGTTAATTTGTGGTGTTTAGCAGAAAATTTTGGTACAGACTCTCTCAGCCTGGATTAGCACACCTCTCACCTGTTCGACAGTGTATTTTTTTTTTGTTTTTTTTTACTAGTATGGATCTCTGGCATTTACAGACTGCATATTGGTAAAGGCACTATGATGGTAAGACCTGAATAAATGTATACAATTTGTCAGTTTTAGGAATGAGTTCGGGGCATGGGGCCTCCTGGGTTGGTATGGTCTGGCTGCTTTGGGGCATCATATTGTAACACTTAATCTAGCACTTTTTAACACTTGATTAATTTTATTTTTTAACAAATGTAAATTATTAACTCTTACTTAGTGTCACCTATGTACAGAGCCGGCCCTAGGCATAGGCAAATGCCTAGGGTATTTGGAATGCGCATGGGCACAAGCAGCTTCTGCTGATTAAAATGATATGCAACATACCTATATTCTGTGTGTGACTGTATCTGCATATGAAATGCTGCATTACAGTGTATCCCTGTAAATCACTGTAATGTAGATACAGCGACAGTCGCACACACTGATTAGCAGAATTTGCTGTCCTTACTGAATTAGCCCCATAATGTAAAGTGGTACTACTGTGTGATGTGACGTGAATAAGAGACACTATCGCATGATATAATGTGAATAAAGTTGCACTACTGTGTGGCATAACTTGAATTGGGGGTACTATTTTGTGGCAATGCCCCTTCCCAGCATGAATACGCCCCTTTTTGGGTTGCACACCGAATGTGCGCACTGTTCCTATATAAAATATAGGGGATAGGAGTAGCAAAATGAGAACTGATAAGGGGGAGGGGTGATGGTGCTGGGAGAGGGTGTAGGGTCAGAGGCGGAACTAGCGGCGGTGCTAGGGGGCACCAGACGTAATCTTGCCTAGGGCATCATATTGGCTAGGACTGGCTCTGCCTATGTAACACTCAACACATAGCTGCTGTTTATTACTATTGTAACACATTTTAACACTTAACTCACTAGTGTTGTGCCTTGGGGCAGTTGGCTTGTGCTAGCCTGGGGGGTCCCAGAAACCCATCTAATGAGATTGTAGTTGGCGTGCCCATATTTTTGGGCAAAATGATGCTAAGCACCTCATATTTACTCTGTTATATGGGAGAGTTTATCATAATTATTCTGATTAGTGGTGTGTAGTATTTAGAGAGTGCAGTGCTACATTTTTATCTATTGCTATTTTTGCCGCTAATTTTTTTTTAACTATTTAAAAAGAAGTTATGTTAGAGTGTAAATTAGGTACTCTACCCCCTGCCCCCAACTTTCAAAGAAAACGAAAACCTTGTAAGATGCACTTCCTTAACAAACATAATGAATGTAATTACAGAAAAACAAAATGTGCTTAAGCTCCCAGGTATTCAATAGAACAGCTGACATAGATACACAATTAATACACATAACAGATTGCTTTAGTGACCACTGGTTGTGGCATTGACAAATGTTTTTATTTGAAAAGAAAAATCGCCATGGTAACTGCTTTGTGTTATATCAGTATTTTTATGGCAGAATTTTGCATCCTCTTGTAAAATTCCAACAACTGTAAGCACAAAACAGTCTTTATAGTTGGGACTACACTGGAACATGCAGGTGATAGTTTCAGGTGAATAATGCTGCGTGCAACAAATCTTTAAAAATAAAACAAAAAAACTAAAAAAGACCATAATACCCTATCTCCAGATAAGACATTTTGTCACTTCTTTAACGAGCTCGTCCCCGTTCCAACCTCTCACCACTCTGGAATCCTACTGCTATCACAAACCGCTCGCACGCGGAATCATATCCCTACTGTACTCTCTTCTCCAGACATGGGACCAGACGACGACCCCGGCTTTCATACGCCAGTGGGAACGGGACCTAGGCCCGGTGCCTGATGACTATGATTGGTCGGATATCTTCACTGCAGTCACGAAGTCCTCTATCTCAACCCTAGTCAAAGAAAACGCATATAAAATTTTGTACAGGTGGTACTTTGTCCCCTCTAGACTCCACAAAATGTTTCCCTCCTCTTCACCCATGTGCTGGAGAGGATGCGGCGGACACGGCTCATTCCTCCACATTTGGTGGACGTGCCCTAAAATTATGCTATATTGGGACGCAGTCGCACGCTTGATGAGCGCGGTACTCCAGACCCAGGTTAAAAAAGATCCTTGGTCCTTCCTGCTAGGCCTCCCCATTGCTAACGCACCTCCAAACTCCAGTAAACTACTGACGCAGATCCTAAACGCGGCCAGGTGCTCAATTGCCCTCCAATGGAAACAGAGGGAGCCCCCCCATATTAAGCAGGTCATCAACAAAGTATGGTACCTCGCAAGCATGGAAAAAAATCACAGCATACCTTCATAATAGATCCTTCCAGTTTCTCCTGAGTTGGGAACTATGGTTTGACTCTCAGGCTCCCGCAGGTGGATTATGTTCCCCCGAGGGCCCGATGGCTCTCCTATTATGATCTCAGTAATCTCCTCACCCGGCTAGTAGATATAGGTCTACCTGTAATCCCTCCTCTTCGTGTCCCTCATGTAGCACTTTACCTTTTGGTACTAACGCCCTGCACTAGGTTGGCGGAACACGGGGGCGCACTGGCGGTGCCTCCACCCCTGTCTTTTCCTCCCCCCACTCTGTTCCCTCCCCATCTTTGTCCGTCTCCCCTTCTTTCTCTTCATGCTCTTCTCTCTTCTGTATTATCCTTTATATTGCTATAGTTACGAGTCTAATCCCCGGCTCCCACCCGTCTGATTAGCCCCCATTCACCCTTTGACATGAATCATCGCTGTTTCTCGTTCTTACAAATGTATGGTTAATGGCTCTTATTTGGATTATTTCTCCACATGTTGGGAACCGCTTGTTCTTTATATTAAGGTTAAATCTCTGCCTCTGATAGTATATTGTGACAAGTAGCAGCTCACCCCACGTGAGGTGGGGAGCTGTTGTGACATTTATAACCTGAAAATTAAAATAAACAAAAAAAAAAAAGACCATAATACTATTATTACAGGGAGAAAAAGATAAAGCACTTCCTAGTCTGTAGTTCATCCAGATTGATATTAACTTTGATCACTAATCATAATTGAATCGCATTGCAGTGATCACCATTATAACATGGATAATCATGGAATTAGGATCAAGAGATTGTTCCAACCTCCCAACATATTTAGAAGGCAACCTGGGTCATCACCCTCGTGTGACAATGCTGCGCCTGGCTGAAAAAGGGCGCGGCTTCGTGGGAGTGTCGTGATTCATCACTGTGGGGGCATACCCAGAGCTGCTGGCGTGCCCCCAGTCCCTCTGTCTCCTATGAATAGACGCGTCTATTCACCGCTGCTCTGCTAAGCAGGGCACCAAGTGACAGGATCCTCTCAACTGCCCCACTCCCACCCCCACTGCGGGACACTGCGACCCGCGGGTGGGACAGCGGGACAGTCCCAAAAAAACGGGACTGTGCTGCGAAAATGGGGACAGTTGGGTGGTATGTACGTCCCTAATTATTAGTAGAGATGATCATGAATAGACTGTTTGATGTCAGTGTTATGTCCACATCATTTGATTGATTGCTTGCTTCTCTTCTTTCAAAGGGACCATGTATATATTTTGTTTCACTAGTTTTCATTGTTAGTTAAATACCCTAGTTTTTTTTCTTTGTTTTATATATATATATATATATATATATATATATATAAAATTTATTTATTACCAGTTATTCATATAGCGCACACATATTTCCGCAGCACTTTACAGAGAATATTTGGCCATTCACATCAGCCCCTGCCCCAGTGGAGCTTACAATCTATATTCCCTACCACATGTGCATGCACACACATTCATACTAGGGTTAATTTTTGTTTGGATCCAGATAACCTACCAGTATATTTTTGGATTGTGGGAGGAAACCGGAGTACCAGGTGGAAACCCACGCAAGTGCGGGGAGAATATACAAACTCATATATGCACAGGTAGAGCCATGGTGGGAATTGAACCCATGACTTCAGTGCCGTAAGGCAGTAATGCTAACCATTACACCATCAGTACTTCCTATATATATATATATATATATATATATATATATATATAATAAAATACTCTTCTTCTGAGCTACTGGAATTAACCATATGGATGGTATAGTGGAGTGGTAATAATTTGTTCACGTTCCCCCCCAATGACTGCTAAGTGTGTCTGTTTTTTCCTGTCTAAACATGTTATTAAGACACCTAAACGAACACTCACAATTCAATTTCATGGTTTCGGGTATCTAAAGTCTGTGTTTGAGCGTCTAAAGCAGTGGTTCTCAAACTCGGTCCTCAGGACCCTACACGGTTCACGTTTTCCATGTCACCCAGCAGCTGCACTGTGTATCACCATCTGGCACATTTTATAAATATACAGCTGACCTGCAAAACATGAACCTAGTGGGGTTCTGATGACCGAGTTTGAGAACCTGTGGTCCAAAGTATGCCTATCCACATGGGGTTTGCAATTCATTTATTTTAAACAGCTCTGTCACAGGGAATAGAGGCTCTTATAGAGGCCATCAGAAATGTTCAGCATATTCCTGATAAGGTGTCAGAGGAATGTGAGGAATCTTATTTTAATGTAAAAAGAAATCCTCAGTCACTTTTCCTGTGTCAAAAGAATTGAATAAACTGTTTGAAGAACCGTGGGTTAATCCTGATAAGAAATTTCAGATCCCTAAAACGTTGCTCGCATCTTTTCCTTTTCCTCTGGAGAATAGGAAAAAATGGGAAAATCCACTGATAGTGGACGCATCAGTCTCTAGGCTGCCACGAAAGATTGTATTGCCTGTTCCTGGTGCAGCCTCCCTAAAAGACACGGCTGATCATAAGTTTGAGACTACACTCAAATCACTGTACACAGCTGCTGGGGTGGCCCAGAGATCCACTGTTGCATGTGCGTGGATCACAAAAGCCATTGCTAAATGGTCAGGTAACCTAATTGAGTGGTTAGATTCCTTGCCTAGGGGGGATGTTGTATTACTCCTGCGGCATATACATGACTCTGCAAACTTTATGGTGGAAGCCATAAAAGAAATAGGCTTCCTTAACGCACGCACCCCCGCTCTGGCAATGTCGGGACGCAGAGGCTTGTGGCTCTACCATTCACAGGAGAGGCCTTGTTTGGAGATGATCTAGACAAATGGATCTCCACAGCTACTGCGGGTAAGTCTACTTATCTTCCTTCCACAACCCCCCCCCAACCAAGAAGACTTATTCAGCTTTTAAGTTACAGTCCTTTCGGACGACCAAGTTCAAAGGCAGAACCAGAGGTGCTTCTACGTCCTCCAGCGGATTAAGAGGTAAACCACGCAATCCAACAACTGCGGGTGCTCAGACTCTGCTTCCTCCAAGACTTCAGCAGGACGGGAGACCGCAATGCCTGGAAGGCTGTCAGGTGGGAGCACACCTACAATTCTTCAGTCAAATCTGGTCAAGTTCGTGCCAGGATCCCTGGGTCTTAAATCTTATTTCCCAGGGCTACAGACTGTAGTTCCAAGAGCTCCCACCTCACAGATTCTTCAAATCAGGTTTGCCAGTTTCACAAGAGGCAAGTTTAACTTTACAACATGCCATCCAAAAACTGGTACAGACTCACGTCATTTTTCCAGTTCCACCTCATCAGCTAAACAAGGGGTACTATTCCATCTTGTTTGTAGTACCGAAATCGACGGTTCGATAAGACCAATTTTGAACCTCAGGTCGTTGAACCCGTACTTACGAGTGTTCAAATTCAAGATGGAGTCTCTGAGAGCGGTGATCTCAGGTCAGGAGGAAGCGGAATTCCTAGTGTCCCTGGATATCAAGGATGCATACCTTCATATTCCGATCTGGCTGCCTCATCAGGCTTATCTATAGTTTGCACTGCAGGACTGTCACTTCCAGTTCCAGGCCCTGCCATTTGGTCTCTCCACGGCACCGAGGGTGTTCACCAAGGTGATGGCAGAGATGATGTTTCTACTCCGCATGCAGGGAGTGAACATAATTCCGTACCTGGACGATCTCCTGATAAAAGCACCGTCCAGGGAAAGGTTGCTGGACAGCATTGGTCTCTGAAACCAAACTTCTCCAGGATCACGGGTGGATTCTGAACCTTCCGAAATATCACCTAGAGCCATCACGGAGGCTCCCATTCCTGGGAATTATACAGGACACAGAGTTGCAGAAGGTGTTCCTTCCGTTGGAAAAGGCATTAGTAATCCAGTCAATGGTTCGGGATGTCGTGAAGCCAACCCGGGTGTCGGTGCATTTATGCATTCACCTTCTGGTGAAAATGGTGGCCTCTTACGAGGCACTTCAATACGGAAGGTTTCACACAAGACCCTTCCAGCTCGATCTGTTGGACAAATGGTCCGGTTCGCATTTTCACATGCACCAGAGGATCCGTCTGTCGCCAAAAGCCAGGATCTCCCTTCTATGGTGGCTACAGACTTCTCACCTCGTCGGAGGTTCGGAATTCAGAACTGGATTCTGCTAACCACAGACTCAAGCCTCAGAGGTTGGGGAGCAGTCGCTCAGGGGGTGCAGTTTCAAGGAAGATGGTCAAGTCAGGAAGTCATCCTTCCAATCAACATTCTGGAACTCAAGGCCATTTACAACGCCCTTCTGCAGGCCTCACATATTCTTCAAGATCGGGCCATTCAGGTCCAGTCGGACAATGTGATAGCAGTAACGTACATAAACCGACAGGGCGGAACGAAAAGCAGAGCAGCAATGTCAGAGGTGTCAAGAATTCTCCTGTGGGCAGAAAGAAACACTGTGGCGTTGTCAGCAGTCTTCATTCCGGGAGTGGACAACTGGGAAGCAGACTTCCTCAGCAGACACGACCTGCACCCGGGGGAGTGGGGCCTTCACCCGGAAGTGTTCAGGTGCTTGACAAGTCGTTGGGGATTTCCACAAATCGACATGATGGCCTCTCGTCTTAACAAGAAGCTCAAGCAGTATTGTTCCAGGTCGAGAGACTAACAGGTGGTGGCGGTAGACACCCTGATGACTCCATGGGTCTATCGGAGTGTGTACGTGTTTCCTCCACTTCCTCTGATCTCAAGAATTCTAAAGAAAATAAAAAGGGAAAAGGTTCAAGCAATACTCTTTGCTCCGGACTGGCCACGAAGGGCCTGGTACGCGGACCTTCTGGAGATGCTCCTCGAAGATCCGTGGCCTCTACCTCTTCGCGAGGATCTTCTGCAATAGAGCCCGTTCATCTTTTAAGACTTACCGTGGCTACGTTTGACAGCATGGATGTTGAACGGTTGATTTTAGCCAGGAGAGGGATCCCTAAAAAGGTTATCCCGACTATGATCCAAGCCAGGAAGGGGGTAACATTTAAGCATTACCATCGTATTTGGAAGAAATACGTCTCTTTGTGTGAGAGCAGAGATTATTCTGCGGTGGAATTCCATCTGGGTCGTTTCCTGCTTTTTCTGCAGGCTGGTGTGGATGTGGGCCTACGTCTGGGCTCCATAAAGGTCCAGATTTCGGCCTTGTCCATTTTCTTTCAGAAACAATTGGCTTCACTCCCTGAGGTTCAGACATTCTTTAAATGTGTTCTGCACATCCAACCTCTCTTTGTGCCTCCCACGGCACCTTGGGATCTCGATGTGATGCTTCAGTTCCTCTAGTCGGACTGGTTTGAACCGTTACAGGAGGTTGACGTAAATTATCTTACGTGGAAGACCGTCACACTGTTGGCCTTGGCTTCAGCAAGACGTGTGTCGGAGCTGGTGGCTTTGTCTCACAAAAGTCCCTATTTCATTTTCCATGAGGACAGAGCTGAACTCAGAACTCGTCAGCAACTTCTTCCCAAAGTGGTGTCCGCATTTCAGATCAACCAACCTATTGTGGTTCCGGTTGTCACCGGCACCTCTCCTACTTCAAAGTCTTTGGATGTTGTGAGGAATTTGAAGGTGTAGGTGAAAAGAACAGCTCGTCACAGAAAGTCGGACTCGCTGTTTGTTCTTTATGATTCCAATAAGATTGGCTGTCCTGCTTCAAAGCAGACAATTGCACGCTGGATCAGACTTACTATCCAGCATGCTTATTCCACGGCAAGTTTGTCATGTCCAAAATCTGTACAGGCCCACTCTACTAGGTTGGTGGGTTCTTCCTGGGCGGCTGCCCGGGTGTCTCGGCTTTACAGCTACTTGGTCAGGTTCAAACACGTTTGCTAAGCTCTACAAGTTCGATACTTTGGCCGCTGAGGACCTTCAGTTTGGTCAATCAGTTCTGCAGGAACCTCAGCACTCCCCCACCCGGTTTGGGAGTTTTGGTACATCCCCATGGTACTAAATGGAACCCAGTATCCTCTAGGACATAAGAGAAAATAAGATTTTAATTACCTACCGGTAAATCCTTTTCTCGTAGTCCGTAGAGGATACTGGGCGCCTGCCCAGTGCTTCGTTCTTCCTGCACTGTTACTTGGTTAAGCAATGTTGGTTCAGCTGTTGCTGTTCCTGTTTAAAGTTTGGTTAGCTTGGCTTTCCTCTTGGTGTGTGTGCTGGATCGGAATCTCATCACTATCCTTATCTATCCTACTCTCAAAGTATGTCCGGCTCCTAGTGGACCCATCTATACCCCATGGTACTAAATGGACCCCAGTATACTCTACGGACTAAGATAAAATGATTTACCGGTAGGTAATGAAAATGTTATATATATATATATATATATATATATATATATATATATATATATATCAGCAAAAGGTTAATCGCGCAACAATCAAACCAGTCCAATATATTTCAGAAGTCCAATGTTTCCCGTTCTTGATAAGACTCTTTTGTCCTCCACTGCTTCCTCCAGATAAAGCCGTACCACAGGCTAAATTAAAGTACATGTAAAGAAACAAATGAGCGCAAAGTATAAGTAAACGGTTGTAAGCATTTAATTAGTAGAAGCATATGCTTACATACATCTCAAAAAGGAACAAGCGGCTCGATGTTTCACACACGGGCGCCTTCCGGACAGCACCAGGTGAGTGGCCGCTATTAACAGCTCATCAACCGATCCCTTGCTCGGGACCACACAGGATCAGGCCAGCAGGGACGCGGTTACGTCCAGTGTCCAGTTACCACACAAACGCGTTTCGTCACGGGGACTTCGTCAGGGGGTGTACCCTCTGGGGCTTACTGTGCCAGGATAACCTATAGTTTCCTGGCATTTACCCTGAAATTGGTTTAATTTGACGTGGGTTTGCGGAAATTCGCGAATAGCTGATTAACTCCAGTGATTAAACCCGGATCTTTAGCTGCACAGTAAACCTTGTGGCTAATTTAATCTCTACCCAAGGCTCCTTACTGACTGGCATCATAAATCTAACTAGATTTGGCCTGCATGTACGTGGGGGTGGGAGACTGCGCGCGGGGCCGTGCATCGCTATCGGCTATACACACAGAGCGATGTGTGCTTAAGGGGGGGTACCCACGGAGCGATATTCGAAGCAATCTGACTAGATTGCTTAGAATTTAAGCATTATCGCTCCGTGTGTACCCCCTAAAGCGATAGTGATGTGCAGCCCCGCGCATCGCTATCGCTGGTGCGAGATTGGCCTCCATGGAGGCCAATCTAGCGGGTCGCTCTCTGAAATGAGCGCCCCCCCGTCTCCCCCGCACGCTCAGCACACATTGCGCTGAGCAGGGGAAGAGATGTGTGCTGAGCGGTTCGCTCAGCACACATCTCTCCCACATCGGCCCGTCTATATGGGTCTTTAATTTCTAAGCAATCTGGTCAGATTGCTTAGAATTTAAACACACATCTCTACGTGTGTGCCGCCCTTTACTTTTACAGGCTTTTTTTCCTCTTTACTAATTGGAAACCTGTAAATGGCAACATAACTCATTGAAAAGTCACCAGGCCTGAGAACATTTTTGGCAGTCGTGGTCTGAGGAGGAGGCCTATATGCAGATTCCATGCAGGACTCCTCCTCTCTGTGGGGCAGTAGACTATGGCATTGTGCCAAAGTCTACTGCGCATGCACAGGTCTCCGAACACCTGCAAAGTTCTGGTGACTGATCAATACTGCGCATGCGCAGTGGGCCATTTTTTTGCCTCTGCTGCAGCACTGGCACAGGACTTCAGAAAGGTAATGAATTAAACATTGGTGCGGTGTGGACCTAGGGACCCCTCCGCATATTGCGTTTGTTGCAATTTATTGGTGTCAATTAATTGTCTGCTAGTGACTCCCTATTCCCTCCCCTGGCAATTGGTTTTGACAGGCGACGCCACTTGTGTTTCTCAAATAGCAGTATATACCCAGCCTAAGAGATTTGTGCGTACATGAGTGTTCTTGTTGTAAGGAGGAATGGAACAAAATTCCTAAAAGACCCTGTAAGGGCTTATAAATGTTTGGTTAAATGCAGTGTCGGTTTTAGGTGCGGGCTAGTATGCGGGCGCCACAGTCACCCCACCAGCGCAATCTGAATTAAGTGCACCTGCCCTCTGCCGGCACCACGCTGATAGCACTCTGCCTCCTGCACCCCTAATGACCGCACCCCCCCCCCCACACTTGCCCCACCACCCTGACCACATTAGTCTCTGCCGACCGCACTAGTCTCTGCCTCCCGCTGCCCGCACCGCCCTGACTGCACTAGTGTGTGCCTACCGCACCCCTTCTGGCCAACTGCCCTGACCGCTGTCGTGTCTGCCTTCCACACCCCACTCTGCCCGCACTCCTGGTGGCCGCAGACCGCCCCCCCTCCCCCCTTGTTACTCTCCTGGCGCAATGTGTATAAGAGGCTCTACCTGCTGCAGTGTGTATAAGAGGCTCTACCTGGTTAATGTGTATAAGGGGCTACCTGGTGCAATGTGTATAAGAGACTCTACTTGGTGCAGTTTGTATAAGAAGCTCCACATGGTGCAGTGTGTATAAGAGGCTCCACATGGTGCAGTGTGTAAAAGAAGCTCCACATGGTGCAGTGTGTATAAGAGGCTGTACCTGGCGCAATGTGTATAATAGGCTCTACCTGGCGCAATGTATATAAGGGGCTACCTGGCGCAATGTATATAAGAGGCTCTACCTGGTGCAGTGTGTATACGAGGCTCTACCTGATGCAATGTATGTAAGGGGCTACCTGGCGCAAGGTGTATAAAGGGATACCTGGCGCAATGTGTATAAGAGGCTCAACCTGGCATAATGTGTATAAAGGGCTACCTGGCGCAATCTGTATAAGAGGCTCTACCTGGCGCAATCTGTATAAGAGGCTCTACCTGGCGCAGTGTGTATAAGTGGCTCTACCTACTGCAATGTGTGTAATGGGTTACCTGGCGTAATGTGTATAAGTGTCTCTACCTGCACAATGTGTGTAAGGGTCTCTAACATGGCATAGTGTGTAAAAGGGATACTATTGTGTGGTGTAATGTGACTGACAGACATTACTGTTCGGAATAATATGAATTGGTACAATTCTGTGGCCACGCCCCTTCCACATGAAGCCACAAACCTATATTTTGCTAGGCGCCTTTGGCGCACACTGTCCCTGTTTTAAATTGGGAGGGGGGGTGAGGGGGAAAATAAAACGATCGCCCTGTGCGCCACAAGGTCTAGAGCCGGTCCTGCTTAACCACTTGCCTGGCATGGTCGCATCAGATGCGACCATGTCTGCAAGTGCTCTATCTGACCTGGTCGCACAGGATGCGACCAGTCAGAGAGTGTTAGCGGCAGGGAAGATAAACTTCCCTCCGCTGCTGCTGCTGTCAGAAGGACCGGAAGGTCCCTTTGCCTCCCTGCACTCTCCCCCACTGATTGCTGTGCTGCCGATCACTGCTGATCGGTCAGCACGGAAGGATCCCCCCCCCTCCCCTCCAGCGGCTGCAGACAATGGCAGCCGCTGGGGAGTGTAAATTAACCCTCCCAAGCCACCCTCAGACCCCCCCTGTATACCTGCAGGCTGTCCCTGCTTTCAACATGAAAGCCGAGATGTACCCGATGTTCCGATGGTCGCGATGTTCCCGATCGATGTTTGGGGGGGAAATATATTTATTTATTTTTCTTGTAAAAAAATATTTTTTTTTTTACTAAAATCATTTGGGATAGGGTTAAATTCATGTTCTTCACCTAATTCACTCATAAATAAAAACCTGACAATTTTGGAGCGGTTTTCGGCTAAATAAATCGTCAGTTAAGTGGTTAAATTATTACGTTGCTGCTGAATCATAGGGCATGCTTAGTGTCGCACACGTTGTATTCATTTTTTATAAATGATGGCATAAGGAATCTGTTCTGATTCATTTTATTCATTATTATTATTATTATTATTGTTATTATTATTATCCTTTATATGTTTCATGAGATTAGTTTAATTAAATTTGAGGACTTGGTGAGGGTTAGATGATATTAATTATGAAAAAAACTGAAATTAATTTTTTACATGACACTACCTATTTTCTTTAATCTTTGACTTTTTTTTTTTATCTGTTAGTGAAAAATGTCCATATCAAATCTATAAATTCATTTTTTGTGGGCCCTGATTAAAAAAGTTATTCAATTAAGTATGTGGCTGTCACAAAACGTGGAGGCGTATTTGGTTTTGTTTTTTAAAGACGGGGGAGGACAAAGTATTAATATGTTAGAATTCATTTTTGAAATGTACTTTAGGTAATATTGATTGCGTGATTGGATTGTTCGTACAGTACAGGCCTGATCTCCAACACAGCTGGTGCAGACTCCAAGCCTGTAATTACTGTCAGACTCGTGGACATTTTAGCAGTTTCATCTGTTTGGGCAGAGAAATGTCTTTCAAATCATTCTTCAGCTTCCAAACACAGAAATCAATATCTTTATGAATTGGTAGCAAACTAAACAAAGCTCAAGAGAGCTAATTTTCCATGAACCTATCATAAATTGCTTAAAGAAGTTATGATAAAATACTCAAAGTGGATTCTCTTTGCCATTATATAAATTATTTAATCGGTTAGACTGAAACAATAATGTATCCTGCAGGGACGACCGTGTGCAGGAGCCGCTCGGGCCCCCTCCTTTCTGGCAGCGAGTAGACTCTGGCTTTATTCTAGAGTCTTCAGCACCGGTCTCCGGGAACATGGCATCCGTGCCTTGTTCCCCAACACATCTCGATTGCATATGCGCAAATGACAGGGAAATGGCCGCGCTGGCCATTTTCACAATGATTTTTGTCGACATGTTGGTTTTGCATTGTAAATTATTGCAGACTCGCACAAAGTCCCGCTCCTCCTGAAACTTGCATTACATTTAGTCCAATGTGACATTTCACCTAGGGGATGCGGTCACGTGACCGCAGCAGCGTTGGTCTCCCAGCCCCAACCCTTCTCCCAGTGCCATGTTTTTTGACACCTACAGTAAAACCTCATATTTTCTAAATGCAAACTCATTGTAAATATACCACCCAAGCATCCCAATTTGAGTGGGCTGTTCTCCAGTGGACACGTTTGTCCCTATTTTCTTTGCAAGGTAATCCTTGCAGGTGCCTAATTTTTCAGCACCATTAGAGCAGTACCCCTGTGGCACGGTCATTCACCCCCATCCTGATTCTTGATCTGCAAATGTTGGGAAGTGTGTATAGTATGCAGGATATTTGCGTTACCAGAGCATACAGATATGTCCTCATAAGCAGCGGGGTGTGGTTCATTAGGTCGACATGAGTTAGGTCAACCACGTTTGGTCGACATGCATTAGGTCGACATGATCACTAGGTCGACATGGCCAGTAGGTCGACATGTGCTAGGCCGACATGGAAAAAGGTCGACATGAGGTTTTTTTTTTACTTTTTTTGGTGGTGTTTTCTTCGAAAAAGTGACGGGGAACCCCAATTAGTGCGGGGCTTACTGCGCTGCTTGGCACAGGTTCCCAGTTGTAGTCCACGTGGATCGTTAAGTATGAAAAAGGTCACAAAAAAATTAAAAATAGTGAAAAACTCATGTCAACCTTTTTCCATGTCGACCTAGTCATCATGTCCACCTAATGCAGTGATGGCTAACCTTGACAGTCCAGCTGTTGTTGAACTACACATCCCAGCATGCCCTGCATCACTTTTGCTATTTGGCCATGCTAAAACTGATGCAGGGCATGCTGGGATGTGTAGTTCAACAACAGCTGGAGTGTCAAGGTTAGCCATCACTGACCTAATGCATGTTGACCAAACGTGTCCACTTAATGACCGCCATCCAAGCGGCGGCTCCTACTTATTTTGGGGAGGGGGCTACCATTTCCCCTATGCCCAGAGAGGAGACAGCCAGCCCCGGTTCCTGCCATTTGCACAATGGATCTGGCAGGCATCACCCGGCATGGTTAACGTTTGTTTGATGCCAAACAGATCTAGATTGGAATTGCTGCTCCTTTTTTATGCAGACACAGTATGCAGTACAGTGCATTGAGGAGATAATGATACAACAAATTGTGTACAAAAACATAAAGTATGACCCTGCCCAAATGATGTGTGTGGAACACTGGATGCATAATGCAGTATCATAACAACAATTGTAGCGGTTGATGGGAAAGCGCAGGCAGATACTGTAAGGCAGAAGCATTTATCAGACATTAATATTACAGCAGCCTCTGGCAGCTGGCATTTCTGAATCACTATCTGTAATGCTATATCCATATAGATCATTTATATGGTGCAGAGCAGGGTCCGCTCATCACCATAGCTCTATCCCTAGCCATGTGAGAGAGAGATGTTCTCAGTATTGTCACTTTGGAAAAGAGGGACAGTAGAAAGCTATGTAATGTGCTCCACGTTGGATCATTACGTTAGATTTGTTGCATGAGCAGTATTTTCTAACTACAGTAAATGCAAACAGCCATGGTCTTCCAGCCAAACCTAATGAAAACCAACTGCTGCTTCACACAGTGCTCCTAAATTGATGACTTTCATTGTTTTAGTTAATTGTGAATTGTTGCGGCTTGGCTGTTTGTCTTCATCTACAAGTAACAAAGGGAAGCAGCTGTGGCTGGCACGGAGGGGCTCCACTAATTCAGTTAGCGTTTTCAACAGCAAATTGTTAAATACTAAAACCTTCCCCCTTTGTATATTCAGCACATCTTCTCAGAAACATACGTGTTATAGCATTATTTATTTTATCAACTGTCTGCACTGTTCTCAATGTATAGGCTTAATAACCAAGAACAGTACATATAATAATGTTACCATGAAAGCAGATCATTAGAAATACAGACATTTGTTGTTAGTGCCAAGACTGCCCGAAGGCCTTATACCAGCTGGCATTTGTTTTACAGTAAAAAAATAAAAATAATGTCACAGCATATGTAGCGCTATTGTTAATTACTCACATTTGGGAGGCAATTGAAGGTCGAATAGGTCTAACCAGTGTGTTCACTGGTGTAAAACTCAAGTGAGTGGAGCAGGCAGCATTTGGAGAAACTCAGAACTTACGCCATGCTCATATCAGGTGTGTATGATGTCATGGATCAGTGGTGTGTACTTTCAGACCTGCTTTTTGTGTGTTGTCTTAGCGATACAAATCCTTGTGAAATGCATTATTTTACCACTGTGTGTATCAATCTTTATTTCTCTATCGTCCTAAGTGGATGCTGGGGTTCCTGAAAGGACCATGGGGAATAGCGGCTCCGCAGGAGACAGGGCACAAAAGTAAAGCTTTTACAGGTCAGGTGGTGTGTACTGGCTCCTCCCCCTATGACCCTCCTCCAGACTCCAGTTAGATTTTTGTGCCCGGCCGAGAAGGGTGCAATTCTAGGTGGCTCTCATAAAGAGCTGCTTAGAGAGTTTAGCTTAGGTTTTTTATTTTACAGTGATTCCTGCTGGCAACAGGATCACTGCAACGAGGGACAGAGGGGAGAAGAAGTGAACTCACCTGCGTGCAGGATGGATTGGCTTCTTGGCTACTGGACATGAAGCTCCAGAGGGACGATCACAGGTACAGCCTGGATGGTCACCGGAGCCACGCCGCCGGCCCCCTCACAGATGCTGAAGCAAGAAGAGGTCCAGAATCGGCGGCTGAAGACTCCTGCAGTCTTCTTAAGGTAGCGCACAGCACTGCAGCTGTGCGCCATTTTCCTCTCAGCACACTTCACACGGCAGTCACTGAGGGTGCAGGGCGCTGGGGGGGGGGCGCCCTGGGAGGCAAATGAAAACCTTTAAAAAGGCTAAAAATACCTCACATATAGCCCCAGAGGCTATATGGAGATATTTACCCCTGCCTAAATGTACTAAATAGCGGGAGACGAGCCCGCCGGAAAAGGGGCGGGGCCTATCTCCTCAGCACACGGCGCCATTTTCTGTCACAGCTCCGCTGGTCAGGAAGGCTCCCAGGTCTCTCCCCTGCACTGCACTACAGAAACAGGGTATAACAGAGAGGGGGGGGCAAAATAAATGGCAATATATTAATATAAAAGCAGCTATAAGGGAGCACTTAATCATAAGGCTATCCCTGTCATATATAGCGCTTTTTGGTGTGTGCTGGCAGACTCTCCCTCTGTCTCCCCAAAGGGCTAGTGGGTCCTGTCTTCGTATAGAGCATTCCCTGTGTGTCTGCTGTGTGTCGGTACGTGTGTGTCGACATGTATGAGGACGTTATTGGTGTGGAGGCGGAGCAATTGCCAAATATGAGGATGTCACCTTCTAGGGGGTCGACACCAGAATGGATGCCTTTATTTGTGGAATTACGGGATAGCGTCAACTCGCTTAAGCAGTCGTTTGCCGACATGAGGCGGCCGGACACTCACTTAGTGCCTGTCCAGGCGCCTCAAACACCGTCAGGGGCTGTAAAACGCCCCTTGCCTCAGTCGGTCGACACAGACCCAGACACAGGCACTGATTCCGGTAGTGAAGGTGACGAATCAACCGTATTTTCCAGTAGGGCCACACGTTATATGATTTTGGCAATAAAGGAGATGTTACATTTAGCTGATACTACAGGTACCACTAAACAGGGTATTATGTGGGGTGTGAAAAAACTACCAGTAGTTTTTACCGAATCAGAAGAATTAAATGACGTGTGTGATGAAGCGTGGGGTGCCCCGATAAAAAACTGCTAATTTCAAAGAAGTTATTGGCTTTATACCCTTTCCCGCCAGAGGTTAGGGAGCGCTGGGAAACACCTCCTAGGGTGGACAAAGCGCTAACACGCTTATCAAAACAAGTGGCGTTACCCTCTCCTGAGACGGCCGCACTTAAAGATCCATCAGATAGGAGGATGGAAAATATCCAAAAAGGTATATACACACATGCAGGTGTTATACTACGACCAGCTATTGCGACTGCCTGGATGTGCAGTGCTGGGGTAGTTTGGTCAGAGTCCCTGATCGAAAATATTGATACCCTGGACAGGGACAATATTTTACTGTCGTTAGAACAAATAAAGGATGCATTTCTTTATATGCGTGATGCACAGAGAGATATCTGCACACGGGCATCACGGGTAAGTGCTATGTCCATTTCGGCCAGAAGAGCTTTATGGACACGACAGTGGACAGGCGATGCGTAGAGGAGTTATTTGGGGTCGGTCTATCGGATTTGGTGGCCACGGCTACGGCCGGGAAATCCACCTTTCTACCTCAAGTCACTCCCCAACAGAAAAAGGCGCCGACCTTTCAACCGCGGCCTTTTCGTTCCTTTAAAAATAAGAGAGCAAAGGGCTATTCATATCTGCCACGAGGCAGAGGACGAGGGAAGAGACAGCAACAGGCAGCTCCTTCCCAGGAACAGAAGCCCTCCCCGGCTTCTACAAAAGCCTCAGCATGACGCTGGGGCTTCGCAAGCGGACTCGGGGGCGGTAGGCGGTCGTCTCAAGAATTACAGCGCGCAGTGGGCTCACTCGCAGGTAAATCCCTGGATCCTGCAGATAATATCTCAGGGGTACAGGTTGAAATTAGAGACAGAGCCACCTCGCCGTTTCCTGAAGTCTGCTTTACCAACGTCCCCCTCAGAAAGGGAGACGGTTTTGGAAGCCATTCACAAGCTGTATTCTCAGCAGGTGATAGTCAAGGTACCTCTTCTACAACAAGGGAAGGGGTATTATTCCACTCTTTTTGTGGTACCGAAGCCGGATGGCTCGGTAAGGCCTATTCTAAATCTGAAGTCCTTGAACCTGTACATAAAGAAGTTCAAGTTCAAGATGGAGTCACTCAGAGCAGTGATAGCGAACCTGGAAGAAGGGGACTTTATGGTATCCTTGGACATCAAGGATGCGTATCTCCACGTTCCAATTACCCCTCACACCAGGGGTACCTCAGGTTCGTTGTACAAAACTGTCACTATCAGTTTCAGACGCTGCCGTTTGGTTTGTCCACGGCACCTCGGGTCTTTACAAAGGTAATGGCCGAGATAATATTTCTTCTTCGAAGAAAAGGCGTATTAATTATCCCATACTTGGACGATCTCCTAATAAGGGCAAGGTCCAGAGAACAGCTAGAGATGGGTTTAGCACTATCTCAAGAGGTGCTAAAGCAGCACGGATGGATTCTGAATATTCCAAAATCCCAATTAATGCCGACAACTCGTCTGCTGTTCCTGGGGATGATTCTGGACACCGTTCAGAAAAAGTTTTTTCTTCCCGAAGAAAAAGCCAAGGAGTTATCTGACCTGGTCAGGAACCTCCTAAAACCAGGAAAGGTGTCTGTACATCAATGCACAAGAGTCCTGGGAAAAAATGGTAGCTTCTTACGAAGCAATCCCTTTCGGCAGATTCCATGCAAAGGGATCTGTTGGACAAATGGTCAGGGTCGCATCTTCAGATGCACCTGCGGATAACCCTGTCGCCGAGGACAAGGGTATCCCTTCTGTGGTGGTTGCAGGAGGCTCATCTATTGGAGGGCCGCAGATTCGGCATGCAGGATTGGATCCTGGTGACCACGGATGCCAGCCTGAGAGGCTGGGGAGCAGTCACACAGGGAAGAAATTTCCAGGGAGTGTGGTCGAGCCTGAAAAAGTCTCTTCACATAAGCATTCTGGAACTAAGAGCAATCTACAATGCTCTAAGCCAGGCGGAACCCCTGCTTCAAGGAAGACCGGTGTTGATCCAGTCGGACAACATCACGGCAGTCGCCCATGTAAACAGACAGGGCGGCACAAGAAGCAGGAGGGCAATGGCAGAAGCTGCCAGGATCCTTCGCTGGGCGGAGAATCACGTGATAGCACTGTCAGCAGTATTCATCCCGGGCGTGGACAACTGGGAAGCAGACTTCCTCAGCAGACACGACCTTCACCCGGGAGAGTGGAGACTTCATCCAGAAGTTTTCCACATGCTATTAAACCGTTGGGTAAAACCAATGGTGGACATGATGGCGTCTCGCCTCAACAAAACACTGGACAGGTATTGCGCCAGGTCAAGAGATCCGCAGGCAATAGCTGTGGACGCGCTGGTAACACCTTGGGTGTACCAGTCGGTATATGTGTTTCCTCCTCTGCCTCTCATACCAAAGGTATTGAGGATTATACGGCAAAGAGGAGTAAGACTAGTGGCTCCGGATTGGCCAAGAAGGACTTGGTACCCGGAACTTCAAGAGATGGTCACGGACGATCCGTGGCCTCTACTTCTGAGAAGGGACCTGCTTCAGCAGGGTACTTGTCTTTTTCAAGACTTACCGCGGCTGCGTTTGACGGCATGGCGTTTGAATGCCAGATCCTAAAAGGAAAAGGCATTCCAGAAGAAGTCATTCCTACCTTGATAAAGGCAAGGAAGGAAGTCACCGCGAAGCATTATCGCCGTATTTGGCGAAAATATGTTGCGTGGTGCGAGCAGCGGAGTGTTCCGATGGAGGAATTTCAACTGGGTCGTTTTCCTACATTTCCTGCAATCAGGATTGTCTATGGGTCTCAAATTGGGATCTATTAAGGTTCAAATTTCAGCCCTATCAATATTCTTCCAAAAAGAATTGGCCTCAGTCCCTGAGGTCCAGATTTTTATCAAAGGAGTACTGCATATACAGCCTCCTGTGGTGCCTAAGGTGGCACCGTGGGATCTAAATGTAGTTTTAGATTTCCTCAAATCCAATTGGTTTGAACCACTAAAGAAGGTGGATTTGAAATATCTCACATGGAAAGTGACTATGTTACTGGCCCTGGCTTCGGCCGGGAGAGTATCTGAACTGGCGGCTTTGTTTTATAAAAGCCCTTATTTAATTTTCCATTCGACATAGGGCAGAGCTGCGGACGCGTCCGCATTTTCTCCCTAAGGTGGTATCAGCGTTTCACCTGAACCAGCCTATTGTAGTGCCTGCGGCTACAGACGACTTGAAGGACTCCAAGTTGTTGGACGTTGTCAGAGCCTTAAAAATATACATTTAAAGGACGGCTGGAGTCAGAAAATCTGACTCGCTGTTTATACTGTATGCACCCAACAAGTTGGGTGCACCTGCTTCTAAGCAGTCGATTGCTCGTTGGATTTGTAACAAAATTCAACTTGTACATTCTGTGGCAGGCCTGCCACAGCCTAAATCTGTTAAGGCCCATTCCGCAAGGAAGGTGGGCTCATCTTGGGCGGCTGCCCGAGGGGTCTCGGCATTACAACTCTGCCGAGCAGCTACGTGGTCAGGGGAGAACACGTTTGTAAATTTTTACAAATTTGATACCCTGGCAAAGGAGGACCTGGAGTTCTCTCATTCGGTGCTGCAGAGTCATCCGCACTCTCCCGCCCGTTTGGGAGCTTTGGTATAATCCCCATGGTCCTTTCAGGAACCCCAGCATCCACTTAGGACGATAGAGAAAATAAGAATTTACTTACCGATAATTCTATTTCTCGGAGTCCGTAGTGGATGCTGGGCGCCCATCCCAAGTGCGGATTATCTGCAATACTTGTACATAGTTATTGTTAACTAATTCGGGTTATTGTTTAGGAAGCCATCTTTCAGAGGCTCCTCTGTTATCATACTGTTAACTGGGTTTAGATCACAAGTTGTACGGTGTGATTGGTGTGGCTGGTATGAGTCTTACCCGGGATTCAAAATCCTCCCTTATTGTGTACGCTCGTCCGGGCACAGTACCTAACTGGAGTCTGGAGGAGGGTCATAGGGGGAGGAGCCAGTACACACCACCTGACCTGTAAAAGCTTTACTTTTGTGCCCTGTCTCCTGCGGAGCCGCTATCCCCCATGGTCCTTTCAGGAACCCCAGCATCCACTACGGACTCCGAGAAATAGAATTATCGGTAAGTAAATTCTTATTTTCTAAATGATTATTCCATGAGGTAATTGGCAAAACAATATTAAGACTACCACCAGGGAATACATTATACACCATGTTGCTTTTACGTTCCGTGCACAAAGTGAGTTTGACTGGTACTTTGCCTCAGTTCAACTGTAATTTTAATGTACAGTAGTTAAGTTGCCCGGATCAAATGGTCTGGTTAAGAGCAGGTTGTGTACGGATCATTAAAACAATCTTTCTTAAGAATGAGAAGGTCTACAAAAGATACTGCTTTTACTAACAAAGGACAGTGCCTGTGCTGTGAATGCAGGTTATGGAAATTTTGTTTTGGGTAAACTACTATGAGTTCTCCATGCACAAGATAAACTAAATATTTTTTGTTAATTCTTAATTTGCATTTCTTGCTGTGAAAGGAAAATATCCAGAATAACCCTGATTCTGTGAGTTTAATCTATGTATTCAATTTGTGTTTATGGCTAACACTGTTATATTTGTGTGAGTGTATCAGCGTATTAGTGAGTAAACATATCATTGTTTCCTAATTTTCCACATCCGCTTACACCAATCTCTGTGCCTCTTGATCTTCTATTGGTGTGAAAAGGCTTTTAGCATTATTAATGAGTATGCAAACATTGGATCACTAGTGCAGGATAAAGTGTGTTTTTCAGGACATGTCCTTACATGCTTTGGGAAGAGGTTAGCAAAACTGATGTTCCCAGGAGTGGTTTAGAGCGGATGGGGCCCATGTGCACACTCCATGTGGGCCCCCTCCTCTCTGCGGCGCAGTAGACTATGGCATTGTGCTAAAGTCTACTGCGCAGGTCTCGCAGGCGCCATGTTTCCGGCGACAAATCTCTACTGCACATGTGCAAATCATTGGGGAAATGGGCGCCGCAATTTCTACTAAAGCAGCAGCTCATACGTGGGAACCAGGAGAGGTAAGTAATTGAACATTAGTGTGCGGTGTTGGTCCCGTCTGCACTGCACACACTGCATCCATTATAGATACACCTATGGATGTTTCTTTAATAAAGAAGGAAACATAACAGTCAGGAAATGTCCCGTTTACGATCATCTCGGTCCGACAGGAGGAGAGGGGGGGCGCAGGTAGACGGGGGAGAGCCGCAGGGCAGACAGGGGAGAGAAGCACTACAGCACAGCGCTGCAGCAGGATGTCTCACAGCCGCGCCGCTCACGGCAACGTCCATCCGGCTCCAGCAAGCGAGGTCACACTTGCTGGTGCCGGGTAAACACTGCCGTGAGGTAAGGCGGCTGTGTGACATCCTCCTGCAGCGCTACTGTTAGTGCTGATCTCCGTCTTCCCGCGGCTGTCCCCACTGGTCTCCCTGCGGCTCACCCCCCGCCACCCCCCCTCTCCTCCTCTGGGTCCCTCATCTGAATTCGACTTTTTAAAAGTCGAATTGAGATGAGATTGAAAAGGGGTTGTCGGATCCATTCCGACAAATGCATGTCGGAATGGATCCGACCCTAATTGAATATACCCCAAAGAGATTCTGAACTAAAAGTATTCGGTATCGCTAAATCCAATTTTTAAACATGTTTATTCTTAAAGATTAATGTTAACAAGGACTTTTTTTTGCTCTTTTAATTGACCCATTCGCTGATAGAACAATTTATGGGCGGATAGCAATTCAGAGAGAAGTCTGGCAGTGTCAGTGGGGTATCTGGTGGCTGTTGGCGGAAGTGGAGTGATGTCTGGCAGGTGTCTGCGTTGGAGGAAGTCCTGGTGGGCAGCAGCCATGCAAAAGAGCTTAAAGGCCACAAAAAAATAAAAGGGGCTGTGCGTACCCAATCAGAATTATTTATATCTCTCCAGGTTCATCTTGTTGTACAGCCCATTATATGGATTCAGTATGATATACTGGCGGCCGGAATGCCTGCCGTCAGTATACCGACAGCGGCATCCCGGCTACCAGTATGCCAGCAGCAGGGTGAGCACTAGAAAGCCCCTTGCGGGCTCACTGTGCTTGCTTCGCTGCAAGCACGGTGTCTCGTGGCGCTTGCCACAGATTATATTCTTCCTCTATGGGTATTCCCACAGAGGGAGAATAGCCTGTCGCCTAGATTCCGGCGTCGGCATTTCACTGCTTGTTGGAATACCGGTGTCTGTATTGGGTTCGCCGGGATCAAGACTGGCGGTATGTTAACCGCTTCCCCATTATATACATTTTTTACATGTGACTAGTAAAATGACAATCAATTGAGGTGATGTATGGGGACTTTCATTATTTGCATATCCACTCTTTGGATGAAAAAATCTGCAAATCACTGAAACAATATCTTAATGTATGGGCAAATATTGATGTATTGTGGAATCTTTAAAACAGTGAAAAAAATCTCAGAATCTGCAACTTGCTTTTTTGTGATTGCTGAGGTATGGGGGCCTTTACTTAAAGGTGATACGTTTAAGCTAATGGGCCTAATGCTAGCCATACACCATTTTTAGCTTTTTTACCAAAAGTGAATTGTCACTTCAATTTATTTATTGTGGAATTTTGAAATAAAACTATGTGGTTGGACATTTATATTGGAGAGATCTTTTTTTTTTTATGGTTCTGGCTTGCTGAACTTAACATCCTTCACCAACATGCATTGGGAAATTCCTGGAATTGCCAGTGTACTCGCATATTGGATGAAATGGAACCCATCATGTTTGAGAGTTTGTAAGTCTGACAATTCCAGTTATATATAATTGGTCTTCAGCACTCAACTAAAAAAACAAAACAAAAAAAAACCTTTATATCATCAGGCTGAGATACAGACACTTTTGCCATTAGTGTGGTTGGAAGATGACCACTTACAGAAGAATTTATATTGGATTTTTTTTAGCTGTATTATTCACATCATACTGAAGCCAAATATAATGCATGATATAATTGTGTGTATTGGCTTGCTTAAGAGCCTTCACTGCTGCAATGATTTCTAATGGTGTATACACACGGTGAGATATTTTCTTACGATTTTGACTATATAGTCAAAATCGTAAGAAAAGTTAGTGCAGATTGCAAGGTGAAAGTCACCTTGCGATACCGAAGCGATGCCGATGTGCGGTCCCGTGTGGTCGGCATCGCAAGCCTAGATAGACTGTGTAGGCAAGTCAATTTTGACTATCTCTTAGAAAAGATAGTGAAAATTGACACGTAGCCAAAATCGCACATAGTCCGTATCGCAATCACAGTCATTTGCTTGCGATGCCGACCTAGCCCCTATCGCATAGTGAGAATCGGGGTTAGCCCGAATCTCACCATGTGTACACACCTTAAGAATTACCTGTAAGGCTAAGGGGCCCATACAACAGACGTCTATAGGGGCAATATCCCATTCTGTCAATGTCTGGGTTGGGTTATCTGCAAAATCTAACATGTTGGAAATCCTTGATTTGCCATTTCCAACCCAAAAATTATTGAATGCTGCAAACCAGGGATTTTTAACATGTAAGTTTTTGCTGATCATCGAAGTCCAGTGCCAGGAAATTTTCGGGTAGATGTATGGCCTGCATTAATTTTGGTGTTCATTCAAAATATTTACTTAATATATTCCTGGTAAGATCGAGGCTATGACTTTGCTCCATGTACAAATGTTATATGTTTTAAATTGCAATCTCTCAAATTGTAAAGGGATCATTAAATAGACTGGAGTGTTTTCTGATCTGTAATCCTAAACAGAGACTCTTCCAAACCTTCCATGATGTATGGTTTAAACTTGTCACAGTCTTGCTAATTTTGTTGACGACTGAGTGCAATGTCACAGCATGAACAGAAATATCTGTCCAAGCACATTCTGATCTGATTTTTATCTTGAAAATCTGATCAGCAGATGACTGCGGTATGATTAGGGAATGACTGGAAAGCTTGAAACCCAGCTATTTGACCTTAGCCCTAAATAGATAGATTTGTGCAGTTTTGCTTTTGCAAATATTATAAATGCAATAAAATGTTATCATGTTCAGTCATCGGGTCATCTTTCAGGAATGCCAATTGCGTAGCTTAATTATTGTCACCAGAAGTTTTGTAGCCATCTAAATGTCACTACAAATGTATCTTTTATGCAACAGTATAATAACCTAGATAGTGCCAATGTTAAATGCCATTATTTAAGCTTAACCCAAATAAATGTCATTCTGTTTTGCTCTGTGATATGTTATGATTCATGGTTATACTCTAGCCCACTGTCACGGCTTTGGGCAACCATTTACACTTTTATTTTCTGGGTACTGTTAATGATAAAAGTCGAGATCTCTATGTGAACTTGTTATGTTAGCAATTAATACATATCTTCTAAAATAGAAGTGCAGCAGTCAAGTGACCTCATTATTAACTCGGTTATAGAGCAACGAGCCATATATGGTTATAGACATACGAGCCATATAGCCGCCCCTTGCTTTTATTGTAAGTATTGTAAGCAGTTATAGACATACGAGCCATATAGCCGCCCCTTGCTTTTATTGTAAGTAGTGATATCCAAGTTTCTATCTAACTCATTAGTTTGAGTTAGTGTTATTTATCAATGTCTGTTCTATGAAACTGGGACACATCTTTTATAACACACTGCTCTTACTATGTCAGGGGCAGGTCTACTTCTCTACGTGATGAGATTGTTCACCTTTATAAATCTAGCAATATGTGGTCACTGCTGGCAATGCTTCTCCATTATACAGTAGGACTGGCAATTTGTTTTCTAATTGTATTAAGACGCATATGTCTAGACGATAAACTACTGACACTTCATACAAAAGGAGGTATATAGCCAGATGAGCTCTACAGATTTTACTAATAACATTTATACAGATCATCCACCATTCATTCGATCACATAAAGGAATCCAATCAGGGAAGTAGGCACTGTCCCAGATATACAGTATGCTAGGTTTCTATAACCACACACAAGAAAGTAAAGAAGATAAATCCGCCTCTCCATTCATGGAGCTGATTAAGGCGTGGGAGATAACACACAAGCAAATCATCTTTTAGAAATGTCTAAATGTGCCAATTCTGTCTCTTTCCTCATTGTGTCTTCTGGGAGTATTCCACCATCTGTTTCATCTGGCTTAATAGTGGCCATAACTTGAAGTTCTTTGTAGAGATTGACACTAACCTTGCTGAATAATTAACCACTTTTAACCATTAAATAATAATGGACAAGTAAACGCATTGTTATACTTAATGTATTTGTTTTTTCCCACTGGGATATTAGAAAAGGTTTGGTCAAACATCATAAATGATTAATGGAGTTGACTATTTATGAACATGGATTTATGCGTAAAGGTCTGCTGTAGCACCCAATCAGATAATTGCCTTCATTTTCTAAATGGCATTAAAACATTAACGCTAGAGTTTGATGATTTGCAAAGACTCTGTTATTTTGCAAAGGCAAGTATATACAGTATTTGACTACTTTCTAATTTACAAGAGACCCAGATCGATTGTTTATGGATGTTTCATTTGAGGAGTAAGCCCTACTTATATTTAGAGATGTGTGCTGGTTCCAGTCATGGGTTTAGGTTCTGGGTCTGTTTCTCCTTCTTCATGTGTTGGATTTGTATTTGTTTTTGCCAAAACCACCCTTGCGTATTTTGGTTTTGGATCTGTTTTTTTACCCAAATCATAAAACCATCTAGAATCACAGAATTTGGGGGTGTATTTTCCCTAGAGTATTATTAACCTCAGCATTGCTTTTCACTTATTTCCAGTCAATTTTGACCACCTCACAGCTCACAATATTGTTTCCATCCAGTTTAGGCTAAAAGGTTGCACCGAGGTAGCTGGATGACTAAGCTAAGCGACAGCAGTGGGCGGCACTTAAACTTCCAACATGGCACAACTTAGGGAACAGAATGGCACTGCAGTGGCAGACAGGGTGGCAGTTTAATTAATTTTGAAAATGTTTGTCATCTACATAAGAATACAGTCAGCAATGCTCCAAACAGTGCATAATGCAAAGAAAATAGGTGCAAGATGGAATTGTCTTTGGGCCCTCCCAGCCACCTTTATGTTGTGTATGTTGGCGCTTAGTGAAACCGGTGCTACACAGGGCAGCCTGCCTCTGAATGAACTGATATTCGTTAGATGCTGCTACCGTTTGTGCTGCTGAGGGCAATACATCTTCCCAATGGGCTGTTACAGACATCTATCTTTAGTTTGCCCTGTCTTGCTTGTCCACATATCTGTGGACAAGTGGGTACAACAGCATTTCGGAGGACACTAATAAGGTTTTTTTTTTTTTTTTAATGTCCTTTTACAGACTGGTAATTGCTTTTCTAGTGAAGTGAATCTAGATTGGGTTTGGTAACGGGGACACAGGACCCCAATTAACTGTCTATAACCCACTGCATTAATGGCAGATACTGGACGCACATCTAATACCAGCATAGCTGTTATAGCGTCAGTAATCCGCTGTGTAACTGAGTGACTGCTGTCATACTTGTTTCTCCTTGAAAAGGATTGTCTAACAGTCAATTGTTTTGTTAAACTACTACAAGTAGTCTTCCTGGTCCTCTTCTGGGATGAAGATCCACTCGCAGCAGCAACAGGTGAAGCAATCAAGGATCCTTCTGAGGAATCCCTGATAGAAGAGGAGTCAGTCATGCTTATGAAACTGGATGCAGGACTACTTCCGATCATGATTGGGGATGTTGTTGATGAAGGTGTTGTTGGTGTAGATTGCAGGCACTTGGATCTAACAGAGAGAAGGGGGCCGGGTGACATTGGACTCACGGTTACATTTTTAGCCAAAGTTTCTGAATATTTAAAAAAAAATTATAAATGTGCTCCAAGTGATGTAACAGGAAGGAGGTTCCTAGATGGTTAAACTTCCTACCTTTACTTACTCTTGCTTTACAAATGGTACAGATGACTTGACAGTTGTCCGGATTTGGGTAGAAATAATTCCACACATAAGAGGTAGCTTTTTGTTTCTCTTTTGTCTCGGCATACAATGGGCTTTTCATATCATGTGCAGCAACTGTTTCCACTGGTGCCTGATTTACACAAACAGCCTCAATATCAACATTATCAGTGTTACGATATGTGTATGATACACTGCTGTCTGACCAACACAGAAAAATAATAGTATAGTACACTGGGGTATAGCACAAAAATAAATATATATAGATTTATTTTTTTAAATTAGATTTTTGCTTTTATTTTATTTTTACAATGGATGGAGACAGCATGGACTAAGCAGATCCAGCTCCTTGATGGACAACTCTGCAACACCCCTGGATTGACAACACAGCACCCCTGGATGGACACAGCACGGACAGAGCACCCCTGGAGGACAAAGCAGCCCAATCACCTTGATGGACAACACAGCAATCCTGGATGGACACAGCACCCTTGGAGGACAAAGCAGCTCCATCCACTTGATGGACAACACTGCAGCACCCCTGGATGGACACAGTACAGACACGTCCGCTCACTACAAGCTCTACAGCTGACGTGAAATGGCACCAATCACCGGGGCCTTATATAAAATCCAAAACCTGCGACAATCGGACAGTGGGAGGATGACTATTTGCCTCGTTTTGGGATCAAAGTCAGGTGGGAAAACCCGAACTGGACTCTGATCCTGGCCCGGATTGGGAAGTTCAGGTCAGTCCAGTTCTCTGAGAACCGGACCCGCTCATATCTATTTATATTGAGAGCAAATATGCATGTAAATATGCTTTGCATACTAAATGTTTTATGTCCAGATTTTATAGAGTAGTAAACCTTTTTTTTTTTAAAACATTTAAAAAGAAATATATACTCTTTATTACCTTTTGTAAAAAATTGTGTCTTAGTTTCACCAACATTTATGATTGTGTTTCGATGTAAATGCCAAAAACACCATCCGCGTCATCTGACTGTAGATTTCAACAGCTTGTTGCTTCAGATTAACTTACATAGAGGCATACATATCCGTTCAAAAGGAATACATATGCCAAAAAGTGTGTGTTCATTTTAAACCACAAATCTGTGGAATTGAGTTTTTATGTAAATTACAGAATGCAAGGGGTGACTATTTGTCTAATATTTGTATATCGGGATACAGTCGTTAGGTTGACATATCTTAGGTCGACAGTCATTAGGGCGACCTCTGAAGGTCGACATGCATTAGGTCGACATGGTCAATAGGTCGACATGTACTAGGTCGACAGGTCAACATGAGTTTTTCACATTTTTTTAATTTTTTGGACTTTTTCATACTTGACCATCCACGTGGACTACAATTGGGAACGGTAACCTGAAGCGAAGCGAGCCATGCGAGGGGACACAGTGCACTAATTGGGGTTTCCCGTCACTTTATGAAGAAAGCGACACCAAAAAAGGTCCAAAAACTCATGTCGACCTTTTCACCTGTCGACCTAGTACACGTCGACCTTCAGTGACTGTCTACTTAAGTTGAGTCGACACAGCGAATTGTACCCTGCATATCATGTGACTTTTTTCTTTCAAGTTTATCTTCACGAAGAACACATTAAAAATACAAAAGGCATCACTAATATGTAGTTCCCTGTAGAAAATAAATAGCAAGGTCCAGGCTTAAAAAAAAATTGTTAAAACAATTGCTAAAAAGATGTATTAAATTTTTTTTTTAATTTATTAGAACCTAAATGTATATGCTGGGAGAACAGTAGGAAACAAAAGGTATAATGTATAAAGCACGTGTCCCTGTTTACAGAGAACCTTATAATAAGCATGCAGCTCTAACAATAAGGGCCTAATTTTCGGGCTTTAGGCCTGACTATTAGAATCTCTTATCGCCACTACTCACAGCAGTAAGAAATGAACAATCTCCAGAATGTACTGCAATTCCCATGCAAGGACAGAAGCTCCAAAAGGAGCCTGTCCGTGGGATATATAAAGAAGTAAAATGATCACAAAAGCAGTCATGTCAGTCCTACTTCAGGAGCTGGGGTCGGTCTGCGCATGTGTGGCCTGCTAACCACGCATGTGCGGCAGCCATTGCCAGGGAGGGTTCCAGAGGAGTTTTAATAATATGTAGGCCCCTAAGAGTGCACCTGAGTGAAAGTCTAATTGTTATCTACAATTACCACACATACAGTACCACTTTTAGGAGAAATCAGCTGTAAACTGTGACCCTCCCTTTCTGTGTCATAAATGCCTTATTAGCCATGATGGAAATGAGTGGCACAGTAACTTCATAGCCATTATGCTAAAAGCTGGATAATACCATGTTCTAGGCAGCGACAAATATTATGAAAGAAAAAAGCACTGTATTGTGAAACGATAACATGCAAAAAAACTAAACTGCTGTAACCGTAATTGTGGATAAATCCCTAATTGGCCTGTCATCAATGAGATGAGATGTCAGAGTCCATTGTTAATTTTCACTAATTCTGGATATGACTCTGCTACCAGTGAGTAGCCAGGAACAAGCTCAATTTCATATGTGACAGTCATCTCTGGCCAACTAAACAACTGGATTATATCCAACACTGGAACACTAGTTCTGGGCATAAGACTAGTTAGAGGATTTTTTCCAATTATGCTTCTGAGACATTTTGCAAATGATCTTTTCTCTGTTATTTCCCGGTGACTGGTATTTGAAAATAGAATTACGCAGCAGGCAGTTACATTATTATTATTATTATTATTATCCTTTATTTATATGGCGCCACATGGGATCCGCAGCGCCCAATTAACAAATAAGACAACATGAAGACAGTGACTTACAGTTCAGTACAATATAGGACAAGTACAGGGCATATAAAAATTGCTGCGTCAGTAAACAGCACTGAAATAAGTATCAGGGTGGCCGAAAAACCAAAGGATTTGGTGCCATCAAAGGGAGTATTGAAAAGGTGATAGGTTACGTAAGAGACGTAAAAGCACAGGAGGGAAGAGGGCCCTGCTTGTGAAAGCTTACATTCTAAAGGGGGTGCATACAGACAGGGGTGACACAGATGGGGTATAAAGTGAGCGTGGGCCACAGAAGGCTTAGGATGAGAGATGGCTGGGATTTGGTGAAGAAGTGGGTCTTGAAACCCCGCTTGAAGTTTTGTAGAGAGATGGAGAGTCTAAGGTGGAGAGGTAAGGAATTCCAGAAAAAGGGAACAGCCCGTGCAAAATCTTGGACGTAGGATTGGAGGCGATAATCAGAAGGCATAATAAGGGATGTTTAGTTGCTACGCACACATTACTGTTTTGACAGAACAGAAGGACCTGTTGGAGGGATGTACATTGTTGGATAATTATATGATCATTAGACTTGAATAACACAATTACAATATAGGTTGAGTATCCCTTATCCAAAATGCTTGGGACCAGAAGTATTTTGGATATCGGATTTTTCCGTATTTTGGAATAATTGCATACCATTATGAGATGTCATGGTGATGGCGCCTAAGTCTAAGCACAGACTGCATTTATGTTTCATATACACCTTATACACACAGCCTGAAGATAATTTTAGCCAATATTTTTAATAACTTTGTGTATTAAATAAAGTTTGTGTGCATTGAGCCATCAGAAAACAAAGTTTTTACTATCTTACTCTCACTCAAAAAATTCTGTATTTCGGAATATTCCGTGTTTCGGAATATTTGGATATGGGATACTTAACCTGTATATATCTAGAAATCAACTTCAATGCTATTATTGTGGATTATCGATCAATTTTCCAATGAACATTTGGTTACATGTTACCCATATATGTCAGTTATTTAGTAAATTCATAAGAAAGTTTCAAACTGAATGATCAGATTTGCATGAAGCCAGTGTAACACCTTTATGGAAGTTTTTACTGTCTTTAGCGTACACTTGGTTGAACATGCATGTTACATTGAAGTGTGTGGGCGTATTTATCAAACGTAAAAAATCATGTTTTTATCATTGATGGGGCTCCCACCCACAGACCCACAGAGAAGTGGAGAAATGTTTTTACAATTTATATTATTTATAAATATGTGGAAGTGTGGAATTTATATTCCACGGTGCATGTGTGCATTGGTTAGCCGGATCACACATGCGCATATCCCATGAGACTGGCCTGCCAAATAATTAGGTTTACTCTTACTGCTCTGGGCTAGTATCACAGAGGCAGTGAAGTATTGATAAGCTAACCTGCAATATTTTATTGATGATAACGTGTGGTAATAAATTGCTGTAGCCTAACAGGACAGTTGCAGCCATTATAAATATGAGGTCATGCTGATGACTGTCTTCTGCCAATCTGATTTTCAGCACTGACAAAAATAACTGAATGATGATTGGATCATTCTTGGACATGCCAATGGTTTTTCAGGGTTGCGGTCGTTAGGTCGACATGCATTAGGTTGACAAGCATTGGGTCGACCACTAAAGGTCGACATGCACTAGGTTGACAGGGTGTCTAGGTCATCAGGTTCATTAGGTCGACATGTGCAAGGTCGACATGAGTTTTTCACAATTTTTTTCTATTTTTTGACCTTTTTAATACTTTACGATCCACGTGGCCTACTAATGGGAACTGTAATCTGTGCCGAGCGCAGCGAGGCACCTTGCCCGAAGCATGGCGAGCGAACGCAGTGCACTAATTGGGGTTCCTCGCCACTCTACAAAGAAAACGACACCCAAAAAAAATTTTTTTAAAGTCGACCTTTTGACCTGTCGACCTAGTGCACTTCGGCCTTTAGTGGTTGACCCAATGCATGTCGACCCAACGACCCATATCCGGTTTTTCAACTATATACCCGGTGAAATTGGGCCAGTGCACCAATATTGCTTTTATCGCAGCCATTAAAACTGTAAGATCTTGAGGAAATTAGAAAATGAGTTCTTGTAAGGGCCTGACAGTTTTTCTTACAAATTGGAGAGGTTTTTTTCTTCATAAGGCAACGTGTGTCCGTGTTCAAGCTAGTATAAATTGTAACCACTGGAACTAGGCATATTGCGATAAAAATAAATAAAAGCACAAAATGAGAATCTAAACATTGACATTTTGCATGAATCAGGAAAAGAATTCAGGATTCAGTATATTTTTACCATAGATAAATTTAGCAGTCTGAAAACTAGAGCCACTTATTTTAAAATGACAACCACAGTGAAGAGACTGACGTTTGTCTCCACGTTCACAAAGATAATTCTTGGTCTGTATATCAGCTGGGCTGTTAAATATTAGCAATTTACACTAACAGATTATATATAAATAGGCTTAACGACATGAAGACTCTTTGCACCTCCTCCCATTGACATCTGTGTCTAGGTGCTAAAAGATTAGTGACAGATTATTTTTCCTGCAAGTCATAGAAATTCTGTCTTAAATATAAGTGTCATAGGTTACATTTTATCTATGAATGCAGTACACATAAACAACGTAGGGGTAGATTTACTAAAGCTTCTAAAAATGAAAATGATACGTATTGCCCTATAGCAACCAATCAGGTTTTAGCGGTCATTGTTCTTTTGTATTTTAGAAAATGATAGGCAGTATCTGGTTGGTTGCTATGGGGGGAACATTTCCACTCTTCATTTTTAGAAACTAATCATAATTCTCGATGCATTTTTCCCAAGTAGATATTAAATGATGCCAAAATCTAGTGAAACATTATTTTGTAATTACAATGAAATTAAATATGTTGCAGCGACTATATGGAAGGAAGTTTAAAGGACAGGCAGACGTCATGAATCGGTGAATGGAGTAATGTATCTGCTGTACCGCTTTGTCCACAGACCATGTAACACTATCCTTAAATATGTAACATGTTTTCTTATCAGAACTGTAGCCTGTACAAGGTCCTCTGCACAGTTGTAGCTAGCACAGGAGAATCTGTATGTCTTATAATGTTATGTTATCCCTCTGTGCATACTGAACAAGCCCCTGCTGTATTTTTGCCTGCTTTTGGTTATAGTTTTGGTCCTTTCTGGCCACGCTATGACCCCAGTGATGTTGCACACAGACCTTGCGCTATACCACACCCCAAACGATGTTATTCTGAGAGTATTGTCACAACTCAATAAGATTGTCAGGAGAGGTCTGGAAGGAGATAAAGGGATAATGGGGAAGAGACAGGGACGGATCTAGACTTTTCTTTAGGGGGGGCAGTTTACTGTTTAATCTTGACTCCTCCCTCTACAGTCCCAACTCCTCCCATCTGCAGTCCTAACTCCTCCTCTCTCAATTCTGACTGAACTTTTTGAGTGAGACTGAGATAGAGCTTTGTGATTGTTCTATCTACATGTGACTGTGCTATGGGGTAATTGTATTTATTAGCCCTAGTAGCCACACACCAGCAAGTGAGGGGCAAATGCTCTGTAACCCTTGCTCTCCTGGCTCCCCTGTGCTGCTGTGTTATAAGCTGCAGCACATCGTTCTGCCTAAGGCTCTCCCAGGAGAGCTCTCTTCTGCTCAAAAGTGGGTGTGGCTATGACTGTGTTAGGGGGGCGGGCGCCCCCTTCGCCCCCCTCTAGATCCGGCCCTGGGAAGAGAAATAATGGCAGCTGTGGTTAATGGTGTAATCAGATTTAGTAACACCATCTCCAATATTAGTCCTCTAACAGGAATGTTATACATTCATCCCTTAGTATTAAGTAATGATAGAGTCCCAAGAAGGGCACTGTACACATCTAGAAACATAGAATTTGACGGCAGATAAGAATCACTTGGCCCATCTAGTCTGCCCCTTTTTTCTTTTTATCCTTTAGGTAATCTCAACCCTTTTTGAACCTTAATTCTTTGTAAGGATATTCATATGCCTAGCCCAAGCATGTTTAAATTGCTCTACAGTCTTAGCCTCTACCACCTCTGATGGGAGGCTATTCCACTTATCCACTACCCTTTCTGTGAAGTAATTTTTCCTTAAATTTCCCCTGAACCTCCCCCCTCCAGTCTCAGTGTATGTCCTCGAGTTCTAATATCTCTCTTCCTTTGAAGAATGTTTCCCTCCTGAACTTTAAGACCCTTGATATATTTGAAAGTTTCTATCATGTCCCCCCTTTCCCTTCTCTCCTCCAAACTATACATGTTAAGATCTTTTAGCCTTTCCGGGTAAGTTTTGTGATGTAGGCCATGCACCATTTTAGTTGCCCTTCTTTGTACACTCTCCAATGTGTTTATATCCTTCTGGAGACATGGTCTCCAGAACTGGACACAGTATCTACTTCTTGTAATTAGGAGTGCAGTCAACCAGTAATCTTCAGCTGAACACACTATGCGCTATATATAGGCCGCGAACGGCCGATATACAGTAGCTCAAGCTGGTTTGTGGGTGTGTGCACCCGATGTGCTTCTGAGCGATGTCGTTCACAGACATATCATGTTGACTGTGCTGCGCAGCCAATTACCGATATATCTGCAGATATATTGCTGCATCAGGCTATGTGTACGGGTAGTCGTACATTTGTTACAGGGACTGGCGGAACAACTGGGCAGGCAAATTCAAATGACCGCTCAGCTGTGAAATCAGGACAACACATGGGCCCTCATTCCGAGTTGTTCGCTCGCAAGCTTTACACACGCTAAGCCGCCGCCTACTGGGAGTGAATCTTAGCTTCTTAAAATTGCGAACGAAAGATTCTCAAAATTGCGACCACACACCTCTTAGCAGTTTCTGAGTAGCTCGAGACTTACTCGGCATCTGTGATCAGTTCAGTGCTTGTCGTTCCTGGTTTGACGTCACAAACACACCCAGCGTTCGCCCAGACACTCCTCCGTTTCTCCAGCCACTCCCGCGTTTTTCCCAGAAACGGTAGCGTTTTTTCGCACACACCCATAAAACGGCCTGTTTCCGCCCAGAAACACCCACTTCCTGTCAATCACATTACGATCACCAGAACGAAGAAAAAACCGTGAGTAAAATTCCTAACTGCATAGTAAATTTACTTGGCGCAGTCGCAGTGCGGACATTGCGCATGCGCACTAAGCGGAAAATCGCTGCGATGCGAAAAAATTTACAGAGCGAACAACTCGGAATGACCCCCATAGAGTAGCCGATCGGTAAGTGTATATGCTTACCTTGATCAGCCACTCGGTAGCCTCGTCGGCGAGCCCGCCTACTTGTTGTCCTAATGTGTACCAAGCATTATACTTTTTGAACCGTTTGGCTTAGAATATTTATTTTTATTTTATGATTATTTGGGTAGTGAATACATATTCTGCTGCGATGAACATATTTCAGTCATTCACATCAGCCCCCTGCCCCAGTGGAGTTTACAATCTATATTCCCTAACACATGTACACACACAATAGGGTTACTTTTAGTCAAAAGTCAATTGACCTAGGATCCAATCAGGATGTTGACATTCACAATGTGAAAACAGCAGCTCCAGTTTCACCTAGATGAAGAGTGAATACCTCAGAGGAGGGGAAACACTGCATGGAACAGTCCGTGAAGGACAAGGGAGGGGAATGAGGCAGTTACAGTAGCTCTAGGTAAATGCATGCATCTAATATAAATATTTTCCTGCCTTTCTGTTTCCTATAATTCTACACTGACAAAGGGAAGTGTAGAATTATTGACTGGTGTGTCAGCTACTCATATACTCATACCACAAGCTCATCATAAAAATTTAAATTAAATCCTTAATGTAACATTTAATCTCCTGCACTTTTGTGATGATCTGAGAGAATTACTACCCAACTTGACAACGTGAGCCAGAACTTCTGCTAAGGTACCACAACCCATATCACATATCTTACCAGCCCATCGTACACTGTACTATGTGTGCCCATGCCCTTGCCTGCCCCTCTAAAAGCTTGTTTTACCAAAAGCAGCACAGCCCAACACTTTCTGAGGTTAGGGGGGCTGGGACAGTTCCTAGAAAAACAGGACACATGAAGGGTATACAGGTATCAGACAACATGGTCATCGGTTACTAGTCGGCTAGTAACATACATCTGATTAAAGACATGCGGTGAGGTAAATGGCTCAGGAGGCACTGGCTAGTACCAGAGCCAGATTTACACACTATATATGAGACAAAGGGTTCATGTGGGCATTATACACAGGTGCAGCAGAATATACCTCATAGACCTTTTTACTCCAGAGTTTTCACTATAAAAAGGATTAGAATAATACAAAGAAGATATTTATAATATAGTCTGTATTTTTCATATACATTTATATAGTCAAAACTCTGGCGTATACTGGAGTATGACAGGAAATGCTCTGCCTCACCTCACTGCACATCACTGCATTTCATAATCTGTGAGCTGCACTGCTTTCTTGTTAAAGGTCCGCCACATTTCCATTCACTTCTTTGTACAAATAAACAAGCACTACAGCAGATATTAGCAGGATTACCCCCACCTTAAAGATGAGAGATGCATATGGGCCACTGCTGTGTATTTCAGTAGATTGTGTAATAATATATCAAATGTTTTATAGTGGTTTAGCTACAGGAACAGTTGATGGATAGGAGCCCTATTGGTTTTGGCAGTGACATACAGTTTCTTGGAAGGCAGATGTTATCAATCATTCAAAATGTACATTTATATTATGGAAGCTTATATATATATATATATATATATCTTTTATTTATTTATATATATATATATATATATATCTATCTTTAATTTATTTTTATATATATATATATATATATATATATATTTATATATATATATATATTTATATATATATATATATATATATATATACAGTGGGGATCGAAAGTTTGGGCACCCCAGGCAAAAATTCATTTTCATGTGCAAAAAGAAGCCAAGGAAAGATGGAAAAATCTCCAAAAGGCATCAAATTACAGATTAGACATTCTTATAACATGTCAAAAAAGTTTGATTTTATTTCCATCATTTACACTTTCAAATAAACAGAAAACAAAAAATGGCGTCTGCAAAAGTTTGGGCACCCTGCAGAGTTAATACCTTGTACTGCCCCCTTTGGCAAGTATCACAGCTTGTAAACGCTTTTTGTAGCCAGCCAAGAGTCTTTAAATTCTTGTTTAAGGTATCTTCGCCCATTCTTCCTTACAAAAGTCTTCCAGTTGTTTGAGATTCCTGGGCTGTTTTTGACGCACTGCTCTTTTAAGGTCTATCCATAGATTTTCAATTATGTTGAGGTCAGGAGATTGTGAAGGCCATGGCAAAACCTTCAGTTTACGCCTCTTGATGTAATCCACCGTGGATTTTGTGGTGTTTTTAGGATCATTATCCATTTGTAGAAGCCAGCCTCTCTTTAACTTCAGCTTTTTCACAGATGGCATCAAGTTAGCGTCCAAAATTTGCTGGAATCTTATTGAATCCATTTTTCCTGCTACTCGTGAAATGTTCCCTGTGGCACTGGTTGCAATACAACCCCAAAGCATGATTGATCCACCCAGAGCCGGATTAAGGGGGGGGTTCTGGGGGTAAGTACCCCCAGGCCCCACACTCCGAGGGGGCCCCCCGCCACCAGCCACGGATCGGATCACTGTTATTGATCCGATCCGCAGCGTAGAGCTCCCCACTGACACCGCCGCTGACTGTCTCTAGTGCGTCACGCCGCGGCCGCCGGAGCCGCAGGGCTATGTGGGGCTGCCGAGATCCCGGGGCCTCTGTCCAGTGGCATGTGCAGCTGCAGCCTGCTGCTCCATGACTGTCTGGAGTGCAGGCTGCAGGTAAGAAGAAGGAGGCAGCAGTATCCCTGGCGTGTGCAGAGCTGCCACATGTGAAGTTGTGCCCGTCGGAGGAGAGAAGTTAAAGCTCTCGTTCTTCTCCCTGTCTAAGTGAGTTTTTGCCAGCAGCTGAGCAATGTTATGAATTAAATTAGAACTGGTGGCTCTGGGTCATATATAGATATGCATATATACGTACATATGTGTGTGTACATGCATATTTGTACATATGTGTAAAGAATATATATATATGTGTATATACTATATATATATATATATATATATATATATATATATATATATATACACACATACTGTACATACACAGTATGTGTATATATGTACATATATATATATATATATATATATATATATACATACACACACACGGTATATATATATATATATATATATATATATATATATAATGCGGTAAGCCGGCACTCCCACTGCCTTGTACTGTAATCAACTTGCGTCGGTGCCCTCCTACTGCCGGGCTCCACCCGACAAGTAGATCCACCAGGGCGGCACGCCAGACAACTTGTAATAAAAGGCTTTTAGTCTTGTTGATATCAATGTTTCAGAACTTTTTACATCAGCATCCCGACGAAAGATCATAAGTAAAAGAACATAAGTAAAAAGTTCTGAAACGTTGACATCAACGGGACTAAGAATTTTTCATTACAAGTCGTCTAGAGTGCCGCACATATACAACTGTCAGAGTCAGGCAGCACTCCCAGGAATTAAACGGGGACAGTAATCAGGAGACCGAGTCCCAAATAGATATATATATATATATATATATATATATACAAACACACACACACACTGTATATGTATAGTATATATTTGTATTATGGTTTTAATGTTAGACCTCAGGGCCCCCCTGTCGTAAGTACCCCGGGCCCACCGAAGTCTTAATCCAGCTCTGGATCCACCCCCATGCTTATCAGTTGGACAGAGGTTCTTTTCATTAAATTCTGTGCCCTTCCTTCTCCAAACGTACCTTTGCTCATTCCGGCCAAAAAGTTCTAGTTTAACCTCATCGGTCCACAGAACTTTATTCCAAAATGCATCAGGCTTGTCTATATGTTCATTTGCAAACTTCAAACGCTGATTTTTGTGGTGAGGACATAGAAGAGGTTTTCTTCTGATGACTCTTCCATGAAGACCATATTTGTACAAGTATCTCTTTATAGTGTACCACAACTCCAGTGTCTACCAGATCTTCCTGGAGGGATCGTGCAGTCAAACGTGGATTTTGATTTGCTTTTCTCACAATCCTGCGAGCTGTTCTGTCTGATATTTTTCTTGGTCTTCCAGATCTTGCTTTAACTTCCACTGTTCCTGATGACTGCCATTTCTTAATTTCATTCCAAACAGAGGATATGGACATCTGATAACGCTTTGCTATCTTCTTATAGCCTTCTCCTGCTTTGTGAGCATCAACTATTCTCAGTTTCAGTGTTCTACACAACTGCTTAGAGTAACCCATGGTGCTGATTGTTGGAGCAAGGTCAGATGAGTCTGGGCTTTTAAAACCTTTGAGATTGACATCACCTGGTCTTTCCAGACGATGGTTGAGAACAATCCATGACACTGCCAGGTCTCAGCTGTCCAAAGGGGGCAGTACAAGGTATTAACTCTGCAGGGTGCCCAAACTTTTGCAGATGCCATTTTTTGTTTTCTGTTCTTTTGATAGTGTAAATGATGGAAATAAAATCAAACTTTTTTTTGACATGTTATAAGAATGTCTAATCTGTAATTTTGGAGATTTCTCCATCTTTCCGTGGCTTTTTTTTGCACATTAAAATGAATTTTTGCCTGGGGTGCCCAAACTTTCGATCCCCACTGTATATATATATATATATATATATATATATATGTTATTAAAATAGCAACAACTACAGGAAAACCTGTAGTAAGTAATTACTTGTGTATGATGTTAGTGGGTCCAGTCAGTCATCGCACCCAGTGTGACATTACCTTAGATTCCATTAGCAGTCACCATACAGTTAACAAAGGGATATAGATTCATTTTCCTCTGCTTATTATCTCTATCATGTTGATTGTTCTGGGATTCAGTGGAAGCAGCTGTATCTCAGTTATGTGGGGGAATTCTGTAGTAGTTATTTGGAATTCCTCCGTACAGCAATGCCCAGTCATGATGTAGTCTATTTGTTAGTATTGTAATGATTCCAGGACATTGTTTAATGTAATCAGGAAGTTAAAACATTAACATACTTTTATATGCTGACGTGCTTTTTAACATTTATATATATAGATATATAGCAACCATTAAGGTCCACTTTGCTCTGCCAAAGAGCGCTGCCTTTCTCCCTTTCAGGATTTCATACTGTACATGCTGATCTTCAGTACTGGAATTTATCTCCCTATCAAACTGTTCACACTCAGTAATGCTTCAAACAAGTTCTTAAAGCTATTTCTTTAACAAAGCCTGTCCGATCTCATCCCAAACCGCCAATGTTTTATCTATTTAGATTATAATTTGACAGCAGATAAGAATCACTTGGCAAAACCAGTCTGCCTATGTACACATACACACTTAAGGGGGGTACTCACGGAGCGATCGCTGCTTAAAATCTAAGCAATCTGGCTAGATTGCTTAGATTTTAAGCAGCGATCACTCCGTGTGTATCCCTCACAGCGATTGCGATGCACAGCCCCGCGCATCACTATCGCTGGTGCTAGATTGGCCTGCATGCAGGCCAATCTAGCAGGTCGCTCACTTCACCCGCTGGGTGAAATGAGCGCCGCTACCCCCGCACGCTCAGCACACATTGCGCTGTGCTGAGCAGGGGGAGAGATGTGTGCTGAGGGGTTCATCTCTCCCACATCTCTCCCTAGATCTGCCTGTGAATACGGGCCTTTACACACTAGGGATAATTTTTGTCAGGAGCCAATTAACCTAGCAGTATATTTTTGGATTGTGGAAGGGACCCGGAGTACCCGGAGGAAACCCACGCAAGTATGGGGAGAATATACAAACTCCTTACAGATAGGGCCATGCTGGGAAATGAACCCATGACCTTAGTGCTGTGAGGCAGTAATGCTAACCATTACTGTTTTTACTCCTCAGAACCATTCACTCCTCCTCCTGAGTCCTGAGAATCGTTGCTTGATCAGATGATTCACCTGAACAAGTTTATACTTGGAGCTCCAGAATCCCAGGTAGTGTGCAGTATTCTGGGGCTCTAGCTAACATACTTACTGTATGTCACTGTTCTTAATAGATTTTTTACAGAGCTCTCTGCTGCTACTAGAAACACCAAGCCTCCTCTTCTGGTCATGGCATGGCAGCAGAGATCGTCGGAGAAGGGCATATGTTTTGATACATGCCGTGGACAGCTCCATAGGAGTTAGGCGTCCTGCTTAGTTTTTAGGCAATGTGGCGCTCCAGGGTTTGTTGAGCCCTGTTTTATGCAGCTGTTTTTAAAACCCACTGGATAACAGCATTTTGTTATAACTTATTACAGTCCACCCAAATTTAAATGTTGTTAACGATATTGGTGGTGTTCTGAAAAGTTAAGATGATAGGCTAAAACAATAGTGGCCACTATCACTGCCACCACCAACGATTTGTCCAATGGTTAGAAAGGATATCTATTTTCTTAGCTTGGTAATGAACCCATCTAGAATACAGACAGCCTCATCTGTCTCCTTCCTCCCCATCACATTTTCTCTAACGTCCTAGTGGATGCTGGGGACTCCGTCAGGACCATGGGGACTAGCGGCTCCGCAGGAGACAGGGCACAAAAATAAAGCTTTAGGATCAGGTGGTGTGCACTGGCTCCTCCCCCTATGACCCTCCTCCAAGCCTCAGTTAGGTTTTTGTGCCCGTCCGAGCAGGGTGCAATCTAGGTGGCTCTCCTAAAGAGCTGCTTAGAAAAAGTTTTTAGGTTTTTTATTTTCAGTGAGTCCTGCTGGCAACAGGCTCACTGCATCGAGGGACTTAGGGGAGAGAAGTCAACTCACCTGCGTGCAGGATGGATTGGCTTCTTAGGCTACTGGACACCATTAGCTCCAGAGGGATCGAACACAGGCCCAGCCATGGAGTCCGGTCCCGGAGCCGCGCCGCCGACCCCCCTTGCAGATGCCGAAGATGGAAGAGGTCCAGAAGCAGGCGGCAGAAGACTTTTCAGTCTTCCTGAGGTAGCGCACAGCACTGCAGCTGTGCGCCATTGTTGTCAGCACACTTCACACAGCGGTCACGGAGGGTGCAGGGCGCTGGGGGGGGCGCCCTGGGCAGCAATGTATAATACCTTTTTATGGCTAAAAAAATACATCACATATAGCCCTTGAGGCTATATGGATGTATTTAACCCCTGCCAGATCTCACAAACTCCGGAGAAGAGCCCGCCGAAATAGGGGGCGGGGCTTATTCTCCTCAGCACACAGCGCCATTTTCCTGCTCAGCTCCGCTGTGAGGAAGGCTCCCAGGACTCTCCCCTGCACTGCACTACAGAAACAGGGTAAAACAGAGAGGGGGGGCACTTTTTTTGGCGATATTACTATATTTAAGCTGCTATAAGGATACAACACTTATATAGGGTTGTTCCCATATATATTATAGCGCTTGGGTGTGTGCTGGCAAACTCTCCCTCTGTCTCCCCAAAGGGCTAGTGGGGTCCTGTCTTCAATAGAGCATTCCCTGTGTCTGCTGTGTGTCGGTACGTGTGTGTCGACATGTATGAGGACGATGTTGGTGTGGAGGCAGAGCAATTGCCGGTAATGGTGATGTCACCCCCCAGGGAGTCGACACCGGAATGGATGGCTTTGTTTATGGAATTACGTGATAATGTCAGCACATTACAAATATCAGTTGACGACATGAGACGGCCGGAAAACCAGTTAGTACCTGCCCAGGCGTCTCAGACACCGTCAGGGGCTGTAAAACGCCCTTTACCTCAGTCGGTCGACACAGACCCAGACACGGACACTGAATCTAGTGTCGACGGTGAAGAAACAAACGTATTTTCCAGTAGGGCCACACGTTATATGATCACGGCAATGAAGGAGGCTTTGCATATCTCTGATACTACAAGTACCACAAAAAGGGGTATTATGTGGGGGGTGAAAAAACTACCTGTAGTTTTTCCTGAATCAGAGGAATTGAATGATGTATGTGATGAAGCGTGGGTTAACCCAGATAGAAAAGTGCTAATTTCAAAAAAGTTATTGGCATTATACCCTTTCCCGCCAGAGGTTAGGGCGCGCTGGGAAACACCCCCTAAGGTGGATAAGGCGCTCACACGCTTATCAAAACAAGTGGCGTTACCGTCTCCTGATACGGCCGCCCTCAAGGATCCAGCTGATAGGAGGCTGGAAACTACCCTAAAAAGTATATACACACATACTGGTGTTATACTGCGACCAGCCATCGCCTCAGCCTGGATGTGCAGTGCTGGGGTGGTCTGGTCGGATTCCCTGACTGAAAATATTGATACCCTGGATAGGGACAGTATTTTACAGACTTTAGAGCAATTAAAGGATGCTTTTCTTTATATGCGAGATGCTCAGAGGGATATTTGCACTCTGGCATCGAGAGTAAGTGCGATGTCCATATCTGCCAGAAGAAGTTATGGACACGACAGTGGTCAGGTGATGCGGATTCCAAACGGCATATGGAAGTATTGCCGTATAAAGGGGAGGAATTATTTGGCGTCGGTCTATCGGATTTGGTGGCCACGGCAACTGCCGGGAAATCCACCTTTTTACCTCAGACCCCCTCCCAACAGAAAAAGACACCGTCTTTTCAGCCGCAGTCCTTTCGGTCTTATAAGAAGCGGGCAAAAGGACAGTCATATCTGCCCCGAGGCAGAGGAAAGGGTAAGAGAGGGCAGCAAGCAGCTCCTTCCCAGGAACAGAAGCCCTCCGCGGGTTCTGCAAAGCCCTCAGCATGACGCTGGGGCTTTACAAGCGGACTCAGGAACGGTGGGGGTCGACTCAAGAATTTCAGCGCGCAGTGGGCTTGCTCACAGGTGGACCCCTGGATCCTGCAGGTAGTATCTCAGGGTTACAGGTTGGAATTCGAGAAGTCTCCCCCTCGCCGGTTCCTAAAGTCTGCTTTGCCAACATCTCCCTCAGACAGGGCGACGGTATTGGAAGCCATTCACAAGCTATTTTCTCAGCAGGTGATAGTCAAGGTACCCCTCCTACAACAGGAAAAGGGGTATTACTCCACGCTATTTGTGGTACCGAAGCCGGACGCCTCGGTAAGACCTATTCTAAATCTGAAATCTTTGAACCTGTACATACAAAAATTCAAGTTCAAGATGGAATCACTCAGAGCAGTGATAGCGAATCTGGAAGAAGGGGACTTTATGGTGTCCCTGGACATAAAAGATGCTTACCTGCATGTCCCAATTTGCCCTTCACATCAAGGGTACCTCAGGTTCGTGGTGCAAAACTGTCATTATCAGTTTCAGACGCTGCCGTTTGGATTGTCCACGGCACCTCGGGTCTTTACCAAGGTAATGGCCGAAATGATGATTCTTCTGCGAAGAAGAGGCGTATTAATTATCCCTTACTTGGACGATCTCCTGATAAGGGCAAGGTCCAGAGAACAGCTGGAGGACGGAGTAGCACTAACCCAAGTAGTGCTGCAACAACACGGGTGGATTCTGAATTTTCCAAAATCTCAGTTGACCCAGACAACACGTCTGCTGTTCCTGGGAATGATTCTGGACACGGTTCAGAAAAAGGTGTTTCTTCCGGAGGAGAAAGCCAAGGAGTTATCCGAACTTGTCAGGAACCTCCTAAAACCAGGAAAAGTGTCTGTACATCAATGCACAAGAGTCCTGGGAAAGATGGTGGCTTCTTACGAAGCAATCCCATTCGGCAGATTCCACGCACGAACTTTTCAGTGGGATCTGCTGGACAAATGGTCCGGATCGCATCAGCGGATAACCTTATCGCCACGGACAAGGGTGTCTCTTCTGTGGTGGTTGCAGAGTGCTCATCTGTTAGAAGGCCGCAGATTCGGCATACAGGACTGGGTCCTGGTGACCACGGATGCCAGTCTGAGAGGCTGGGGAGCGGTCACACAGGGAAGAAACTTCCAGGGAGTATGGTCAAGCCTGGAGATGTCTCTTCACATAAATATACTGGAGCTAAGAGCGATTTACAATGCTCTAAGCCTGGCAAAACCCCTGCTTCAGGGTCAGCCGGTGTTGATCCAGTCGGACAACATCACGGCAGTCGCCCACGTAAACAGACAGGGCGGCACAAGAAGCAGGAGAGCAATGGCAGAAGCTGCAAGGATTCTTCGCTGGGCGGAAGATCATGTGATAGCACTGTCAGCAGTGTTCATTCCGGGAGTGGACAACTGGGAAGCAGACTTCCTCAGCAGACACGATCTACACCCGGGAGAGTGGGGACTTCATCCAGAAGTCTTCCACATGATTGTGAACCGTTGGGAAAAACCAAAGGTGGATATGATGGCGTCTCGCCTCAACAAAAAACTGGACAGGTATTGCGCCAGGTCAAGAGACCCTCAGGCAATAGCTGTGGACGCTCTGGTAACACCGTGGGTGTTCCAGTCAGTGTATGTGTTTCCTCCTCTGCCTCTCATACCCAAAGTACTGAGAATTATACGGCAAAGGGGAGTAAGAACGATACTCGTGGCTCCGGATTGGCCAAGAAGAACTTGGTACCCGGAACTTCAGGAGATGCTCACGGAAAATCCGTGGCCTCTACCTCTAAGACGGGACCTGATTCAGCAGGGACCGTGTCTATTCCAAGACTTACCGCGGCTGCGTTTGACGGCGTGGCGGTTGAACGCCGAATTCTAAGGGAAAAAGGCATTCCAGAAGAGGTCATTCCTACACTGGTTAAAGCCAGGAAGGAGGTGACTGCACAACATTATCACCGCATTTGGAGAAAATATGTTGCGTGGTGTGAGGCCAGGAAGGCCCCCACGGAGGAATTTCAATTGGGTCGATTCCTACATTTCCTGCAAACAGGATTGTCTATGGGCCTCAAATTGGGGTCCATTAAGGTTCAAATTTCGGCCCTGTCGATTTTCTTCCAGAAAGAATTGGCTTCAGTTCCTGAAGTCCAGACTTTTGTAAAAGGAGTACTACATATACAGCCCCCGGTTGTGCCCCCAGTGGCTCCGTGGGACCTTAATGTAGTTTTGGATTTTCTCAAATCCTATTGGTTTGAGCCACTCAAATCGGCGGATTTGAAATATCTTACATGGAAAGTGACCATGCTACTGGCCCTGGCTTCAGCCAGGAGAGTGTCAGAATTGGCGGCTTTATCGTATAAAAGCCCATATCTGATTTTCCATTCGGACAGGGCAGAACTGCGGACGCGTCCTCATTTTCTGCCTAAGGTGGTGTCAGCTTTTCACCTGAACCAGCCTATTGTGGTGCCTGCGGCTACTAGCGATTTGGAGGATTCCAAGTTGCTGGACGTTGTCAGGGCATTGAAAATATATATTTCAAGGACGGCTGGAGTCAGAAAATCTGACTCGCTGTTTATACTGTATGCACCCAACAAGCTGGGTGCTCCTGCTTCTAAGCAGACGATTGCTCGTTGGATTTGTAGCACAATTCAACTTGCACATTCTGTGGCAGGCCTGCCACAGCCTAAATCTGTCAAGGCCCATTCCACAAGGAAGGTGGGCTCATCCTGGGCGGCTGCCCGAGGGGTCTCGGCATTACAACTCTGCCGAGCAGCTACGTGGTCGGGGGAGAACACGTTTGTAAAATTCTACAAATTTGATACCCTGGCTAAAGAGGACCTGGAGTTCTCTCATTCGGTGCTGCAGAGTCATCCGCACTCTCCCGCCCGTTTGGGAGCTTTGGTATAATCCCCATGGTCCTGACGGAGTCCCCAGCATCCACTAGGACGTTAGAGAAAATAAGATTTTACTTACCGATAAATCTATTTCTCGTAGTCCGTAGTGGATGCTGGGCGCCCATCCCAAGTGCGGATTGTCTGCAATACTTGTACATAGTTATTGTTACAAAAAAATCGGGTTGTTCTTGTTGTGAGCCGTCTGTTCAGAGGCTCCTACGTTGTCATACTGTTAACTGGGTTCAGATCACAAGTTGTACGGTGTGATTGGTGTGGCTGGTATGAGTCTTACCCGGGATTCAAAATCCTTCCTTATTGTGTACGCTCGTCCGGGCACAGTATCCTAACTGAGGCTTGGAGGAGGGTCATAGGGGGAGGAGCCAGTGCACACCACCTGATCCTAAAGCTTTATTTTTGTGCCCTGTCTCCTGCGGAGCCGCTAGTCCCCATGGTCCTGACGGAGTCCCCAGCATCCACTACGGACTACGAGAAATAGATTTATCGGTAAGTAAAATCTTATTTTTCTAACAGTAAGACTCCCTGGATTAAAGCACTGGACGGGCGGGTTGGGACAGAGTAGTTTTCAGTGTAGAATTAGCATACTGAGTATAGCTCCAATTCAGGGGTACGAAGAGACTGGTACTAGACCTGCCTTGGAGCCCAGATCTTTCACAGTAGTGTGTACTGCATGTAACAAACTCCACGCGTTTTCTATGATCGCCAGCGTCAATATTGCAGAGTGGCGTCTATTTGCGCACATGATAATGGTGTTAATTGTTAAGCAGTATGGAGCTGTAGCGAACAAACGCATTTTTGCATATGTCTAGAAGATTAGGATTCGGACAGAGTTTGACAGTTTCTCTTTGTATGTGAAATAGACGTTTCAGGGTGTCAGCTGGACGGCAACTGCTCAGACATGTACAAGACAACCTGAGAGTGTCCAGAGAGAGTTCTGAGTGTTTCGGACAGATCACTTGCACCCAGCAAAGGGAAGCTGTAAGTGCCAAAACTATGGATAACGCCTGTGGTGTAAGTGCAAATAATCATGTGCATATAGTCACATTAGCATTCTAAATGAGTCTAGTGGGCACATAAAACTGGAAATGTTATTGAATGAAATAAGGCAATGGCAGAGTCTTCACCCAGCACCAGGGGTGTTTTTACAGAGGAGAATGCCATGTGCAGACTCCGGGTGGGCGCTTTCCTCTTCACAGCACAGAAGACTCTGGCATTGTGCACAGGTCTCTGAAAACTTGGTGCCCGCCATATTCTGGAGACTAATTTCCTACTGCACATGCATGGTGGCCATTTTGCTGGTGATTATTTTTACCGCAGCTGCAACTCCGACATTGGACTCTGGAATGGAAATAATAATAAAACATAGATGCAGCGTGGGCCACCCTGGATCCAGGAGCCCATGTGCACTGCACACATTGCACCCATTATAGAAATGACAATGTACCCTTTTCCACCACGTATACACTATGCAGTTGGGAAATGAGAGGGTTGTAGTTGCTGCCATCAGAATACATCACAGAGAATCACAGCTTTAGAGATCAGCCATGGGTATATGGGCACACACGATACCATACATGATGTACTGTCTGTGTGCACAGTGTGCATAGTGTCATGTATGCATCTTAAGTCAGGCTCTACAACATAATAGGTTCTAAACATGGCAATGACTGTTGAGTTATCATGGCATAAGAGAGAGAGACAGGGAGGAAGGAGAGATGAGGAGGGCAACACACTGGAAAGAGTGAGTCAGGGAATGGATATACAAAGAATAACTGGGTGCTGTACAGTGACCTGGTGAATGATGGGTCCAGAATACTAGTAGTAATAATAAGACGACCATTATAATGTCTGCAGGGTCGGACTGGCCCACAGGGGAACAGGGCAAACCACCGGTGGGCCCCACTGCCTGTGGGCCCTCCTCCTCCTCCTCCACCTCTAGGGATCAGGTTCCAGACTGTATCCTAGTGCACTTGAATTATGCATTATTATACATATGTTACATTATACTTCACAAGAATATGGTTTATTATATATTTACCAAGGTGAACAGAACATGTACTCTGTGATGGTTAGGCAAACCTCTGTGGTGGCTGACCACACCTTTAAGCATGGGCCTCTACAAAAGCATCCCCCCGGTGGGCCCTTCATGCCCCAGTCCGTCACTGAATGTCTGTCATAACTGCATACAATTTTGCTGATTTTGTAGCTCATACTGGGCGGGATGCAGCAAGCTTGTGATTCATTTCACCACTCTCTGCATGCATAGCTGTATTTACTAATGCCGTATGCATGAAGAAAGTTCCAAAGTACAGCTCTTGCGTTAAGAGCTGTCCTTAGCGATGATAGGACTACCGGGTTTAGGATCCGGAGTCCTGTCTGCCCGTGCTGCTGGAGGTGCCAGGAAGGGATCCAGTTGGATCCCTCTCAGAAAGGGCTGTGCGATAGAAGTCTATAGGTTTCTATAGAACATCCAAGCCCCGGAATCTGTTGCATTCTGCAGCCAAAACCTGCAAAAACTGCATTTTCTGAGTTTTGACCATGTATTTTTTCCATTTGCTGCATCCCTCCCTATGGCATTAAACCTATAGATGTCTCCTGTCTTGAGTATACAAGTATACAGTAAGTTCTCTCTCATTACCACATAGCAGACTTCAGTATTATTTTGAACTGGTGGGACATTCACAAAATATGAAAGAGATAAATGTATTTAATATTTTTGACCCTTTAAAAAACAATGTAGCAGCTAAAAATGCCAAAAAAGTGTCTGTTTTGTGAAATGACACTTAGAAAATGTGTCGCCTTGCTTTGTTCAATGGTATACTGTATGCCACATGCTTGCTTTTCCTATTAACTATCCATAACAAATTCAAGCTTTTTCCAAATGTATAAAATTGCCTTGAGTCATATGCCTCATGTAATCCTGGAAATCCAGTTTCCAAACAATTGTTACTGTTTGTAATCTTCTAGTTCATCTATGAAAGGTCAGAGCCCTGTGTGCCATATTGTGTATATTAGAGTGTAACGTTCACATTTTTATTTTACAAGATATGACCTAAGAACAGCTACTAATGCTTTGTGTCCTGCGCGTTTCCTCTGTTCTATGGCTGCATCACATCTGTTCATTCATCTTCCTACCCTCTGATAAAGTGCATTATAATGTAGTGATTTTCAGAAAACAAAAGCAAGGAATCCTTTGGAACAAGCTCAGATGATTGGGAAGGAGTGAAATGACCGGAGGGGGTGTTGCATAGAAGATCTACAGTAACTAGATCAACAGTCAATTAAGTCGCCCCCATATGGTTGACATGCATTAGGTTTACAGGGTCAAAATGTCAACACGGAAAAGGTACACAGTAGAAAAGGTCAACAGGGTCAAAAGATCGACATGGAAATAGTCAACCTAAAAAAGGTTTGCATAAGTTTTTGAAAGATTTTTTGGGGTGTCATTTTGTATGTTTCATCATCTGTGACCACAATCAGTGTAAAGGTGTACCCTCGCAGGCTCGCTTCGCTAGGCACGCTTCGGGCAGGGTCGCCACAGGTTACTGTTCCCAATCTTAGTCCTTGAGAATGGTAAATCAAACAAAAGTTAAAAAAATGCAGTACGTGAAGAAAACTTGTGTTAACCATTGTCATGTCGACCTTTTGAACCTGTTGACCTGTCTAGCTTTTACCTGTCAACATTTTGAGCCTGTCGACCTTTTGCCCCATTAACTGTCTATCTAGACACTGTCGAACTATACAGATGGAGCCAGGCTAATTGTGGCTCCGTTTGTGTCTGGGCGCGCCTCATGCCGCGTCTGGAGAGCGTGCGCATCCAAGAAGTGCACGCACCCCATTCACTTTAATGGGAGCGTCTCTGTGCAGTGCTAGGTGCTGGATTGCCTAGTCCCACCAGGAGTGCACGCCTGCGATGGAGCCGCACTAGATGAGTGTGGCTCCATCTGTATATGGGAACTCGACTGGAGGTAGGAGTAAGTGTATATTTAAAGGGGGGATGAAAATTGGAATTGATGAAAATCAGTAAGGGGATATTTTAGAAAAATGTAGTGGGATTTATGGCCTGACTCAGAGATGGACGCAGTTCATACAGCAGCTGCATTCAAAGACGCAGCTGTTGTACGAAATGATGAAAATGCCGCTGGAGGCATCTCGTGGCGGCGTCTGTGATGCGCTGCTGCATCTGAAGACACATCATTAGATCACTGCATGAACATCTGCTATCTGAGTGTCCTTCAGGTTACTCTGGCTGGGGTATTCACGCTGCCTTTTACCATTTTGTAAAAAGGTCTCCATCACTGCCCCCCAAACAGCTGCAGCATGTCAGTCCTGCTACAGCTTGCTTAGGGGGCACTGAGTGTGATGAACATCGGGTTTGTGTACAAATCTGAATCTGGCCCTATATGCGTTAAAAGGGTTAGGGCTAATTGCTTATTAGCTATGATTTTCTAGAGTGACAGCGTGGATCTCTTGTTAATTGACTTGCTACTTCATCGATAAGAGGGGTCTAATGCATCCTCAAGGGCAGTATTCCGCAAAGACTGGTGTGTTGGGCTTCTTCACATAGAGAGAGCATCTAATTATAAAGGAGAGATAAGGTTGGTGCTTTGGTATTTTAAACACTGTTTGATTCAAGCTTAGGGAAGTCTGTTTTTATGGGGGTTAAATTGCTAACGAACTGCTTCCTCATTTTATGTTAAATGCTGTGGTCAGTGTGCATCCGTGTCATGCAGTTCTTTCCTTAATGCTAATGTGCTACAGCTGAAGCATGGCTCATTGCAATACAAAGGGCAAAAACCAAAGGTTATGGAAGACTTGTTTACTAGATTGGATATTTTAGAAGAAGATGTGGAAGTAGTGCACGTTTTCACTAAATAGAATGTGTCCTGAACAATAGTGTAAGTGAAGTACTGAGCAGCAAAGAATACTTACCGTGATTTACAAAAATATTATCATTAAAAACAGCGCTATGGGGGGTATCCAATGACCGTGGGTAATTGCATCTCTGGGCCTATCCTATTAGCCCCGATGCGGCGGGCTCCTCCCCCCCAATGCCGGCACTTATCGCGGATTATGCTTTGGGTGCCTCAGGTACCCAAAGAACAATCAGCGATAAGCGGCTGCTGAACTGCAATACCACATGGGATCGCGGGGTCAGTTTTCGCCCGATGAAAATGGCCATTGGGCATTAATTGCAATATCCATCCGGTTCCCCCACAGTGAAAACAGATCGGCTGCAATTCAATTCTCCCCTGTAAGTTAAGAAGTAACAACATTTTCAGTGTGTGAGTTGACCAACAATCACATATATTATCGGTCATGTTGTTGGGACACCAACACATGGTCCTGCGGTAAGATATTGAGGGTGAAAAATAAACAATCGGTTTATTAGGAAAAATTGCAGAAATGAGAAGAACTTGGGTTACACTTCAAAGGCTATGTGTTACCGGAAATGGGATAAGCAGGAAAAATACAAAAATGAGCACCACATCACAGCAACATTTTCATGGATAAAAAAATAACTGTATTTTGGGGTTAATTCGGCATGGATCGCCCGTGCAGTTTCCAGATTATCAGGTAACTGCGCAGGACCAGTTCTGCGCATGTGCATCGTGGGTCCTGTGTGTGGCTCACAATTTTACAGCAGCCTCTGCCTGATTGTCAGACAGGTGTTTGGGAGGCAGGAGCGAAGACAGGTGGCGTTTCTGGAAATAGGGGCTGGCTTCTATGACGGCCAGCGTGAGTAAGCTGAGGAACCTAGGCAGCGACATAGTCGCAGTGTTGGGATCGCGAATGCAGCAAGGATGTGTTTAACACCTCCTACTGCATTTGTATTAGTATGGATCACATTTGCAAAGCTGCCTGTGAGCAAATTTACAAATGCGATCCATGCTGAATTAGGGACCTTGTCTTATGTTCTTGTAAACAGAATAACTAAATCTTGTGTACAGTTTGTAATCCACTTGGGTTCACAATAGTTACAGTATGTGTCCGCCAAATAGAAGTGGCGATCTCTAATTATTTGCCACTTATTTATATAGCGCACACCTATTCCTATATATATGATGACCCTGAGGACGGGGTGATTACCCCGAAACATGTCGGATTAAACTGACCACGTTGTTACCTGCTTAAGACGTCTGTTTGAGTGCCGCCTTCTTTCCCTATCTATCTATATATATCTATATCTATCTATATATATCGATATATATATATATATATATATATATATATTACTGTATATATGCAGTGGTGTGCAAATTAGTTGGGACAAGCACATTTTATAATATAGCAGTGTCATCATACATAGCCCTTCTACACTAAGGCTTTAGTATACATTTACTTCTTGAGAAAAGAAATAGCCCATGTTGTTAGTCCCTTAAGAACACATTCCTGGAATTGCACCAGAGCGTGACGTTCAATTAATTTTTGTGATAAATATTAATTGGCTCGTCAAGTCAATTTCCAGCAATGTGATTCTTCCTTACGCTGAGGCTGCAATTTGTCCAGGAAAAATAAAATCACAAATACAATGATTCCTGGTCATTTGGGAAAGGTTTGCTTTGTATCTGCCACACCATTTTTTTTAGCATGCGTATCTTACAGCCGTACGTGAAAATACTGCATGATTCTGTCATGGGAATATTATTATTGTTATTGTTGTGTCTAGCATGTTGCTCCGAATGCATACACTTCTCTCTGTAGACAGATTTTATTTCTCCTTTAACCTGCCCGAAACAATCTGCTAATGTCATTTTATCAATTTATTTAAGGCTGATGAGAATTGATAGGAATATGGCTTTGATCAGAACTGGGCTTCCTTCACTTGACACAGTGCAGTAACTAGGCATTTTAGCGCTGTGTGCAAGAAACGGCATTGGGGCCCCCCCTCCCACACACATGCAAGATTGGGGCAGTGCGCGCCGCGGGCGCGTGAAAAATATATATGGGCTTGGCTTCATGGGGAAGGGGCGTGACCACAAAATAATACCAATTCATACTACGGTGCACAGGAGTCTCCATTATTCAGACAGCGACCCACTTTTTACACATTACGGCAGACAGCGACCCACTTTTTACACATTACGGCAGACAGCGTCCCTCTTTTTACACATTGCGGCAGCCAGTCCCCCTTTTTATACATTACGGCAGACGGTGTCCCCCTTTTTACACATTGCGGTGGCCAGTCCCCCTTTTTACACATTACGGAAGACGGTGTCCCCCTTTTTACACATTGCGGCAGCCAGTCCGCCTTTTTACACATTACGGCAGACGGTGTCCCCCTTTTTACACATTGCGGCAGCCAGTCCCCCTTTTTACACATTACGGAAGACGGTGTTCCCCTTTTTACACATTGCGGTGGCCAGTCCCCCTTTTTACACATTACGGAAGATGGTGTCCCCCTTTTTACACATTGCGGCAGCCAGTCTGCCTTTTTACACATTACGGCAGACGGTGTCCCCCTTTTTACACATTACGGAAGACGGTGTCCCCCTTTTTACACATTGCGGCAGATAGAGAAAGAGAGAGAGATACTTACCATCTCCCCGCTGGCAGTCAGGCTCCTTGTGCTGGCAGCTCCGTCGGTGCAGTCAGCGGGGGAAGGAGGAGGAGGGAGGGGGCCTGGAGCCGCAGCAGCGTTATGTACTTGGTAGTAGCGCCGCTGCAGCAGCCCCCTCTCCTTCTGTATAGGCTGCCCGGCGCTGCTGTGAATGCTGGGATGAAGGAAACGCATTACCAGTTTTTTAAATAGCGCAGTATGGCCCTCATTCCGAGTTGTTCGCTCGCAAGGCGATTTTAGCAGAGTTACACACGCTAAGCCGCCGCCTACTGGGAGTGAATCTTAGCTTCTTAAAATTGCGAACGATGTATTCGCAATATTGCGATTACAAACTACTTAGCAGTTTCTGAGTAGCTTCAACCTTACTCGGCATCTGCGATCAAATCAGTGCTTGTTGTTCCTGGTTTGACGTCACAAACACACCCAGCGTTCGCCCAGACACTCCTCCGTTTCTCCAGCCACTCCCGCGTTTTTTCCGGAAACGGTAGCTTTTTTATCCACACGCCCATAAAACGTCGTGTTTCCGCCCAGTAACACCCATTTCCTGTCAATCACACTACGATCGCCGGAGCGAAGAAAAAGCCGTGAGTAAAAATACTATCTTCATAGCAAAATTACTTGGCGCAGTCGCAGTGCGAACATTGCGCATGCGTACTAAGCAGAAAAACGCTGCGATGCGAAGAAAAATACCGAGCGAACGACTCGGAATGAGGGCCTATATTCTGTTGCGCTTTACAATTGGAACAACAGTGATAGAACAAACTGGGTAATAACAGATATATATATATATATATATATATAGAGGTAGGAGGGCCCTGCTTACAACCTATAGGGAAATAGGCATGGATACACAAGGAATTGGGTCTACCTGTTGCATAATGTTCCAGCAAGATTGCAAAGGTTCTTAATGGGCTGTGTGATATTGTCACACAACAATGTTGGCCAAAGGTCAGGAGAATGTGAAAGTAAAGAGACAAAATATGTTTAGACTGCACAGTGGGGATATAAGTGGATAGGAAAGCTTATGAAGGTTATGTGGGCGGTTCTGGAATCTGATAACCTTGTCTGAAGTGTTGAGTTTTCAGGGGCCGCTTGGAGGTTTGGAGACTAGTGGAGAGTCTTTCTGTGCATGGGAGGGCTTTATGTACTTGTACATTCTCATGCGTTCTAATTGGAGGAAAATTAAGAATGTTACAGTCCTTAGAATGAAGAATGTTACATGGTATTTAATATTTCAATATACAAGCACTAGATTGCGGCCATTGCTGTTTAATTGAATTGACCCTTAGATCACAAGAGAATATCTTCTTAGATTCACAATTGAAGGGGGTTAAAAACGTTCCCTACAGTTATCTTTCTCGGATTTGGCAATAGCATAACTATAAAGACTGCTTCCCCTGCCTTATTTTTCAAAGTAATTACCATGGTAACCAGTATAGTGTTTACAAGCTCTCTAGTTTCCATGACAACAGACAGGTGTGGAAGAGGGCAGAGGGCCTGATTCTGATGTTCATGGAATCAAGCAATTTATTGCTACTGTAGGTGAATGAAAATCCCTAAAAAGGTATATGACACATGCGTAATACTGAGAGTACACACAGAGTCATAGCAGTGATTGAGACAAACGGTGTGTGAAATATATTTTGCATTCCTGGGCGGTAACTGGGAAGTGGCTATGCAGACGCACAGAAGTGTTACAGACCTGTCTGTGAACGCATACACCTGTTCGCTCGCATGTTTTGACTGAAAATTTGCACCTAGCATTGAGCTGGAGCAAGTTTCAATGCTGTGACTGATGGTTGTATCTAAAACTGCACCGAGAGGGATTTCAGTGTCTGAAGACACTAAGGGGTATATTCAATTGAAGTCGGATCCATTCCGACATTCATTTGTCGGAATGGATCCGACAAGGACTATTCAATGCCATCTCAATTCGACTTTACAAAAAGTCGAATTGAGATGCGGGAGCTGAGACGGGGGAGAGCCGCGGGCAGACGAGAGAGAGCAGCGGCTACAGCAGCAGCTATAGCAGCGTAGCCGGGGTATGTGTCATAGCCACCGCTCAAAGCGGCGTCACCCGGCTCCAGCAAGCGAGGTCCCCCCTCTCCTCCTCTTGGCTCCCTCATCTCAATCCAACTGTTTCTAAAGTCGGATTGAAATGGTCGAAAAGGGGCAGAAGCATGCGGATCGCCAGCTTTTCCGCTGATCCACGTGCTTTCGAAGAAGTCGAATTCCTCGACTAGTCGAATAATTTGGGGTTATATTGAATAGGTCGGAACCCCCTCCGACCTAAAAAAGTTGAAAACTGCCGTCTTTTCAACAGATGGCAGCATTCAACTTCAATTGAATATACCCCTTAAAGTGGGTGTCTAAGTCCTTGCACATTTATACACACAGCTGTACACCAGGGAAGGGCTTTACCGGTATTGGCATAAAGACACACACATGGGCGTGGCAGCACCCGACTTAGAATCAGACTCCGAGTGTAATGGGTGTTACCTGCCCATGCCGGATGAAGTGAGCGTAACTTCAACAAAGGTAAATCAGCGGATCTCCAAAAAATGTCTCTATTCAGATACAGTATGATATAACTACTCACAATTTGTATGAATGATATTGACTTCTCAAAGTACAGTACTAATAGCCTACTAACCATATATAACTTCAATAAAATCTTTGCCCTCAATTAATTAAAGGACCACTTTACTATGGTAGTGCCACCAGGGGCGGAACTGCCTGAGACAATGGAAGCGGTTGCCAACGTGTGCCTGCCCTGAAGAGGGCACCTCTCCACCATTGTCCCAGCTTCCACGTCCCCCTAAGTGCCTGAAGACCCCCCTCCCTGCTATAAATTATGCTTAAAAGAGCGGCGGCCGTACTGAAGCTTGAGAGGGGATGGATTGATTCCTGCGTGTGGGAGGAGGGAGCCTACTGTCTGTCAGTGTCGGTGCTTCTACAGGGTGTCCCTAAAGTCTGGACACATAGGCAAAAATTCATATTTTCAAGAAATGAAATTTTCAACAACATTTTATTTAATTGGAATATTAACAAATATAGATAAAATATTGATGATAAAAACTGCAGCTAGTGGCGGTGCACACGCTGCTGCAGCCTGCGGTGCAGAGTCCTAGATTGCCACCTAGAAGCAGAGCAGGAGCGCTGGAGATACTAAGAGGGTAATACACACCTGATCGCAGCAGCAAATTTGTTAGTAGTTGGGCAAAACCATGTGCACTGTGGGGGTGGTCAGATGTAACATGTGCAGAGAGAGTTAGATTTTGGTGGGTTGTGTTCAATCTGAAATCTAAATTGCAGTGTAAAAATAAAGCAGCCAGTATTTACCCCTCACAGAATCAATATAACCCACCCAAATCTAAGGGTGTGTACACACAGTGAGATCCCTGCTATGTTCGATTTTGACTATACAATTTCCCTTGAACTCCCCCAGAGCCCAGATAGCACAGATTGTACAGATTTTGACTATCTGTGCTTGAGATTTTGTCTATGTACGATTTTGACTAGTGCCAATTTTGACTATACTTTGTACTAGATTGTACACTAGATAGTCAAGATTGACTTGCCTGCACAGTCTATCTAGCCTTACGATACCGACCCCACGGGAGCGTGCATCGGGATCGAATCTGTATCGCAAGCTGCCTAGAACCATGAGATATGCACTAACTTTTCATAAGATTTTGACTATATAGTCAAAATCTCACAGATTTATCTCACCGTGGCCAGTATTTACTAAAAGTCCGAGTTTGGCCGATTTGTGTTTTTTTTACTAAGTCCCAATCCGGGAATTCACTAAGCAGAAAACTCGGCAGTGTCTGCTCTATTCGTAATGGTTTGATTGGCAAAGTTCTGAAATACGAATGAATAGACCATCGGTCAAACGCGGCTGTTATTTCATACAATACGGGCATTCACTATTCATTCGTATTTGGGTGTTAATCTCGGAGTGCTCAAGTGCGGGTCTATTTTTTTTCGATTCGTTAAAAAAAGCAGCAAAAAAATAGACCTGCTTTTTCCAGTCGAGTTTGGATAACCATGCACGGATCCGTGAGATCTGTGCATGGTTATCTATGGGAAAGGGTCTGTTTAGTGTAAAAACAGAATAAAAAATTGCGTGGGGTCCCCCCTCCTAAGCACAACCAGCCTCGGGCTCTTTGAGCCGGTCCTGGTTGAAAAAATATGGGGGGAAAAATGACAGGGGTTGCCCCATATTTAATCAACCAGCACCGGGCTATGCGCCTGGTCCTGGTTCCAAAAATACGGGGGACAAAAAGCGTAGGGGTCCCCCGTATTTTTGAAACCAGCACCGGGCTCCACTAGCCAGGTACATAATGCCACTGAACTTTGCGGTCAGCGGTTGACCGAAAGTAACCTCACCGCTGACCGCAAAGTTCCCACCATTGGCTACAATGGAGCGCATAGGCGCAACATTGTATCTCTGCCGTGTGCTGCCTCACAGACACTACAGGAGCACACAGCCAATCAGGAGAGTGCCACGACGTGGCGCTCCCTGATTGGCTGAAGGGACCCTCTTTGACAGGAGTCAGGGGGGGTCCTGGCAGACGGGGAAAGGGGTCCCATGTGTAAACATGGGACCCCTTTCAGTGCGTGGATCGGGTATGCGGTTTGTTTTTTTGCCAAGTACGTGGATTATTAAAAAAGGACACGACACACTGGATTTAGGTGAGTATAATTTTATTTTCAGGTACCCTGGAATCGACGTCGAGACGTGGGCCGAGTTGGCATCTGAACATAGATAAGTATGTGTGTGTCGGAATGTATGTAATAAAGTTGTACTTTCAAGGTGTGTGTGTCCTGTTTTTATTTGGGTATTTTTGTTGCAGAAGAACTATAGGTGCCACCGGGCCCGTTTAACCACCGCATGCTGGTACTTGTGGTTCTCCAAGTACCAGCTTGCGGGGGAGGCTTGCAGGGACTTGTAGTTCTTGTGCAAAAAACAATATTCTTTTATTTTACACTTGGCTATCAGCCCCCCATCCGCAGCCCATGGATGGGGGGGACAGCCTCGGGCTTGATTTAAGGGGTCACCACTCCTCAGGACCGGCTCAAAGAGCCCGAGGCTGGTTATGCTTAGGAGGGGGGACCCCACGCAATTTTTTTCAGATTTTTAAAGACTTTAAAAACCTTTTTAAGGTACACAATGAATCTCACAGATCCGGCCGGGATTCCTTGTGTTTTGTCAGGCAGTGTTTTACTCATCACTCCCGTAAAACACTGCCTGATATTACGAATCACATCGATATCGGAAAATACGAATTGTGAAAAGTCTGCAGCTTAGTGAATGACCGTATCAGGATTCAAAAAGTTGCAGTAAAATGCACCCGATACCATTCGTGTTAAAACACCCTTCAAAACGGCCAAAACACGAATCTTTGTAAATATACCCCCGTGTGTACACACCCTAACTCTCTCTGCACATGTTATATCTGCCCCACCTGCAGTGCACATGGTTTTGGCCAACTGCTAACAAATTTGCTGCTACGATCAGGTCTGAATAACCACCCAAGTCCCTGTCGTCTGGCTACTTCAGGAGACCATACAGGTAGGATTGGAGAGGTCATGTAATAATGCTAGAGGAGGGAATTACAGGAGGGTGTGACAACAATGTTACAAGAGGAATACTAGGTGGAGAAGTAGTAGCATGTTAAATAGGGGAGATATCAGGTGGAGGCATGTTACATGGTGGAGATACAAGGTGACAGGATGGAATAATTTAATAGGATGTACTGTATTAAAGGGGATGTGGAAAATAATGAGAAAATTGGGATTAATGAGGAGTATGGAATAACTTTATGAGAAGGATTATTGGGGAGGGTTTAAATAATACAACAAAAGGAATTACATTGGGGATGCAATAATGTTAGAGGATATATTAAAAATCATTGGCAGTGCCGTTTCTTGCAGCGGGCGAGAGCCGCGGCACTTTGCGGGTCCTTGTTTCCCCCTCCTCCCTCTTACCGAGTACTCCTGCTGGGGGGGGCGGAGTTTCACGGAATGACGCGGTTGCGTCGTGACTTCACGACGCAATTGCGTAATTCTGTGAAACTCCGCTCCCCGAGCAGGAGTACTGATGACAAGAGGAGGGGGAGCCAAGCTAGAAGGAGGAGGCAGCCGGCGCGAGGAAGGAAAGGCAGCCCGAAGAGCGGGAAGAACCTCTTCAAATGTAAGTAGTCTCTCTCTCCCCCTCCTTTCCTTCCCCCCACTTGACACTTGCCTGCTGTAATGTGTAAAATGGGGACTCTTGCCTGCCGTACTGTATAAAATGGGGACTCTTGCCTGCCGTACTGTGTAAACTGGGGACTCTTGCCTGCGTAATGTGTAAAATGGGTACACTTGCCTGACGTACTGTGTAAAATGGGGACTCTTGCCTGCCGTACTGTGTAAAATGGGGACTCTTGCCTGCCGTACTGTATGAAATGGGGACTCTTGCCTGCCGTATTGTGTAAAATGGGGACTCTTGCCTGCCGTACTGGGTTAAAATGGTTTTTTTTGTTTTTTTTTCCAGTGGTGGCCGTGATTATGAGATCAGATGAGGCCACGCCCCCTTTCCGGGAGCACGCACGTTTTTTCTTTTTATATCTATGGGGGCGGATTTTTTTTTTTTTTAATGTCAATGGGGTGGGGGGGGGGTGAATTTTGAAATTTCGCAGTGGGAGCCAAATTGGGTAGAAACAGCCCTGATCATTGGGTATTGAGACAAAATTCCTCTGCCGACGAAAGTCGCCCTGCACTGACGTTTCATATGAAAATGTCAGCACAGCATGACTTATTGGCCACATCACAGTGCAGCTCACTGCTCTGAGACACCCCTGCCAGAAGGAGAATTTTGGCTGCCACCCCAACCCTAGACCACCTTGCACCGCAGGTGAGCATTGCAGCCTCAAAGCCTCTCCCTTTCATACCCAGAGCAGCCTAACAGTAAGTGGGATAACAGGTGGGAAGGTTCATGATGGGCTGCTGCTTACCTCAATCCCGTCAGGGGTCATTGGGGGGGGGCACCAACATCTAGCTTGCCTCCAGGCGACTGGGTTGAAGTTACGACACTGAGTGCCACTGACCATGTCATAACTACTTCAGTGCTCTTTCTAATTAACAGGAGCGCCGATAATGATGGATAGCATAGCACCCCTATCGTTTTTATAATTTCACTAGATTCATACATGGGGTAAAGCGGGAACTGCAGCATGTAACTTTGCAGTTACCGGAAAGCTCCATAACACCTGTTCAAACATCTAGGGGCAGATGTATTAAGCCTGGAGAAGTAATTAAGCAGTGATAAGTGGAAGGTGATAACGTACCAGCCAATCAGCTCCTAATGGGCCCTACACACTGGCCGACATGACTGCACGATATGAACGATCTCGTTCATTAATGAACAAGATAACGTTCATATCGTGCAGTGTGGAGGCTCCAGCGATGAATGATGCGCGGCCCCGCTCGTTCATCGCTGGTCCCCCGTCGGCTGTACATGCAGGCCAATATGGACGATCTCGTCCATATTTGCCTGCACTTCAATGCAGCCGGGTGACGGGGGAAGTGAAGAAACTTCACTCCCCCCGTCACTGCCCCTCCGCTGCCGGGTCGCCCGTCGGCTGTATCCGTCGGCGGCGGATCGGCCAGTGTGTAGGGCCTATCACTGTCAATTTACATATTGGAGCTGATTGGCTGGTGCATTATCACCTTGCACTTATCACTGCTTTATCACTTTTCTAGGCTTAATACATCTGCCCCCTATTCCTCTGTCTGTCGTGTCCACTCCAACCATTTGTATCTCTGTTTCCTTCCTTTTTCCCTTTTTCATACAACTTGCGACTACAAACCATTGTCCTCTGGCACGATACCTTCTTCATCCTTATCTTCTACCTCCCCCCACTTCATACCTTCTTCCCTCCTAGTATGCTGGAGTTTAATATTGTCAGAGACATCAGTAAGTATCACTGAGCTTGCATTTTGACTGTGGTCAGTAATTGATTCACCTTGACTGGTACTACACTAGCTTCAGGACCAGTGGTGGCTCCAGAGGTGGGGCTGCAGCACAGTCCAAACTACACTAGCTTCAGGACCAGTGGTGGCTCCAGAGGTGGGGCTGCAGCACAGTCCAAACTACACTAGCATCAGGACCAGTGGTGGCTCCAGAGGTGGGGCTGCAGCACAGTCCAAACTACACTAGCATCAGGACCAGTGGTGGCTCCAGAGGTGGGGCTGCAGCACAGTCCAAACTACACTAGCTTCAGGACCAGTGGTGGCTCCAGAGGTGGGGCTGCAGCACAGTCCAAACTACACTAGCTTCAGGACCAGTGGTGGCTCCAGAGGTGGGGCTGCAGCACAGTCCAAACTACACTAGCATCAGGACCAGTGGTGGCTCCAGAGGTGCGGCTGCAGCACAGTCCAAACTACACTAGCTTCAGGACCAGTGGTGGCTCCAGAGGTGGGGCTGCAGCACAGTCCAAACTACACTAGCTTCAGGACCAGTGGTGGCTCCAGAGGTGGGGCTGCAGCACAGTCCAAACTACACTAGCATCAGGACCAGTGGTGGCTTCAGAGGTGGGGCTGCAGCACAGTCCAAACTACACTAGCATCAGGACCAGTGGTGGCTCCAGAGGTGGGGCTGCAGCACAGTCCAAACTACACTAGCATCAGGACCAGTGGTGGCTCCAGAGGTGGGGCTGCATCACAGTCCAAACTACACTAGCATCAGGACCAGTGGTGGCTCCAGAGGTGGGGCTGCAGCACAGTCCAAACTACACTAGCATCAGGACCAGTGGTGGCTCCAGAGGTGGGGCTGCATCACATTCCAAACTACACTAGCTTCAGGACCAGTGGTGGCTCCAGAGGTGGGGCTGCAGCACAGTCCAAACTACACTAGCATCAGGACCAGTGGTGGCTCCAGAGGTGGGGCTGCAGAACAGTCCAAACTACACTAGCATCAGGACCAGTGGTGGCTCCAGAGGTGGGTGCTGCAGAACAGTCCAAAATTCAAATAGGGGAGCCACACCAACTGCCAGTGAGTTCCGGCTATAAATGTTTGGGGTGGCCGTTGGTGTGACTCCACTGAATTTGCCTGTGCTGCAGCCCCACCTCCTGAACCACCACTGGTTAGGACTGTGGTTGCACAGATCCCCAGGCCATGATGTAACGAGGGCAGTGAATACTCTATCATTCTGCCCGTTATGCGTAAATGGAGCCACTGATCCCAAAACACTGTATAACAATTGTGCAGGGTTGGCGACAAAAACTACCTCGCAGTTAGTTGGTCCGTCCTCCTAGCAATGAATAATAGGTTATAGTATAACCTTAGCTATCTAATAACTTAATGAAAGACTGGGTTCTGGAGCTGATATGAAATAGACTAATAAAGGAACAGTTTATTTACAAAAGAAAGTACAGTGCTTGGTTACAGAAATGATAAAAATTAACAGGGTTACAGATGACATAGACAAACGTGTTGCAATTTCATTAGAAAAAGAAAATTGCACTTGGCTTATTCTTGAGCCAGGGAGAATGGCAGGCAATACAGGTCCAGGCTGCAACTCGCAACTAATCTCCCAAGTCTGACCCAGAACAAAAGGTCCCCGTAACTTTTATCACCTCCACCCCCCCACCCCCCACCCTTCCCCATCCCACAAGTTAGGTCACTGATGATTTGCTGGGTAGATAATTAACCCAGGATCCATGCCAGGACTGCCCTCACCATGTTTAACCTAAGTACAAAGCTCTTTTAATAACTCAACGGACATAGGACTTAGGTGATAACATTGCTAGAACTGGTGATAACCACCAGCTTGTGGAAAGATAATCTTTACATGGGGAGGCCTACTTAAGAAGTATTGCAACGATACTTGTATAATTGCAATATATTATTGCATGCTCTGTCAGTGGTCCCACTTACTACTAGTACTAGACACATTGGTAGCCATTTAAGGGCTCGTACACTCTACCCCAATGTGTTTCCCCATAGTAAGTATATAATAAATAAATAGAATAAGGTGTACTCCAAAAACCGGAAAACAAACAGAACACTGCCATGATGCTAATAATAACTGCAGTGGCAAAGGTGACAATAAACAACAGTTACTGGGGTCAGACTTGTTTACATGTGATTTACTATCGTTACAAATGCTGGTATAAAGTACCTTAATGAATAATCGCAGTGTGCTTCAATCGAAACTCTAATATAAATAGGATTAGCCTGCTCCATAAGTAATCATTTATCTGAAATATATTACGTTCTCATATGGTACTAGAAATGTTATTTATATATTTGTAACTGGTTTTAGCAGCTTATTTTGTATGGCGCAACCTCTAATTTTACTTGAGTTGCACTTAAACATCCAGTGCAAAAGTATTAGGAAGTGGTTTTTATTTTTAATCAATATTTCTCTTACGTCCTAGAGGATGCTGGGGACTCCGTAAGGACCATGGGGTATAGACGGGCTCCGCAGGAGATAGGGCACCTAAAAAGAAATTTGACTATGGGTGTGCACTGGCTCCTCCCTCTATGCCCCTCCTCCAGACCTCAGTTAGATCTTGTGCCCAGAGGAGAAAGGGTACAATGCAGAGAGCTCTCCAGAGTTTTCTGTTTTAAAGAATTTTGTTAGGTTTTTTATTTTCAGGGAGTCCTGTTGGCAACAGGTTCCCTGCATCGTGGGACTGAGGAGAGAGAAACAGAGCTGGCTTGTCAAGTTGGGCTCTGTTTCTAAGGCTACTGGACACCATTAGCTCCAGAGGGAGTCGGAACACAGGTCTCACCTGGGGTTCGTCCCGGAGCCGCGCCGCCGTCCTCCTCACAGATGCCGAAGATAGAAGCCAGGTGAGTATGAGAAGGCAAGAAGACATCAGGCGGCAGAAGACATCAGATCTTCATGAGGTAAGCGCGCAGCGGTAAGCTGCGTGCCATTGCTCCCAGTACACAGACACAAGCAGGCACTGAAGGGTGCAGGGCGCAGGGGGGGGGCGCCCTGGGCAGCAATATTCCTCATTTTGTGGCAATATAAGCAGGATTAGGCTGTGGCACAGTAAATCCACAAATTCCCCGCCATTTTTTATATAAGGTTACGGGGACCAAAGTCCGCCGTCGGGTGGGCGGGGCTTGATCCTCAGCACTAACCAGCGCCATTTTCTCCACAGAAACTGCATGAGGAAAAGCTGGCTCCCTGATCTCTCCCCTGCTGAACCTTCACAGGCTGGAAAAAAGAGGTGGGGGGCACTTTGGAGACGCAGTGAGTGGGAATTAAGGCTATATATATAAAAAGCGCTATCTGGTATATATATATTCCAGTGTTTTTAAGCGCTGGTGTGTGCTGGCATACTCTCTCTCTGTCTCTCCTAAGGGCCTGGTTGGGGTTTTGTCCCCTTATAGGTTAATCCCTGTGTGTGGGGGGTGTTGGTACGTGTGTGTCGACATGTCTGAGGCGGAAGGCTTCTCCGAGGAGGCGGTGGAGCAAATGAGTGGTGTGTCCCCGTCGGTTGTGCCGACTCCGGATTGGATGGACATGTGGCATATGTTGAATGCAAGTGTGGCATCTTTACATAAAAGGCCTGATAAGGCTGAATTAGGGGGGACATCAGGGGGTCAATCCTCGGATTGGACTGACTCACAGGGCCCGTCGGGGTCTCAAAAGCGTCCCTTAACACAAGACACTACTACCGACATGGATTCTGACTCCAGTGTCGACTACGACTAAGTAAAATTGCACCCTAGGGTGAATAAAACCATTCGGTGTATGATTGTGGCAATAAGGGATGTGTTACATATTGAGGATGAACCCTTGGTCCCCGACACAAGGGTACACATGTTTAAGGAAAAGAAACAGATTATTAATTTTCCCACATCTCATGAATTAAATGATTTCTTTGGAAAAGCTTGGGAGACTCCGGAAAAGAGACCGCAGATCCCCAAAAGAATTTATATGGCATACCCCTTCCCTAAGCAGGACAGGGAGATTTGGGAATCATCCCCCACTGTAGACAAGGCCCTGACGCGCTTGTCCAAGAAAGTGGCGCTACCGTCTCCTGGCACAGCGGCCCTTAAGGACCCTGCAGAAACTACCTTAAAGTGTATTTATTCTCATATGGGGGCTGTGCTAAGATCGACAATTGCGTCGGCATGGGTGTGTAGTGCAATTGCAGCTTAGACAGATGAGCTGACAGATCAATTTGATAATATGGATAAGGATACTATATTCTTAACTCTAGCCCATATAAAAGACGCAGTCTTATTTATGAGGGATGCCCAAAGGGACATTGGATTGCTGGCTTCTAGGGCCAATGCCATGTCTATCTCAGCGAGAAGATCCTTATGGACTCGCCAATGGACGGGTGATGCGGATTCCAAAAAAACATATGGAAGTACTACCCTATAAGGGTGATGTATTGTTTGGGGATGGGCTGACGGACCTGGTTTCCACAGCTACAGCAGGTAAATCAAATTTTTTAACATATATTCCCCAACAGCAAAAGAAAGTAACACCCTATCAGATGCAGTCCTTTCGGTTGCACAAGTCCAAAAGAGGTCGGGGATCCTCTTTCCTCGTCAGAGGTAAGGGCAGAGGCAAAAGAGCACCTGCTTCGGCAGGTGCTCAGGAACAAAAGTCCTCCCCGGCTGCTCCAAAACCCACAGCATGACGCTGGGGCTCCCCTGAGGGAGTCCGTACCGGTGGGGGCACGTCTTTGACTTTTCAGTCAGGCCTGGTTCAGATCAGACCTGAATCCCTGGGTGTTGGAAATAGTTTCCCAGGGGTACAAACTGGAATTCGAGGAGGTGCCCCCGCGCCGATTTTTCAAATCGGCCCTACCAGCTTCCACATCAGAAAGGGATGTAGTGTTAGCTGCAATTCAAACGCTGTGTATACAGCAAGTGATAATCAAGGTTTCCCTGTACCAGCAGGGAAGAGGTTACTACTCAACCCTATTTGTGGTCCCGAAACCGGACGGTTCGGTCAGACCGATTTTGAATCTGAAATCCCTAAACCTGTACATAAAAAGATTCAAATTCAAAATGGAATCACTCAGAGCGATAATAGCCAACATGGAGGAGGGGGAGTTTATGGTGTCTCTGGACATAAAGGATGCGTACCTTCATGTCCCCATATATGCCCCCCATCAGGAATACCTGAGATTCGCTGTACAGGATTGTCATTACCAATTTCAGACGTTGCCGTTTGGACTCTCCGCGGCCCCGAGGATTTTCACCAAGATAATGGTGGAAATGATGGTGGTCCTGCGCAAGCATGGAGTCACAATTATCCCATACTTGGACAATCTCCTGATAAAAGCGAGATCAAGGGAGAAATTGCTGAGCAGTGTGGCGCTCTCTCTGAGAGTGCTCCAGCAACACGGTTGGATTCTAAATCTACCGAAGTCACAGTTGATTCCGACAACTCGACTACCGTTCCTAGGTATGATACTGGATACGGAACAAATGAAGGTCTTCCTCCCAATAGAGAGCCCAAGACATCCAGAACATGGTCAGAGACCTGCTAAAGCCGAAAAGGGTGTCAGTTCACCAATGCACTCGAGTTCTGGGGAAAATGGTGGCGGCCTACGAGGCCATTCCCTTCGGAAGGTTCCAGGCAAGGACTTTTCAATGGGAACTTCTGGACAAGTGGTTCGGGTCCCATCTGCACTTACATCGGAAAATAACTTTGTCCCCAGGGACCAGAGTGTCCCTCCTGTGGTGGTTGCAAAGTGCTCACCTCCTGGAGGGTCGCAGGTTCGGAATTCAGGATCCTGGTTACCACGGATGCGAGCCTCCGAGGATGGGGAGCGGTCACACAGGAAAAAAAAAATTTCAGGGTCTTCGGTCAGACCAGGAGTCCTGTCTACACATCAATGTATTGGAACTCAGGGCCATTTACAACGGCCTTCGATAGGCGGAGAGTTTTCTTCGAAACCTACCGGTTCTGATTCAATCAGACAATGTCACAGCAGTGGCTCATGTGAACCGCCAAGGCGGGACAAGAAGCAGAGTCGCGATGGCGGAAGCCACAAGGATCCTTCGCTGGGCGGAAAATCATGTAAGCGCTCTGTCGGCTGTCTTCATTCCGGGAGTGGACAACTGGGAAGCAGACTTCCTCAGCAGACACGATCTCCATCCAGGAGAGTGGGGACTTCATCAAGAAGTCTTTGCAGACGTAACACGTCTTTGGGGAACTCCTCAAATAGACAGGATGGCATCACGCCTCAACAAAAAACTTCGGAGGTATTGCGCCGGGTCTCGGGACCCTCAGGCAGTAGCAGTAGATGCTCTGGTAACACCGTGGGTGTTCAAATTGGTCTACGTGTTTCCTCCTCTTCCTCTCATCACAAAAGTGTTGAGGATCATAAGACGAAGAAGAGTACAGACGATACTCGTTGTCCCAGACTGGCCTCGAAGGGCCTGGTACTCGGATCTACAAAAGATGCTCACAGGAGATCCCTGGCCTCTTCCTCTGAGGGAAGACCTGTTGCAGCAGGGGCCCTGTGTATTTCAAGACTTACCGCGGTTACGTTTGACGGCATGGCGGTTAACGCCGAATCCTAGCGAAAAAGGGGATTCCGGAAGAGGTCATCCCTACTTTAATAAAGGCTAGGAAGGAGGTGACGGTAAAACATTATCACCGTATCTGGCGAAAGTATGTGTCTTGATGTGAGACCAAGAATGCACCTACGGAAGATTTTCATCTGGGTCGTCTTCTCCACTTCCTACAGACAGGAGTGGATATGGGCCTGAAATTAGGCTCTGTTAAGGTACAGATTTCGGCCCTCTCGATTTTCTTTCAGAAGGAATTGGCTTCTCTTCCAGAAGTCCAGACGTTTGTAAAGGGAGTGCTGCACATCCAGCCCCCTTTTGTGCCTCCAGTGGCACCATGGGACCTGAACGTGGTGTTGCAGTTCCTAAAATCACACTGGTTTGAACCGCTTAACAAGGTTGAGTTGAAATTTCTTACCTGGAAGGTGGTCATGTTGTTGGCCTTAGCATCAGCAAGGCGAGTGTCAGAATTGGCGGCTTTGTCACACAAGAGCCCCTACTTGATTTTTCATGTGGATCGAGCTGAATTGAGGACACGTCCGCAATTTTTGCCTAAAGTGGTTTCTTCGTTCCATATGAATCAACCTATTGTGGTGCCTGTGGCTACAAGTGACCTGGAGGATTCCAGATTCCTGGACGTAGTCAGGGCCTTAAAAATTTATGTAGCCAGGACGGCTAGAATTAGGATAACAGAGGCTCTGTTTGTCCTGTATGCGGCCACTAAGATTGGCGCACCTGCTTCGAAGCAGACTATTGCTCGCTGGATCTGTAATACGATTCAGCAGGCTCACTCTACGGCTGGATTGCCGGTACCAAATTCGGTTAAGGCCCATTCCACTAGGAAGGTGGGCTCTTCTTGGGCGGCTGCCCGAGGCGTCTCGGCTTTACAACTTTGCCGAGCGGCGACTTGGCCGGGGTCAAACACTTTTGCTAAATTCTACAAGTTTGATACCCTGGCTGATGAGGACATAGCGTTTGCTCAGTCGGTGCAGCAGAGTCATACGCACTCTCCCGCCCGATTGGATGCTTTGGTATAAACCCCATGGTCCTTACGGAGTCCCCAGCATCCTAGGAAGTAAGAGAAAATAAGATTTTAAACCTACCGGTAAATCTATTTCTCCTAGTCCGTAGAGGATGCTGGGCGCCCGTCCCAGTGCGGAAACTCTGCAAGACTTGTATATAGTAGTTGCTTACATAAGGGTTATGTTACAGTTGACATCGGTCTTGTTAACTGGTTATGTATGTTCCAGGTTACATGGTATGATTGGTGTGGGCTGGTATGAATCTTGCCCTTGGATTGCTAAATCCTGCCTTGTATTGTCCATCTCCTCTGGGCACCATTCTCTAACTGAGGTCTGGAGGAGGGGCATAGAGGGAGGAGCCAGTGCACACCCATAGTCAAAGTTCTTTTTAGGTGCCCTATCTCCTGCGGAGCCCGTCTATACCCCATGGTCCTTACGGAGTCCCCAGCATACTCTACGTACTAGGAGAAATAGATTTACCAGTATGTTTAAAATCTTATTATTTTGTAGATCACTTCCTTCATGACAAGTGAACATACATGAAACCCCCTGAAAATTGACTATTTTGTTTTGTTTACTCCATGCAGCCATCATTTAGTCATACCAGTAAACAAAAAGGAATAGCTTAAGTTATTACCAAGTTGTTGTTGTTTTTTTATATATAAAACCCCCTCCAAATTTTTTTCATTTTTTTTTTTTCTTCACTGTAATTACAATTATGTGACCAAACAAAAGTACACACTTCCATGTGTTTTAAGTTTGATACACGCTGGAGTGATTTCTGCCTGATATGTTGTTTCTGGGTGAATCGGAATGACATATCGGCAGGATTCATGTACAAGGCTAAACCACGCCTAGTATTTCATTGCACCTTCCAAAAAAAACATTCCAGTACGGCCGGCATACCGCACCGCCGCCAAATTCGTACTTCATTACGTTCCGCCCATTGAGTCCCAATTACTACTGAGGAGGTTTTATTTACCATTACTCACCTTAAACCTCTTATTAAACAAATACTTTATAATCAGGCGCAATGCCAAGAGCTGATTTTCCAAGCTGCTGTTCTGTCGGAGAAAGTCAGTCTCCGTGACCAGAAATGACTAAGAATATATATAGTGAGCAGTGCTAACTCTTAATCAGACAGTTTAGAAATTGCGGTGGAGAGCATAGAGGACATGTGCATGGTGGAGATATGTCTTGCCGCCCTGTGTGTCGTCACTTTATGATGAAAGGAAACTGTCGATAGGAAGATGGTTGTGCCTTCTACCACCAGGGCATTAATGGGCCCCCTCTGCGTTAATCACCAATGGTCATTTTCTATACCCATGCTTTCTTCTTCTACACAAGCATGGGTATAGAATTACATACAAAATAAAAACTACAAAATTGATTTCAGATATTTAATAGGGCCTTGTTATCAGTCTGTGGTCCACAATTGATGGTTATTAGGGCACCATCGATGAGTGTGTGTGGGGGGGGGGTGTATACTGGGATTTTTGTGTATTTTTATTGTGTATGATACTAATGTGGATATTGTTCTCCATGGACATTTGCTCATTTTCTTTGTCCTCAATATTTCCTTGTTGTGGATGTTTTTGTTTTGTTTTGTTTTTTGAGATTCCAATTTTCTTTCTTGTTTTTGCTTAATTATTACTATGTTCTCTTTTCTTCTGTGCAGTATAAGTATATGCCATATAAACCTGTCATTATTGTCTGATTGTCTTTTGTTATTACGTTATTGTTATTAATAAAACATTAAATTGTTTAGATTTTTTTGGGGGGGCTAGTACAGTATGATGTAGTTTTATGTGACAATATATAACAGATTTTACTTTGTCATTACTTAGCTAATAATAAACCAACATGAAGAGGCAGAGTGTTCCACAAATTGTGCAGCTGTGCCTAGATTTACAGCTAAGTACATGTGTTTCCAGGATGCGGGTACTTATTTCCAGCTACTGGTAAGCTTTAGAAATAAGGTTTTATTTTGCAGCGTGACATCATTGAAATGAGACATAGGGCTACATTTTTAGTGGCCGTTACATGATGTACAGAAGGGAACGTAGCCATTTCTACTCTGAGCTGGGAGAAATTCGATTAATAGGACACACATTTTGCCTTACAATTCAGAGAAGCACATTTTCTATGCAAAAAAAAAAGGATTATAAACAAGTTATAACATGTATTAGACTAGACCAAGCCGTATTTTAGGAGAAAAAAAAAAGTTTTCTTTTTATGAAAGTGTAGTTCTAAATCGGTTGTATTGTAGGTGCTACTTTCATATTTACACTTTTATACAGTGAGTCTCTAGATTTTTATTTATGCTTCTCTCAAAAGCCAGGCGAGCTAGTAATGTCCAGAGCAGTCTCCAGGTAGCAGCGAGTAATTTTGAAGTGCGTTTCCAGTATACTTTGTAAATGAGGTCTATGCGGCCCTTCACTTCTTGTACTGGTATTAGAGCGATTCTACCTCTCTTTGGACTTATTTTCTTTTACGTGCTAGAAAACAAGTTTTTATTCTAGGAATCAAATGAAGACTACAAGTGGTAGGCAAGCATCATTTTGTATGCAAAATAACAATTGAATATATCAATAATTGTTTTCTAAGCTTTTGCAGGAGGCAATGTTGAGGCAGAATTGGAGGAGACAGTGATGCTAGAAATGCAAGCATACTGTACTGTATGTTTACCTGAGTATAGCAGCACAGCAACAGGTGCACAAGAAGCAGGAACAAGCACATTATGCAGCAATCCAAACCAGCAGGCTCCGTTTCCAGCACTAAGGGGGACATTTACTAAGCAGTGATAAGAGCGGAGAAGTGAGCCAATGGAGAAGTTGCCCATGTCAACCAATCAGCACTGAAGTAACATCTATAATTTGCATACTATAAAATTATACAGAGCTGCTGATTGGTTGATGGGGCAACTTCTCCACTGGCTCACTTCTTATCACTGCTTAGTAAATGTCCCCCTAAGCCTGGTAAAGGCTTCATAGTTAGCAGTAGCAGACTTCTCTCTTGGTAGACATCACTCCTGAGTTAACCTTACTTATAAATGGGTATCCGGATGGTAGGTTGACAGTCAGTAGGTTGACCACTATTGGTCGACATTGGCATAGTCGACACAGGAAAAATGTTGACATGTTAAATGGTTGACACGAGACATGTCGACGCATTAAAAGGTCGACATGACTTTATTTTTTTTATAACTTTTTATTTTTCGTACTTTACCATCCACGTGGACTACAATTGGGAATAAGTAAGCTGTGCTGAGTGCAGCGGTAGCAGAGCGAGGCACATTGCCTGCAGCATGGCAAGAGCCACACAAGGGCACGGAGTGCACTAATTGGGGTTCCTGGTCATGTCACACAAAAAACAACACCAAAATAAGTATAAAAAGGTAATGTTGACCTTTTTATATGTCGACCCTTTTCATGTCTCAACCATTTTCCTGTGTTGACCAATAGTGGTTTGTTGACACATTGAGCCATAACCTTATAAATGGTATATACAGTACCCTTCCAGAGCTGGGTGATTTTGCAGACTCCTAATGGAGTAACCCCTTACTCATTTGTGGCAGATCTTCATCCTGTCACAGCTTCTGTTTGTTAATCATTGCTAAACCATAAAGGCAGTATGACCAGGGAGGCACTAAAAGTACTTTTTTCTGTATTTTTTTCTAAGTGTGCATGGCCATGCCTTCCATGATTAGGCCACATACCCCAAAAAAGTACCTGGGCCTGGCCAGTCTCTCTAGCCCCCTGAGGAAGAGGCATGCGTAGACTGAGGGCCTGACTCAAATTTATTTAAATCCAATTTTTACGTAAATCTCCAGAGTTTTGCGCAGGAGACGCACGGCATAAGTGCAGATATGTTTCTGCAATGTCGCTCACAGTGCACAAAACTCCGCAACACAATTGACATGCTGCTGATGCTTTGGGGGTAGCAACAGGGAGCGTTCCAGGAAACAAATGTTGGCTCTGCTTTCTAGGTGTGCTGAAGCTAGTTTCTGCATCTTTGGACACAGCTTCAATGGCCCAGGCAGCTGATTTTGCTTGAGGGGTGCTCAGATATCCAGTATTCATGTAATTGATCCGCTAGCTTGTCTTCTGAAGAAGCAGAGGATCATAAAAGCCGGCACTGGGCATCTTATTACTTGAGATGCCTCCTGCTGCTTTTGCGGAATTTGGCACAGCAGCTGCATACAAAGACGCATCGATGGGGCCATTAGCTCCTGAGTACAATACAGGTATTCTTGTAAATGTAGTCTATGCAGGCTACAACAAACACATACAGTATTGTATGTGCATGTCAATGAGTGTTCAAACACTTTGCAAAATATTCGCTGACTTGATCACAACCACAGACGCTGTAGAGATAATGGGGATAATTCAGACCTGATTGCTGCTGTGACTGACAGGCAAAGGCGGTCGCTGTGCGGGAGAGGTGAGCTGGCGGCGTTTGGTTGCCGTGTAGGGGGGCGCGGGGTGGGCAATGCGGCGGCTGCGTGATGTCACACGCAGCCGCTGCGACCCGGCAGTGACGAGTAACTCAATGCCAGTTGATGTGCTAAATTTAGCACATCAATGATCAGGTCTGAATCACCCCCAATGTGTGTCTGATGCGTCCTATTCACTTGTATCGATACAGTATTTGCAATCGTTCTGCAGCAGGAAAGAAGATGACCCATTTTCTTTGCTTTGTTTTTGTTTTTTTAAGGGGAAAATAATGATGCTTGTATTTAACCCAGCTCTGGTACCATGAGGTCTATGTGACCCCCTACTCCTCTTTGACCCATGTTTTATATTAAAGTATCACAATCAGTGACCTGACCTTTCAAGTATTTTTTCATAAGGCCTTCCTAACAATGTGGCACATGTTCGCTAGTTTTTTGTCCTTTCTGTTGAATTTTTATTTATGTTTATTTCTGTTTGTGGTCAAAAGGACGCCATAGTAACTTCCATGTGATATAAATATTTTTTCTTTTTTTTTTTTTACTGAAAATGTGCCCTTCATATTATCAGTGGCACCCTCATCAGCTCCAAGCACTGCCCAACGCCATTCAGGACACCACAAGAGATGCTACATTTGTTCCAGATCAAAGGTCAAGAAAACCAAATTCATCTGTAATGAGTGCAATAAGTTCGTGTGCGAAGAGCACAGCAAATGGTTGTGCAACCAGTGACAGCAGTAAACGTTAGGCCTACAGTGATGCAAGATAATCAGAAAGTCACACATGAAGTGTTGTGCAATATTATTTATATTTTCTGTATCTGCTGAAAGTTCCTAAAGGTGTGTACACACGGTAGATTTGGGCTAACCCCGATTCTCATTATGCGATAGGGACTAGGTCGGTATCGCAAGCCTAGATGACTGTGCTTGCGATACTGACTGTGTACGATGTTGGCTTAGTGACAATTTTGACTATACTTTTAAACTAGATAGTCAAAATTGACTTGCCTGCAGTCTATCTAGGCTGCGATGCCGACGTCGCGGGACCGCGCATCAGTATCGCATCGGGATCGCAAGGTGACTTTCACCTTGCGATCTGCACTAACTTTTCTTGCAATTTTGACTATATAGTCAAAATCGAAAGAAAAAATCTTACCGTGTGTACACACCTTAAGACAAATACTGAAAAACACAATCAGGCTAGATCAAATGCACCACAAACCAATATGACTGAAAAAGGATTAAAATTCTCAAAGACAGACATACATCACATATTCCTATGGAAAATCTTCAAATCTCTGTTTTCTTGCTCAATGTCACAAGTCAATCAAATCGCATGAAAAGAGAAAAATAAAATACAATGTGTTGTATTGTTTTTATAATGGCGGAATTTTCCCGTGAATATCCGGCAATGGAACCCTAACGTGATCTTCTCCTTAATATATAATAGGAGAAGATCACGTTAGGGTTCCATTTCCGGATATTAACGGCAAAATTCCACCATTATAAAAACAATACCACATACTGTATTTTTTTTTTTCTTTTCCTGTGAATTGATGGACTTGTGACATTGAGCATTGAGAAAACAGAGATTTGAAGATTTTCCAGAGGAATACTGTATGTGATGTATATCTGTCTTTGAGAATTTTTTAATCCTTTTTCAGTCATACTGGTTTTGTGGTGCCTTTGATCTAGCCTGATTGTTTGTGTATTTATCTGTTTTGGGCAGATTACTCAGGGATTTAGATTGGGTCGACATTATATTGCGCCAGAATCCACACATCGTTCTATTAGCAGTCTTAAGACAAATAACCCTCTGTTTGTCGAGATTTAAGTACAAATGTTTGTTGTATAATCTTGGAGAAAAACAGGAGTTCGCTCGCTAGCTGCCTCTGGGAGTGTATCTTATTTTAGCAGAATAGCAAACGAAAGATTAGCAGAACTGCTACTAAATAATTTGGTGCAGTTTCTGAGTAGCTACAGACCTACTCCTAGATTGCGATCACCTCAGTCCGTTTAGTTCCTGGTTTGATATTACAAACACGCCCTGCGTTCGGCCAGCCACTGCCCCGTTTCTCCAGCCACTCCTGCGTCCTTACCTGGCACGCCTGCGTTTTTTAGCACACTCCCTGAACACGGCCAGTTTCCGCCCAGAAACACTCACTTCCTGTCAATCACACTACGATCACTCGTGCGATGAAAAAACGTCGCTCGAGCTTGTGTAAATCTACAAAGTTTTGTGTGAAAGTACTTAGAGCGTGCGCGCTGCGTACCATGCGCATGCGCATAAATGCCATTTTTTCACTTGATCGCTGTACTGCGAAAATCGGCAGCAAGCGAACAACTCGGAATGACCACCATAGTACGTTTTTTTACCATGGAGTCAATTTGACCCCATGGTACTGTCAACGTAACTTTTTTCAGGGTACCAGAGCAGGATTAAATATGCAGTGTATTTATTAATAACTAGCTGTTTGTCTTAACGCAATAAGATTATTTCCATTGCACCCATCTTCAAGTTTAAGTACACTACCCAGCCCCTAAAAGAATTAGCGTGAAGATACATAGGCTATATGTTAACGGACAGTCTAAAGAACATATCAGTTTTCAAAATGCGTTCAGCAGTTCCTGAGTTTATCTCGTACAAACAAACAAACGTTCCTTACCCGGCGTTGCCTGGGTATTTATTTATCCCAAACTTCTATTACACGGGAAAAGGAATTAATTCTATCTATAGTGCAAAATCGAAATAATTTAATTTACAGGTAATTATGAGTATAAGTACAGTATAAAAATTATAAAGTAATTTTTCATCCCTTCTCACACACACACCCCTTCTCCCCCAATGCTGATGGGGGCTGAACTTGAACTGAAACGGAATCGGGAGTGTCACTATTCATCTCAGCGACCCCGAAAACTATGGATTTTTACATGTCACCCCCTTCCCACACCTACCCTTAGGGGTGTCTTACCCCCACAGTATTTTTTTTCCAGATTGGAAGTCATATGTGTACCAAGTTTGGTGTAAATTGCTCCAAAGTTATGCTGGAACATGCATACATACATACACACATATATATATATATATATATATATATGATACTATCAAGACGTATACATTGTTTTTTTAATGTGATTCATCATTAACCTGCTATATTGTGTGCAAGTTGTGTACTATGGGCCTAATTCAGAGTTGATCGCAGCAGCAAATTTGTTAGCAGTTGGGCAAAACCATGGCCCTCATTTCGAGTTGATCGCTCACTAGCTATTTTTTGCAGAGCAGCGATCAGATAGTCTCCGCCTCTAGGGGAGTGTATTTTCGCTCTGCAAGTGTGCTTGTGTGCAGCCGAGCGGGACGAAAAAGATTTTTGCAGTTTTTGAGTGGCTCTGGATTTACTCAGCCTTTGCGATCACTTCAGCCTGTCCGGTCCCGGAAATTGACGTCAGACACCCGCCCTCCAAACACCCGGACACGCCGGGTAGTTTTCCCTACCACTCCCAGAAAACGGTTAGTTGCCACCTATAAACGCCCTCTTTCTGTCAATCTTCTTGCGATGGCTGTGCATATGGATTCTTCGTTAAATCCATAGCTCAGCAACAATTCGCATTGTACCCGTACAACGCGCGTGCGCATTGTGGTGCATATGCAGTAGAGACCTGATCGCAGTATGATATCCGTACTACCAGCAGCGAGTCCCCTTGCGGGTTCACCACGCTTCGGGCCCGGTTACGAGCCTTGCTTGCCACAGGTTCTGTTCACCGTCTGGTGGTGGCATGGACCCACCACCCGAGTGGGAATACTGGGGGATGGTTGGTATTTTTTACTGTCCTTCGGGATTCCAGCATCGCGATCCAGCGTGGTGCTCCACCTCTAGCTCCTCCCACTGGTGACAGACATACTGTCCAACTCCGCCCTCTCCCGTTGCGGTACTGCGCATGCACAACTGATTATTACCGCATCAGTAACTATTCCGGGCACGGCCCCCTGCATCCACAAGGAATGGGTATTGTGCAGGGTTGGAGAAAAAAAAGTTTTTTAAAAAATGCCCGCTTTTTTCGTTTAAAGCTATTTCTCTGACGTCCTAGTGGATGCTGGGAACTCCGTAAGGACCATGGGGAATAGCGGCTCCGCAGGAGACTGGGCACAACTAAAAGAAAGCTTTTAGACTACCTGGTGTGCACTGGCTCCTCCCACTATGACCCTCCTCCAAGCCTCAGTTAGATTTCTGTGCCCGGCCGAGCTGGATGCACACTAGGGGCTCTCCTGAGCTCCTAGAAAGAAAGTTTATTTTAGGTTTTTTATTTTACAGTGAGACCTGCTGGCAACAGGCTCACTGCATCGAGGGACTAAGGGGAGAAGAAGCGAACCTACCTGCTTGCAGCTAGCTTGGGCTTCTTAGGCTACTGGACACCATTAGCTCCAGAGGGATCGACCGCATGGAACTGGCCTTGGTGTTCGTTCCCGGAGCCGCGCCGCCGTCCCCCTTACAGAGCCAGAAGCAAGAAGAGGTCCGGAAAATCGGCGGCAGAAGACATCAGTCTTCACCAAGGTAACGCACAGCACTGCAGCTGTGCGCCATTGCTCCTCATGCACACTTCACACTCCGGTCACTAAGGGTGCAGGGCGCTGGGGGGGGCGCCCTGAGCAGCAATAAAAACACCTTGGCTGGCAAATATATCACAATATATAGCCCCAGAGGCTATATATGTGATAAATACCCCTGCCAGAATCCATAAAAAAGCGGGAGAAAAGTCCGCGAAAAAGGGGCAGAGCTATCTCCCTCAGCACACTGGCGCCATTTTCTCTTCACAGTGCAGCTGGAAGACAGCTCCCCAGGCTCTCCCCTGTAGTTTGCAGGCTCAAAGGGTTAAAAAGAGAGGGGGGGGGGGGCACTAAATTTAGGCGCAATATTGTATATACAAGCAGCTATTGGGAAAAATCCACTCAATATAGTGTTAATCCCTAAATTATATAGCGCTCTGGTGTGTGCTGGCATACTCTCTCTCTGTCTCCCCAAAGGGCTGTGTGGGGTCCTGTCCTCAGTCAGAGCATTCCCTGTGTATGTGCGGTGTGTCAGTACGGCTGTGTCGACACGTTTGATGAGAAGGCTTATGTGATGGCAGAGCAGATGCCGATAAATGTGATGTCGCCCCCTGTGGGACCGACACCAGAGTGGATGGATAGGTGGAAGGTATAAACCGACAGTGTCAACTCCTTACATAAAAGGCTGGATGACGTAACAGCTATGGGACAGCCGGCTTCTCAGCCCGCGCCTGCCCAGGCGTCTCAAAGACCATCAGGGGCTCAAAAACGCCAGCTCCCTCAGATGGCAGACACAGATGTCGACACGGAGTCTGACTCCAGTGTCGACGAGGTTGAGACATATACACAATCCACTAGGAACATCCGTTACATGATCCCGGCAATAAAAAATGTGTTACACATTTCTGACATTAACCCAAATACCACTGAAAAAGGGTTTTATGTTTGGGGAGAAAAAGCAGGCAGTGTTTTGTTCCCCCATCAAATGAGTGAATGAAGTGTGAAAAAGCGTGGGTTCCCCCGATAAGAAACTGGTAATGTCTAAAAGGTTACTGATGGCGTACCCTTTCCCGCAAGAGGATAAGTTACGCTGGGAGATATCCCCTAGGGTGGATAAGGCGCTCACACGTTTGTCAAAAAAGGTGGCACTGCCGTCTTAGGATACGGCCACTTTGAAGGTACCTGCTGATAAAAAGCAGGAGGCTATCCTGAAGTCTGTATTTACACACTCAGGTACTAGACTGAGACCTGCAGATAGTGCTGCTGCAGCGTGGTCTGTAACCCTGTCAAACAGGGATACTATTTTGCGAACATAAGACGTCTTATATATGAGGGATGCACAGAGGGATATTTTGCCGGCTGGCATCCAGAATTAATGCAATGTCCATTCTGTCAGGAGGGTATTAGAGACCCGACACTGGACAGGTGATGCTGACTTTAAAAGGCACATAGAGCCTTATAAGGGTGAGGAATTGTTTGGGGATGGTCTCTGGGACCTCGTATCCACAGCAACAGCTGGGAAGAAAATTTTTTACCTCAGGTTTCCTCACAGCCTAAGAAAGCACTGTATTATCAGGTACAGTCCTTTCGGCTTCAGAAAAGCAAGCGGGTCAAAGGCGCTTCCTTTCTGCACAGAGACGAGGGAAGAGGGAAAAAGCTGCACCAGTCAGCCAGTTCCCAGAATCAAAATTCTTCCCCCGCTTCCTCTGAGTCCACCGCATGACGCGGGGGCTCCACAGGCGTAGCCAGGTACGGTGGGGGGCCGCCTCAAAAATTTCAGCGATCAGTGGGCTCGCTCACAGGTGGATCCCTGGATCCTTCAAGTAGTATCTCAGGGGTACAAGCTGGAATTCGAGGCGTCTCCCCCCCGCCGTTTCCTCAAATCTGCCTTGCCGACAACTCCCTCAGGCAGGGAGGCTGTGCTAGAGGCAATTCACAAGCTGTATTCCCAGCAGGTGATAGTCAAGGTGCCCCTACTTCAACAAGGACGGGGTTACTATTCCACACTGTTTGTGGTACCGAAACCGGACGGTTCGGTGAGACCCATTTTAAATTTGAAATCCTTGAACACATACATAAAAAAATTCAAGTTCAAGATGGAATCGCTCAGGGCGGTTATTGCAAGCCTGGAGGAGGGGGATTACATGGTATCCCTGGACATCAAGGATGCTTACCTACATGTCCCCATTTACCATCCTCACCAGGAGTACCTCAGATTTGTGGTACAGGATTGCCATTACCAATTCCAAACACTGCCGTTTGGACTGTCCACGGCACCGAGGGTCTTTACCAAGGTAATGGCAGAAATGATGATACTCCTTCGAAAAAAGGGAGTTTTAATTATCCCGTACTTGGACGATCTCCTTATAAAGGCGAGGTCCAAGGAGCAGTTGTTGGTCGGAGTAGCACTATCTCGGGAAGTCCTACAACAGCACGGATGGATTCTATACATTCCAAAGTCACAGCTGGTTCCTACCACACGCCTACTGTTCCTGGGGATGGTTCTGGACACAGAACAGAAAAAAGTGTTTCTCCCGCAGGAGAAAGCCAAGGAGCTGTCATCTCTAGTCAGAGACCTCCTGAAACCAAAACAGGTATCGGTGCATCACTGCACACGAGTCCTGGGAAAAATGGTAGCTTCTTACGAAGCAAAATTCCATTCGGCAGGTTCCATGCAAGAACCTTTCAGTGGGACCTCTTGGACAAGTGGTCGAGATCGCATCTTCAGATGCATCGGCTGATAACCCTGTCTCCAAGGACCAGGGTATCTCTACTGTGGTGGCTGCAGAGTGCTCATCTTCAAGAGGGCCGCAGATTCGGCATACAGGACTGGGTCCTGGTAACCACGGATGCCAGCCTTCGAGGCTGGGGGGCAGTCACACAGGGAAGAAATTTCCAAGGACTTTGGTCAAGTCAGGAGTCGTCCCTACACATAAATATTCTGGAACTGAGGGCCATTTACAATGCCCTAAGTCTGGCAAGGCCTCTGCTTCAAAACCAGCCGGTACTGATCCAGTCAGATAACATCACGGCAGTCGCCCTTGTAAACCGACAGGGCGGCACAAGAAGCAGGATGGCGATGGCAGAAGCCACAAGGATTCTCCGATGGGCGGAGAATCACGTCTTAGCACTGTCAGCAGTGTTCATTCCGGGAGTGGACAAGTGGGAAGCAGACTTCCTCAGCAGACACGACCTACACCCGGGAGAGTGGGGACTTCATCCAGAAGTCTTCCAACTGTTGGTAAACCGTTGGGAAAGGCCACAGGTGGACATGATGGCGTCCCGCCTAAACAAAAAACTAGATATTGCGCCAGGTCAAGGGACCCTCAGCCAATAGCTGTGGACGCTCTAGTGACACCGTGGGTGTACCAGTCGGTTTATGTATTCCCTCCTCTGCCTCTCATACCAAAGGTACTGAGAATAATAAGAAAACGAGGAGTAAGAACGATACTCGTGGTTCCGGATGGGCCAAGAAGAGCTTGGTACCCAGAACTTCAAGAAATGATATCAGAGGACCCATGGCCTCTACCGCTCAGACAGGATCTGCTACAGCAGGGGCCCTGTCTGTTCCAAGACTTACCGCGGCTGCGTTTGACGGCATGGCGGTTGAATTCCGGATCCTAAAGGAAAAAGGCATTCCGGAGGAAGTCATTCCTACGCTGATAAAAGCCAGGAAAGAAGTAACCGCAAACCATTATCACCGTATTTGGCGAAAATATGTTGCGTGGTGTGAGGCTAGGAAGGCCCCAACAGAGGAATTTCAGCTGGGTCGTTTTCTGCACTTCCTACAGTCAGGAGTGACTATGGGCCTAAACTTGGGTTCCATTAAGGTCCAGAGTTCGGCTCTGTCGATTTTCTTCCAGAAAGAACTGGCTTCACTGCATGGAGTTCAGACATTTGTAAAGGGAGTGCTACATATTCAGCCCCCTTTTGTGCCTCCTGTGGCACCTTGGGATCTCAGCGTGGTGTTGAGTTTCCTAAAATCACATTGGTTTGAGCCACTTAAAACTGTGGATTTGAAATATCTCACGTGGAAAGTGGTCATGTTATTGGCCTTGGCTTCGGCCAGGCGTGTGTCAGAATTGGCGGCTTTGTCATGTAAAAGCCCTTATCTGATTTTCCATATGGATAGGGCAGAATTGAGGACTCGTCCCCAGTTTCTCCCTAAGGTGGTATCAGCTTTTCACTTAAACCAACCTATTGTAGTGCCTGCGGCTACTAAGGACTTGGAAGATTCCAAGTTACTGGACGTAGTCAGGGCCTTAAAAAATTTATATTTCCAGGACGGCTGGAGTCAGGAAAACTGACTCGCTTTTTATCCTGTAGGCACCCAACAAAATAGGTGCTCCTGCTTCTAAGCAGACTATTGCTCGCTGAATTTGTAGCACAATTCAGCTGGAGCATTCTGCGGCTGGATTGCCGCATCCTAAATCAGTAAAAGCCCATTCCACGAGGAAAGTGGGCTCATCTTGGGCGGCTGCCCGAGGGGTCTCGGCTTTATAACTTTGCCGAGCTGCAACTTGGTCAGGGGCAAACACGTTTGCAAAATTCTACAAATTTGATACCCTGGCTGAGGAGGACCTTGAGTTCTCTCATTCGGTGCTGCAGAGTCATCCGCACTCTCCCGCCCGTTTGGGAGCTTTGGTATAATCCCCATGGTCCTTACGGAGTTCCCAGCATCCACTAGGACGTCAGAGAAAATTAAGATTTTACTCACCGGTAAATCTATTTCTCGTAGTCCGTAGTGGATGCTGGGCGCCCATCCCAAGTGCGGATTGTCTGCAATACTTGTATGTAGTTATTGCCTAACTAAGGGTTATTGTTGAGCCATCTGTTGAGAGGCTCAGTTATATTTCATACTGTTAACTGGGTATAGTATCACAAGTTATACGGTGTGATTGGTGTGGCTGGTATGAGTCTTACCCGGGATTCAAAATCCTTCCTTATTGTGTCAGCTCTTCCGGGCACAGTATCCTAACTGAGGCTTGGAGGAGGGTCATAGTGGGAGGAGCCAGTGCACACCAGGTAGTCTAAAAGCTTTCTTTTAGTTGTGCCCAGTCTCCTGCGGAGCCGCTATTCCCCATGGTCCTTACGGAGTGCCCAGCATCCACTACGGACTACGAGAAATAGATTTACCGGTGAGTAAAATCTTATTTTTTTTATTATTTTTTTGCATTAATGTTTTAATGGGGAAAAAAATGGAATCATGTATTAGAAACCTCTGCCAACCATGTTTTAATGATAACATTAATAAAGTTATTAAGGTTATTAGACTTTGATTTGATTTATTTTACATATTTCAATAAAACCATTTTTTTACAACTTATTATTCTTATTACTGCTGAATATATGTAGATAGGCTAAACATATTAATACATACAAAGTACACTCATAGATGAAATTGAAAAGTTAATGTTAAGCATTATTACTTATTATAATTAAATCAATCTGAATAGCAATACAAAATGGAAAATGATAAGCTCTTCAAAGAAACACACACACACACACACACACACACACACACACACACACACACACACACACGAGGAGTTAAGCATAAGCACTGGACATGTCACTGGCATTAGACGTTTTTTGACTAATAACACTTTTTAGTATAATAGGATTTTTTTTAATAAGGTGCCGTGCCTGTACTAACAGCATAATAAAAAAAACAGAGTGATTTATATAAAAAAAAGAACAAACATTTGTTTATAACCAAGGTGGTTTAAACCGGCCAACCCTGGCATTGCGCATGCGGAAACAGGTTTTTGCACATGTAATATGAATTGTTTTTTCCATCAAATTATTTTGATGTGATGGTTAGTTACCATCGCATCAAAAGTTTTGATGGTGGCAGCACAGCCATCATTTGATGGTTGGCTTCCATTGTCCATCCCTACTTCACAGAGAAGCGGGCAGCATATGGAGAATAAAACTGTAATCCAAGAAGGGTAGGGCCTAATGGCTCGTTTCCTTGACAATTACATTATTCGGCCCCGCCCCCTATGCAAATATGCACCAATAGCGTAAATTTTCCTGCAAGGGGCCAAATCCTTATGACATCCGTAATGGAACAAGATTTGGGTGTGCTCATTGACAATAGACTTAGTAGCAGTGCCCAGTGTGAGTGTGCAGTAGCTAAGGCTAATAGGGTTTTAGCATGCATTAAACAGGGGATTAAGACAAGGAAGGAAAGTATAATCCTCCCACTATATATATCATTGGTATGGCCACATTTGAAATACTGTGTTCACTATAAAAAAGACATATTGGAACTTGAAAAAGTTCAGAGAAGAGCTACAAAAATGAGAAGGGGCATAGAGTCGTTGGACTATAATGAAAGGCTAACTAGGTTAGATATGTTTACCACACAAAAGAGGCGACTAAGAGGAGATATGATTATTATGTACAAATGCATTAAGGGGCAATATAGGGAAATATCAGACAATTTGTTTTTCAAGAGAGCTATACAAAGAATGTGTGGCCACCCACTAAGGTTAGAGGAAAGGGCGTTCAACACCCAGAGAAGGAAGGGGTTCTTAACTGTGGGTGCGGTAAAGATTTGGAATTCTCTGCCGGAGAAGGTTGTAATACAGTAGCTGAATTAATAATAATAATATAATAATAATAATAATTTTATTTATATAGCGCTCTTTCTCCAATAGGACTCAAGGCGCTTAACAGATACACAGCATAATATAGTACAGAAAAATAATGAAGTACATTTTTCATAAAATACAGAAGCATGAAGATACTAAAAGAGACACTATGGAAATGCTTGAGTAAACAGGAAAGTCTTGAGTCTACTTTTGAAGGATTCTATAGTTGGGGCCTCTCGCACTGTGCTGGGAAGTGAGTTCCATAGAGTCGGAGCCGCATGACTAAAAGCTCGACCCCCAGATGAATTACGGTAGATTCTAGGTACTGCTAAAAGTCCTTCATCTACAGATCGCAGTAATCGAGTGGGGCAGTATGGGATCAGAAGCTGTTTCAGGTACCTTGGGCCTTGGTCATGTAATGCTTTGAAACTCAGTAAGCCAATCTTGAAGAGGATTCGCCATCTTACAGGCAGCCAGTGAAGGGAGTAGAGGATGGGTGTTATGTGGCTGGAACGGGGCTGGTTGGTTAACAGCCTGGCAGCTGTGTTTTGCACCAGCTGTAAGCGTTGCAATTCTTTTGCTGGTAGACCAAGGTAGAGGGCATTACAGTAGTCTAATCGAGATGATACAAATGCATGTATGACTTTTGGCATATCATCTGAGGGAATTAGGTGCTTGATTCTGGCTATGTTCCTCAGGTGAAAGAATGAGGATTTGATTGTGGCTGATATCTGATGTTTAAGTGTCAAGCCATCATCCAGGACAACGCCAAGATTCCGCACATGATCACTGGTCTGTAATTCTGAATCCCCGAGTGTAAGTCCAGTTGGTTGGCTATGCTGCAGTCTTGTCCTTTGATGTTGCGGTCGTATTATAAGGACCTCTGTTTTATCCGGGTTCAGTCGCAGCCAACTGGCGCTC